>NC_000070.6:104961234-105561234 GCF_000001635.26 Mus musculus
GCTCAGAGAGTAGCCTCAGTCACCTCCCTCTGAGACATATGGGGTTAGATATGCTGGCACAGCTCAGAGCAGACACTCTGAAATGTGGAATGCAGATATACTTACACATGAAGATTTAGATCTGGAAAACACAGATGAGAGAGAACACGTCAGTATCTCTCTCTCTGGGTCTGGGTTACCTCACCCAATATCATCTTTTCGAGTTCTACCTATTTACCTGTAAACCTCATGGTTTCATTTTTATTTACAGCTGAGTAGTATTCCATCGTGTATATGCACCGCATATTCATTATCCATTTGTCACTTGTTTCCATTTTCCAGCTATTGTGAGTAGAGCAGCCGTGAACACGACTGAGCAAGTATCTGTGGAGTAGGATGTCAAGTCCTTTGGATGTATGCCAAGGAATGGTTGAGTGGGGTTGTATAATAGATCTTCTTACAGCAGTTTGAGAATTCTCCAAACATTTTCCCCAGAGTGGCTATACCAGTTTTAATCCCAACAACACTAAATAAGGTTCTCCTTTCCCTACTTTTCCTGTTGGTTTTGTAGATCTGTTTTTCAACTTTGACTGGAGTAAAAAGAAATCTCAAACTTGGGTTATTTGGTTTTCTGATATCTAGGGTTTTTTGTTTTTTGTTTTTTGTTTTTTTTTAGTTCTCTATATATTTTAAATATTAGCCCTCTATATGATGTTTAGTTTATAAAAATCTTTCCATTTGTAGGACATCACTTTGTTTGCATGATGGTGTCCTTTGCTATGCAGAAGCTTTTCAATTTTATGAGGTCTCATTTATTAATTATTGGTCTTAGTGCCTGTGCTGATGGTGTTCTGTCCAGAAAGCCCTTTTTGTGGCAATGAGTTTAAGAATATTCCCTATTTTCTCTTTTATCAGGTGCAGTGTATCTGGTTTTATGTTGCAGTCTTCAATGAATTTTAGTTGAATTTTATGCATGATGATAAATGTGGATCTATTTGCATTCTTCTGTATGTAAATATCTAGCTTGACCCACCGCATCTATTGAAGTTGCTATCTTTCCCAGCGTATATTTTTGGCTTCTTTATTAAAACCATGGGTCCATATGTATGTGTGTGTTTGTGTCTGGATCTTCAATTCAATTCAACTGATCAACTTGTCTGGTTTTGTGCCAATACCATGCTGTTTTAATTACTATAGCATTGTAGTATAACTAGAAATGAGGGATACTGATACCTCTAGCAGTTCTTTTATTGGTCAGGATTGTTTTTAGCTATACATGGATTTTATGATGAAGCTGAAAGTAGTCCTTTCAAGATCTGTTAAGAATTCTGTTGGAATTTTGATGGGGATCGCATTGAGTCTGTAGATTGCTTTTGGGAGGACAGTCACTTTTACTGTTACTCTTACTGATTCACAATCATGGGAGATCCTTCCATCTTCCAATATTTTATTCATTATCCTGAAGATTTTTCTTTGCTTAGTTAGAGTTATCCTAAGGTATTTTATAATATTTGAGGCTATTGTGAAATATGTTCTTTTTATTTCTTTCTCAGTCTGTCATTTGAATTCAGGAGAACTATTGATTTTTATGGGTTAATTTTATATCCAGCTAATTTTTCTGGAAGTGTTTATTAGCTTCAGAAGTTTCCCAGTGGAAAATTTTAAGGTCACTTATGTATACTACCATATCATCTGCAAATAAAAAAAATTAGGACTTCTTTGGTTTCCAAGTTGTATCCCCTTGGTCTCCTTTAGGTGTCTTATTGTTTGAGCTAAGGCTAAGTAATAAATTGAGTAGGTACAAAGAGATTATATAACCTTGTTACTAATTTTAATGGAATTGTTCTGAGTTTCTTTCCAGTTAAGTTGATGTTGGCTGTGAACTTGTTGTAAACTGCCTTTATTATGTTGAAGTATGGCTGTTGTATTCTTAATCGCTCCAGGACTTTCATCATGAAGGAGTGTTAAATTTTGTTAAAGGCCTTTTCTGCATCTAATGAGAAGATCATGTGGTTTTTGTCTTTCAGTTGTTTAATATGGTAGAAATTAGGGATATTGATACCTCTAGCAGTTCTTTTATTGGTCAGGATTGTTTTAGCTATACATAGATTTTATTTTTATTTGTCAGTTTATGTATGTTGAACCATCCCTGCATCTCTGGGATGAAGTCTACTTGATCATGGTGGATGATCTTTTTTGATGTGTTCTTAGATTTAGTTTGCAAGAATTTTGTTGAGAATTTTTGCATCCACGTTCATAAGGGGAATTGGTCTGTAATCATCTTTCCTTTGGGAACTTTATGTGGTTTGGGCATCAGGGTAACTGGCCTCATAAAATGAACTGGATAGTGCTCCTTCCATTTCTATTTTATGTAATAATTTGAGGAGTATTGGCATTGACTCTTAAAGTCTGGTAGAATTCTGCACTAAAAATATATGACACTGAGCTCTTTTGCGGGGAATGGAAGAGTCTGGAAGACTTTTAATGACTGGTTCTATTTCAGTAGGGGTTATAAGTCTGTTTAAATTGCTTATCTGAACTTGACTTAACTTTGGTAATTGAATATGTATCAATAACATTATCCATTTTTTTAAGACTTTCCAACTTGGTGGAGTACAGATTTTAAAGTATGTCCTTATAACTCTCTGGATTGCTTTAGTGTGTGTCATTCTCCCCCTCCCCCTTTTCCTTTCTAACTTTGTTCACTTATATCTTCTTGCTCTGCCTTTTAGTTCATTTGCCGAGGAGTTTGTCAGTCATATTGAGTTTTCCCCAGGAAACAAATCTTTGTTTCATTGTTTTGTTGAATTGATTTTGTTTTTATTTTTTTATCTGTTAAGATTTGTTTTGTCTTTGAGTATGTGGTCAAGTTTGGAGAAAGTTCCATTAAATGCTAAGAAGGTGTATATATTCTTTTACATTTAAGTAAAATGTTCAGTAAATATCTGTCATGTCCATTTGGTTTAAAACTTCAGTTCCAGCATTTCTCTGTTTTTGTTGGTGACCTGCTGTCTATTGTTGAGAGTTGGGTATTGAAGTCTCCCATTAACAGTGTGTGACAGTCAGTTTGTGATTTAAGCTTTAGTAGTGTTTCTTTATGAACTTTGGTGCCCTTGTGTTTGGTGCAGAAGTATTAATAGTTGTAACGTCTTCTTGAATTTGTTGTTGTTGATGATGATGATAAATATATGTCCTTCCCTATCTTTTCTGATTAGTTTTGCTGTAAAGTCTATTTTATCAGATGTTAAAATGGCTACAACTTTTACCCTGAGGTGATATCTATCCTTAAAATTAAGGTGTGTTTCTTAGAAGTAGTAGAAGGATTGATTCTTCCTTTGTATCCATACTGTTAGACTATAGGTTCTTCTTGGGGAATAGAGACCATTGATGTTGAAAGTTATCAGTGAGTAACATCTTTTTAAAATTTATGTTAGTTGGTATTTGTGGTGGTGGTGTGTAAGAGTGTGCGTCCCTTGTTTGATTTGCTGGTCTGTGACTATTTGCTGTATTTTTTTTTTTTTTTTTTTTTTTTGGTGTGTTAATCTCTTTTGCTAACTTTCCTTCTAGCACCTTCCTTAGGGCTGGATTTGAAGATAGATATTGCTTAGATTTGGTTTTGTCATGGAATGTCTTATTTTCTCCATCTATGGTGATTGAAAATGTTACTGGTTGTAGTAGTCTGGGTTGGTATCTCTTGTCTCGTAGAGTCTATAGAACATCTGCATAGGCCCTTCTGGGTTTTAGAGTCTCCATTGCGAAGTCAGGTGTTATTCTAATACATCTACCTTTATATGTCAGTCTTTTTCTCTTGAAGCTTATAATATTCCTTCTTCTGTACTTTTAGTGTTTGGATTACTTTGTGTTGGGGGACTTTCTGTTCTTGCCCAGTATATTTGGTGTTCTATATGCTTCTTGTACCATGGTAGGCATCTCCTTCTTAGGTTAGGGACATTTTCTTCTATGTTTTTTGCTGAAAATGTTTTCTGTGCCTTTGACCTGTGTTTCTTCTCCCTCTTTTTCTAGTATTCTTAGATTTGGTCTTTTCATAGTGTCTCAGATTTCCTGTATAGTCTATGTCAGTTTTTTTTTTGTTTGTTTGTTTGTTTTTATTGTGTCTTTAATGTCCGAAATTCTCTTTTCTATCCCTTGTATTCTATTGGTGAGGATCGTCTCTGAGGTTGATGTTCAAGTTCCTAAAATTTTCATCTCCAGATTTTCCTCAGTTTTTCCTTCCACATTTTGTTTGTATTTTCATATGTTTCTTTAAAGGATTCATTTCCTCTTTAAGGACCCAAATCATATTCATAAAGACTGTTTTAAGGTGTTTTTCTTCTAGGTATCTGGGTTAGGAATTATTGTAATTCTAGGTACTGATATTGGGTCTCATCTCTGTTGAGTAGTTGTTTTTCCCTGCCTTGATTACTGTTGCCCTTTCTGGTTCTTAAGAGAGTGTGTTGACTGTAATCACTGGTAGGAAATTCTTCTGGTATCTTGCTAGATGTGGCCATTGTGAGGTCCAGGTCAAATGTGTTCCTAGATATTGAAAATGCTTTGGAATGGGAATGGACTGTGGGTAGGGGTGGGAGTGCGTACTGTGAGAGTCCACAGGAGGGAAGAAACCAGGGTGTTCCACCTGAATCTGTTTAGTCCCTGGTAATGGTGGCAGAGAATGAGGAGAGGCCACAACAGGTAGTCAGCTATAGAACTTGAGATAACACTCAGGATTCAGTTTGATGGAGTGGGGGAAGAGTAAACAAATAGCTCACCTACCTGCTTCACTGGGCTACTTGCCTCTCTGTCTTGGCAGGTAGGATCTCAGGAATGCCATTGTAGTTGAGGGCTAGGATAAAAAGATCAGTGAGGAGAAAGGTTGGAGGAGAAAGTCTGTGTGATCCACTCTAGACCAGGGGGAGAGGGAGGGAGGGAGAGAGGAGGGGAAGAAGAAGAAGAAGAAGAAGAGGAAGAGGAAGAGGAAGAGGAAGAGGAAGAGGAAGAGGAGGAAGGGGAAGGGGAAGGGGAAGGGGAAGAAGAAGAAGAAGAAGAAGAAGAGGAAGAAGAAGAAGGGGAAGGGGAAGGGGAGGGGGAGGGGGAAGAGGAGGAAGAGGAGGAAGAGGAGGAGGGAGGAGGAGGAGGAGGAGGAGGAGGAGGAGGAGGAGGAGGAGAGAGATGAGGCTACAGCAGGTAGTCAGCTACATAGCTGGCTATGAGACTTTGAAGATTGGATCTGGAGGAGAGAAGAGAGAGGTAAAGATCTTTGGTTAGCCTACCTGCTTCCCAGGCCAGAGTGGTCTGCCAATAATCTCTTCATCATTTTTATTTCTTCTTTTGAGATCTCTCCTCAGACCCATAGCCCAAATTTTGAAAGCGTCCTTGATTTTTACTCTTTTTTTTTTATTTCTATATATATTCTACATATTAATCCTCCATCAGATATATAGCTGGCAGAAATTCCCTCCTACTTGTTGGGCTTCCTTTTCTCTTAGTCGATTGCTTCTTTAGTCACACAGCAGCTTTTTAGTGTTCATGACATCCCACCTGGCAGTTGTTGGCCTTTATTTTTGGGCAAATGCTGTTCCGTTCAGGAAGTCCTTTCTCAAGTCTCTGTCCTGCAGGGCACTCGGGGCTCTGCCCATGTTTCCTTCCAGCTGTTGCAGCGGTTAAAGCTTCATGATGAGGTCTTTGATCCATTTTGAGTTAGTTTGTGTGCAAAGTGATAGACAGGGGTCTGATTTCATTCTTCTGTGTATGGCCATCCCACCATCCCAGCACTATTTGTCAAAGATGCTATCTTTTCTGCAGTGTATATTTTTGGCATCATTATCAAGTGTCAGATATATTTAGTTATGTGTACACGTGTTTTGTTCCATTTGTCTATATGTCTGTTTTGTGTCAGTGCCACACTGTTTGTATTACTATAGTTCTGTAATATACCTTGAGATCTGGAATAGTAATCCCTCCAATATTGTTCTTTTTGGCTTATGATTGGTCTGTCTTTCCAGGGTGTTTTGTGTTTCCAAATGAGTTTTTAGATAGTATTTTTTTTTCTTTCTATTTCTTTAAAGAATGAGATGGGGATTTCGATTGGGAAATCATTGAATCTGTAAATAGCTTTTGGTACTTTCACAGTGCTAATTCTACCAATCCACGAGCATAGGAGTCATGAAGGCCTTTGATGACTTCCTCTGCAGCATGAGCTATTCAATCTGTTGTTGGCTTTACCTAGTGTGCATGCTTCCCATGAGTGTGATTCACAGTTGTGGTCCACACCTCAGATGCTGGCATGAAATGCTTGGCTCCTGTTCTCTGCTGTACCACTTGCTACTCTGGGAAGGTCAATTATACCTCAATTTCCTCATCTGCATAAGGAAAGAATCATAGTGTTTACTCCATAGGGATAAATAATTTGACACATATAATTAAAGCAGTGCCTAGCATACAGCAATGATCAGTAACCACTAATTAGCTAGTATTTACCTGTCCTTATGAATATAATCAAAAGTTTGATAACCTAACATTAGAGTTGGCCACATTCATTTTGAGATTTAGAACAGAAGAGGGTGATCTATTTTAAAGCTTATCTGGTGTTTTAATAACATTTACTTGGTTCTTATAGGTCTGAGTGGTTTTTTGTGAAGAGAATTGGATTACAGATACATAAATAAAGCAAAGGTGCCTAGAATTGAGAGATGTTGTTTATTGTTTCACAAGTCGAAATGCAATTAGTCAGATTATGCTACAAGTGATAGTCATATGATGAATGCATGTTTGTGTGCATACATAAGCATGTAAAATATATATAAAGCTACATATACACAGAATGTGCACGTGCTTGCTGTAAGAATGGTCTAATAGGAGAGCTAGTAGTGGAAGCAGAAACTGAAGCCCCTGTGGTAAGAGAGGAGAACAATGGAAGCAGGGGCCTCATGCCTTCCCAGTGTGTGCTTGCAGTGCTGTTAAATACCATAGAGAGCAAGCAAGACTCTCGCCATCCTGAAGATGTACACAGGCAAATGTCCTCTGGATTTTAGAGCACTAATAAATCACTTAGTTCACAGTTGGATTTTCATTTTCTTATTTATGTATTTGTTTCTTTTTTTCCTTTAAGCCACCTTGCCTCTGGCTTCGTTCTCCTGGTTCATGCTATGCTTCTGCTGAGGCCTCTACAGTGCTGAGGAAGCACTTGAACTTTAAAACTATTTTGTAACAACTAACAAAATATCATTGTGCAGAAAAGAAAACCAAGAAGGTATTTAATTATAGGGTATGTAAATTTTGAAAAAAAAAAAACAAGCAAACATTATAAATTAGAATACTTCTAACAATACAACTGAATGGAAACAAATTCTCCAAGGGCAGGTTAAAGACATCAGTATGCTACAAAAGGGCCTAATATGATTAGTATATTTCTAATTCTGTGGCATTACTGATTTAGACTAATTTATTTATATTAACAAAATTAATACTCTCTAAACTCTAACATCAAATACATGTATCTTACTCTGAATAGAATTACTCTGAATTAAAAGAATTTTTTTCTTAGGATTATGCACAATCTATATTTATGTCCACTACAAAAGACTTGGAATGAAAGATATCAAATTATAAATAATATTTTTCTCAACTTGTTTCCTTTACCTACTATTTTTAAATTTGTTGTATGCAATAAAATTTCTTATTTAAATAAACATAAAAGGGTAGGTGAGCTCAGTGGTGAGAGGAGGTGGGCTCCATGCGGAATATTACAATAAACACATATTTTATGTCATCTCAGTATCAGCAGAAACAGATAAAGGGGCGGGATAGATGTTCCAGTGGTTAAGAGCATTGGATCTTCTTGCAGAGGAACCAGGATCGGTTCTTAGAAACCGTGTGGTATCTCACACCATCTCTCTAACTCCAGCCCAGGAAATCAAATATTCTCCTCTGATCTCTACCAGGTATACGTGTGATGCACATATACACATACAGGCAAACACATAAATTAAAATCAATCTGAATATCTTTTTCAAAAAAAAAAAACAAAACAAGAAGTTTATTTAAACAACAGGATGCTTGTCTTGAAGGAAAAACTATCTAGGATCATTTTGTTTAAGAGTAATTTATCCCTACTTAAAGGCACATTGTGCTACATGTAATAGCTATGTATTAAAAAGTTATAAAATTATCCTTGGTTTTACAATGTTAAATAAATAAATAAAAAAAAAACATTAAACTTCTCCAATCGAACAAGGTATGCAAGGATTTGGTGTTGTTGGGTTCTTTTGTTAAGACAGTGAGAGCAAAATAACTTTCTGGAATATAAAGGTAAGAACTGAATGAGCACTCCTCTAATGGAGAAGGGGGTATTTTCACAGACCCAGTACTTGCCCCCAGACCATCTCCATCTGATGTCAGCCAGAACAGAACCTTGGCCATTTAGTTTAACAAGAGAAACGAAGAAAAGAGCATTGTGCTTAAGCACACACACCAGTTACTTTATGTACCATAAAGAAATGGGGACAGGGAAGGGAAAGAAGAGAGAAAACTATACTGTGGAGTCAGGATGTGGCGGGACCAAATCGTGCCCTTCTAATTGAGAATGTATTCTTGGTCTCCAACAAAATTCTGGAGTAAAGTAGCAGGCTCCCTTTTTAGCAGGCATCTCTTGTCTGCTGCTGAAACACGTCAATCGTATCTTCATCCTCCATTTCCTACCGTGCAGGAGTATCTGTTTCATTGATTGGTTGCCTATCAAACCGGAATCTTGATATGCCTCATTGACAAACCTTGTCATTCACAGTAGGCTTTCATTGGTTTACTAAGTGATGTATACCTCTTCATCTTAAACTGTACCACAGAACCATCCTGCCTCGCCACTTTTAAATTAATATGATCGTTGTTCTCAGTCTCGACTCCTTCCTTGGCTTTCTGGTTGGCCACGGCGAGCGCCGGAGTCTCCTCAGATGCCGCTTCACAAAGGAGGCATCAGGTCCGCAATGAAGGAGGAGCACACAGCAGCACCAGGGGCGGCAGCAGTGGATAAGGCAGAGGGCACACGCACGTCCTGAATATCTTTTAAAGTTTATAAAAAGGATAATAGACCTTGGGTCGAACTCCCTATTCAAGGTCTCAACCAAGGACAGCTGAAAACACCTATTTATCTGTTCTGAAGTCTCTGCCCTTCTCTAGCCATTTGTTTGTTGTTTGGTGGGTTGTCACGTTTAACCATTATCTTATGTGGCAAAGGAAAAGGGTCTCATGGCTTATAAAAGGAAAACTCCCTCTGACCATATAATTCCGTGACTCTGGCATAATGGCACTTTGCAATTCTTCTTAGCTAGATTAGATGTCAAGGTTTTATTTTTATCAGTGTGTGTGTATGTGTGCGCGTGTGTGTGCGCGTGTGCGTGCACGCTCGAGGGCTCACATGTATGAGTATAAGAACATACTGCATGTAGAGGTCTAAGAACAACTTGTGGGCCTCATTGTCCTCCTTTCACTGGGAGTTCTGGGACTCGGGTCACCAGGCTTGCACAGCAAGCTCCTTTACACACCGAGACATCTCACTGATTGATGGCCCTAAATGTCACTCACTGTTGAGCTTAGGAGAGGATTTCTTAGGGTGAAGAGCTTTGGAGGGGTGGCCTTACACAAAATAATTTTTAGTGGGAATTTGCCAAGTTTGGGTCCTCAGGTAAATGTAATGTCAGTTATACTTTCATATTGCTTCATGCTGTAGACTGTCACAAGGGGCGCTAGCTCCTCAGTGGCTCCTGTTCTTTCTTATTTTTAAAGCCTATATCCTATTGGAACTGAAAGTGGGTGTGAAGCTCCATCCTAGTAAATATAGGAGGACATGTGGGGCTCTTGATATTAAAGTTTCAACCTTTTCAGTTCTTTAGATCCTCTGAAACTTCCTTTCAGTCACATTTTTAAACCTGCTAAATTATATGTGTGGCTTCAGAAAAATCAAGAAAGGAAATTTTAATTTTCTATCAGGTGATACACAAAATCCCCCATCATAAAGGAGTGAAGGTTCCAAGAATCTAAATGGTTCCACAGATCGTGCAGCAAAAGATGAATCTAAGGGTGATATCTAACATATGGTGAACCTTCAAGAAATATTAATCATGATTGTGATTAATAAGTTTACTGTTCGAGCACATAGTTTGTTGAATAAACCATGGGAACCCCTTATACAGAGAGTACAGCTGGGTATGGGGACTGACAGACTTCTTTAAAAGACACAGGGAGCGTACCAGGATCCCAGATTAATGACTCAGAAGTAGATGGGACAGTAGAACCAACAACAAGAAGTCCCTTGTCCATGCGTCAGCCAGAGATCTTACTACTCAAAGCTTCATTTTGAAGATAAGACTCCAGGGGTCCAAACCAAATTCAAAAAACTCTAGTTTCTTAAGCTGTCTTTAACATTCATGTTGCAGGTAAGGTGGTATCGTTGCTTCCTGAAGAAACAGTGATCATGATGAAGACATTATTAAGAAACATTAAAGCTTTACGATGCTGAATTTGAATTATGAGAGGTTTGCCTGTAGTAAAGTATGAAATTTAATGCTATATCTGTAATAAAGGATCTTTATAAGATACCTCATAACATCCTTTAAAATATAATAATGTTACCAATGTAATATTACTAGTATGCTTTTGTGGTACCATTATGCAGAGGGAAAATGTTTCATTCAAAATCCACACTATATCTTTAAAGTAGCTTCCGTTATTGGTATTTTACAGAGTGGAAAATGGAAGCTTAAACTGTTCGAGCAGTGCTTTCAAATTGGCCTTTGAAGAGAGCTGGGGTTCAGTTTCCTTCTGCCTGCAGCCATCCGTGCTCCTGGCCTGACTGCTATGCTGCCTTTCCACAGTTCTAGCATTCTGTACACACTCTTCATAAATGTGGAGATAAATAAATTGAATCATAGAGCTCTTACTTACCCAAGTTCTCTATATTGAGCCACACTGTTGTAAATTGAGGTGGATCTTAGATCTAGCTCCGGTGTCTTGAAAAGGTAACACATTCTTAGACAGCAAGAAAGGAAGTTTAAGTACCAACCACACTGTCTCTTTCCTAATGGTGGACCTGCAAAATCATTCTTGTAAACTCACCTGAAAGACATTGCTGCTTCCCACCCCTCCTCCTCCTCCTCTTCATCCTCTTCTTCCTCCTCTTTTTCCTCCTCCTCTTCCTCTTCTTAGAAAAACACTTGGTTAAAATCCTTTATCATTATCTAAAATCAGATACTTACTCATTTCTGACAAAGCTTATGCAAGAACTCGATTAGATATCCTCTTTGAATTCCTCTGAAACTGTTTCTTATTAGTAAGGCTAACTTCCCATGGATCTGATGAGATCATTAAGTCATTAGAGCATGAGGTACACAGCACAGCTTCTAATTTAGCAAAGTTTCTCTCAATAATCTTCTACTTGGGGTGAGGGTGTGAAACTATGAAAGAAAACAGTTACTAAACTATTAGGATTCATAAGTTTTCTTTTTCGGCAAACTGGAACTAGTCCTGTATCTTTAAAAACACTGTAGAGAATATGCAAATAAAGACCAGAGAAAAAAAGAGAGGGCTCAAAGGTCAAGAGCACTTGCTGCTCTTCCAGAGGACTCAAGTTCTGCTCACAGCACATTTGTTAGTCAGCTAACAGCTGCCTGCAAGTCCAGTTCCAGGGCATCTGACACTGTCTTCTAGCTGCCACAGTAGCCTTATGCAGATGCATCTACACACACACACACACACACACACACACACGCTCACATGCACATACACAAAATTAGTGTAATTTCTAAAAACACAATTGAAAACAATAAAATGAAATATTCAAATTGTTGGACGAGGGAAAATGAGTGGATAGACTGTGCTTATATTCCATGGAGGAAAGAAAGTGAGATAAGTGTCCAGCTGTTCATTTCCTGTGATGTAAGTGAACATACCATATATGGGAAAAGGAAACATGCATCCTAAAATGTGAGGCCCTCCTGTATGTGGAGGTGGAAGGATTGCCTGGGGCGATGTCCCCTCTAGTCTCCTCACATATGACGTGAGGGTGCCTCCTTTGGCTCCCTACTCAGCTGTACTTCTCACCTCTAGAGCCAGCACCTCTTATGGATTTAGGGGGGTGTCCAGACAGACTTTTCCTATGTTAGAGTGACAAGTCCACTTGCTTGTTAAAAATAGAACGTCAAGGTTTTTTTTTTTTTTTTTTTATAAAAAGCAGGTTACTCTACCTTCCACAGCTTGTGTTTAGAAGAATGGTTTTCTAAGCAGATGTTGGCAGGTGTGTGGAGTTGGACTGCTGTGCTGTAGCCTATCAAACGAACATGCCATTTGCTTATGTGTTCCTCACTGTGGAGCAGCTAAGCTGCTTGAAAATCTCACATATGTGGTTGATCCAAGGGAGTTCTCCAAAGTCACTCATTTACCAAAGAATAATAATTACCAGAGATTTGCAAATCAATAGCAATTAAACAAGTTCGGCTTTGCAAGATTTTGACATATTATCTCCCATATTGGTGCTGCCAAGTCTTTCCCAAACAATGTAGGGATTCACTACTTCTCATTTTCCCACTGATCACGGTGCCGTCCTCAAGCTGAGATTCATGCAGACCCTAGGGCGTGAACTAAATTGCTCTCCTTTCCATTTTTCTGCTCACTGTGAGGTTAAAGACCCAGTTTTGTGTGTGCTTGACTTTTCTGTGGTGACTAATGGGTCGGTCCAGCTTTCCATGAGCTAGCCCTTTTCTATTGATGAAGTTTCTGATAGAATTTATACAGATATTAGCACTTTTTTTTTGCACTTTGTCATTAACTATGGCATTTATTTACTGGAGATCAATCTAGTTAAGAAAATTTAACCCCACAAAATGCTTTTGTGCATTTAACATTTGATTTTTTTCCATTAAAACCGTGATTGATTGGCAGGATAAATTCTCTACAGTTGAGACATTCTTGTGATTGTGGAATAAATTCTTTTGTTATGGAGGTACTTTTAATACAGACTAATTTAGTTTTCTAGGAATTAACAAGCAGGGCTGGGCTGAATCTTTGTAAGCCTTTCAATTGAATTCTTTGAGTTTTTCTTTTACTATTTTATCATATTGTTTTCCATGTGAAAATAATACACATTAAGAAAATATTCTTTTTATTGGATATTTTCTTTATTTACATTTCAAACATTATCCCCTTTCCAGTTCCCCCACCCCCACCCTGAAACCCCCCATCCCATCCCCCTTCCCCCTGCTTCTATGTGGGTGCACCCCCCCATTCCCGCCTTAATAACGTACTCTTGTTTCTATTTTCTGAAAAGTTCTCCTCAGCTTGTTAGTAGGGGCTTAGGAGGTGGCAGAGTTAAAGTGCTTGCTGCACAGACATGGGTACCGGAGTTTGTTCTTTCTTGTCTGTGTAGGCGTTGAACCTGTGTACCCACTCCCACCCTCTTGAGTCTCCTCAGATTGAGTCCTTTGGGGTAGCTGATATTCTAAATGGAATTGTGTCACAAGGCCGTGGATTCTTCCCAGAGGAATCAGTTACATGGAACTTTTATAGACACAGAACAAAAGGAAGCCACAAATCAATAGATGTGCCAAGTACATTGAGCGGGGGGCACCATCGATTGAAGCGAAGCAAGGAAGTGTCTGCTATATGGTGCTATGTGGTAGCAGTATTAGCTTTGGGGAGGGGCTGCTAGTGGACTGCTCAGTCAATGCTTCCAACAGTTGTACCAAATAAGTCAAAGTGATGTCAGATCGCTTACAAAAGTGGGTGACATGTAGCTATTGACACGGGGCTGATGAGATGAATTCGCAGATGGGAAGAGTTTGATCCTTGAGTCCCGTAAGATAGGAAAAAACCAATTCCGTCCTGTAAGTTGTCCTCTGATGGCCATCCATGTGCTGTCACATGTGTGTTCTCTCCCACACAAACACAGATAAGCATAATTTTAAAAATCTAAAAAATAAATATCCAAGGAAGATAGATTTGGATTTATGCCCATACCCTCCCAGCTCTCCACAATCACAACGCTATCTGCACAGCCTTCAGTCCTGGTGCAGCCTTCTTAGGAAATCTCTAATTCATACAAGGAGGATCTGCATCTCTAGTTCCAGGCTCAGGGTCAGATCTCTGACGCACAGAGATTGAATGGATTCTGGCCACGCCCCTGTTCTTAGTCCTGGGTTTTGAGCTTCTGTTTCTCCCTGGACAAGTCTTTCAGCTCTGTAACCAAAGAGAGAAAGCTTTCTTGCTCATTTCCTTGGGAGAGTGCGCAAATATTTTCTAGAAGCTGTCATAGGTCAGGCAGTAATTGTTACTGTAGATTTTATACTGGTATCAGAGTTTTGGCTTCCCAGTCAGATGTGTCTCAGCTTGACCTTCTGACTCGGACATTAACCTCCTGGCTCACCTGTTTCTTATTTATGGGTTTCCTCACTACATTTGGCACCAGGGATTCTACTTTATTGATTACCATGTGAACTATAATACTTTTGTGATTATATTTCATTGTGAATCCCTGTACTTTAGGGAGGGCACGTGCCTTCCATATCTGCATAGATCACTAGATGAGCCAGGTGTTATTTCTCTATTGAGAAAAACATATAAAGAGCTTTTAAATATGTTTAAAGTTATGTGTTACTTCTTTTTATTGAAAATAGTTTTTTTCTCACATAGTATATCTTGGTAAGGTTTTCCCCTCCCTCTACTCCACTCAGGTCTTCTCCCCTCCATCCCATCCAGATTCACCTCATTTCTGACTCATTTAGAAGATATGTTTCCAAGGGATAATAATATAATATAAGAAGATAAAACAAAGACTAACATATCAAAATAGGACAAAACAGACAAACAGAAGGAAAAGAGCCAAAGAGAAAGCACAAGAAACAAAGAGCCACTCATTTGCACACTCAGGATCTTACAAAAACACTGAACTGGAAGCCATAATATATACACAGAGAAACTGTATTTTAAAAAGAAAAAAGAAAAAATATAAATAAAATAGAAATTTAAAAAAGATAAAATTAAGGAACAAAAACTCCCAATACCAAAACAAACAAACAAACAAAACAAAACCAAAAACAAAACAAAGCAAAACAGACACAAGGAAAAGCCCTGATTAGACATTGTGAGATACAGAGCCTCCAAAGATGTTGTTGACTTCATTTTCTGTTGACCATTGACTGTGGGATGTGAGGTCTGCTCTTAAGAGTAGTTTGGCCAGTGAAATTCTCATGGAGAAAACTAATTTTTCATTTGCGAGGTTAGGGATGAGGACACTTAATAAATCTTCATAATTTTTTTTTGGCACTTAGTTCTATGAACTTGATTCTTAGAACCTCTTTCATTGTATCCAGTACGTTTGGGTGTGTTGTGCATTCGTTTTCATTGAATTCTAGAAAGTGTTTTAATTTCTTTCTTAATTTCTGCCTTGACCCATTTTTTTTATTCAATAATGAGTTGTGCAATTTCCATGTGTGTGTGGGCTTTCTGTTATTTTTGTTGTTGATATCCAGCTTTACTCAATGGTAGTCACAAAGGATGTAGAGTGTTAGTTCAATTTTCTTGTATCTGTTGAGATTTGCTTTCTATCTGAGTATGTGGTCAAATTTGGAGAAAGATCCATGAAGTGCTGAAAAGAAAGTGTATTCTTTTGTGTTTGGGTGAAATGTTTTGTAAATATCTGTCAGGTCTATTTGGTTTATAATGTCAGTTAGCACCAGCATTTCTCTATGTAGCTTTTGTCTAGACATCCTGTATACTGACAAGAGTTAGGGTATAGAAGTATCCCAATATTGGTGTGTAAGAGTCACTTTGTAAATTAAGCTGCAGTAATGTTTCTTTATGAACTTGGGTATTCTTGTGTTAAGAATTGCAATGTCCTCTTGGTGTATTTTTCCATTGATGACTATATGTTTCCTTCCCTATCTCTTTCTATTAACTTTGGTTGGAAATCTATTTTGTCAAATATTAAAATGACTACACCAGCTTGTTTTGTAGGTTCATTTACTTGGGATATCTTTTCCCATCCTTTTAACCTGAGGTGATGTCTATCCTTGATGTTAAGATGTATTTCTTGGATGCAGCTGAAGAATGGTTCCAATTTTAATTGGAACAAAAAGGATTACCATCCTTTTGGGGGAATTAAGACCACTAATGTTGAGAAATATCAGTGAGCAATGTTTTTATTCCTTTTATATATAGAAGTGTGTGGAGAGAGAGAGAGAGAGAGAGAGAGAGAGAGAGAGAGAGAGAGAGAGAAACAATTTCTCCTCTTTTGATTTGCTGGTCTGTGTTTATTTGTCTCCCCCCCCCCCCTTGGTATGTTAACCTCTTTTGGTTGGAATTTTCCTTCTAGTACCTTCCTTAGGACTGATTTGTAGGTAGATATTGCTTAAATTTGGTCTTATCATGGAATGTTTTATTCTCTCCTTCTATGGTGATTGAAAGTTTTGTTGGGTATAGTAGTCTGGGTTGGCATCTGTGGACTCTTAGAGGCCCTTGTCTCTGCTCAGGCCCTTCTTGCTTTTAGTCTCATTGAGAAATTAGGTGTTATTCTAACATATCTACTTTTATATGATTAGTTGGCCTTTTTTTCTTGAAGCTCATAGTTGTCTTTACTAGTTCTGTATTTTTAGTGTTTGTATTATTTTGCGGCAAGAGGATTTTCTTTTCTGGCCTAGTCTATTTGGTGTTCTGTATGCTTCTTGTAGCATGATAGGCATCTCCTTTAAATTAGGAAAATTTTTCTTCTATTATTTTTGCTGAAAACATTTTTTGCCTTTGACCTGGGTTTCTTCTCCTTCCTCTATTCCTATTATTCTTCATTTTGGTTATCTCACAATGTTCCATATTTCCTGGAAGTTTTGTATCAGAACCTTTTTAGATTTAATATTTTCTTTGACCGAGGTGTCCATTTTTCTTATTGTGTCTTCACTGTCTGAGAATCTCTCTTGCATCACTTGATTGTGTTGGTGAGGCTCCCGTCCAAGGTCCTTATTCAAGTTTCTAAACTTCATATCCAGATTCCCATCAGGTTTCTCTATGAATTCTATTTCCACTCTCAGATCTTGAACTGTTCTATTCACTTCTTTTCGCTGCTTGTGTTTCTATGGATTTCTTTAATGAATTTATTAATTTCGTCTTTAAGGACCCCTATAGATCATAAAGGCTATTTTAATGGCTTTCAGATATTTTGCAACACTCAAAACCTACTGTAGTAGGGTTGCTGGGCTCTAGTGGAGACATACTGTCCTGGATAGTTTTGTTGTTTTGTTTTGTTTTTGCTGGCTTCTAGGCATCTGGGTTTGAGAATATTATAATTCTTGATATTGATATCTGATTATGTTTTTGTTGGGTGGGTTTTTATTCCTCCATTTCTTCTGCCCTCTCTAGTTCTTAGGAGGGTTTGATGGCTGTGATCTCTGGTAAGAAATTCTTTGATATACCACTAGATATGGCCACTGGGCCTTCTAGGTAAACTGGGTTTTGGAGGTGACTCTTAGGACTGGGGATGGGTTAGGGGTGAATCTGAGGTGATCCCCAGGAAGGAGGGGGAAAGCAGGGTGCTCTACCAAGATCTGCTTAGTCCTCTGGGAGTTGGGAACAAGGAGGATAGTGAGGCTGCATCAGGTGGTCCATTAAAGAGCTGATATGAGTCTTGGGAATTGGGTTTAGAGGAGTGGAGGAGAGCTGAAGATTTACAGTTAGCCTGCTTGCTTCCCTGGTCAGAGTCAAGAAACATGTATCAATGCATGCCTTTTCTTCCATTCTTCTCAGTGCAGAGTTGGAAGAAGCACATAATTATGACACGACAATTTCGTATCTGAGACACTCTGGCAACTCCATTAACTTGTGTGCTGAGGGAGAAAGTACTGAAGGTAAGTCTGCCAAAGCCAACTAATATTATAACTTGTATGAGTAAAAATGTGGCAAGATGGTATTTTCCCAATAGCCAGTGAGATGTTAAGATTGTCACATTCATTTGGCTCTGCCATCTTATGTCCTTTTTTCTCTCTCCCATATCTAGTTTCATATATATATATATATATATATATATGCATATATATATATATATGTATATATATATATGCATATATATATATATATATATATACACACACACACGCGCGCGCGCGCGCGTGTGTGTGTGTGTGTGTGTGTGTGTGTGTGTGTGTATCAGTCCAGTTAGGCATCAGTGCTGATCTGGATCCATAATCCTTGACTCCTCTATATATCTCCTCCTTTCATTTTAACTGTTTTGCCCTTTGTATGTGTGTAGGAGGGAAACTCGAGACACTGTTCAGTGTTTCTCACTTGACTTATGGAAACCTCACCTCTCATATAAGATCTTCTTGAAAGTACTAAGGGTATGGAGATGGAGAGGACACATGATGATAATTAGGGTTTGTGGCCAATATAATTAAGAAAATGGGGTTATCTACTAGCTCTTAGAGTCTAAAGTAAGTCCTCCAGCCTTTCATGATGCTCAGAAGGTTTTGTGCCAAGGAGAGACTCTCAGGGGAAAAGAATGAGAGGCAGAGACTCATAATATTACTGCAAGTTTCAATGTCTTTGTTCTACCAACAGAATCATCCAGTTCCCTGAAGAAGCCATAAATATCAGTGCTAGGATCAATACTAGGACTTACAGAGCCAGCACTATGGACTGCATTCCTCTGCTAGGTCCTCTGTGCAGATGTCTGCAGATTGAATGTTCCCATCCCCCCCACTGCTAGAGACAAGAGATTGAAGATCAGAGAGGTTGAGCTGTACATGGTGACCCAAGTACTGTGTGAGAGAGCAGTAGTGTAAAGCAGGCTCAGCCTGTCTGGACACTCTATGCTCTGTCCATAAATCTAAGCTGCACCTCACTCAGGAGAGTTTATCTTCCTTACCTCAGAAGAGGTCTTCTGGCTTAGTTATTGCTGTACTGACAAGAAGACTTAGGTTCTAGGAAAGAAGTTCTTGTCCTAGAATATGTACTTAGAAAGTTTGTGACATAAAACATGAAGAGAAGACATGCTGACATTTCACTGTCCTTTCCCAGGAATGAGAAGTTGAATAGCTACTAGAAAATTCTACCGGGCAAAGTCTATTATCAGTGATGGCTGCCTTGAACACTTAACATTTGGAAGCTAGATCTAGGTCTGGGATGAAAGTCCTGCAATCAGCTACTGATGTCTGCCATAGGTGTAGGATTTTGTCATTGTTTGTTTTTTGTTTTGTTTTCAATCCATTGCACATCCTATGACAGCAGGGTTCTAAAAATCTAAGACGTCAGATGGTTGTCCTTGTGCTCTGATAAAGTTTGAATTGGGATAAATCAGATCACCTGTGAGAAACCAGGCTCCTCCTCTGAGGTAAAATACTAGCCATAGGAACAGAACAGGGCTTTGTTCTTTCTGATGTTTGCACTGACACGGGGAATTCTTACAATATAGATTCTAGTTCCAAGGCTCTGGTATGTGGCCTTGGAGCCTGCTTTTCTAACAAGTTCACCATTCATCTGATGTTCCTGGTCTATCCACTGTACTTTGACTAGAGAGTCTAGGGCTACATGAAGGCAGAATTCTCATTGCTTGACTTTCTTCAAGACGAAAGACTCACAGAGCCAAGGGGAAGCTTAAATCTGAGCCTATACCTTTTTTCCTCTGGACTCCTGAGACTTCTTTACCCAAAACCTACCATTCTGGAAATGCCTCACCAAGATCCTGGTTAGGGATTCTCTGTTGGTCCTTCTTCCTCTTGACAAGCTGAGCTGCAGAGAGGTATATGGATGTTTCCATATACACAGGGCTACTCATGCTAGAGTGGATGGTCTCATACATACAGGACTGCTCATGCTAGAGTTGATGGTCCCGTACATACATGGCTACTCATGCTAGAGTGGATGGTCTCATACATACAGGACTGCTCATGCTAGAGTTGATGGTCCCGTACATACATGGCTACTCATGCTAGAGTAGATGTTTCCATACATACAGGACTGCTCATGCTAGAGTGGATGGTTCCATACATACAGGGCTACTCGTGCTAGAGGATGAAGCTGTGGGTTGACTATAGAAAGCTGGGCAAGACATCATTCATTCACTCCAGGGCACAGATTCCAAATTGGGCCTTCTGAGGGACACTATTTCAGATACCTAGAGAAGGGATTACTAACCTAAGTCCCTCTTCGGTCTTTTTTAAAGAGTCAGTCCTTTGTTGTACTTCAGGAGTAATGGCATCAAGGAGGCAAGGGCTGATGACCAAAGAGTCAGAATGGGCTCAGAAAATGAAACCTGGTCCAACTAGGAAACAACTGTGTGGAACAGCAGGAAGTCAGATGGGAGGAGATGGAGGTGGCTAAGACACCCTTTGTAGAAGGACATCTTTGTAGTTGATGAGGATAGACCAGGTAAGGCTTAAAAAACTGGAGAACTATGGCCAGCAGTCAGGAGGAGTTCTGTGGGCGTCTTACCCCCTTAGAAAGGTTAATGGAATTGACAAATCTCTAGAAATAGTGACTTGAAAAAATTAAGTCTACAGAATAAAGTGGGGGATCACCTCACAGACCCTGTGGACACCAAGAAATAAGAAAGCGTTATAAAGCCCTGCACATACATGACTTTGGAAACTTAGACAAAAGCAAAACAATCCCTCCTAAAGCACAGACTACCATGAATCACCCAAAATAATTTGATAACCTGTAACACTTAGGACAATCTGAACTTGGAACTTAAAGAGTCCCCCAAATAGGGGCTGAGGTCATGGCTCAGCAGGTAGAGAGATTGCCATGCAAGGATGAGGACTGGAGTTTTAATTCCCAGGGGCATGTGTAAAAGCTGGGAGCTGTAGCTGTTATCTATAATCCCAGCGTTTGGGAAGCAGACATGAGGATCTCTGGAGAATCGGAGAGTTCTGGGTTCAGTGAAACATCCTGCCTCAGAAAGTCAAATGAAGAGCAGTTAAGGATACCCAACACTAAGTAAACTCTGGCCTCCTAGAACACATGCGCACCCCTAACACACATGGGTATCCACATACATGTGAACATAATATACGTATGTGCATCCCTATCATGCATGGGTATCTACATACATGATACATGCATACATGCGTGAATACACATACCATATAAACAAGTTCCCCAGAAAGCAGCTACACTCAGATGATATCACTGAGTCATGCTTCCAAACGCTTCAAGGAGCGCTAACACTGATGGTTTGCAGTGTCTTCAAGAAAAATAGAGGCAAGCAGTTAATGGCTCACCTCACGAAGTTAGCATAAGCCTGATATTAAGACGAAACAGACAGCAACTCCCAGATCAATGTCCTATCTAAGAGTGGCTATGTTGACCCTTAATTACTATTAAGGATATTAATAATAGAATTCAGCAAGCACAATTGACTGCAGTTTGTTTCCGAGATGTAACACTGGCTCAGTATCCACAAGTCAATCAATGAAACCCACCATAATGACGGATTGAAGCAGTTAGATCACACCGTATATTCAGAAAGGATACCCCCTCCCACCCGCTGATAACTGACAGCTACGAGAAGCCTGCAGAACATGCCACTTGATGGTTGAGAGTGACAGCTTTCTTTCCAAAATCTCAAACAGAAAAATGTCCTTACCTGCTGTGCTTACTCGGTAGAACTAAGAGTTCTAGCCAGTAAGAGGCAAACAAGGAAATAAAAGGGCAAAGAGAGATAGCATCTTAATTTGCAGAAATTCCTAAGAGTTTATGAGAACCTACCAGAGCTACATGCCCAGCCCCAGCCCCCACTGTCCCACCCCCACCAAGAACTAAAACACAATTGTGCTTGTATGTTCTATCAATGTTCACATGGATGCTGATTTTGAAAAAGTACAATACCTTTTAAGTTTTCTCCCCAGAAGATAAATATGTAGACTTCAATTTGTCACAGCGTACATAAGACTTAAATGTTAAAGGGTATAAAATTTGGATTAAAGAAACTTAAATCTAATCCAAATGAATGAAGAGACAGATTGTGTTTGTGGATATCAGAAGACCCGATGACTAAAACTGACAGTAAAAAAAGAATGCATCCGTTCTCCCCGAGTGGCACATGGGCTTAAGGCAGTTCCTATAAAAATCCCAGCAAGGTGTTCTGTAGCTATAGACAGGAATATTCTAAGATGCATGTGGAAATGCAGAGGGACTTAAAATAGCTGCAGACAATTTTGAGAAAGAAAACAGGAAGGATCCAGCACCTGCCTCCGATCCTGTGAACCACAGTGATGAAGATCATGTGACTTTGGAGGAGAGACACAGAATAGAGGAATGACACTGAGGAAACAGAAACGGGAGGATGCAAATACACGAAACAGTTATTTACAAAGATGAAAAGCAACTCAATGGAGAGGGCCTTTTAACAAATGGTGGTAGATTAGATAAGTGTCTGTAGGTTAAAAACCAATGACAGACTGCAACCTAATTCTCATACCTTTTAACAATTTAATTTAAATAATGTTTCTCTCAAAAGCACGAAATCAAATTTCATATTAAAAGGGAGTGGGGAAAGACAGAGAGAGGGGTGGGGAGGTACAGAAATTGTTATGTGTTTTCCCATCAGCGGTTCAATCCCTTAGTTGGGGTGCATAGCACATGGTGCCCACCTTACAGAGCTCAGTCTTGGGTCACAGGATTCAGCTTGTTCCGGAAACTACTTAATTGTCCACAGAGGTCATCAAGACCAGTGTCCTCTGACTAGCCTCCTGGGTGCCTGGGAATTCTGGTAGAAACAAGTCATTACTCAGAGGTGGCAAAAATTGTGTCATAATCAGATTTGAATTTTTCTAGATTTATTATTCTAGGGGTCTTGGAGAGCCTCAGAGCCACCTTCAGACCATAGAGTTCTAAGCTGGCAAGCTAGTCTTCCTAAGTGGCCTTGGGCAAGCTCCTTCACTTCCCAGAGGATCAGTTTCCATATTAGGAAGGTGTGAATATCAAAAGGAAAGGTATTGCCTATGCTATGAAGTTGTTGGCTGCTTTTATTCTCGAGTTATTTAATATGAATGATAGTCATCTCACCTGATGTAAAGGGGAGACTTGTCTGAGATCACATGGGGTACCGTCCATGGAGAGGTGGAGGGTCTCTAGGGCATGAATCTCTGCAGTTGGAAAGTGGCTGAGGAAACTCTTGTGAGTTTTTCTCTTTCCCCACCACCCTGGAAAGCCAAGTCAGAGAAGGAAAGTTACAGTCCTCTGCATAGAAACAGTCAGACTCCAAAGCTGTAGATCAAACCCCATTACCACTCCTAGTCCCTTGCTGGTTCTTTTGGAGTACAGCACACACACACACACACACACACACACACACACACACCACCTTTCTTTTATTTTTGAGATTACAATCATCTCTCACTGCCCTTTCCTCCCTCCCAACCCTCCCATCTGTCCCTTACTGCTCTTTTCCAAGCCTTTTATTCTTCCCTTGGAGTAAGTCTTGATGCCAACGCCTCCTATTGGAAAGATGTTGATAAAGCTTTGAAGCTGTGTAGACATTGGTTAGCTGAATATGTGATCTTTGCCTCCTTGCTGGAGCTAGCATCCTCAGAGCATCTGCAAGCGTTGATTTTGTAGTTTTTAGACATAGCCTGTACTGATATTCTCCATGGTAACTAAAGGGAAGCAAGTGCAATCATAATTTGTTAATTCTATGAAAGACAGACACATATGTGAAAGAGAAGATTATCTTTTGTAAAAGGTAGAAACAAGTCATTACTCAGAGGTGGCAAAAATTGTGTCATAAGCAGATTTGAATTTTTCTAGATTTATTTTATTCTGTGTGTATGAGTGTTTTGCCTACGTATATGTCTGTGTACAATGTGTGTGCCTGATACCCAAGGGGGTTAGAAGAGGTTCTTAGAGCCCCTGAAACTGGAGATGCACATGGATCTGGGCTACCATGTAGGTGCTGGGACTCGAACCTATGTCCTCCACAAAACCACAAGTGTTCTTCACTGCTAATCCGTCTCTCCAGCCCCATAAATGTATTTATTATTTTTTTAAGGTGTGGGTGTTAAACAAAAAATTAAAACAAAGGTCGTAAAATATTTTTCCTGAAAAGTCACTAAAGATGAATATCTGCAGTTACCTAAGCAGAACTGCATTATCAATCATGCATTCAGAATTTTAGGTCTAAGAAAACCTAAACTTAAGGGAAAATTAGGATCAGACTTATTTTGTCAGTGGACCATATGTTTATATTAAGGACTGATCCATGGGACATTTTTTATTTATTTTTGCCCAGTAATAGAAGAAACAAAACAAGGCCTGCCTGCTCCACACCTCCATCCACAGTTCAAAACTTTTATAGATGTTCGCTAAGCAAGAAGCAGTGGGAAGCAATTTCCTAGACATTCTGACACTTTTCATCAATGTCCAGTGTCTTGTAGACAACACTTTTAATCGCTATCTGGGAGGTACTAATGGCCCAGCTTCACAGATGAACAGGCTCATGGGAACTCATCTGAACCCCTCAGGAGAAAGTGGCAGGACTCATCCCTGAAGCCAATTCTTACATTTTTTAAATAATTAGGGAAGTCATGATCTCATTAACCATCAGGAAAGTCAGAAGACATTTATGTCCTCTCAGGCTCCTCTTTCAAGCTGAGCTTACGAAAAAGGCATTAGGAACAGAACCTGGCAAATAACCGTTGAGTTGAACTCAGGTTCCTATTAGTCTGTCTCTCCAGCCCCAGCACCCCCCCACACACACCCTCCCCATCTTCCCACATACACCCCCCTACACCTCACACACACACACCTTTCATATTTGTCTTCTAAGTGCTGCTACTGATTTTCAATGCTTTTTTTTTTTTTAAGCAGGATGCTTTCATCAGCTATAAATTCCACCCTGGAAATCCCCATAGAATTTAAACCTTGAACCTGAGAGTTCTCCTACCCATGCAGAGCGGGTCACAGATCAATGCTCTGAAGGGTGAGAAAGCTGGACTCTGTAACCGTGCGAACTGTGCTAACCCTGAATACTGAGAGATGAGTGGATAAACTGACTTCAAATATCTTTTGTTTATTTTAGCCACTTATGAAATTGAGATTGAAGAACTCCAAAAGGTATGACTTCTCCTGCCCTTACTGATGTGTGACTAAAAACGCCACACTCACACAGACGTGAGTCTAGGGTACTCTCTTTATTTGCAGCAGGCTTTTCCAGGCTCCTAGTGGTCAGAATTCTGAACCCTGAACCTTTTATGTAGTTAGAAGGTGTGTACTGAGATGAGCAGGCATGGTCTGAACTGATTCTTGGACCCTCCCTTGTCTCTTGTGGCCTGTGCCAACAGCTTTAATAACTATCTCTCTCAGAAAGACATGTCCTTTAGGGTTATCCAAATTTATATATTTTATGCTTTCAAGAAAATAACCAGAGCCTGGAGAACATAGTGCCTGGGCTCCCACTGGTGGTGTTAGGTGCCACCTGGGAGGTGATGTAGCAATCCAGTTGTGGCCCCCAAGGAGAACTGTACAGGCCTCGGTCAAATTCTGACTATGACCTTGAATGTTGCTCAACATCCTCACCTGTACAAATTAATAGAACACCCATATCTAGAGTCCTTGTGAGCGTTCATAAGGCCAACCCTGAAGGAATGGTATGTTCAGAAGTACCTGGGACTCAGCATTCGGCTCTCTGTAAATGGAGTATTATTCCCCATGGGGACAGGAAACGTGTTTACCATTGTGTCTGCCTTAGCAAATGTTAAGTAGAGACCAGTACTTTTTCAAATTGCAGAGAACAGTAAATAATATAAACTCTTGTCTGGCACACAGTAGGCACTTCCTGAGCACTTTTGTGGGACCAGTGAAGGATCTATACCATGCTCAGTAGGCACGCTTTGTATTTTTAAGCTGCTTGAGCAGCGTCCGGTTTCATCCTTTTTGGTGAGCTGGTTGTAGGGCTGTGTGAGCGCAGTTCATGTTCTTACAAGATAGATGCCCTTGGACCCTTAGAGAAGGGCTTGTTACCTCCTCTCAGAGTTCAGCTCTGTTTTCTGTGGTTGTCGTCTTTTCTGCCAGTTACCTTGTCTGCCTCCTGTTGGCACGTCGGTTTCTAGCAGCGAGTCCTTTATTTAACCAGGAATTACACAGCAGCATCCAATCCTCAAGATGACCCTGGGAGTCAGTGGCCCTGATCCCAACTATACGATAACTTGAGAGCTCCAAGCTATTAAATAGTCAACAATTTGTATATCAGAGATATTAGAAGGGTCTGTTGGGCTTGTCTTGCGGTGCTGTCTCCTAGAGTTCTATGAAGAACCACTGGCCACTGGATGAAGGCCTGCGGGGCTCACTTCCAGACACTACCTGGGAACTGATGTGCTAAGCCTTCCAGGCAGCCTTTCAGATTCTTATTTTCTGTTTTCTTAGGGGTTCTTGGCTAGATTCCAAACAATTACTGACATCAGATGTGGGACAAGTGATTAAGGGGAAGGGGGAGTGGTATTCTGTTGTTATCACCGGGACATAATCTTAATGAAACTGAATCTCTGCCACGTCACAGTGGAGTTTTGATCAGAGAGCATGAAGCTAGGGCGCAGTCCAAGCAAGATTCACACACTGACCTACGTCAGTTTTGGCAGTTGAAACTGCCCAGATGCCACATCCTGTGCCCTCTCAAGGTCTGGACGCTCTTCTCCCTCACAGGCATGCCTGGAAAGGGGTGCAGAGAAAACGACCCAAGCTGTTTTATGTGCTATAACTTACACACACTGCTTGGCCTTCAGTCTCATGCACAAGAAAGCTTCATGGAACTTTCTGTGGTCATTGTTTGCTTTCGCCAGGTCCTAAGACTCACCTCCCATTTGATCAAGTCACCTGATGATCTATAACCAACAACAGAGCCTGCTTTGGGTAAACTAAAAAAAAAAAAAAAAAAAAAAAAAAAAAAAAAATATGACGGTTTTCCTCTTTGTTTTCAGCCTTGGAGGAGTTTTTTCCTTCCAGAACTGAGGTAAGTTTTTTTTTTTTTTTTTTTTTTTTTTTTTTTCTGTAAAATGGAAGTACAATCTCGCCACTGATGACTCATGGCTGAACTCATCTTCTTGCTATGGGCTGGCCATGGTCCCAGTGCATGAACTGGTTCTGTTCCCTGGCACCTTGTAAGGTACCCAGTGCACAGCAGGTTCTCAGTGTCCCTGCCTGGCCTTCCTTGCCCGTACTGCCCAGGGTCTTCTTAGCCCACACTGTACTCACGCAGCAAACTCTAGCTGACAAAACAGCGAGGAGGCAACTGAAGAGAGATCCATAGACAGCATGCAGTGATCTAAAACACACCGGAGACGACAGGACTGCTTGAGGGTAGCAGTGGAGAACTCTCGAGTATTGTGACTTAGACAAAAGAGATCTTGGGTTTGCTAGCAATGTAAGCATGCAAATGGCATGTTTGGAAAAACTAAGTAGCCAATAAAAGGGGATAAACACTTGAATAAGCTGGTGTGTTGGGGGAACCCAAACAGACGTGGAGGAAAGGAACAAAGAGAGATGGAATTAGAAAAGAAGAAACTTAGCAGACCACAAGAGGACTTAGAGACGCTGGAGAATGAAATTTAAGCAAGAGTTGACTCATACTGGTTGGAATAGGCAGAAGCTCATGCAAGCTATCTGTCTGCCTCGTTTGGTCATAGCTCCTCATCTTAAAGGAACATTCATTGTTCTCCCTTATCTCATTAGGACTGGGCTAATCTACCATCTACACTCAAGACCTTACTTTTCCTTGGTATCTTCATATTTCAGTCCTAGACCTAAAGAGGAAGAAAACACCATGGAGGAAAAGGAGTCGTGGGAATCGGAACCTCTGGAGCCAAGGAAGGAGTTACACCCTAGTCGTCCTCCCAAGGTAGCCGTGTCCTAGGGCTCCTGATGTGCTTCAACCGTGAGATCTTCCTTAAATATGTAGCTGACCAGTGTCAACCACTGCGTGTCTCTCAAAACTAAGGAATAAAATCCAAACTCCTTGATTTGTATGTAGGACCACTCGAAATTCAGCCACAGCCCATCCTGTCTTTAGCCTCATCTCGTCTTCCTCCTCTATTTCTTCTCCCTTTTCCTTTAGCTTAGCTCTCGTCACAGCTTCCAGACCAACCCTGCCATGCTATTAGGCCACTAACACTTCTTCTCCAAATAGCCCATATTTTTGTTCATTCTCATTCATCTTCCAGACATTCCTTTCCCCTTCCATCTGTCTCCTACCTACATTTTACAAGATAGACTTGGATGGATTCTGCTTTTGGAAGATTTCCCAAACTCAATCTCCCATTGAAAAGGACAAATCTCTCCATCTTGTTTTCCAGGGCTGTGAACGCTTCCATAAATAATAATATCCATTCCATAATAATTCCATAAATAATAATATCACGTTGACCCTAACTGCTTGCGAATGTGCACTGAGGCCAGTGTTTGAGATGCTCAGTCAACTGCCTAGGCTACTTCTAGAGCTGTTCATGTTATCTTATATTCAGTATAGGTCTCATAGATCAGAAAATGGAGGCTTGAGAAGGATCACAAGGTAGCAGACAGAAAGAAAAATGTCAGGTATGTAGGGAAGGAGAAGTGCCCAGCAGCCTCCTTATAGGTGATGAGAGCAGGGGTGGAGGGCGATGCCCTCCTTCAGTAGATTACTAATAGTGTGGCCCACCATTGGTTATTTGACCTGCCTAGATGCTTTCTCAAGAGGACTAACAGCATTTTTTTCCTCATGGGATGCCATGATGGTTGAGATGGAATGAAGAGACAGGCTTAGAGTAAGCACTCTCATGGGCCTGCCTCTGTGGGACTCCTTAGCACTCAGAAATAAATGAAGGGCGTGGTGTGTACTCTGGTAAGATGTGAGGTCTAGCAAAAGAGCCCTCAACAGCTACTAATAAGACTTGTTCTTGCTAAGGAGCACACCCTGAAGACCAGAATGCAAGAGCAAGGAACCGAGTTGGCAGTCAGCCCCAGCAGTGCTCTCCCTGTTGTATGTGTTTAGGTAGTTGTCTACAAAGAGACTCCAGGAAAAACCCAGATGGCTGGAGTCCATGAGGACAGAAGGAGTGTGCCAGCTGGAAACCAGGAAGCCATGACTGACATCATGCAGAACAGGCTCTTCCCCGAGGATGTGACGCTGACGAGGCATTCCCAGGATAAGAGTAAGTTGCGTTAGCCCTGGACTCTCTTCACTGCCAGACTGTTTTAAAGGGAATTATGGCTGAGATCATAATTTATTTACGGATATAAAAAGGACATTTATTATGTACCTAGTAACTCACCTGGTAAGGCTATCTCCCTAGAGCAGTGGAAAGATCACTAGATTTAGAGGCGAAGGGCTTGAGTTCAAGTCTACACATGTGTGAACTTAACAGTTGTGTGGTTAGTTTGTATTTCACTAGTTCAATTTCACTGTTAAAAATGGAATCTGAACATGAACTTTATAGGAATGTAATGAGGACCAGGTCCAACAGCATGTCATGTGACAATCTTGTTTTTTGTCTACCCACTGACCCCTGCTCTCACCATTGACAAGCTGATATGTCATACAGCATCACTAAGTGGGCATTTCAGCTGCACTCCAAACCTCTTGATTATAAACAACAGTAATTAAATCATACTTAGTTGAACCACATACTTAAAAGAGGCTGGCTCACTTGGCAGAAATTCGAGGCATGGCTTGATCCAGGAACACAGATAATACCACGAGGACAAAGTATTCTGAGTTCTCCTTTGAGGCAACTATTTTTCAGGCAGAGTCAGTTTCTGTTCAGCCAAGCTGGCAGCAAGCAGTGAGAGTCACAACCTATTCTCTGATAAACCCGGAAGGGAAGCTGGTCATTTTTGTCTCTCTACAGATTTAAAAAAAAAAAAAAAAAAAAAGACTCTTACATTGAAATTTGATTGAGTCACATGCCATCCTAATTAAAAAAGTATGATGCTCTGAAGGGACCCATCTGTGTCTTACATTGAGCTAGGAGTGAGTAGATTAATTCCTACCAAACAACATACCATTGGTCTTGGTTACTTTTCTGTCATTGTGAAGAGACACCATGGTCTAGATAACTTAGAGTTCTTGTCAAGAAACATGGCAGCCGACAGGCAGGTGTGGTGCTGGAGCAGTAGCTGAAAGCCTGGATCTCATCCATAAGCACAGAGCATATGAGAAAGAACCGATGGGGGATAATATGAGCTCCACCCAAGTCTGGCCCAGTTATACACCTCCTTCAAGAAGACCACACCTCCTAACCCTTCTCAAATAGGTCTGCCAACTGGGGAGCAAATATTCAAATGTATGTGTTTATGTGGGCCATTCTCATTCAAACCAAGACTTCATCTCATGGAAGGAAAACAGGACGGCTGTTGACAGGAGACAGTAGGATACAAACATTTCAATATCAATAAAGGCTGGGCGTGTTAAAATTACTGCTTTGAAAATGCATTGGGATTGTTTAAAATTCAAAAATTTGAGTGCCCTTTACAGGTCCTATAATCTAGGTGTGGGGAATTTAGCAATAAATGAAACAGAATCTCTTCTTCATGCACATAGGACTGAAGATCCTGTCTTTCATGCTGTACAAAAATCATTTCAAAATGGATCAAAGAACTTAGTGTAACAACTAAAATCCAGGAAGTCATGAGAAAGACACCTGGGAAAGCCTTAAAAATGTAGATATAACTAGTTACACAAAATAATTGCAACAAGAAACAAATGAGACTATGCAAATGTAGATGCTTCCAACAGCAAAGGAAACAACAGACTAAACAGACAGCCACAGAACAAGAGGAAACCATTGCCAGCTATAAGGGACTATTAATACCGAGAATGTATAACAGTTTAAAATTCAACATTAAAAAATCAGATAACCCAATCAATAAATGGCACATGAACACAACAGGGCCTGCTCAAAAGACAAAAAAAAAAAAAAAAAAAAAAATCACATGGGAAAACTTTCAACATCCTCAACCATCAAAGAAATGTAGATCAAAACCATGCTGAGATCCCATCCTACCCAATCAGAATGGCCATCACAACTAAACACACTCTAAAGAGAATGTTGGAGGAGGGGCTTAACCATTGCCGGTGGGAATGCGAATTAGGGCAGCTGCTATGCAAAGTGATATGACAAAAACTTTCAAAAAACTAAAATGGAACAGCCACATGACACAGCTATCCCAGGGATGGCTGTATGCAGATGGGGGTCTAAGTCAGCACATTCCTGTTTATTGGAGCGCTGATAACAGGCAAGTCAGAGTCAGGTTCAACAGCTGAATGGCTAAAGAAAATGGAACTGGGGGGATGGGTGAGGGAGGGGTGAAGAGAGGAAAGGAGGGGAAGAGAGTATGTGTGTTAAGAAGAATGAGGGGGCTGGGGGATAGGGAGGAGACTTCAATAGTAAATATCTTGCCTTGGTTTGCATGAGTTTGGATGTCATAACCTATGTGTGAACCAGCAAACAAAACCCACAAAAGGCATGGTGGTGTGCTTTATAATTCCAGCCCTGCAGAGACAGAAGCAGACAAGAACCCTGAGACTCACCAGCCAGCTCAGTGAGTTCCCAGGCCAGTGAGAAGGCCTGTCTCAGAAAACAACACCCAAATTTGACTGCTGGCTTCCACACACGCATACACACTAACACACGGAAGAAGGAAATTCTCATTTGGACGAAAATGGATGGAACTGGAGAGGGACTGAGAAGGACAGGCTCAGAATGAATTCATCATGTTTTCTCTCTCATGCTGAAAGATACTCACATGGAAGACAAAGGGGTCTGCGTGGAGGGAGACGTGGGTAAAGCAAGAGATATATGGCGTACATAAGATCAGAGTGTATAATCTGAGGGTACGAACATGCCACAATGAAGTGCATGCTTTGTACAATTCATGTAGATTAATAATAGAGAATCCCTGTCCCCACTGGGGTTACTTTCTGATCAAACACAGCAGACAACGCGTGGACAATAAAATATTATGAAACGGAAGGAAACTGTACAAGTAAAGAAGGGAAAGAGAAGGAGATCATGGGTGTTAGAACTTGACTGTGTCTGTGGTTAACCTCAAAGACCTCAGGTATATCCAGATAGGGTAGTTAGTTCCTCCTGCGTGTCCACTTAACTGCATCTAGAGACACACCTCTGGGCATGTCTGCGAGGGAATTTCCTGAGAGATTATGCTGGAGAGCCTAGATAGACTCTGCACGTAGGGCTCTTCATCCCACATGCTAGGATTCTGGACTAAATGAAAACAAAAAAAAAAAAAAAAAAAAAAAAAAAAAAAAAAAAAGGAGAGAAAGTGAACAAGGAACCGCGTTTGTGTCTCTTGGCTGCCTGAAGGTAGATGCAGTGTGACGAGCTGCCTCACACTGAACCATGTCTTCCCCTGCCCTGATGGACAGGAACCAAATTAAACTCATTTTTCCTTAAGATGCTGTCATCAGGGGTTTTTGGCATAGCAGTAAGAATAGCAGAAGTGTGTGTGCATCTGATGATATAAGACTGTTAGAGGGAAGCAGATACTCCCAGGCCAGAGCTGACCATGGGTGTTGGCGGAATATAAAATCCTGTGGTTGGAACAGAGGAGAGAGAGGTGAAGGAGGAAGACAAGCACAGGCTTAGAGAAATCCCTCAGAGAGCTTTGGCCTTTGCTCTCTGTAAGACTTTCCAAACCATTCAGAGCTTCGAGCACACACACAAAGTCGTGATCAGAGTTAGCACGTGAGATACAGAAGGAAAGAATCACGGATGTCTCCAGCACTTGGGGCCTGAGGAGCCTGAGCAACAGAAAGGACGCTATTCACTCTGTTAGAGGCAGGGTAGATTTAAAGACTAGCATGTTCTTTAAAAGAAATCATGAAAAAAATCCACTGTACCTAGGACAACCAAATGGAGGCAACATGAAGGATTGTGGTAGCTCTGGAATTGAGTGATATGTTTGCTGAAAACATCTGCAAATCTTGTTTCTAAGATGATCCCATAGTGCTTATCATAAACCAATAAGAAAAATTAAGGCAAAAGAGAGTTGGGGAGACAGCTCAGGGGTTGGTATTTCAGAGGATCTGTGTTTGGTTCCCAGAATCCACATGGTGGTTCCCAGTCATCCATAACTCCTATGGGATCCAACAGCCTCTTCTGGCTTCCAAAGGCAGCTGGTACACAAGTGATATACCCACATACACACAGGCAAACACTCAGACCCGTAAAGTAGAATAAGTACATTTTTTAAAAAAGAAAGAAAAAGAACCTATGTGCTTAGCATCTTTATTTCTGCTAAAGCCATTCTGATAACTTCTTCCAAAAAAGCAAGGCTTCTTCCTCTGGGAACTGACGCTCTTTGAAACAGTTTGAGGGTCACATAGTTCTTGCAGTAGGATAAAATCTTCTCATTTGGTTCATTTAATTAATAGATACAAGTCACTTCGCTTATTGCATATCTCTAGATACACTTCTTATAATAAGTCGTTCATGTCTGAAATGAAAATAGCTTCTGAATCACCCAGAGCCTAAATATGAAGCTACACCAGCTGACGAGGAGGTGAGACTTACGGCTGTTTTACAAGTTTACCGCTGAGAAATACCTGCATTGATCAGGCTGGCTACCTGTGCAAACAACCTCTACAGACTTTGCAGATTGGCAGGTTTACCTTGCGGTCAATTCTGTCTTTAACCATACATGTTGACACGTGTTCAATGAGCTTACTTAAGAATCTTTAAAAAACTAAAAAAAAAAAAAAAGAAACAAAACAAAACCAAAAACAACAACAACAACGAAAAAACCTACCAAAAAGACTAGAAGCGGCCATTTTGATGGTAGAGAAAAACATCCAGGGCTGAAGGACTTGAACACCGAAGGTCAGAAGTGGCATTTCACTGGGGAAGAGCTTCGGTGTGCCAGGGAATTAGCACTCATTGTGTGTATGCACCGGATCCTTGCACGGTCACACAGCAGGGCCTGTTCTTATTACCCCAGCTTCCAGGAGTTGCAACAGGCTCAGCCAGTGGCTTATCCAAGACCGTGCAGACCATGCTGCCAGTCTCACTGCAGTGACTAAACAGACAACAGAAGAGAGGCAAGGGTGGGGTTGACTCAGTTTTACTCCATAGTCCTTGGCTCTGCCACTTTTAGGTCTGTGATAGAACAGAGCATCGTAGCATGGAGGCATGCGGAAGAGGAAGCGGGTCATGGTTGACATGAAGCAGAGAGGAAAGAAGGGATAAGGGATAGACTTTAAAGGGTGCCCCTTACTGACCTGATTCCTCTAACCAGGCTCCACCTCCTGAAATTTCAGAACCTAACAGTATCTCTTTTGAGGACAGAACATTGCACACATGAGCCAGGGGTTGGGGGCCCATCTCTTGCTCCAACCAACACATGCCAAGGTGGCAGTCCAGTTTCATCACCTTTACTCTACCTTTGCCTGCTGCTGCTCCATTGCCAGGGATGAGTGCAGCTATGTCTCTAATAGCTAATGACAACTGTCTCAGGGATCCCCATTGCCCTTACAGGTGGGTACGTGGAGGCTTTGGAGGTGACGAAAGAAACGCCAAGTCCCAGCACCATTAGGTCAAGCTCCTCTTCAGAGAAGACTTATGATGCCGTGGAGTGCTCCAGAGAAGACGTGTAAGTGTTTTCTGCCCTTCCAGCAGGATGAATCCAATGAGACTGTGGAGGCACAGGAGGCTAATGATCTTTCTATCTTTCTCTACAGACGAAAGTGGGACTTCTCCAGCTCATTCACCTCAGACAGTGGTAAGTGCTGGTTGGAAACAGCAGAGTGCTCCTGAGGCCGAGCAGTGACCACAGCCTTTTACTTGGGCACATTTTCAATGGTTAGAAACTGGGTGGTGAGATGGTAAGCTAAGAGAGTGGTGGTCCCAAGGCCTGCACTTAGAGGCCGGAATAGTATTCTTGCGGCTGAAAGCAATTTCACATGAAACGGCATCTCTCTGGGGCGTCTTCAAAGCACAAGTCTGATGAGTGATGTGCAGTTTTTATTTAAAATATCATTAGGGCTTCCTACAATAATAGATTGTAGTTATGTGTATGTGGGGGGCTTGGGGGTATGTGCCTGTGTGTTGCATTCTCTGAAGGTGGATTTTCAGTCATGTTATTAGCCACTTGATATGAGTGTGTGGAAGCCAAACTTGGGTCCTCTACAATCTAAGTATTTAGCTCCAACTTCCCAGTGCTTTTAATAGCAATATCAACGTAGCCTAATGGCTTTGAATGGCCTGGTCCTCTCCACAGCATCAGTGCGACTCCATCTATATTCCACACTATATTCAGTTTTCCCTTTGAGAGGCTTCCATGTTGACTCTTCTCTACTTCCACAAATGCCAACCAAAATGTGTTTGCAGATGCCCACCCCCAACTAAAGTGACACTGGCCTTCCTGGGATACCTCAAGTGGCTCTTATCAGCTTTGTTTCATCTTTATTCTTGACACTTTCACACATTTCCAAGAAGAACTTTAGTTGTTTTCATACTCTTTCATCCTCCTTTCTCCCCCACTGAAGCCTTTCTCCCCTTCAAGCCCCTTTCACTTCCATGCCTTCTTTTTGCATGTGAACCACTGCATTTGGGTTTCTTGCCAGAGCATAGGTGGGAGGTTACTCACTAGAGCAAGGTCAGCTTATGAGTGGCTATGCCACGGAAGAAAACAACACACCCTCCCTGCAAAACTGGCTAGTAGTCCATCAAGGAAGTGGAGTGTTCTGTGGGTCCCCTGCCCTTGATGAGACACCATGGGTCCAATCTTCAGCAGATGAATGGTGATAACCACAGCTGTAGTTATGTGGGCAATGGTCATGTCACATCCAGAAGATGTCTTTGGGGCGCACATCTCTTACAGTATCTCAGTTCTATTATCCACAGTGTTCCCTAGGCCTTGTAGGCAGTGATCCAGCTGTCTCATTTAGAGCCAAGCCCTCCACTACTACTAAATTTGGGTGCTTTGGCCAGTTATTGGGCTTTATACTGTGAGTTACCTATGCCTAGAAGAGGTTTCTCTGATGACAGCTGTGTGTCGGTCTAATCTGCAGATCTGAGCTCAAATGTCTAGGTAGCAGTTTGTGAATATGATCACTTAGCAGTAACAGCAGCAGCAACAACAACAACAAATAATAGGGCTGGAGATGGCTTAGTAGTTAAGAAAACTTGTTGCTCTTCCAGAGAACCCAAGTTCAATTCCCAACACCCTCTGGCAGCTCACAACCATCTGTAATTCTAATTCCAGGCTATCATGTCCTCCTCTGGCTTCCATGGGTACTAGGCACACATATAGTACAGAGTAAAAATACACATAAAATAATATATTTTTAAAAAATAACATTTCCCTGGAGGGTTTATGACCCCCTCCCTAGTCCCCATGCATCTGCTTACAGAACCAGACGTGAATTTCTTCTTGAGAAGTAGGCATGAAAAATCAATCAGAAAGTGGTAAGTTACCACCATGATGGGCACATCATGCCACTATTAAACTAGAGGGTTCGACAGGCCCAGCAAGGCATATTGTAGCTTACAGGATTCACAGCTGGAACACTATTGATGAGGTTTCCCCATCAGTAGGCCTCAGAGCACCTTCTGGCACCACAAAGCTAGACAGTGATGGGAAAGTATCTCAGCTTTAGCTTGATTCCTCTGTCATGACCAAAAGCGTGGTGTCTTCAGGAGATAGAGTCTTACCACCAACTTCCATTGGACAACCAAGCACAATGAAATTACCTGGTACTGTCTTGAGAACTCTGAGGTGTCTCGTATCTGGCACTGATATTTTTGTTCACTAACCCATGACTTTTGGGAAAAGCATTACCCACCCATACAGGATGTCTAGTTACTGTTCTATTGCTTTGAAGAGACATCATGGCTAAGGCAACTCTCATAGAAGAAAGCATTTAACTGGGGACTTGCTTACAGTTTTAGAGAGTTAGTCCTTGATCATCAGGGCAGGAAGCAGACATGCATGGCACTGGAGCTGGAGCTTTGGATCCTGGATCCAAAGGCAGTAGGAGGAGGGAGAGGAGAGGGGAGAGGGGGGAAGGAGGGAGGGAGAGAGTGAAGAGAGAGAAACTGAGACAGAGACAGCATCTGGGAGCAGGGGAGTACTGAGACTGGCATGGCATTTTGAAACGTCAAAGTCCACTCCAAGTGACACACCTCTTCCAACAAGGCCATGCCTCCTTCCAAAACAGCTCCACTCCTTGGTGACTAAGCAATCAAATATATGAGCCTCTTGGGGCTATTCTAAACCCAGATGATACCTCCATTCCAACTTTGTTTTTAGGTAATATTTTCTAATAACTTATAAAATAGCAAGTTTCCATATCCTCTTTTTAAAAAAAAGAAAATCTATAGTTTTAGTTACCCATCCCTCCTTTCCCCACCCTTTCTCCTACCTTCTTTCCCATTTTCTGATTAGACCTACTCAGGGAGTTCCAGGATAACCTGGGCTAAATAATGAGACACTCTCTACCTGTAATATAACACACACACACACACACACACACACACACACACACACACACACACACACCAACTAATCAAATACTATTTCAGGCATCCTCCGTAGAATCCAGAAATTTGATATGCAGAAACAACCTCAGAGAGCATTAAACCTAATACCTTTCATGAGAGTACAGAGGTACAAGGAAGCCGAGGAACTCTGCATGCACACTGTGTTCCAGTCAAGTTTGAAATCTTAACATTTATGCTTCGAATCCAATACTGTTTCCTTTAGACTCGGTTTCCAGGCTACACTCAGCATCCACCTATGTGTAGTAAGCGTATATGTTACACTGGGGCAAAGGAAGATATTCTTCACCATGCGTGGGTGCCCTTCCTTACCCAGTATTTAGCATGCTGTCCCTCACTAACCCGGGGAAGGAAGGAGAGTAAAAGGGAATTGTTAAGAAATAGCTTTCTTTGGCTGAGCCAGATTCCCATATGGAATCAGAGGCAAAAGATAGACCTAATTTTTCTCATTTGTAAAAACCTTTATATATAAGTTTATGAATTTTTTTAACCACATGCTTAGGGAAACTTGCATAATTTCAACAAAACCACTTAACTAAATAAAGTTGAAAATACTTGGCAGCTCATAGGTATTCATTCATTTCTCTGTGTGTTTTAATTTCAGAAGAAAATTGTGAAGAAATGTATGAAGATATCTACAAAGCAAAGAACGATGATCCTAAAACAGAGTGAGTGTCTTTCTTGGACTGTAGGCTGAGGGTGTTTCTTGTTTACCCAGTAAGCCAGGATTTAAGACATGGCCCCATGTCCCACCACCATTGTTGATGGAAGATTACACAGAGGGATGCTAAGCTATTGAAATATGGCACTATCAGTCGGCAGCATATTCACTACTGTGTACAATCACACGCCATAATATTGAAGATTCATTGCTTTCTCCTTTGAGCAAAATGTCCATTTTCTAGAGTAGGGAACTTTTATAATATGTGTTAAGAAGTAGTTGAGACAGGAAACGTAAATAACAATAGACTTTGCCTTGACTTTGTAGTTGGTTTCCCAGGAACAAAGCAATAAGTTTAACTCAGCCCTTGTCTTTGTGAGTTAGTCAGACTCTGGGATTTACCCAGTGATGTTGCAAACAACGTTTGTTCAAATGAGCAGCATTGACCAAGTTTAATTACAAACAGGCAGAAAAAGAAAACAGAATGTTCAACAGTGATGAGTCTGGGGACAAAGGGCACAGTGATCCTGGCGGGTTATGTGGGTGAACTCCCTTACGTCTCCATCCCCCGAAGCCAAAAGGATATTTAGAAGAATTTCATCATCAGATGGCCCGTGAGCATATCACCACAGCTGTACACTCAGTTACTGAAGAGTATGTTACAAATCAGGGATGGCAATTTCAGGAGCCAGTAATTCCACTGATGTATCTCCAGTACCATTTAGAAGGAGCATTTCCCTAGGTTATTTTTCTCCCTGGGAAAGCAAGATTTTGCTTCATAATCTCTACCAAAAAAAAAAAAAAGCACACTATTTGTGGTAGATGAATGTTTGTACACACTGTAATCACTCTATTCATGGTTGCCTCAGATACGCTTTATATCTCAGCAAATCTCAGCAGACTTCACTGGTACTCGCTGAGGCATTTCCTTGTGCTTCTTTCCTGTGGACGTGAGCCTGAAGTCTCTGATCCATAGTCATCCAAGAGCATTGTCTCTGACTTCTAGTACTCTCTCAAATGCTCCACGTTTCCTCTTAGAGTAGCTGGGAGGACAGCACTGAGAAAACTGCAGCAGATCTTCAGGAAAGAAAACGTCGTGTTCAGAATGAAGAAAACCAAGTCAAAAGAAATTGTCAGGTAAGCTGTCCCCTTTAGCCTTTCTCCCGGATGCCATCAGCAACACTGGCCTTGAAGACACATAGGATGCTGTTATACATCCAATTCTCAGCACCAGTGACAAGAGAATCAGAACCTACAACTATAAAGGCCCCGATTACATGATACCCTAAGAAACTAGTGAGGAGAAAAAAAAATTACCAGAATAAGCAAGCCAGATCCAGAATGGAAAATGTGCTTTCATCTTTGACATCTTGGGTCATTAGCACTAAACATGATGTTAGTGGTTACATGGTTTCGTGCTCTCTTGGCCACACAACCTCCAGTGGTCTGACGTGTGGACCTGTCCAGATTCACTTTGTCTCCCTTGTTAGCAGCAGTGTGCTTGTGATGTGGACATGGGTTACCTGCATGAGGTCTGTGCATCTCAAGATCTTGGACTTAGAACCCCCCTCCTCCATCTCCTCATGTAACCTCCACTATTAGCCTCTGGGAAGGTTCCAAATCCACAAACAGTGAAAGAGAGAGGAGTTTCTTCCATTTGTGCTTACAGGACTTGGCTCCCTCGTGGGTGCAGTGGAAGGGGGACTGTGCAGCCTCTGGAGACATTTCTTTCTCCCCAACATCAATACCAATTGACAGGTCTAGATCTGCCCTCTGTGAGGGCAATTTGCCAAGTAATCATCTGCACTCAGATAGTATGGAGCTGCTATTCTCTCAAGTTCTTCCCAGTTATAAAATCTTGCAGTTTTGTGATTTTAAGCTCAGCGGTCTGCTGGAGCTAGATCTCCCAAGACATCCAACCAGACATGAATGTGGGTTCTGTAGTTCCCATCACAGCACAGAGCACGGTTACTTTATTTTCTATCTCCCTTTAGGACAGAAACTGTATCCAATCATCCCACATAAGAGCCTGGCTCGTGGCTAATACAAAAACACCTATAGTATTGGTTTGAAATTAAAGGCTGTGAAGGCACAGGCCTGTCTGTATCTCTGTCTCCCTCCCTTCTTTCCTAGCACGCATCTCTTTCCATGTGACCTCCTTAGAAACAAGAGACAAGAACCAAATCTATCTATATTCCATATTCTCTCCCACTTGGCAGGTTGCCATCTTACATTTCTGCCTGACAGGGATTTCTCTGTGCAAGTCTTCTTTTGGCTTAAGAAACACAGACAGGATGCAGTATATGCAGAGGACCTATGGATTTATCTGTATCCTGTTCTTTTCCATTCCTCATGCTCATTTAGTACATCTGACTGTCTCTTAGAAGACTAACAGATAGTTGTGGGTTCTGTGGATGCAGGTCTAGGCAGCCTGGGTGGAGAGTTGGTTAGGTAGGTAGGAAGTGAGTTACTACTGGCAGTCCACAGGGATGGATACACTCATTTGAAATGGGGTAGGGACAATCAAAACAGAGCTGCAAGAGTCTCACTTGACAGACTTGCCTAGAAGTACCATCTGGACCAGATACTTGCCATCAGGATGATGACATCTGGGCCAGGCAGGTTCCTGCCAATAGGATGTTGTCTGGGCCAGGCACCTGCCAATAGGATGGCATCTGGGATTTGTCTATTCATGAGCATGACTTTTTCCCTTGACCTTTTTTGTCTTTTCCTCCTTAGCAATGGATTTTCCGTGTCACTGCCTGACTTGGGTAAGTATCATTTGCTTGCTGTTGTCCACCAGTATTGCTGTCTTCAGGACTGGTGTATTAAGGGGCAGGGGAAGAACGGTGGTTTCCCAATGGGAAAAAAATGGACCCATCAGAATAAAAGAAGATATCTCCAACAGCGGTACTTCCTGCTTTGGAGCAATGAGAAACCTTTTTCTGGCATTTCCATATATAGATGTTACTCTCTTTTTAGGAGGTTTCTAGGACCCATAGCCATACTTTGTGATGGTTTGTTTGTTTGTTTGTTTGTTTTTCCCAAGTGTCTCTGACTATGAAATTAGGCATTCTGCATTGATCTGCACAGCTCTAATGGATTTGTTAGCAAGTCTAAGACATGACAAGTTGAGTATGAGCATGCTGCAGTCCACACAGTAGCTGACTAAAAATGGGTCACTGGTTGTCTAAGTTATCACAGTGCCTGACACATAGGATGCTCTCAATACATATCCAGTACATGGAATTTACCAATAAACAAGATCTGTGTGATTTTGTTCATGGTTTTTGTTAATGGGCACTAGGAATATAGTTACTTTCAACAACAACTGTGATTATATTTCGGAATTATAAGCTACCGAAGTAAATAACAAAGGTTGTATAGACCTGATAAAATTGCAGCTTTCTCAAATATTGTCATAAAAAACGTAAAAGGCAACTTGGAATTGGAATTCATCTTACAGATGGATTACCTCTAATCCTCAATGCCACAAACCAAAATCTGAAAAGATTTTTATTGCTGACAGAATTGAAAATTTCTCCATCTGACTCCATGTGACAGGTGTGTCACATAGCAGGCACAGTAAAATATTGTACGGAGTTACTATTAGAATACGTGTAGCAAATGCATATGAACTATTAATTATCTTCAAGTTTCCATTTGACTTCTACTTCCAAGATATAATCTGTATATTTCCCACTATGTATGTACAAAAACTGTAAAATCCAAAAAGATTTGATGTCTGAAACTTTCTGTCCCAAAGCACTTAAATAAGGGCTATTGAATCTATACCCCGCAGCCAAAGCCTAAAGGTACTGTGAGAAATTAGCAAAGCTAAGAGTAATTATGAATACTGGAAAATTAATTGTGAATATATCAAAGTGTCCCAGACTTTTTCAAATGGTGAATCATTTAAAAATCATAGAAGTCTATGTTGCACGGTAGCATGAGCACTACAAGCTAGAAATAACTAATTATCATTATATGCTAACTCAGATTCAATGTAATACAATAGCATTCTAAAGAAACAATTGCTTCAAACTACTGGTGTGAAATAAGAAAACGTGTGTGTGTGTGTGTGTGTGTGTGTGTGTGTGTATGTGTGTGTGTCTGTTTGTGTCTGTGTGTGGTAGGCAGAGACCAGCAATACATCCCCATTTCTCTCCAATGGGTATTATGAAAAGTCCCCTCAAAGTTCTAGCAATATAAATCATTTTTCAGTTCCAGAAAATGGGACAACTTACAATTCGATGAAATCAAATTGATGTAAATACATATACAGGTCAGATGCTCAGCGAGCTCGCTGTGTTTTATTCCCTCAGTTGTGTTTCTTCCCCAAGAGAGACTCATTCTGCTCCAGTCCGTCTATGTAATCAGATAAAAGGCTTGAGGACACATTTGGATAATTAGGTCATTGTGTATAATTTGGAAAGCCAGAGGTGTACGATGCATTGCTAATAATTTTTTTGATCCTGTCTATGCCCTAGGACCTAGGTCTCAGGATGATTCTCAGGATGGTATCATCTACGATGATGTGGATACACGTGAGAAAGAATCAAAGTAAGTCAGCTCACTTCCCTGGTCATCCCTGGGGCCACCAACCACGGCCTGATGCTTTGCTAAATACAGTCAGGGAGGCAGATGCTGACAGAGGTGCTATTCCCTGTGATCTGAAGGGAAAACAATGAGTACTCCCAGTGGTGGCCCAGCGGTGGTACCAAGCCACAGGCATTGGAACTTCGGAGCCTGTGTTTCTTATCTTTGAGTCTCGAAAATTTCAGCACATTCAAATAGTAATCTTTTGTGTATACTGAAAAGTGCCGGGTAGCAAGGCTGTTTGATAGAACAGTTTTCAAGGACTAAACCGCTATCTCTATTATCTCTAGAAAGGAAGCCATAATCAGACTCAGGGCCCCTCCCAGTTGCTGGCTGTCCTCCGACTATTCAATCTCCACCGAGCAGCTGGTGATGGGGGCCTCTCGTTTTCAGTCACCTGCCCCTGATCAATGGGCCAGGACTCATGCTGTCTTGGTAAAGCTGTTGTTAAACCAAGAGATCATTCTTAAGACCATACCATAATTGAGTTTTTCTACAGTGTTTTAAAATTCTGGTCGTGCAATCTTTACAGGGAAAACACGTCCTGTTGTCCCCGTGTTTCCATGGAATGGTTCCCATTCCTTCTCTTGCTTGTCTTAAACTTTGTATGTGAGGTTTCTTCTCCCACCCATGCCTTAAGTCAGATGCCCTATAACAGTCCTATTATCCCGTCAAACATCCTTTGTGTTTCCTTTTGGCAGGACTGAGGATTGTTATGAGGCCTCCCGTATGCAAGGCAGGCGCTGCACACTGCCCTCTCTAGGCAGGCGCTGCACACTGCCCTCTCTAGGCAGGCGCTGCACACTGCCCTCTCTAGGCAGGCGCTGCACACTGCCCTCTCTAGGCAGGCGCTGCACACTGCCCTCTCTAGGCAGACGCTGCACACTGCCCTCTCTAGGCAGGCGCTGCACACTGCCCTCTCTAGGCAGGCGCTGCACACTGCCCGAGTCCTTTCATTTTAAGTATTTTATTTTATTCAAGGCTTTGCTAAGTTGCCAAAGCTGGCTTTGAATTTGGGATTTTCCTGCGTTAGATTACCAAGTAGCTTGAATTAGAGGTGTGATAACCCAGTCTTCCCTCCTGTATATTTTTTAGTGTTTTCTCCACTACCCCAAGAATTATAACCAAAATATCAAAAATTAAATTTTAAGGCCAGATTAATTTTTCTGAGTCCCAGTAAGCCTTGAGAGCAATATGCCCTAAGCTCAGGAGGTTTGTAATAACGCGGAATACAGTTTTCTCTTATCCAAATCTGTCTTCTAATCTCTATTGCCCCTAGGTTTGATCCCGGATTTCCTCAGTTTTCCTGCCTGCCATCCCAAGGTTTTGTTCTTATGTCTCTGACACTTCTCACTTCCCCTCCCTCACCACATGACCACGACTACCACCTGTGTTGCTTCTTAAAGAGATTTCCCTAAGTCCATAAGTGGCCATTTTACTAGTTAACAAATAGTCATGTCACAAAATCTACATTCCACCAGCTTTAAACATTCAGTACTTACCCAACATTCTCACGATGCAATCCACACTGCCTCTGGCAACTCTCAGCCTCACCTGCACCCGCCCCACATTCTACACTACTGGGAGTTCCTTGGACTCCAAAACTGTCCAATATTTCAAACCTTCAAGCCTTCCAGTGCTATCAATTCATTCAACTAACACTTACTGATAGTGTCCTCAGTGCCAGATATTGGGTGTAAAGTAATTCACAAATAGATATGATACATATCTTGGAGAAGGAACAATTTCTCTCCAATTATGCACTAGAATTTGGTTGTGTTGGACAAGAATATTTTGAAAGAGATGCAGGTGTGTGGGAAGCATACTACATAGCCCTCGTTATTTTATGTTATGTTATTTTATTCAGGATTTTGCCAAATTGCCCAAACTAGCCTTGAACTTGGGATCTTTCTGCCTTAGATACCCAAGCTGCTCAAATTACAGGTGTGATTCCCCAGGTTTGTTGGAGCATAAGGCATATAATCAGAGCATAAATAGATGTCTCATGGTATGAGATTGGAAGGTGGCCCTGGAATTTTTAGACAACGGCCCTGTAATACCAAGTTAAATTAATAAAACTTTTTCCTTGAAAACTAAACTCTATTTGTAACAGTACATTATAAAGCACAATAAAACCAGCCAGCCCATATCTATTGAACAAGAAGTAGAATATGGCCAATACTATCCTCATCACCATATGCTCATCCCACATCCGCTCACCCTCCCACCTGCACACACTCCACCTGCATGTCCCCCAACCTGTACCCCCAACCTGTACACACCCCCCAACCTGCTCACCCCTCACCTGCTCACCTGTCATCTGCACACCCCCATCTGCTCACCTGCACACCCCTCACCTACTCACCCCTCACCTGCATGCCCTTCACCTGCTCACCCCCATCTGCTCACCTGCTCACCCCTCACCCGCACACTATTTTTCTCCAGGGTGAGTGCCTTTTCTGCTTTTGTGCTTTTCTTTTCTTGTTCAAAACAAAAAAAAATTATCAAATTATATATGACAAAATTATTGTTTCATTGTAAACATGATTTCATCTGTTATACTGAATTCTGTAACTTTTGTAAAAGGGTACTCAGTTCTACTGCTTTGCTGCCATGCTTCCTTCATTTTTTCCTGCTCTTTGATTAATATTCCAGGATGCATATTGCCACGTTAATCCATTCTCTTGGTAGGCATTTAGTTCCTGAGTGATTGTGCATGTGCGATCAGTACTTCCACAGAATTGATTCCTGGTATCCTCATGTACTTGGAAGAGGAAATACAGATACAAATTCACAAGTGCCGTTCCAGCACGTGGGGTTTGCCCTGGTTCCCACAGAACACACAGAACAAAAAGAAGACATTTTTGCCACATCGGTGTCTGTAAATAGTATCACATCATAGTACTTCGAGTCACATCACGCTTCAGTGCAGTTACACACACTCAGTCGATCCTCTACTCATATCATATCGTTTGACTGCTTTTCTGTGGTGGTGTCAGTATTTTCCTCCTTCTTAGGTTTAAAACAATTCATTTTGGATACAACTCTTTTCCTCTCTCATGTCATCTATTACTACATCTTCTCCACCTGTTGGATGGCATTCTTGATTTCCATTCTAGTCTTCCAAAGAATAGAAATTCAAATTCTTAATGTATCTTTAAATTACTTTTTATTATTGCTTTCTATATCTTTTAGAGAACTTTCTCCTAGCTTGCTCAACATACTCCTATATTCTCTTCTAAAAGTTGCAGCTTTGCCTTTTAAACTCAACCCTTAGATCCTCCTGAACTGAGATTTTTTTGGGGGGGTTGTGTTTGTTTTCAAAAGAGGGTTTCTTCCCTGACTAGGGATTGAATCAGAGCCTCAGTGGTGAGAGTGTTGAGTCCTAACCCCTAGACCACCAGGGCACATCAAGTATCGTGTGAATTGAGTTTTATTTTAACAAGTGACAGCCAGTTGTTTTCTTCTATACAGAGAAATGTCTCTTATTTTCCCCAGCAATTTGCAATGCCATTTTGTTAAATCAAGTGTCCCAGCACCTGACAGTCTGTTTCCAGGTTCTCACTTCTCTTTTGTGGTTACTTCTACCCTAATGACATTGTGGGAGAGGCTGCATTTTCTATTTCCTCTTCCTTTCTACTGCTTCAAAAACTTCAAAGACTTGGATATATTGTTTTAGTAAAGAAACTAAACATGGGAGAGGGTGTCTGCCCAGCCTGCACCTGCTGTCCTGCTCTAGCTCCCTTCAAATTTCATGCACAAGCTCACACTAAACCCTGTTCTGTGCCTGGTATTGTGCAGAGCTTATCGCAGATCCACTGGGACTGGGTCAGAGTTCCTCCTTCTGGGATCTCATACAGAAACCATAAATGAGTGAACATGAGGCCATTAGAAAAGGAAGTAGTTTCTAGAGCTATCTTCTAGGCTTCAAAAGAGAGGCGTGTAAGATCCCCAGCAAGTCCTAGGGCCTCGCAAAAGCCTTCTCAGGTGCAGCTTCAATGACTGGAAGGGGCTGGAACCTTCATATCCTGAAGGACCCTCTGAGCAGAATCTGAAGAAAAGGCAGGCTTGGTGGCAGAGGTCTGTAATACTGGCTACTATGGAGGTTGAAGCCAGGACTAGCAAGTTCAAGACCTACCGGGGCCACAAAGTTTGAGGTTTGAAATATAGTTAAGTGGTAGAGTGCTTGCCTTGCATGTGCCAAGACCAGAGTTCAGTTCCTAGGATTGCATATGTAAAGGGAATCAAAACATAGCAACTATGAAAATGTAAGCTTTCTAACATATGCATTATTGTGTTTAAAGGTTTCCTAGTGCAGAGTTACTGAAGTATTTAGGCTTGTCAACACTATAGATAACTGGATGGTTCTTAAGTCACTGAGCCATCTATCCAACTCCTATTTTATTATTTTAAAAATTAGCATACAAAGTATTTGATGCCATTATAGCATTTACAGCATTTTCTATTGAAGTGTGTTCTCCACCCACCTCTTCCAACCTCTATGTCCCCACCCCCTCTTAAAACTTCTTCCTCTCTACTCCCTTACCCTCCTCTGCAGCCCCTCCATCCTTCATGTTACATGTGTCTTTTGCCCCACCCCTTCTTCAGCACCTCTTTATCTTCTTAGTCTCCTTTCTAGACTGTTGAACTTATCTATACATGTAGAGTAATTTTAATCCAGCAACATGGCTGCTCTGGCAAGGAATCACATCCAAAGATATGATCCAACAAGAATGTAGACATGCCCTGGATTACAGTATGATCTGACTGGAATACAGACAAGCCCTTACTAGACACCTGTAATCCCTAACAGAGGAAGTAAAGTTAGTTTGTAGAAGGAAGCAGTTATGTTTGAAAGTGACATCTAATTGAGAGGCAGACAAAGTGATGAATCAGAGTAAGATTTGACAGAATGAGTCAGATATGATACGCCCAACTCTCACATGAACAGATAAGATAGGAAAGAGAAGCCACTTAAAGAACAGTGCAGAGTGAGTTAGAGGTAGAGGGCAGTTCAATGAGTGGAGGTAAATTGAGTTGAGTTCAGGCAATGCAGTTGAGTTCAGTTGAGTGTAGTTGGATGTGGTTCAGTTGAATGCATTGAGTTCAATTGAATTCATGCAGTTTCTTTGAGTTCTACTCAGTTCATACAGTCAGTGCAGTTTGATTTGTGGAATTCAGAGGTAGATTTTCTAAGCAGAAAGTAATTCATCAGAAGCTAAGAGAAGCCAGTTTTAATCAGTTAGTTTGGAAAAGAGTTTTGAGCCAGAACAGCTGAGTTGAACCAGCCAGTCTGAGTTCAGAAAAAACTAGAAAGGATGAGTTTATTCAGCACTAAGCCTCTGAGACAAGTATATCTGGTGAATGAAAGTTACTTTTACATATATGCATGCATGTAAATACCACAAATTAGGGTCCACATGAGAGAGAACATAGGTTTTGTCACCTAATTTAATATTATACTTTCCAGACCTATCCATTTTCCCACAAATTTCATTTTTATTTATAGCTAAAATTTCATTGTATATATGTACCACATTTTAGAAAAGAACTGTATTTATTTATTTATTTGTTTGTTTATTTATTTATTTATTTATGTGAATGTGTCTGTGTGTGAGTATGTACATGTACGTGCAGGTGACCTCAGAGACCAGAGGTGTTGGCCCCCTGGAGCTGAAGTTACATGAAGTTGTGAGCTGGGAACTGCACTGGGTTCTTTGTAAGGGCAGCACATGCTCTTATTTAGCTGTTCCTCCAGCCCCCATGCCATATTCTGATTATCCACTCATCTGTTCATAGATATCTATGTGGTTCTAATTCCTTGTTATTGTGAATACTGGAGCAATGGATGTAGAGGTGCAAATATAACTGTAGTAGACAGGGAGTTCTTTGGGATATGCCCAAGAGTGCTAGAGCTGGGTTATGTGGTAATTCTGAATTCTTCAAAACCCTCCATACTTACTTTTATAATGGTTATGCTAATTTGCACTTTCACAAGCATTCACAGTTGGTGATGTTAGCTATTCCTACCAGGGTGAGGTGCATCCTTAGCTATTAGTGAATTGCAAGTTTACTAGTAGGATCCACATTTTAGGAAAAAAACAAAAACAAAACAAACCTCCTGAGGCTCAGAAAGGGCAGGTCTAATTACAAGCTGATCACAAGAACGGATAGGTATGATTACAATTTTGTTTCTGGTGAGCTCAAATTTGAGCCACTGAGATGTCAACTGGTTTTGTCCTGTAGGCCAGTGTGGCCTAGTTGTTTTTGTAAATGAAGTCACAACAGTAGAACTATAGGATGTTCACTGCCTGGCCTGGGTGTGAGTAGGGATCTGGATTTCTACATGATGTTTAAACTACTTTGGTCATTGACCTAGAAAACACTGGGGGTGGGGGTGGGGGTGGGGGTCTGTAAATGTTTACTAGTTGAATCTTAATGTACTTGATCAAAACATTTCTCTCCTCAGCGATGAGGATAAAGTAAAAACTTGGAAGACTAAGTTTTTGATACCAAAAGGAAAAAAGTGGGGGAAAGGAAGCCAGGGATCCAAAAGGTAAGAACACAAATGCACTCACAACTCTACTACCACAATTTCTGCACCTCTTGCCAGCTGTGGGACCTTAGGCAAGTCCTTAACTTTGCAACTGAGAACTAGCAACACTTGCCTCACAGTACAACTGAGACGAGATAAAAGGCATAAATACACAGTTCCTAACACCCATCCCCAACCTGCTCCCTACTCTCCATCAATGAGGAATAAAAAGGCATCGGAGGTAGCTGCTAGCAAACAATGAAGGACCTACAGATTTCTTGTCTTTTAGACCATGGAAGCATCCCTCCGGAAGGATGGAGCTTAAATACCATGTCAACCAGAACGGACTTTGCTACAGTGTAAATTTAGTTCTGACTACAGTTAGAATGTCATCAGCTCAAGGATGGCCTTGTCACGCATCAATGGGAGGAGAGGTCCTTGGTCCGAAGGCTCGATAGATGCCCCAGTGTAGGGGAATTGAGGGCAAGGAGGTGGGAGTGGGTGGAGGAATAGGAGGAGGGAGGATGTGATAGGGGGTTTCTGAGAAGGAGGAAAACTGGGAAAGGGGATAACATTTGAAATGTAATAAAGAAAATATCCAATAAAAAAAAACCTTAAAATTTTATTCTAATCAAGAGAACAGTTAACCAAGAAGACATTACTATAATAAACATATGTGCACACAAAAAAGGAAAGAAAATGCAATAATGAGACTATCATTGTTTCTGAAGAGCAATGGATCAATTTCTTAGATCCTTTTATAATGGTTTCTGGGACAACTATTTTATCAATAAGTAAAGTGTTTTCCATATTAGTTAAATGACAGCTTATTCCACCAGTAAGTATAAAATATGGGTGAATATTCAAATTCAAAGGCATGCATGGCCTAAATAGACACTGTATGTGGAGGGAACATGTGTAATGCTAATGGAACTGGTATTTGCTGTAGGTAGTTCAATGCCCTAAAGGGTGTCATCAGAGCATGATTAATTTAGAAAGATATCTCTGTAACGGATATGCAGATGGATATTTTACAAGATAGACATGGAGAATATTATTGTTGCCAGTGGTCAGGGGCTAAGAGGGATATTTCCAGGTTCTTGGCTTCTTATTCAATAAAGAAATAAAAAACAACACATGCTGCAAAGTACTGAGGGAAATTTATTCAAAGCAAAGAGCTAGAATAGGTTAGATTACACTGTAAGAGGAGCGGACCTCAAGGACTACAGGATGTTGTTTGAGGCTTCTTTATATGAAATCCAAGAGGAGGATGCAGTTGCTCACAGGTGTGTAGTTTGAGTGATTTTCTTAGATTGGATAATATAATCATGTATTTCCTGTGCATGTACATCCCACAATGCACCTGACTTTGTGTGTGCCCAGTTATGGGATGAGTGTAAAATAATAAATAAGGGCTTCTCCCTAAAAGTTCACTTAGGGACATGGTTGTCTTCATCACACATGTACCCAAAGCCAGTTCAGGCCAGATCTTCCTTTCCATTTCTGTAGCAGAACATAAGCAAGTAAAGTCTAACCGAATACCATCTAAGTTTGATAGTCATTCATAGTAGGAGGTATATGCAGTATGATGCAGATTTGTCCAGAGATGTGTATGTGTGGTAAAAGTCTCAAGCTGTCAAGTGCATCGTAGCTGATGGGATGGTACCAAGTAGGGACTCAGGTTGCTAAACAATGCCATATGCTTCCCCAGTAATCTGCAATGAATGTGGCTGTGACTAGAATCTTGGAAAGACATACCCCAAGACAGGAGACACTTCTCACTACAACTGATAGGACTTATGTGATATTACCCTGTCTGTCCATGTATGAAAAGGCTAAGTAGAACAAAACTCCACTTGTAAAGCAGGAGGAGTCTTCAGTCAGCTTCTGCTATAGATTTGTTCATTTCATTTGCTTAATCACACTCAATTCTGTTCATATCTCCCTCACATTTATTATTTCTATAATAAAATATTCCCCAAACTAACTTAAGCCAGAAAGGTTTGTTTTGACCCACAGTTCAAAGGTACAGTCCATCACCCCAACTCTTGTTTATTTACACTGAAAGCATACAAAATCTATAATTACATGTTGTCAAAACAAGTTACCTTAGTGTGGTGTTTTATGATAAATGTCTCCCCACAGTCTCAGGCATTTGAATACTTTGTTCCAGTTGGTGGCACTGTTTGGGTACATTTAGGAGATGTGGCCTTTGAAAGTTTAAAGACTCCGGTTATTTCTAGTTTTCTGCTTAGTGCTTGCTGTTCTAGGTACTGTGCCCACCAGGCCCCCGCCATGATGGACTCTAATCCCCCAGGAACTGGAAGCCCAAATAAATACTGCCTCCCTATCAGGTGCCTTAGTCATGGTGTCTTCTCACTGCAACAGAAAAAGAAAGCTAAATAATACACCTACTATTCTATAAAACACATTCTTTCTCCCTATTCCATTGCTCCTTCTGCACCCAACTGTTCTCTCTATATGGTGCTGATTTTATTCCATGCTCACTTGGTATGTATGAAGCACTAGGAAAATACATATGTATGTATTGAACAGAAAAATAATTGATATTACCTTTTTCAGAAGTTATGACAATTTGCTCTAGTAGAGGGATGTATACAGACAGATGTGTGTGTGTATATATATATACAAAGTTATACCTGTACAAAGTTGTACCTGAGTTTATCCTGAAACAGGATGGGTTCATAGCCTCACAGATGCAGGGTGTTGGCCATGCTACACTTGCCTCTATTCATGTTATTTCTTGACAGTTTTTCTCCCAGACATTTCTTCAGAACTAAGAAGCAAAAATTAGAAAAGAATAGAATGGAAAAAGAAGAAAAACTCTTCAGAGAACGATTTCAGGTACGTTCTCTTTTGAAAGTAACAATGAACAGAAAGTGAATACCACTGACAATTAAACCTCCACTCCTGAAGGTTCCACTAGCTTGCGGTGTCTCAGCCACTCTGAGATAAAGGCATGATCTTTTGTCTAAGTCTGACACATTCCTGTATTGGCACTAGCCCTTGCATATTGCTATTCTATCTGACAAACCTTCTCCAGTGTTGTTTAAGGCCCTATTCAAGCCTCGCTCACTCAGCTCATTAGTACAGCACTGGTTGGAAGGAGAGACTTCCATATTTCGGTTCCCAGCGTGCTGTTCATGTGGTGTTCAAGGAGTACGGTAGCAGAATCTCAAACTCACGGCTATTATTAAGTCTAGGGCGCATTTTCCACGGCTCCCAAGTTGAAGTAGTCCTTTCTGAATTCATATTCTGCCGAAGTGAGAACTGAATTTGGGAAACATTTTTATCACCATCCATGACAGCAGGTGAAGAGAGACAAATTCTATAAAGAGGAAGCACGCTGTAAGCCAAAGCTCTACCAGAAACATTTCTTGGCAGTTCCCTCAAGTCAGGACCACAGCTAATCTATTTTCTCTCCTCACATTCTGCTCTTTCTGCTTTACCAACAAACCGCTCATAGTTTTGTTTCTAAGAGAGCTTGCATCTCTACCTCACTTAGCAGCTCCTTCCTCCAGGCAATGACTTGGTCTACCCCACATCCGATGTGCCCCCCCCCCCACTTTCTCCACCTGGCCTGTTCACTTACCAAGAACCAACTGAGGCATCTTCTCATTCCAGAAAGACCTGCTCAAACCTTCTGATTAAAGGGACTGTTTTGCTCTTCAGCTTCCCGAAGGACCGTCTATGCAGTTCATTACACAGCACTGTGAGCTGCTCTAAGACAGCTACCTTCTATGTCTTCACATCCATGTGCTGAGCAGAGACACTACCTCAGGCTTCATACACATCCCACACTATTTTGAAAGTGAACTAAATAGGACTTTACATAAATAAACCCTTAACCACTGCTATCGTCTGCTTGGCTCAAGGTGATAATGTTATTTGATTAGATCAAAACCAACAGTATAGCAACCTCTGATTGAAAAGACCCTATACTCCAGCTAGCACTGTCTCCCTTGACTATCCCACATGGGACTGAAATCCTATCTCTCTATGCAATTTAAGTCTATTCTAAATTCCCTGAGGCTTCTAGTAACCTTTAGGAAAAAATTATGCCATTTCAATCCAGCTCAAATGAAAACACAGTGTGTACTTCACTGGTAGAGCTTCTTTAAAAAAAAAAAAAAGCTGGTGTGTTTGCCAAATTCTACAATAGAAATCTGTTGAAGGCAGTCACAGGTCTTTGGCAGATAAGTATTTCAAGTAGAAAAAGAAGTGAGTGTGCTTGAGTAAGGCCTGGAGAGATGGGAGCATGGTGCGTTTACAGTCTCATGGAGCTTCCTGGGGGTTCAGTAAGGAGGACAGAGACAAAGGGACAAGGATGACAGAGTGCCAAGGACCTCTAATAGCAAGCCAAAGACATGGAGGTGACCTACGTCAGATTAGCATTTGAAGAAACCATTTCGGATTCCTAGTAAACACAAGGGGTTTGGGGGGTAGCAGGAGCACCCTTAGCCAGCTGAGGAGGAAGCTATAAGTGGAGACATTCCATCCTAATCTGGTAAAGGACATCTATGACCTAAGCTCCCTGTCCTAGCTTTGTTTTCCTGGTCAGTGCATAAGAAGACGAATTACTTGTAGAGGCTAGCTCGTCAGAAAGAAAATATCCTGTGGGTTTAGGAACCAAATTTCCAGTCAGAGGCTGCTCCTCCTCCAATGCTTGTCTTTCCCCCTCACACCCAACTACTGCCCTTGTAAAGTACATGTGCCCTATAAAGGTGAGGACGGAGCATCATCCAGAAACAGAAAGTCAACTCTACCGCTCTGTGAAATGTTTCCTCGCCTGTGTTGTACAGTATACCAACTGTGGTATATTCTAAGCCACCAGGACTTGTTCTAATATGTATTAGTAGATGTGAAAACAGTTTCAAAATATAATCACATTAGACAGATGTTTTATTTTGGACTTCACTATTATTTTAAGGGAGTTCCACTGTAATATCCCCATCATTTATTTTGTCCATGTATCTAGTATCCTATATTTTGAGGTTACTATATTATACCCTTCATTAATTCTGTTATAATAACCATGCAAGCATGCCCTTACTAGTAATTTCTCATTTTAGTATGGTAAAGAAATCCTGGTCATTAACAGAGCTGTAGCGTGTGCCAGTAATTCACGAAATGGAATGTTTGATCTGCCAATAATTCCTGGCGAACAGCTGGAAGTCATCGACACCACTGAGCAAAACCTAGTGATCTGTCGCAATTCCAAAGGCAAATGTGAGTTTACATTGAAATGTTTTCTTTATACTAAAGAATTTTCTCTAGAACTCTCAGGTTACTAAAGTGAGTTTTGTTTCTACAGATGGATATGTGCTCGTTGAACATCTAGATTTCAAGTAAGTTGTTTAATTTTGTATCCAATCATGAGTTGCAGGTACTTTGATGTAGTGTCGTATATTCTAGTCTTAAAGGACCAGAGTTCATTTGGAAACTCTGTGGTGCTCTGTCTGGGACTACATCAGAGGAGGCCATGTCACTGGACTTCCAGTATACTTACCAAACTAGTATGCAGAGCCCATTTGTAAACAGTCTTTAGAAATCACCTAACTGTTCTGATAGGGTGTGTTCCTTTCTGTCCCAGGCATCAGGGCTGATGTCATTAAGAAGGTCTACGTGATGTCTGGATGTGTCCTAGGTCTGAGTTCGGCCCCACAGCACTTTCAGTTCCTGCCTCAAGATGAGATGGGTGGTGGAAACTCAGAAGAAAACCCCTCAACAAGTCAATGTTGGTTTTACTCCATAAAAGTTTGTCCTTCAATGTCTATGTCCCTGCTGGTTCAGGAGAGTATGAAGCAGTATGTTAGTATGTGAACACGTCCCTAATGAGCCATACCCCAAGTTAGAAATCTTGCCTTCTGGCACCAGGGAGTTGGGCAGATGGTAAGTGAATTCTAACGTTAGTATACTGCATGTGTAACTGCTTGGTGCATATCTACATTTCACATGAATTCTGTGTAGTAAATAATGTGACCATGTTCCTTTAAATGACACCACCACCTGAGCCATAATCACTTGTTTTTTTTAACCAAAGTGAAAGACAAGTACTGCTAAAGGGATTCTTTTCTAAACTCAACCAGAACTATTGTTTAGAAGTGTTTAAGTATATTTAACAAAAATGTGAAAATATATAAAATATATACATGTTGTATCATGTTAAAATAGGGGAAATTATTAGTTTGTCTGTTTGGCTAAAACACTTCCAAATATATATTTCATTTACATTAGAGTAAGTAGAAATTACAGAGTTGTAAATAAGATTCTGGTTCTACCCCATATGCACTGTATGTTAATAAAGTCTACATATGCTTTCAACTATTATATCTTCAGCTCATTTCCTAATCTTCCAGAGGATCCCCCTGCAGTTCCCAGCATTCACACGCAGTAGTCACTATCTCTAACTCCAGGAGATGATGTCCCTGCAGGACATCGGTGTTCATGTGACAGCACGAAGAACCGGGCTTTAGCAGAAGGCCCGGAGGAAGCTTTCTCCTGACAGACCCATCCTTCCTACTTTGAATCTACTTTTTAGGCTTCTGTGGTCTTCTATCTTCCTTTACATGGTCCCAATGGCACATGACAATAAAGGGCATTTCATCCTAAAAGAGATGAATGAAAGGTATTTACAGAGTTCTAAGTTTATAAAATCAAACAGGTACATTACCACAAATAGAAAAACTAAACACATAAACAGAATGACTTAAGGATTAAGAAAGGTGTTACAGCTAAAGTACTACAAAGCTTGGTCTGAAAGAAAGGAAGAAACTAGAAAAAAATCGAATCTTCCTGGAGGATGCCGAGAACCTGAGGCTAATAATATGCACTGAGTCTGGGGGGAAGTTCTGTTTGGAGAACTTCCTCTAAAGACTGGGGACCCATTCAAGGATTAGGCTAAGAAAAAATGCCAATATCAATAGGGTTACGGATTATAGAGAAAAAAACGACTTCTTTGCAATATTCGATTAGGGAAATTTCACAAAGCCTCCACAGCTAGATGAAGAGCTCCAGGCAATCAATGGTTGCTGAGAGGGCCCCTTTCCTACAGGGTTAAGCTCTCTGATAGGAATCAATGCTACACACATGTACAGAACACTAAATGAGGCCACTAGGCTGTTAGTCATGTTTGGAAGTGAACTTCAACAGGCAAAGACAAATGCAGCCCTAACGTGTCAGCACAAGTGAATGGAACAAGCCATACTGTTGTCTGGCATGTTAGACTCAAAACTGAAGCCCAGCACAGAGGTAACCAATGCCACTTCATTCGGATCCCAGGAATAAATCTAAGCATACACTCAGCAAAGACCAGGGCACCTGATTTCATTAGACTGACCTCCATATAGAAATACTGGTAGGTGACTTCAACGCCTTGCTCTCACCAACAGTCACCCAGACACATAAGCAAGTAAACTTCAAATGAATGGAACAGACATCTGCGTGATATTTCACCTGCAGAGTGCACATTATTTTTAGCAATTGTACAAAACAAGTCCTTTCAAATCTTTAAAATCTAGAATAGCAGAAAAATTAGAGTATTTCTCATGAAAATAGAACAACATACTATTGAACAATGAGTGGGTCATTTTTATAAAAAAGAGGGAAATTTCAGGAATTGTAGAACACAATCATAATAAACACATGGCAGAATCTGCACTATATTCTGAAAATCTTTCTACAGTAGGAAAACTGCAGTTATATTTAGCCCCAGGCAGTGGTTGCACCCATCATCTCAGACTTGGTATGAGCATCCCACAGCTTTGCCCATATCACTGAAGCAGTCTGTGCAAATTCCCCAAGGCTTTGGTGCTTGTCAGTCACCCCGGAGGTCAGCCTGTGTCTCCAAGGCCTCCTCCACCCCCAACACCCTGGAGCTCATTGCCCTCACCAATGCCCATAGTCCTGCTGTCACCTAAGCAAGGCCAGGTCACCATAGCCACCCCGCGTGTGAATAAGCACCTGTTGTCTAGTTTCTCCATCTGGATTGCATGAAGGTGCACTGTTGACAACAAAGGACACAACCCTCAGCAGCTGTGAGCCGAATATGGACTGAAACATTTTCCAGTGCAGACTAACAAGGGTTAAGGGTTATCCTCCTCTTGTTCATTTTGCTTTGTTGGTAGTACATATTTTTGTTCTGTGTCTTTTTGTGTTGTGTTTTTGGTTTTGTCAATATTTTAATAATGTGTGTGTGTAAAACAACTCACAATTTTGTACATTAACTCACTGTGTGTCTTAGGGTTTTGCTACTTTGAACAGACACCATGACCAAGGCAAGTCTCATAAAGGACAACAACAACACTTAATTGGGACTGGCTTACAGGTTCAGAGGTTCAGTGCAGTATCATTAAGTATCATTAAGATGGCAGCATCCAGGCAGGCATGGTACAGGAGGGGCTGAGAGTTCTACATCTTCATCTGAAAGCTGTAGCAGAACACTCGATCCCAGAGAGCTAGGACAAGGATATTAAAGCCCACACCCACAAGCCCACACCTCCCAACAGTGCCACTTCCTGAGCTGAGCATATACAAACCATCACATTCCACTCCCTGACCCCCACAGGCATGTTCAAACACATGAGTCTATGGGAGCCATATTTAGTCATAGCATAATTTTAAAAGTGCATTTAGTACAACTTCCAAAGTCCCCATAGTCTATAGCAGTACATCTCCTGGGCATATACCCAAAAGATGCTCCAACATATAACAAGGACACATGCTCCACTATGTTCATAGCAGCCTTATTTATAATAGCCAGAAGCTGGAAAGAATCCAGAGGTCCTTCAACAGAGGAATGGATACAGAAAATGTGGTACATTTACACTATGGAGTACTATTCAGCTATTAAAAACAATGACTTATGAAATTCTTAGGCAAATGGATGGAACTAGAAAATATCCTGAGTGAGGTAACCCAATCACAAAAGAACACACATGGTATGCACTCACTGATAAGTGAATATTAGCCAAAAGCTCAGAATACCCAAGATTCAATTCACAGACCACATGAAGCTCAAAAAGAAGGAAGACAAAAGTGTGGATGCTTCAGTCCTTCTTAGACGGGGGAACAAAATACTCACAGGAGCAAATATGGAGACTGAAGTGTGGAACAGAGACTGCCCCACCTGAGGATTCATCCCATATACAGTTACCAAACCCAGACACTATTGTGGATGCTAAGAGGTGAATGTTGACAGGAGCCTGATATAGCTGTCTCCTGAGATGCTCGCAGCCAACCATTGGACAGAGCACAGGGTCCCCAAAGGAGGAGATAGAGAAAGGACTGAAGGAGCTGAAGAGGTTTGCAACCCCACAGGAAGAACAACAATATCAACCAACCAGATCTCCCCCAGAGCTCCCAGGGGCTCCAGCCACATATATAGCAGAGGATAGACTTGTCAGGCATCAATGGGAGGAGAGGCCCTTGGCCCTGTGAAGGCTCAATGCCCTAGTGTAGGGGAATGCCCGGTTGGGAAGGCGGGAGTGGGTAGGTGAGTGGGAGAACACCATCATAGTAGGAGGGGGGTGGGATAGGTAGTTTCTGGGGGGAAACTGGGAAAGGGGATAACATTTGAAATATAAATAAAGAAAAATTAAAATATATATAAAAAATGGAAGAAATCAAGTTATCCATTTCCAGATGACATGATTATATACTACTCTACATTTAAAAACCTTTTAGAGTATATCAGAAAGTCAGTTAATAAGAATTTTCAGTGACTTTGTAGTTTACAAATCAATATACAAAAAGCAGTACCTTTCTTACATACCAGCAATGAAACTGCAGAGAAAGAAATTAGGAAAACATCCTGGTCATAATAGTTCCAGGAAAAAAAGAGTACCTAGGAATAACCTTAAGAAGGATGTGAAAGTCTTCTAAATGAGGTCGTTAAGACACTGAGAGAAAATGCTAGACAACAGAAAGGTCTCCCCCACTCCCAGAATGGCAGACTATTGTAAGAGCCATTATAGCACTAAAAGTAATCTGCAGATTCAATGCAAGTCCCATCGAAATTCCGAGGTTATTCTTCACACAACTAGAAAGAAGAATACAAGAATTCATAATGGCACACAAACAGCCACAGCAAGCCTGAAGGGAGGGAGAGAACACAGTGACAAACATCACACCACCTGGTTTCCAGCCATGCTACAGAGCTGTAAGGACACGGACAGCCTAGGAACAGCATCAAAACAGACATAAGCCAGAGGGTCAGAACAGTGGTCCCAGAAATAATCCCAGTAACTAGGGCCACCTAATTATTGACAGAGGTTTAAAAACATAGTGAGAGGGGAGGAAAAGGCCAGCCTGCTCAAAAGGGGTGAGGGGAAAACCTGTCATCTGCCTGCAGATAAAGTTAAATCCGCACCACTTCACCCGGGACAAAAAGCAATTTAAAGTGGATCAAACAAAGCCTTTAATATAAAACCTAAAATGCTGAACCTGCTAGGAGAAACCCCTTCAAAATATAGGTATAGCAAAGAAGTCTGAAAACAGAGCTCCACCACCTAAAGAAACAAACCCCAAATAATATATGGAACTGTGTGAAATTTGTTTTGTTCTGCAGAGCAAAACAAAACTATCACACATGGTGAACAATCTGTACAATAAGAATATTTCGTCACCTATGCTTCACATAAGGAGCTAATATCCAGAACTGAAAAGTAACTGTGAAAATTAAACACTCAGAGAAACAGCGAACACATAGGCTAATAAAATGAACAGATAGACAGACCTCAAAAGAAGAAACACAGATCACCAATAAGTTCTTTTAATTTTTAAGGGAAGTAATATTCATTAACACGCCGTACTAGTCAAGCATCTGACAATATTTTATATATATCATTTATTCCTTAAGAGGAAAACATAAGGATCTTTTGAGTTTATACACTGCTGCGTCCACTTTATAGATAAGTAAACTTAATTCTAAAAGAACTCCTAGATCACTCACTCAATATATTCCAGAAGTAATTACTGGGAATTTATCAGTAAGTATTTTTAAAAGTATTCAACAACCCTAGCCATCAGGGTAGCACAAATTAAAACTACTGTGATAGACCATCTCATTCCCTTCAGAATGACTACGATTAAAAACACAGAGACACATGCATAAACACAGAGAGACACATACATACACAGACAGACACACACACGGACACACACACACACACACACGGACACACACATCACTCCACAGAACACCGGCAAACACTCCTTAAAGTGTGTAAAGGAGGAACCTTTATTCATTGCCAGTGGCTGTGCAAACTGTACAGCCATTACAGAAATCAGTGTGACGGGTTCTCAAAAAGTAAACACAGGACCCGGACGTACCACTCCTGGGCCCAGACCCAAGGGTCTCCATTTCCTACCCACAGAGACATGTATACATACATCTGTGCTTATTGCTACACCATCCACAATAGCAAGAAAAAGGAACAGCTCCAATGCCCACCAACTGATGGGTAAGGAAAATGTACTGCATATGCATAATGGAATTTTAGTCAGTTATAAATAAAAATGAAGTTTACAGGAAAGTAGATGTGCCTAGGAGTATTCTATGAAGTGACCCAAACTTAGAGAGCCAAAAACTGCATGGCCTCTCTTATATGTAGATCTTAGCTTGTAATGTACACACGTGTGCATATAAACAGGCATAAATGTGGGTGAAGCAAAAAATAAATAAAACACCTCCCCACCACCCCCCGAAATTGAAAACAGAAACAAACCAGGAAATTATCCATTGTAAGGTAAGAAGAAAGAAATGCTGAGGACAGACATGAGGATGTCCATGGCCAGAAAGCTGACAGAGTTGGGCAGAGGCAGATGCAAGCAGGACAGAGGACGGGGAGCTGAGAGGAGCAGGAGGAGCACCAACACAGGGGACGGGGAGCTGAGAGGAGCAGGAGGAGCACCAACACAGGGGACGGGGAGCTGAGAGGAGCAGGAGGAGCACCAACACAGGGGACGGGGAGCTGAGAGGAGCAGGAGGAGCACCAACACAGGGGACGGGGAGATGAGAGGAGCAGGAGGAGCACCAACACAGAGGACGGGGAGATGAGAGGAGCAGGAGGAGCACCAACACAGAGGACGGGGAGATGAGAGGAGCAGGAGGAGCACCAACACAGAGGACAGGGAGCTGAGAGGAGCAGGAGGAGCACCAACACAGGGGATGGGGAGATGAGAGGAGCAGGAGGAGCACCAACACAGGGGATGGGGAGATGAGAAGAGCAGGAGGAGCACCAACACAGGGGATGGGGAGCTGAGAGGAGCAGGAGGAGCACCAACACAGGGGACGGGGAGCTGAGAGGAGCAGGAGGAGCACCAACACAGGGGACGGGGAGCTGAGAGGAGCAGGAGGAGCACCAACACAGGGGACGGGGAGATGAGAGGAGCAGGAGGAGCACCAACACAGGGGATGGGGAGATGAGAGGAGCAGGAGGAGCACCAACACAGGGGATGGGGAGATGAGAGGAGCAGGAGGAGCACCAACACAGGGGATGGGGAGATGAGAAGGAGCAGCACTAACTAAAATTCTGTTTGAAAATGCCACAAAAATAACTAATACTTTGTATGCTAATTAGAATAAAATTTAAAAGGAGAAAACATGATGACAGGGTCCAAGGAAATTCAGATCATTAGAACATACTTTGACAACTTAAATACCAAAAGACTTGGGAAAGCCAGAGGAAACCGACATATCTCATGCAGCTACAGCCTACCAAAGGGCAAGCAAGGAGAATCAACAACTGAAATGGATACATGACAAGCAGGGAGGCTAAAGTGATAATAGTCTCTCATATAAAACAATAACAAAGTTGGCAGTGGTGGCACACGCCTTTAATCCCAGCACTTGGGAGGCAGAGGCAGGTGGATTTCTGAGTTCGAGGCCAGCCTGGTCTACAGAGTGAGTTCCAGAACAGCCAGGGCTACACAGAGAAACCCTGTCTCGAAAAACCAAAAATCAAAAACCAAAAACCAAAACAAACAAACAAAAAACCCAACCCAACAACAAAACCCAAACCAAACAATAACAAAGGATTCCTTACTGAACTTACTAGCTGTTAAAGGATGCATGTGCAAGCAGAATGGTACCACACTCATTTTATGAAGCCAGTATTACCCTGATACCAAAACCACATGAAGACACAACAAAATAATCATAGGCCAATCTTCTTAAGGAAGGTAAATGCAAATTTTTCAATAAAATACTGGCAAACTAAAATCAGCACATATAAAAAAGATAATTCAAGAAAACACCCATGGAAGGAGTTACAGAGACGGAGTTTGGAGCTGAGATGAAAGGATGGACCATGTAGAGACTGCCATAGCCAGGGATCCACCCCATAATCAGCATCCAAACGCTGACACCATTGCATACACTAGCAAGATTTTATTGAAAGGACGCAGATGTAGCTGTCTCTTGTGAGACTATGACGGGGCCCAGCAAACACAGAAGTGGATGCTCACAGTCAGCTAATGGATGGATCATAGGGCTCCCAATGGAGGAGCTAGAGAAAGTAGCCAAGGAGCTAAAGGGATCTGCAACCCTATAGGTGGAACAACATTATGAGCTAACCAGTACCCCGGAGCTCTTGACTCTAGCTGCATATATATCAAAAGATGGCCTAGTCGGCCATCACTGGAAAGAGAGGCCCATTGGACTTGCAAACTTTATATGCCCCAGTACAGGGGAATACCAGGGCCAAAAAGGGGGAGTGGGTGGGCAGGGGAGTGGGGGTGGGTGGATATGGGGGACTTTTGGTATAGCATTGGAAATGTAAATGAGTTAAATACCTAATAAAAAATGGAAAAAAAAAAAAGATAATTCATCATGATGAAATTTATTTAATTCCACTGTTCATAAAGTATGTGGATCAGCAAGTGTAATACATTATCATATAAATAAGAATTAAGGTAAAAAACCTTATGATCAATCAGTGGAGGGTTTGCCAAACTCAACATCGTCTACATGCAAAACTCTGAAGAAACTAGGAATAGGTAGAACATATCTCAAAACAATAAAGAATACATACATCAAACCTATAGCCAATATTATACTAGATTTTTAAAAAAAGGCATTTTCTCTAAGTTAGGATCACAATTAAGGGGCCTACTTTTGTGACTATTATTTAATTTAGTGTTCAAATCTTAGCCAGAGCAATAAGGCAAGGGAAAGAAATTAAAGGCAAACAGCTCGCAAAGGAAGAGTTAAAGAATCCCACTTTGTAGATGGCATGGCCTTATGCTTAAAAGACCGTGAGATGCTCAGAGGATAAGGACACTTGTACCACGACTGACATCCTGAGTTCAACTGCCAGAACCCACATGGTGGAAGGGGAGGACCCACACCAGAAAGCTGTCTTCTGACATCCATGTCAGAGCACTATTGTAGAAGCACAAGGGAGCACTGTGGCAAGCATGCCACTCTACACATACTGAATAAACAGTAAACGTATAATATGAAAAAGCCTAAACAGATCACCGAAACTTCTTACTACCGAGAAATACTCTCAGCAAAGTACTAGAATATAAAATCAATAACCTTCTTATATATCAATAAAAAGCATGCTGAGAAAGAAATCAAGGAAATAATTTTATTTACTAGAGCTGCAAATATATATATATGTATACATATAAGCAAAATATGGACTGGCGACACCTCAGCAGTTAAGAGTACTGGCTGCTCTTCTAAAACACCCATGTGGCAGCTCACAGCTATCTATAACTCCAGTTCAGGGGATCTAACACCCTCACACAGACATACATGCAGGGAAAACATCAATGCACGTAAAAAGTCTTTTTAAAAAAGCAAAATATATTGGAGAAAAATCTAACACTGGAAATAAAAGAACTTTACAATGAAAAATTAAGCACCAAAGGAAAAAATTAGAAAAGACACCAGAAGACTAAATACTTGCCATGCCCATGGATTGCCAGAATTCATATTTTTAATGTATGTGATTTTGACAAGGATGTCAAAAACAGTGTTTGGAGCAAAGGCCACTTCTTCAACAAATAGTACTATAAAAAGCTGGCTATGTATAAGCAAGAGAATAGGAATTAATCCATCTGTATAGAAACCAATTAAAAAATGATCAAACACCTTAATATAGGACCCAGAACTCTGAGAGAAAAACAGGTTTATGATAAAGGCACAGGCAACCTCTTTCTGAAAAGGACTCCTATTACTCAATAAAACTACTAATTGACAAATAGAGTTACAGGAAACCAAAAACATCTGCACGGTCTTCCTTTATAAAACACTATAGGCTATGGCTCCTGCCATTGGTAGCCCCACAAAGGTAGACAGTAAGTCCCTATTTGTTGAAGACGCCGTGCACTTAAACTGAGCGGCTCCTGAGCTAGAACTGACCCCAAAGCCCCCTCCCTGAGGACTGGCTTTTATGGTATCAGAAGGCATCATGAAAGCTTCCAAAGCAAGGAAGCAACAAGAGTCCCACCTAGCAATCATGTCTATGAAGCCCAACAACTACCTGCATGGAACAATAATCCTAAGGGTACAGTAGTGGTACACACACCTTGATGGTAACCAACAGCTCTCTAATTGAACTTAAGACCTAGTACTGGTACTGGAAAAGTAGCCAACTTCCCAGCACTAGTGAAAATCATGGATCCTGGAGAAGCTACAATCACTCTACTAGACCAGCATAATCCCTAATTTCTAAATATTTGTCCTCATACCTACACATAAAAGTAGAGCACACTCCTCATCATCTTTGTAACAGTTGGAGACCATTACAGAAAACCACAACCAACCAAAAGACAGTTATAGAACCTTGTCCTAAAATGGATACATCAACAATACAACTCCTGATCCTAAGATGCCTATAAAACGTTGAGGAAAAGGAGATGCAAAGATTCCAAGAGCCAAAGGAACGAGGAGTTTGCTCTGAGATTGTGTCTCCTAGGAACGTCAGAAGCTACAACCATAAAGTCTCATCAACAGGGACTACACAAAGGTAACACTAGACATGCTAATGTGCACAGAAGACAGGGTCAGGAAGCCTTAGTCCTACACAAAGAACTACAAGCAAGCAAAGAATGAGAAGAGCGGGAGAAACTGTCTTCTCCAGGGAAGAGCACACTAACTGGTCATCTCAAACCAAAATGTCAGCCCTGAAAATATATACACAGAAGTAACATTATTCTGGCTGAGGTGGTTGTATTTATGTATTTAAGAACAGGCTCACACACACACACACACACACACACACACACACACACACACACACACACACACACACGGATTTATGAAAAGAAGCCATGAATTTAAAGAGAGCAAGGAGGGATGCAAGAGAGAGAGAGTTTGGAGTCAGAGAAGGGAATGAGCAAATGAAAAAAAAAAAGAAAGGAAGGAAAGGAAAGGAAAGGAAAGGAAAGGAAAGGAAAGGAAAGGAAAGGAAAGGAAAGGAAAGGAAGAGGGAAGGAGGGAGGGAGGAAAGGAAGGAGGGAGGGAGGGAGGGAGGGAGGGAGGGAGGGAGGGAAGGAAGGAAGGAAGGAAGGAAGGAAGGAAGGAAGGAAGGAAGGAAGGAAGGAAAAAAAAACCCTTCTGCACAACAAAAGAAACAATCAAGTCAAGATAGCTCACTGAAGGGGGAAACTGCCTCGATAAATCTGACAGAGGATTACTATCTGGACTGTATAAAGAGCTAAAAACCCTAAATATCCCCATTCTGAACAGTGCAAATGGGCTAATTAAATGGACAAACACTTCTCAATCCATAAAGTATAAATGGTCAATAAACGTTTTTTAAGAGGTTTAACATCTTCAGCTGTTAGGAGAATGTGAATTGAAGCACAATGATACAGCTACTGATACAGAAAACTGCTACTATTAAGAAAAGAACTAGCAACAAATGCTAGGGAACGTGTGTGGGATGCAGGGAGGAGAACCCTGCAGAGTGTGATAGAAATGTACATCCGATGCAGCCACTATGGAAAGCAGTAAGAAGATTCCTAGAAAAACCTAAAAAAAGAACATGAGATGATCTAGCTCTGCCTCCTGGATGTACGCACAATCCTGACGGATCCTAAGTCAACACCCCACAGAGGTGCTTGCCGTACATGGTTAGGCAGCCCTACTTAGAATACCTGTCAGTCAAGAGTTGATTGTAAAGAAAGTGTGAATTGTAACACACACACACACACCCAGAGTGCAGTTTTATTCAGCCAAAAAGAGTTAGATTACTGGAGATGGAAAAATGGCTCCATGGTCAGAGTACTTGCTCTTCCAGAGAACCCAGGTTCTATCCCAGCACCCTTGGGCCCAAAATCATCTGGAACTGAAGCACATGGGGTCGGAAGTCTTTTTCTAGCTTCAGTAGGCCCCTAAAAACACATGGCACACTCAGGGCACAAACAGATACATACATATGAGCCTGTAAGAACAAAACTATGCTATTTTCAGAAAAAATGGCTACGAGGCATCATGTTAAGCAAAATAAGTCAGACATAGACAACTATCAAGTTTCCTCACGTAGATTCTGGATTTTACAAAGACACATAAAATGATATATGTGTGTATATATAAATGCATATGCCTTGAAAGTAAAAGCAAAACTGTCTAAAGGAATGAACAACAACAAAACCAGAAGGAAGAGGGAGACAGGAAGAGTAAGAGGAAACATGGTCAAAGCACATGTTACAATTACACACACACACAAAAAAAAAAACCTTCGAACCCATCATTATGTACAATTAATATATCAACGAAGTATTTGTAGTTTAAAAGTAAGCCAAGGGGCTGAGGACATCACTTAGGTGGCAGACTGCTTACCTTGCACGCGTGAGACTCTAGGTTTAATATCCACCACAGCATAACATGGGAATAGTGGTGCATGTCTTGAATCCTAGCACGTGGGAGGTAGACACGGGAGAATCAGAAGCTGAAGGTTCCCTCAACTTCACACCAAGTCCAAGGGAAGGTTAGTCACATGAGACCCTGTCTCAAAAAACAAACAAACAAAACCAAACGAAACAGAGGTGAAGAAGAAGTGGGAAGGAGAAGAAGAGGGGTATAGGGAAGGAAGACAAAGAGGAGGAAAAATAATGATAACAACAACAACAAAAAATTAGTAGAAGTGGCTTTGTGTTTAGTCACCTGAGAGAACCCAAGTATGCCCATGGCACTTCCAAAGAGTAAAACAATAAACCTGTGCTAAGTCCTTAAAATTGTGGCAGTTTGTTATAAAAATGGAATACCCAGACATGGCTCAGGTAAGAAACTGTAAAGTATGGGGTCTGGAGAGATGGCTCAGTGGTCAAGAGCACAGGCTGCTCTTCCAGAGGTCCCAGGTTCAATTCCCAGCAGCCACATGACAGTTCATGTGCATCTGTTACTCCACTAGTCCCAGGGCTCTGACACCTTCACACACACACACACACACACACACACACACACACACACACACACACACACACAGGTAAAGCACCAGAGACCCATATATATATATGGAAAAACTATAGTGTGCAGTAACAAAGACAAAAGTGAGCAATGATGGTATGAAACAGCCAACGAGTCCCAAGCAATTTCTTCCTAATACAGCTTTCTCTTAACTGGAACACGGAATATTAGCATAATTACTGAATAGAAACAAAAATAGCTTTCAAATTAACCACACTTTAATTTGATTTTGTGGAAAATGCAGACGCGCAATTAGACAGGCCACTTTCCTCTTGTGTTTGTTGCCAAGGAGTTCCATACAAGTGCAAACATTAATCAGAGGGAGCCTGCACATAGGAACTGCTATGCAACTCACTCTCTTTTCTATACGGTTACTAAAGATGACCCTTTTCACTGATCATTGAACTCATAAGAATATGTAACAAATAAAACTAAAATTATAATCTACAGTTATTTAAATAAAATAACTGTAAATCTGTTGGTTTCTGTTCTGAAACTGATTATAAAAAGTAGTCCCAATTTCAATAATTTAACAATGTTTTTAAATAGAGATGTACTCTGCCACTGCGCCATATATTATGGGACTATTGTATAGGCTAAGAACGAATGCATGGTGCCCCAGAAAAGCAAGTCAAATTATTACTATCCAGTAATACACTACGTGATGATCATGGACACAACCTAGTATCTGCCAAGTTTCAGTTTTATTTTTTACACACAAAAGTCACTGTTAAACATGATGAAAAAAAAAACCACAACTATTCCTACCAAAATAATATCAAAATACTATCCTTCAAGGTCATAGTTCATAGCAACTTCAAAATGAACACTCAAAACAGTACAACCATGAATATAGTTGTGAACAGTTTTGACAGTTGTATTTTGGTACATTAAGGCAGCTTCAGACAACACTTTGAATAACAATATTTATTGAAACAAAAGACAGATTCGATATTTAAACATTTGAGGTTTTCAAGAAATTTTTAAGTGTCTTACAGTAAGAACACTATGATTTGTGAAACTGTGTCTTAAACATTCTCAGCACTATGCCCTTATTACATATGACATCTAAAAACAAGATACTCATCCTACCATTCTCAAAGGTGTCTAGTAAAAAAGGGAGGATTGACACTGAGGATGGGACTATAAACCCCTACTTAGGGGCTTTGAAACGGCTTCTCACACACATCTGTGAGGTAGGTTATCATCCACATTTTGTACAAGAGAAAACTACACAAGGTTACATAACTTGTGCTGCTATCGTAACACACAGGGAATTAGATCCAATTAAGAGTCAGTCCTTAGCTCTGAATTTCTTTCCTTTATAAACTTTCAAATATAAACACTGCTAATAATTGCATTCATTTTAAAAGCATAAGAAGGCAGCCAAATATTTTCCCAGGTGGCTTTAAAAAGTGAAATAAGTGAAAGAGAAAATGTATTCAGTGAAGAACGTCACTGGTGATGCTGTGAGGTTTGGTCAAGTAGAACTGAAAGGGCAGAAGCAAATCCTGTGACCGTCTGTGGGAGGGACAGGTAGGTCACAGAGAACCCGAGGAACAGGAGAGGGGGTGGGGTGGGGCAGACTTGGAACACGTTCACTTTGACTCTACAATTATTTGAGAAGGCACCAGGTACGCTTTCTTTCTTTGTGTAGACAGTGGGTCTATGTCTCTTTGATTCTGGGAAAATGTTCTCCATTTAGAAAACATGGGCTTCGAATGTGGTAACAAACCTTATTTACAAGTGACTTTTAGCTGTGAAAATGCACATTCAGACTAGCAGGAGAAAAATAACAATGCAACTCTTTCCTAGGAGGCTTCGGTTTCTCTTTGCAAATTTAAATAAACACAAAGTAGCAAACCTTGAATTAAAAAAAAAAATCTGTATAAACCTTGTTTTTTAAAAAGTCTGTCCAAAAAAAATTTTTTTCATTCTAGGACATTCTAAAAATCCTTAACTATTTTTTTTAAAACTGGAAAGAATATTATACCCTAGAATTTCCTTAATTGCACTTTAAATATATTTGAATTACCCACCCTGCTTGTTCAAATAATCATGAATTACCTCTATAAAACTTGAACTGCTTTTAGACATAAACTACAGTTACTAAAAGTCACATGCAGTCGCAACCGGCACTGCTATGCAAGGCTGGCAGTAAACATTAATGTTGGCTCACAAAATACAGGCCTGCAGTCTGATAACGTCTGGATTGGACCTGATTCTGAACAGGTTATGGCTGAAGAAGCTTAATCAAAACTCCATCCAGTCTAGAGTCTAGACTGGGGCCTGTTCCTCACGGTATTACTGTTCAGTAGCATCAACCGCATCATAAATATTCAAGGAAAGGCGCCGCTGATAAAGACGCCGCTGCTAACTTGTTTACATAATCCATATGTATATATACACATACATATATGCATGACTTAAAGCTCATTAACTTAAGTTACGTTTCCAAGTTTAAAAAGGCTTGGTGAACTTCTATCAGAGCCAATAGTGATTAGGTAGCTCAGAGAGACACACTGTATAAAAACAGTGTCATCTCATTTATGCACAAAATTAAAAATGGCCAAAATGAAATTTAGATAAGCCTAGTTCAGCTAGCAGTCACAAACTGTGATCATTTAGATCGGGCTGGGGCTAATTTTCCTCGACAAAGAGCGCCTGGACTTTCAGAATCATGTAGAGGGCCAGGGGATTGAGGTTGAAGTTAAGCCCTTGCTTCTTACACGGGAAGCCTGGGCTCAGTCACCAGTATAAAACTCCCTACACCCAAATCATATAAATACAATTTCAGAAAAAAAAATATGTCCTAGAGATTTTTCTGGATTTTAAGCACCCTCAATAACTTATAAATACTTATAATAAAATCAATATAATCATAAATATTTCACAAAATTACATCTAGTTAGTGCAATCAACTAGCTTTTATAATTAGACTAACTACATTCACTTATAACTACTATATGTCATTCCAGGACTTACAAACAACACACCAGTGTTTATTTTTATTACTTGACTCTCAGATGTTTCACAAACTCTTTCTGTTCAGCCCAGAAGATGATCAACTGCAGTGAGCCTGCTTACTGGACTGGGTACTGCGAGGGAGCACTAGCAGACCTGGAAATGCATGGGCCCCACCACTGCTACCTAGCAGTCATCTTCTAATGAATGCTAAATCCACACCATGTTTTCAGTTTTGCATTCCAGTAGTCCAAGTACTTTTGGTTAGTGTACCTTTGAAATGCCTCGGACTAAGGAAAAAACACTCATACTAGCAAACAAATACATAAAATGTGAACACTCACACTGACGCTCTGAAGTAGTAAACAAGGCATGACTTCAGAGCTCAGAGGGACGATAGCTCTGTGTCCATCCCTTTCATTTTAGGGTTTTAAATTGAGGCCAAGTCCTAGATCACACTTACTATCCAGAGTTTTCAACAGAGTTGCCAAGAACTACTAAGCCATAAGCCCTACTTAACAAGCCACAGAGAACTGAAGGACAAGTTGCCAGACTGAACCAAACACAAAGCAGACAAGTCTACGGGCAGTCTCACATTTAGGTATGAGACTTCACCCTGGGAGTGACCAGGCAGAGCTGTGGTATCTGTGTTAGGTATGTTCCAGGCTGTTAAGTCTTATGAACATCAGTGTGGGGCCCACATTAACTAAGCATGCTTGCATGTTAGCAGAGACTACAGATGAAGCAGTATAAAAATCTGATTCGGTTGTTTACGATTATTTTCCAAATTGTGTTTCATTTCATTTGTATTAAATTTGTGTTCCCTGAGTACAAACTAGCTAAGAAAAGAGTAGATTGAGAATTAAGTAAATATTCTTGAATACTTACTTGCATAAAGTAGAGAATTACTGTGCTACATATACCCAATTCCCTAACACAGAGGGTCTTAATGTTTCTGCTTAGCTTAGGCTCCTAGCTTCTCTCTGCAGATAACCAGATGTTGCAAGGGCCTTTTACAAGAGTTCTTGATCAAAACAGAACCCTAACTTGTGAATGGTTTGGTTTTCTCTCTCCCTGTAGATTTACTTTGAGATAGCTTCAATTTTGGTTTCCTAAATAAAAGGACTTAGAAAACGTTCAGTGGCCATTGAAAAATGAATAAAACTGGCTTGCTATCCATGAAGCCACAACAGAAAGCCACTGCTCTCTTACTCTTCTGGTTTTCCATAAGTAACCTTGTCTAGGACTTTTCAGTCACCCTCTAAGGGAAAAAAAGAATAGATGTTCTACCTAAAAAGCATCATATGATTAGGAAAACCAGCATGTGGTACAAGCCCAGACTCAGGATGACCCTATGTGCATGGTCAATGGAGCAGATCTGAATTAGCATCAGGCTCTGGGGAAGAGGTGTTACTCACTGTCACTAACGACCACACCGTGGCGCTCAGAGACAATCGTTTCTCCTATGTTCTTATGGGATGCTACAGTTCCTTTATTGTTTCAATTTGAAACAAGGTCTTGCTATCTATCTAGTTCTTAGGCCCCAACGTATCTTCCTGCCTCATACTCCCCAGTCGTATTACAGGTAAGCAACCAGACTCAGCAAACGTTTTAAAAGAGTAAACTAGTTTGGGCAAAGTAGGGTTTTTGCAGTTATGTGGGGTCTTTTTGTTTTGTTTTTTTCTCAAAGTCTGCAAGTCTTTCGAGTTAATAGTCACTGTCCTCTGCAAGGTGCAGAGCAGAACACAATGTATTTCAAAATTATTTTGTGGGATTTCTTTGTTTTAGGAAATACTATTTTGGAAACAGATGGACTCCGTTTCCAAGACATACCACATCTATAACTTAATAGTTATTCTCCGCACGATCCAAGAGGATAGGCTGCTCTAAACTCAGTACCTACCATACCCATAGGATTGACTGAAATGTAGGAACTGTAAATTTGCAAAGAATTCTTTCCTTCTCTGTTTCCAAGAGCAACAAATCCCTATGCTGTGACTGAATTCCTGCCTCTGCTTTTCGAGATGAGTCACTGAATTCTCTCTGAAAACCAACTTACTCTATCATCTAGATTCATTAAATAATTATGTCTTAAAATGTTAAAAGAAACAAAATGACCTTCAGTTCTCCTGAAATTCAGCAGGTAACTGTCAACCTGGGTATTCATAATACTGGAATGAATTAAGACAATAGTAAATAACTTTTAGCTCTTGAATAGCATCATAATCATTCATATAAAGTAATTTTGGTTTAAATTCACTAGACTAAAAGCATTCTGCCTCCTTCCTGCCTTCATCACTGTTGTGGATGCTGTTATTAGAGGTAAAGAATCTATTCAGTTCCTTACTTCAAGGCCTTCCATGCCATGATTAGGCAAACATCATAAGGTGATCTCTCCCCCACCCCACAAACAAGGATACAGACACATTTGGAGAAGTCAGAACTATGCCACATTCATAAAACACATTAGATAACCCAGGCAGGACTAAGTATTGGTATTAAAATAACTACTAAAATTACCATCTATTGCCACAAGATGGCAATCTTTCAAAGATTAAACTTAAGGTACCTTAAATTATACACTCTCCTTCTCAATCAGTGGGCAAAGATTCTTTTATTTTACCATTGAGAAGTTGGAGTGATAAATATTGACCATCTTTTTAAAAGAACTACAAAGTTATCTGATGTGATATGATGCAAATTCCTGATTCAAAAAGCTATTTAAAGACAGACAAACTTGTCTTCTGGAATCTCATGAGAAACCTGGTCTAACAGTCTCATTTGCTTCTTGGTAAATAGAAAATATACAATTTTTGGTGAAGAGAAACCTGTCAAGGCAATGTTGCTTTTTTTTTTTTTCAAGAGCTTAATATTTTCTAGGGTGAATCAGATCAATGATTTTTAAAATTACAACATAAATACAATAGATGAATAAATAATTATTAGATAAATTACACATAATTTAAAATACTTTTACCAAAACAACATATAATCAATTAACTTAATCTATCTTGCAATATAGTGCTTTTTTGTCTTAAATTAAAAAAAAAACTTGCACAAAAATGTTTGGTTTTTTTTTGATTAAAAGCACTGATGTGTCAATACATATGTATATATATGTAAACAACACATATACGTATTCCAGGAGAATATACTTTTAAATATTTAAGGCTTCCCTGTCCAATCAGGTTCAACAGTGAAGGTCACAGAGATCAAGCTTTGGAAGTATACAAAGACATGATGGCCAAAGCAAGGTTTTTAGCTAAAGGATTAATGAAAGGGAAAAGCATTGAGCAAGACAGAGGCTCCTGAGGAAGACGGAGGGAGGAGGTGGCATCGATAACAAATGTTAAGGGAATTAGCAAACATGCCAGAGGGCCATGACTGCCGGCCCTCCTCCCAGCTACCCCAGTCTGATAAACACAAACAAGATCATAGAGTAGAATTTTCTTTTAAGAGACTGTTGTTGGTATTTTGCTTGTCTCATTGAACTGTGTACTAATTTTGCATGGTTTTGTTTTGCTTGGTGGTGGTGTGATTTAACTAGGCGCCTTGCACAACTGTCAGGAAGCTGGGAGATTAGGCTCCTGTTATCAGAAACACAGTCTTAATGGCTAATACTAGGCAGTATTTGCAGAAATAATTTAAAAGACTTTGGTTTCTAATATTTAGGGGGACAGGATTTTCAGATTTCTACATTGAAATAATATTTCCCTAACAGTTATTCTATATCTTAATCTTCTTGTGCAAGAGTGCCCAGGCAGCCTAACAGCTGCTGAAGTTTAGGAGGTAAACCGGATTTACGTACAGGAAACATGAAGGAAGGAGGCCCATTGAACCACCCCTACCTCAGCGGGTTCGTTCATCAGTGAGGTGTGCTTGCCATCTACAGCGAATTCACAGGTGTAAGTTAGCAAGCGCCACCACACTCACCCAGTACTACCCATGCAAACTTGTCACAGGCACAGGAGAGTTACAGAGTTCTACGAGTAAACAGAATGCTGGATTTCTGTGTTTTCGGTGATTTCAATAACACTGCATGTCACCTGGGAATGTTCACACCAACTTCTATTGCAGAGCACGTAATACCGAGTGAGATAATAATTTAAAGAGTGTATGTGATTTCACAGGGGGGTGACAGAAAGACAGAGACCAGGGGTGGATAATCAACGAGCTAAAGCAGTGATAAGACTGGCGCACATTTCAAAAAAATCCATGGTGTGACTGCCCAGGCGCGGGGATGCCGAGGACAAAGTGCTGCCAGTCAAAGAGCCAGTGAGAGAGCCAGAAAGGGAGTGGTTCTCAGCTGTGCTGGAATCAAAACTTGACCGTGCTCTGTGGAGGCCCGCAGCAGAACAGGAGCGCTGGGGTGTTGAAGAACCAGACCTCTGCTCCACCACCTCATCTGAAACGACCAAAGAACAGTAAACATAGCAACAGCCGAGTGCTTGCCCGAGTCCTCCCGGGGAAGATGCTGCAGAAGGCGAAGTAAAACCGATCTGAGCAAGGAGCTTAGGAAGGACTGTGATGCTTGTGTTTAGAAGATGCAGCATTTATAAGGAAATGAAAGGGAATATGCATACATCTGAAAAGTCATTACATCCTCGGCAATTTATTTTCTGCTAAGACCACAGGTTTGGTTTTACTTATACTTTGTTTAGATCTGCTTGAAGAGTGGAGGACCCACCCACCATGTCTTTGTGATGATTTTAACACTAGGTCACATTGTGCCAGGTTTTATTTCTCAGGACTCGTTCCTGCTGGCCTCCTTACCATCGATGCTTTTGAAGTCCAGAAGATAGCTCCGACTGTCTACCAGGTAAAGCTGTAAGCTCATTTTCACATAGTTGCCAGTCACTGGGTTTTTTCTTCTTACTCGAAGATGGTATGCATTCACTACCTAAAGCCAGAAATAAATAAAAATTTAAAACTACACAATGTCTCCCATCTTAGCAAAGAACATCAAAAGGAAATATAGGTGAGCAAGAGAAGAACTTATGGCTGACTCCTGTATGTTACAAATAGTTTGGTATATTTAATCCCACCAACAACAGCATTTATTAAAAACTTAGATCCGATAGTCTAGCCTTAACTCAGATATGGATCCTTTCTAGAGTATTAATAATGATCTTAGTTACCTCTTCTTCAATTGTTTTGAAGGAATAACCGAGAACTAAATGTTAGTGGTTTACATCAGGTAGAGCAATAGAACCCAGATACCACACCTCCAGAGGCTGCTGTCAGTACCCAGATACCACACCTCCAGAGGCTGCTGTCAGTACCCAGGTACCACACCTCCAGAGGCTGCTGTCAGTACCCAGGTACCATACCTCCAGAGGCTGCTGTCAGTACCCAGATACCACACCTCCAGAGGCTGTTGTCAGTACCCAGGTACCACACCTCCAGAGGCTGCTGTCAGTACCCAGGTACCATACCTCCAGAGGCTGCTGTCAGTACCCAGGTACCATACCTCCAGAGGCTGCTGTCAGTACCCAGGTACCATACCTCCAGAGGATGCTGTCAGTACCCAGGTACCATACCTCCAGAGGCTGCTGTCAGTACCCAGGTACCACACCTCCAGAGGCTGCTGTCAGTACCCAGGTACCATACCTCCAGAGGCTGCTGTCAGTACCCAGGTACCACAACTCCAGAGGCTGCTGTCAGTACCCAGGTACCACACCTCCAGAGGCTGCTGTCAGTACCCAGGTACCATACCTCCAGAGGCTGCTGTCAGTACCCAGGTACCACACCACCAGAGGATGCTGTCAGTACCCAGATACCACACCACCAGAGGATGCTGTCAGTACCTTCAGAAAACAGAAGCTCAGATAAAGAGGGCTCTGGGTCTTCAGAACGTTGGTCAAACTAGTTTCTAAATTCTTTCCATGGATATTGGAAAAATATTGGCATCTCCTTTTATTTACATATTTATATAATGAGACAGGGTCCCATACTGGTCTTAAATATATATTCTCCTGCCTCAGATTTCATTTCTGAAGTGCTATTACAGTCATGAACCATTATGTCCAGCAAAAAAAAATTTTAATTAAATAAAGTAGCTTCAGAAAAAGGAAATAGGCTTAAATTTAAATAAATATTAAGTTTATTTAATCATGTAAAATAATAAATGAAAGCATACTAAAACTGATCTATTAAAATATATTGAATACTCATATGATAAACTTGAATTTTTTTCTCCTTAATGACTCATACAACAAAACCGTAAGCCATGAATCTGGAAGAGGACAAGTAGGGAAAAGTGGGGGTACTGGGGTTTGGGGAATAAGAGAGAGTTGGGAAAATATCAAGAATTCACTTTATAATGTACAAAGTTGCTAAAAACTAAAATAGGCCTGTTATAGCACATGCCTTTAATCCAGCACTTAGAGGTAGAAGCAGATGGATCTCTATGAGTTCAAGGCCAAACTGGTCTACACATGAGTTCTAGGATAGCCACGATGACATAGTGGACAGGTCCTATCTTGGGGAAAATAGATAAAGAGAGAGAGAGAGAGAGAAACACATCTATCACCTTCAAGAAAAGAGCAACAGTTAAAGGGATATCTCATTTTTTAAAATGTCCCATATATATTCAAATAGAGTTAAACGGCAACAGAATGCTAAATTGAAAAGAAAGTAAAACTATTTGTTGATTGTAGTAAAAATATGCCATAATGAAGTATGATAGTTAATACTGAACAGTGTTGGCTAAAGACCATGGGGTCTCTGAAGTTGTACTGAATGCCCTTTATATCATGAGATGGTTATGCTTCTATGGGAAGAAGAGATGGAAGGTTATAGCTTTGAAATGATATGATCTGGTATGCAGTTGACAACTGTAGACTTGTGATGGTTAATACTGTCATCATGACAAGGTCTACAATCACCTCATGGACACACCTCCAAGCATGTCTGTAAGATATTTCCTAGAAGAGGGAAACTGAAGTGGGAAGGTCTAGCCTAAATGTGGGCAGCACCATTCCATATGCTGGAGCCCTGAACTAAGGGAGGATGTGAACAGAGCACCAGCAGCCATTGCTTTCTGCTTCCTGACTGAACATGGTGTGATCTTCTGCCTCACACCACTGCCTCCATGACACCCTGCTGTGATGGCCTGTGTCCTAGAACAGTGAGACTGAATGAACCTTCTCTTCCCCCTCCCTCCTCTCCCTCCCCCTTCCTCCCTCCCCTCCCCCTCCCTCCCTCCCCCTTCCCCCCTCCCCCCTTCCTTCTGCCAGGTATTTTGTCACAGCATGAATAAAGCAACTAACATGTCAAGGATTTAAAGGCCAGATGAGAGAACTTCTCAACTTAAAGAAAAGCATTTGCTGATTGAATGAACATGTCTTAACAGCATAATAGATACCAAATACTAGTCGTCCTAGCCATCGACTATCTACGCCAGAAAAGCATGGAGAGAAAACAAACTTCCTAAAAAAAAAGAAAAAAGGTCAAAGAAATTGCCTTTCAAGATTTCCAACATTTGTTGCTATGAGCCATGCTGAGAGAGGTGAGCTGTTTTTGCAGATAACTTCGACTGCACGGCCAAGAATGCTATGCTGGAAATCGAAATACGTCCCCAGCATCAATAGCTCTTTGTCCTCTATTATGTTTCGACTGTGTGTGTTGTATAATTTAAAAGAATGAACCATGTCAACCAAAAGCATGAAGCCTGCTACTATTATTTCTAAATCAAAACCAACTTTGTGTGGACCTCAATACTCAAGCACTTTGACAATTCCTTATGTAAGAAAACTCTCTTGTACCAACAGCCTTAGTGCGCCGTGATTTCCTACCTTCCATTCAAAACCCAGCTGCTTCATAGCTCGGTACACTTCAGCCATAATGTCACACGCTTTGCTCTGGCTTCGGATTCCAAGATGCCACTTGGCTTTTTTCACAGCTAGAGACTTGGGCTTCGTTGTGTTGAGTGCATCCAGTGGACAGCGTGCTTTGGGGCTGTCTGCGATGAGAGGCGGCATCCTTTCTGGATGTGGTTTCAAGCCTGGAGGAATATGCATGGCGCTGTCATCCATAAAAGAACCTGATGGAGGACTAGAGGCGAGGTAGAACTCACTGGCTTGGTTCATTATTCTCCGATTGTCAATGATAAGATGATAAGCCACTGCAAGCTGGTCTTGAGGGTCACCACTATACAGACTATTCATCACTTCTGACTCTGTACACTCGAATTTCTCACAGACTTCCTTCACAGCCTCATCGTCAATGACATTCGCATCGTAGGAGGGGTCTTCAGGAAATAGGTAGCTGGGCAAATCCTGTTTAAACCATTCATGTTCTCTAGGAAAAACACCATACACACTATTGTAAGAGCATGCTTTGATAAGTCTCACATAATGTAGACATGTGGCAATACAGCATAAAGACTCTAAAATACTGGTCTCAAGTCCCAGTTCTGCCTATTGACTATGTGGCCCTACACCAGTTAATTAATCTCTATGCCACTATGGGCCATGTGCCCCTACTCCAGTTAATTAGTCTCTATTCCTGAATAAATACAGATATTTAGGCTCAAGATATTTCCCTGAAAATGAACAAATTGAGTCTGTCACTTTGAGGAAAATGATGGCAATATTTGTAGCCAGTGTTAGAATCCTAAGTTTCCAAGAAATTCAGATATGTACAGTAATTTGCTCCCGCCTCCTAGAGTTTGATGGTTTCTCAAGATCTAAAGATGTTCTGATTGCTAGTATTAATAATACTGAACCTGACTTTTATAGTGTAAAATGAAATGTTGAAAATTTGTATATTTCAATATTGCAAGATTTCCCAACGATGTGAAAAAATTACACATGCATGAGAAGGTCACTTAAAATGTAACATTATTATATAACTATAATGCGGTAAAATACAAAACTTCATTTTCTTCTCAGTTGATACTGAAAGCTGTAAGCTAGTATGTAAAGCTTTGGTTTAGTATCAAGAATACCACTATCATGTGGATGGCTATCAAATATTCCTTTGTTTTCCAACCACTTGCCTGAGTCCACATTTTCCTCAGTGGTTGCAATGAATATAAAATATTGCAAGATTAAATGAAGAAGTAGATTGAGGATCTGCCTGCTTCTGATTGAACTAGACATTAAGGAGACTTATAAAAATGTAAGATGATGCTTTGCAAAATGTTTCTGAAAAGTTTTCCCACTACACTTACTATCCTAGCTGTTCAGAAGTCTGACTCAGTAGGATCTCAAGTTCAAGGCTTGCTGCAGCTACAAAAGAAACTAGAGGCCACTCTGAGTAATTTAGTAAGAGCTCATCTCCAATAAGATAGATATAAAAGCAGAGGGGAAGGACAGAGATGTAACTCAGTGAAGAGTGTTTGCCGAGGAGGCACAGGCTCTAGGTCCAATTCTTAGTTGTTTGTTTCTAAAAAGTCATCTAAATGAACAGATTTTAAGTAAACTTAATCCTAATTTTAATTATTATATGCTAATGACTCGTGTATTATTCATTAAAAACTTCTTTGACATTCTCAATAACTTTTAAGAGGATAAAGAGATATTAAAACTAAGATGTTTGCACGCTGCTCTCTTAATCTTACTCTCCTTCACTTCTGGACCTTTATGTCTAATATCATGACTGCTATCAAAAAGTCTTCAGAGATTATATACCAGATGAATGTAAACAAATATTAAAAATAAATGGTTACAAATACACAAATATTCTGATAAAACCTGGGGGTGGAAACCAGTAAATGAAAGCCTATGGCTCCGAGTGGGAGGCTGAGCAGTGAAGCCACGCAAACGAACACTGGGCACACACCAGAATGACCAGCAGACAGACAGACAGACAGACAGACCAACCAATGCATAGAAGTCAGTTACTGCATCAAAAGATGCAAGAAATGAAAATATCTTGAGACAACAAAGGGTTTTGTCACATTATAGAGTATTGAGACATGGGACAGAATGGTAAAAGAAATCAAGTATTGTAGACTGTTGTAGCAAAACTGTCAAATTAGCCTTTTATAACTATAAAAATTTCCCAATGGATTGTAATGATCTGGGAGTTTCACTCAAAAGCTAGCTTTATAACTTCAGTAAGAAAGTGAGACGTGGGTTCTTACACTGCCTCTCCTAAACATCCATTCTTTTCAGCTCCATAGAAGCCTTAAGATCCAACAGTCTCACACTCAACATGGCTGAGGAAAATCACTGGAATAACAAGGATGGAGTAGTGGAATATCGGAGTTCTCTACAATTCCCATTTCATTAAGAACCACCACTTTTACATACCTAGTGTGCTGGTTGTTCTTTGTCAAGCTGTCACAAATCTAGACATATCTAAGGAGAGGGAATGTTGACTGAAAATGGCTGGATAAGATTGGCAAGTCTGTTGGGCATTTTCTTGATTAACAATTGATGGGAGAGGGCCTAGCCCATTGTAGGTGATACCACCTCTGGACAAGTGGTCCTAACTTGTAAAAGAAAGTAGGCCAAGTAAGTCATTAGGAGCAAGCCAATAACCAGCTCTACTCCATGGCCTCTACCTTCAGTTCCTGCCTCCAGGTTTCTGCCCTGACTTCCCTTAGTGAAGGAAGTCACCTGCAAGTATAGGATGAAATGAACCCTTTCCTCCCCAAGTTGCTTTTGGTCGTGTTTTATTACAGCAATAGAAAGCCTAAGATACTTAGCAATTCCTGAAGGCTTCCATATATGCCTTTGTCTTTGGTATAACTTAGAATTCTATTACTGAAAGCCACCAGGGTTTTTGTAAAAAAAAAAAAAAAAAAAAAAAAATCAGGGCCTATTGTTTAATATTCCATCTATCTGGAATGGCAACCACAGTTGGGTAACACACACACATGCATGCACATGCTTAATAGAATCTTATCACCTAGGTAAGGCAAGTTCAGGCCAGACAAGAGCCCAGAATGGAGAAGGGAAGTGGGTATGAATTCTCACCCCCAGCTAAGATGCTATTGCTAGCTTGCTTTATGGACTGTGAACCATGGTAGGTCTAAAAGGCTCCACTTGATGACCACACACCCAAGACTATATGGATAGCAGTAGCTGGACGAGGGGGGGGGAGGGGAGGGGAGGGGAGGAGGAGAGGGGAGAGGAGAGACATGGGTGTGGAATAAGGGAAGAGATGGAGAGAGGAAATGAATATAATAAAAATACATCAAAATAAAAAGTACTAAATTTTCAAAGAACCAAAAGTATTTAAGACAATATCTTATTACATTGCCTAGGTTAGCCCCAAGCTTACAATCATCCTGCCTTTTAGCTTCCCAGATGCTAGAAGGCACCTATAAGTCAGCACACTTAGCCAAGTTTCAGATTAACTTGATTCTAAGAGTTAGGGAAACAGATCCCTTGGGATCAGTGGCTGGCCTTCCTAGCCAACTTGGTGAGTTCCAGGCCAGAAAGACCTTTTCTCAAAAAAAAAAAAAAAAAGAGAGAGAGAGAGAGAGAGAGAGAGAGATTGGCTAGCACCTGAGGAACAGCACGAAAGCATGGATGGTTGTCCTTTGGTTACCACACACATGGGCACCCATGTAAATGTATAACCTCACACATAAAGACACACGCAAAAGTAAGGTAAATAGGTGAAGGTTCTGATATTCAATTAATTTTAGATCTACAAAAGTAGCAAGCTCGCATGGCTCAATCTAGGAACCCCTTCTCAGTGATTTCACTATAAATGGGGAGTAATTAAAAAAACAAAGATGTTAAGGAATAAGATCACAATTAATAACCAGGGAAAAGACAATATCCGTATCCACCATTAAGCTTCAGATCCACTGTTTTCAAGCACAGTAATTTTAATACTACTATTAATGCTACTACTAGGTCTAAAAAAGCTGAAGGAAACAAATCTCAGATTTCCAAGAGCACGAGTCTCTCCTGTTTATCACTGTATCTCTGGCACTCAACTTAGGACCTCTCACAGAGCAGATGTTAAACATATATTGGAAGAAAGCAAACAGGTAGAGATGTTTTTCTAAGCCGTCTGCTGAAGAGAATATTGTGCAGACAAGTTGAGCATCTCCAACCAGAAAATCCAAACTCTTAATGCTCCCAAATCTCCAATCTTTTTGCTCCCAAATCTCTAATCTTTTAGGCTCTAAAACTTCTGAATTTAAAGCATTTCTGGGTTTTGGATAAGGATGGTTAACTGGGAAAAAAATCTATGCAAATATTTCAAAACCTGGAAAACTCTGATATGTAAAACACTCCTGCCTGAAGCTTGTCAGATCATTATCCCCAATTTCCACAATAACTATCACAGTATAAAAGAAATACAAAGTATTATGAGGGAATTAAAGAGAAATAAACGCCGTATAACTCATGTAACAATCTAGGATAGTAAAAATAGCATCGGTTTTAATTCAAAAAGGCTTTGAATTCCAATTTTTTTCCTTTACAGGTAGCCCAGGCTGCCTTCAAGCTTGCTATGTAGTAAAGATGACCCTGAGTTTCTAACCCTTCGCCTCACCCTTCCCACCACACCCCAAGCTGGGATAACAGATGTACACCGCCATGCCAGGTTTGTGCAGTGCTAGGGGACAAACTCAGAGCTCTGTGCATGCTGTACCAGAAGCATGCCCAATGAGCTATGTTCACAGCCCTTGGCTGGATACTCTAGAGCAGGATAATTCACATTATAAATATATGTCACACATGCAAGTGGTATATTTTAATACAAAAATGTGGTCCGTATTTTAAAGTAACTTATACTTAGAAACAAACGGATATATAACTACGTCATGACACAACCTCAATTTCAGTTTATTGTTGTAAAATGAAAATAAGAACAGCTACCTCTGAAAAAGTCAATATAACAAAACAGGTTGAATGTATAGCAAAATGCTTGCTGTATATCAACTTTCAAAACTTTTAACTTTTATTCCTTTTGAAGTAAACATTATCAAATTAAAAATTCTCATATTGGAATATTGAACATAAACATAAAATAGTGGAAATTATAAATCTAAGTTGTTACTTTAAGTATAGAAGTGTTATTACCTTGTCCTTCGGCTGCGAGCTTTATTGTGTAATGGTTAAGCGATCCCTCTATAGCCTAAAATATCACTATTTTATAGCACTTCCTATGGGTCAATTAATTCATCCCAATAGATTTAGTTACATTTTTCTTCTAAAGTCTATAAATATATGAAGAGTTGTTTTTAAATAACAGAATTCTTTTACTATTCTAAATTTACAAGTGTTTATATAAGCAAGTACAAATATATTAACATGCCTAATTTTTCTTCTGAGAAAAAAACCCAATTAGAAGAACTATTTATTCCAAAGAATTGTGAACAGACAGTTCCCCCTTGTTGGCTCATTTCTATAACTAAATCTGGCAGCTTTTTTACAGCTGTACATTCTTATGCACAAGCCTGGAACTGGAACAGGACAGAGAAAGAAAACAATGTTGTGGTTTGAGCGCAGAATGTCCATGTCCCTTATGACCTGTGTTAGGACACATGGTGATGCCACTTATGCAGGTTGTAGAATCTATTAGGAGGCGGAGCTTCAGTTGACAAAGTAACTGACAAAGGCCACTGGGGGGGGGGGCGGCCTCTGAGCCTAGCGCCCTCTCTACCCACAGTGCTTCCTAACTGCAGATGCAGTGTGACCAGCCCCTCAGGCTCCTGCCTTGCCCACCACAATGGACTGCTACATCTCTCAAGCATTGAACCACAGTCCTTCCTCCCTTAAGTTGCCTCCTGCCGGTATTTAGCCACAGCAGTGAGGAATGTGAAAAGAATTCCACCCTGCCTGCAGGAGAGCTGCAGCAGCCAGCAGGAACCACCACCTCAGGCACCCTCTGAATGCTCCACAGGACACATGTGTCAAAACCTTTCCACTGGCTTTAGGGGAAGATGTCAGAAGAGTCTGCTTCTAAACCACACTTTGAAACCTTAGATAAGACTAAAGCCTTCTAAACACATAAAGAACGTGTAGAGGGCATCATATCATTCCTGCCATTACAATAGTTAACTCCTCAACGACCAAGTGAGTCTCCACAGCAAATCCACTAGTAGTTACTGCATCAAAACAGAAGTTATTTTCTTAAATATACTAAGTCATATAACCATAGTGGGGCTCAGGAAGACAAGTATTCCGTGTCCTCTCCAACCAGGACTCCAGCTTCTAAAGAATAGTATGGAGAGAAGGCCAGGAAACTAGAAAGGGGCCCATAAGATGGGAAATATAAGGCTTTAACAGAGAAAGGTAGGGATGGAAAGCAAACATAATGTGTAAGGGAAATACAGGAAGCAGAGGGTGGGGGTGGGGTGGGGGCAGGGGATGTGGAAAGGACGGGTGAGGACAATGCGTGCATCTGAGTTGAACATAGACATGTTTTGTGCTTATTCCCTTAGCACTAGGTTTACACGGCATTTTCACTGTATTAGATACTGTAAGTAAAGAGGATAAGCCAGTTATAACATGGTGGTAAGGCTTCCAGAAAAAGCAATGCAGTACATCACCAACCACACCCAAAACACAAAGTTCTCCACTTTCCACATCTGAAATGTCTGCAGATCCCTTCTCAACATCCACTTTCAGTATCAGTGAAGGAGCAGGGAAGTAAACAGAAAGGTTCTTAAGACAGTTCGTTCCCTGAGAGTTATAATGCAGGAGAGGAGAGGCACTCTGAGAAAGAACAGACACTGAAAGCGAAATAACAAGGGACGTGCTGAAGGCTGCCTTGCACAACCAGAAGCTCCCACACAGCAAGAGGAGAGCAGGAATGATTCCACAGAGCTGGGACACGAGAGCAGAACGTAAAATGACTTGAATGCTATCAGGTGAGAGGGTGCAGAAAATAATGAGAGCAGAATAATATAATCGAGGGCACAGAACCTAAAATCGAAGGTGAGGCATGTGGTCAGGAAGGCAAGATGAGACTCTAAGAGACTGGCTCCTCCTCACACAGGCCTCAGATGCTGTGCTAATTAGGCCAAAAGCATACAAGCAGTGTAAGACATTTGAAAGGTAAGACACATCACCAGGTTTGCCTAAGTCCAAATTTTAAAATCCCTTGTCATTGAGACAGTCATATTATAGCCCATGCTGGCCTTGAACTGGAGATCCTCTTGCCTCATCCTCCTGGGTGAGCACAAATATTCCAGTATCACAGTTACTACAATGAGAAAATGTGCAAAATGCTCAAAATTATAATTACCGTATGTCTTTGATAGTCGCTCGCTTCAGGGGGTCCACCTGGAGCATGTGCATCAGCAGAGTGGCGACAGAACGGTTGAGATAGTCTGGGATGTAAAACACACCCCCTCGGATCTTCTTGAAGAGCGTAGGCACGTGCTCATCATCGAAAGGGAGGGTGCCACAGAGAAGGGCATACAGGATGACACCACAGCTCCAGATATCGACCTCGGGACCTGCATACAGCCTGAGAAGGAAGGCACAAGCCTAAGTGCAGGTATCACGTCCCCTCACTGTTAGTATCCTGCTTACATACATGATAAATGCAAAACCAACTTGGTTATATTGCTATTTAAAGTCTTCACTGAAATACATAGCAATTTCCAAACCTCAATAATTACTCTTCATAGAAAGTTATCAGCCCAACTAATTACACAAATTTGTCAAAAGACTTATTTTATTTGTTAAATATTAGTTATAAGTGCTAATTAAAATTTATTATACTTTCTGGCCAGGCAGATGGTGCATGCATTTGGAACGCAGAAGCAGACAGATCTCTGAGTTTTAGGCAAGCCTGATCTAGACAGCGCCAAGCCATCCAGGGTAACGTGCTAAGCCCCTGTCTCAGAAACAAACCAGCTAACAAACAAACAATCACATTCACACTTTCTCTCTTATTTCTTTAAGGAAACAAAGTAGATAAGCACAAACTAAAAGAAAAAAATAATATATAGTGCTTCACACTCCCAGAATGACTACAAGAAAGAAAATGATTATGTGACAGAAATTTTGCACTTTAGCACACATTTTAAACAAAACTTGAAATTAACTAAAGTACTTTACTAGTACCATATAGACAATGTTTAATTTGTATCTTTTCTAAAACATTACTTATTTATTTTTAAATTTTTATCTTAAAAGTATGAGTCTTTTGACTGCATCTATGTCTTGTATGTCTGATTCCCAGAGAGGTCAGAAGATAGTGTCAGATTCCCTGGGAGTTGGGAGCCCTCCAGTAGGTACTGGGAATCGAACCTGGGTTCTCTGAGCAAGTGCTCTTAACCATGGAGCCATCTCTCCAGCCCTTGTATGACAGAATTCCTACTACTCTCTTTCCAAATCATTGGTTAATTTATTGGACAGTCAGCTACCGACAGCTCAGATCCAGACAACTTGGCTCTGCACCACAATGCCTCTCACTATTTTTGGCTTGCCCTTCTTCTATGTTAACATTCCCAATAGCACATTTCCAAAATCAAACTCTGGTTTGAGGTTAAAAAAAAAAATGTCTACAGCTCCAGTGGAAAGAACATAATCTGTTTCACTAGAGTGCTGCCCCTAATTTACCTTAGTTGCTGCATCACCCAAGCTCCTTACTAAATCAATGTGTTCCCTAAAACTGATCAGTGAAATTCTAACCTCAAACTGGTGGTAAAAGGAAGTGGTTATTTCAGGGAGATCTGGCCCTGAGGTGGAACTCTTGTAAAGAACATCAAAGCCCTATAAAAGACTATCTCAGAGAGATCCCATTACCCTTTGACCACACACACTTACAGTAAGAGACAGTGGGCTGCAAGGAATAGGCCCTACACACACCAAATCCTTGTGGAGCTACAGAGCTAGGACAGGCAGACTGCGGTTGTTCATTAGGATGGTGTACGGTGCTCTTCAGCAGCCCAGATGAACTAAGACTCACACAATCTCTATGTGTAAGCACCTACTCAGTACTTCTCTCAACACAGTCTGTTAACTTATACAACCAGACCCTAACTATTTCCTAATGCACCATTGAGCTAATTACACGAGAGACTTCACTGTCTCCATTTGTGTAGTTTAATTGCTTGAAATCATAGTGTCACCCAAATTTCACTCTTCCAGAGACAGAATATAAAACAACTGCCTAGAGACTGTGAAACACTATTTTTAAATAACTATGTCTGGTAAGTAAAGCCAATGGCTTAAGTGTTAGCAAATCTTTACAGCTACCTGACATTTTCTAGACTAGAAAATAGACATTGCATAAGATCTGTCTTAGCCTTCACCAATTAAAAAAATGCATGAACATATGTATTATAATCAAAATGCATAAACGCATGCATTAGAATGCCTACATGGAGTTTAAAAAATTATTCTGCCTATAATAAAAAATATGTGAACAACTGTTTCTATTATGTTGAAAAATCTTTTCCCAAAGGAAATACAATTAAATATTACTAAAATGGATGCAAGGTCACAAAAATCTCTACTTATCTCTAAAACTATTACCTTCCTGAGATGACCTCAGGTGCTGCATAATTTGGCGATCCACAGCTAGTTCGTAGAAATTCACCATCTGACATCATATTAGATAGTCCTGAAAATGAAAGCAATTTATCAGATCCTGGATATGGAAGATATAGGTAAAACTATAATAAAAATTCTCAATTATTGTAAGCTTCAGAAATCATATTCATTATTTATGTTTAAATGTAATGGTGGGTGGAGAGATGGCTCAGTGGGCAAAGCTGACAACCTGAATTCAATCCATGGATCATAAAGGGAGATAAGAGAAAACTGACTCTGGAGTCTTGTCCTCTGACCAATATGCACATCTGTACTCTTTTACATATATACCTACAGACATCACACACACACACAGAGGCACACACATAAATCTTTAAGTTAGTGTGTTACTAATTAGAGAGTTGCTTTTAGACGAGAAAGAAATCATTTTAGAGAACACACATCATTCACACTGAACGCTGAAGAGAACCACATGTGTAGATGGAATGAACTGCACTACATGAAAACTTTGACTCATTTCACACATTACAAAAATAAAAAAAAGACTATTTGAAATTACATTACTGTTTTAAAAAACAGAAGCACCATGTATTATCTACTTCTCTATATGAAGAAATAAAATATAGGCTGCTACTTAAAAAACAAACAAGTAGACAAAAACTGCTTTTAAAAGTCTTTCTTAAAAGGTTGTAGCTGGGTATTACATCTTTAGTGCCAGCACTCAGGAGATAGAACGGAGGATCTCTGGGAGTTTGAGGACAGCATGGTCTACATAGCAAGTTGCAGACTAGCCAGGGATACATAGTAAAAGTCAATTTTTTTTTTATTGTAATTAGACAGCAGAGCAGCTCCAGCTGATAAGCAGGCTGGTTTCCTTGGAGATGGGGCCTCACTGCTACCAGGTGGAGCCTCCTGTTTCAACTTCCTGGGAAAGGTTTATAATTAGAGAGCTTTGGTTCAACATAGTAAAAATAATCTTCTGAAGCAAAGCTCCAGCTGAACTACTTGCTAGAAGAAATGGTAAAGCTAGAATAAAGACAGGTACAAGGGCTGGTGAGATGGCTTAGTGGTTAAGAGCACTGACTGCTCTTTGGGAAGTCATGAGTTCAAATCTCAGCAACCACATGGTGGCTCACAACCATCCATAATGAGAAACAAATAAAAAACCTATGGGCTGGAGCAAAAGAGAGATGAGGGGAAAAAATGAAGGAAAAAAAAAAAGATAGGTACAAAACAGATAAAAACCTGCAGCATGCAACCCTGAACTGCACACCTTCCATGATGCTCTCATGACGGTCAAGTCCTGTCTTATCCTCAGACATCCATTGGGGCAGCCTTTCCAGGTGTGTTTAGGCCAGAAAGTGTATGCTGATTAAAAATGTACTTTTTACCCTGTCTCCTACCAAGGACTAACGTCCCATTTACTCATAAGTTATTAGATACTGCCCTAAGACTGACAGGCCTTTCTTTCCAAGCTCAGTTCAGAAGCAGCACAAAGCTTTCAAAGCTAAGAACAAACGTTCACACACTTGTTTGTCCATTTACCAGAAAGCATCTACTGCATCAACACATTTGTCAAAGGCATTTGGGACTCCTTCTCTTCCCAGCACCCACCACCCTCCCAAAATAAAATAAAATAAAATAGGTACCATTTCCTTAGGAGGAAAGGCATGTTGAGTGGATCTGTCTTCTAGAAACCTCAGTACTATTTAAGTTGATTTAAATAAACAAAATAGGCCAGTGTGAACTGCAATCAACCCCTTTTTGTGGTGCAGGATTTGTGAGGGTGAATGGATACTGGTCGGTTTTACAGGTTCTACACAGCCCTGGGCAACCCTGGAGTGGCGTACCAAAGTCAGCTATCTTAGCGTTCATCTGGGCATCCAGCAGCACATTCTCTGGCTTCAGGTCCCTATGGACAACCATATGCCTGTGACAGTAATCCACGGCAGACAGGATCTGCTGGAAGAGCCGGCGCGCTTCCACCTCTTCAACCTAGCAAGCAGGAAAAGAAGCTGCATCAAGACTATCTGGGGCATCATTTATTATGCACTTCAGTTTTGTAACAAGTCTAAATATAACTGATCAGGCTAATTAAAATCAACTAATTAGAAATCCAACAAGTCAGACAAAGCAAACCAGCTAAAACCTTGCCAAAGCTCAAAATAGTATTCGATGGATTTTTTTGGCTTGGCTGCTTGGCAATGATGTTTAATTTTCAACCAATATTAAATATGCACAATGTTTTGGAGGAGTCAGCAAAACCAACTAAAACAGAACTTACATGAAAATGCTATGAAAAGAAAATAATTGAAGCTTCAAGATGATTTTATACAGAACAGACTGTGAAAAGCACAAGAATCACTTGGTGATTGAGTGCAATACAGTTTCCAAATTAGTACACAAAAGGCATATTTCTCAAGAAAGAAAATATGTCCTGTATATGTAGTCCATGTTACAGAAACAATTAAAGCACTGGAAATATGTTTGTGGTTAGTTCCTTCCAGTTCCTTCCACTCTCTTAGCTTGGGACTAAAAGATACCCTAGAAAATATGTCACTCACCCGCCCATGTTTGCAGATGTAGTCGAACAATTCACCTCCAGACACATATTCCATTACCATAAAAAAGTCTGTCGGAGTGCTGATCACCTGGTAGCTTGTTGGGAATAAAAAAAAAAAAAAAAAGCAGGTTAGTAAAAAATGGTGTGCCTACAAATAACCAACCCCATCTGCTATTCTTGTTACAACTCATATTCTAATGTTTGTATAATATTCTAGGACAGCAACAGATTTTACAATGTTATCAAACTAACTCCAGTGCCATAAGCATGGAAGGAGGTTACAAGTCTCCCACTTTCTGAGGCTTATAGACTCCCCTTCAGATTTCTGCTTGACAGATTCTTGTTATCTTTCAAATCTTCACAAACATAGTTAATCATTTTTCCATTTCAACAAAAATTTGTTTAGCCAATAAAGGTAGGTATTATATGCTTAGAATATTCTTAGACATATAAAATATATCATAAAGATATAATACTTAGCAAAATTCAGTAGATCGACAAATCATCCTTTCTTAAAAGTGGCTGGGGCGAGAAGGAAGCTATATACTGAAGCAATCAGAGAGACGGGCAGATGGAAAACTACATGTCTTAGTCAGGGTTTCTATTCCTGCACAAACATCATGACCAAGAAGCAAGTTGGGGTGCAAAGGGTTTATTCAGCTTACACTTCCACATTGCTGTTCATCACCAAAGGAAGTCAGGACTGGAACTCAAGCAGGTCAGGATACAGGAGCTGATTCAGAAGCCATGAAGGGATGTTGTTTACTGGCTTGCTTCCCCTGGCTTAGCTCAGCCTGCTCTCTTATGAACCCAAGACTACCAGCCCAGGGATGACACCACCCACAAGAGACCTCCCCACTTGATCACTAATTGAGAATATGCCCCACAGCTGGATCTCATGTAGGCACTCCCCCAACTGAAGCTCCTTTCTCTGTGATAACTCCAGCCTGTGTCAAGTTGACACAAAAAGCCAATCAGTACAATTGACCCCTTGTCAACTTGACACACAAACACATCACTAAATAAGTCTCAACACTTGCTTTCTTATTCATCCCCAAGATCTAAATAAGTTTAAAAGTCCCACAGTCTTTACATATTAAAAGTTCAATCCCTTTAAACATATCCAATCTCTTTTAAAATCCAAAGTCTCTTAACTGTGGGCTCCACTAAAATACTTTCTTCCTTCAAGAGGGAAAAATATCAGGGCACAGTCACAATCAAAGCAAAATCAAACTCCAGCTGTCCAAAATCTGGGATTCATTCACTATTTTTTGAATTTCTCCAAGGGCTTGGTTCACTTCTCCAGCTCTGCCCTTTGTAGCACACACCTTGTCTTCTAGGCTTCAGATGCCTATACTCCACTGCTGCTGCTGTTCTTGGTGGTCATCTCCAAAACACTGCTGTCTTCCACTATAACTAGGCTTCACCAACAACCTCTCAGCTCTCTTCATGGTGCCAAGACAACTCCTTTGCATGACCCCTTCAGTCCTGGGCCATCAATTGCACCTTCACCAATGGTCTTCCATGGCCTCTCATAGTGCCAAGCCTCAGCTGCTCGTCATGACCCCTTCATGCCTTCAAAACCAATACCACCTGGATGGCTCTTACACATTACCAAGTACAGCTGCAGCATAAAGCACACCTTGGCTATCTCTGGTACACAGCCTCTTTGTGCTCTCAGGAAACACTTCCCAAAAGATGTCACCTCAATGATGCTGGTCTCTTCTTAATCACCGATAATTTCTTAGCTCCAGCTAACCAGCATCAATAGTCCCAGTAATGCTAAGGTTTTGCTTTAGTAGTTCTGGTATCTTGTTAATCCTTAGCTGATTCTTCAGCCCCAGCTAACCAGAACCACAGAATCTTCACAATCAAAATAGCAGTAAGATATCTGATAAGAGTCTTTAATCTTCCCTCTGAAATTTCACAAGCCAGGCCTCCATCCTGCACTGTTTGAAACATTATCTTCCAAGCTCCTACACAACATCCCACAGAGCTCTTAACACCAAATGGATCTTCTAGCCCAAAGTTCCAAAGTATTCCACAGTCCTCCCCAAAACATGGTCAGGTGGTCACAGGAATACCCCACTATGCTGGTACCAAGCCTTAGGGTTTCTATTCCTGCACAAACATCATGACCAAGAAGCAAGTTGAGGAGCAAAGGGTCTATTCAGCTTACACTTCCACATTGCTGTTCATCACCAAAGGAAGTCAGGACTGGAACTCAAGCAGGTCAGGATACAGGAGCTGATGCAGAGGCCATGGAGGGATGTTCCTTACTGGCTTGCTTCCCCTGGCTTGCTCAGCCTGTTCTCTTATGAACTCAAGACTACCAGCCCAGGGATGACACCACCCACAAGGGGCCTCCCCACTTGATCACTAATTGAGAATATGCCCCACAGCTGGATCTCATGGAGGCACTTCCCCAACTGAAGCTCTTTTCTCTGTGATAACTCCAACCTGTGTCAAGTTCACACACACACACACACAAAACAGCCAGTACACTACACTACATACACTTGCTTTGGCTCTGATTTAACCAACGGATCTGAGTGTGTGGCACAGCCCTGTATTCCTGTACTTAGAAGTCTGTGGTGGAAGAAAACAATGACTTAGAAGCTAGCCTAGGCTAACCAGTAAAGACTGTCTCAAACATACACACAAGACATAACAACAGGAAGTTGTGAAGTACTACAGAAAATCTGAACTCTGACTAGATTACTAATAAGACTCATTATGCTTTTATTTTTAGATGTGATATTGATTCTATGCTTATCTCATTTAAAATGAAACTGGACAGCTTACACATTAAAAATACTTTGAATCTGAGTGAGATGGTCTAGCAAGAAGACCTGGTGGGGAGGAGATAAAGCAGCACACTGCTGACCCTGAAGCTGAATGCCAGAGACACGGGCTCACCGCTTCAGTTTCTTACATATTTAATAGTCTTACAATAAAAGTGTGTGTGTGCATGCACATATGTGTGTGCAGACACCTAAAAGCTGGTTTTATTAAACAAATAGTAAGAAATCAGCTTAATCTTACAAAATATTTTTTCTCTGAAAATTATTACTTCCACATATTACAAAATCAGATTTTGAAAATGAGTTAAAAATAATGCTAATGTCTTAAATGAAGATTGCTTCCACATTTATACAAATGGATACTGTCCTACTTTAAAACCGTATCATTTTCTTTATAAAGGATTCTCTATAGTTTCGTTGATTATGAGTACTGTTAGTTTAATAATGAGTTATTATTAAAGGCTGATAAATACAGCAATAAGGACTTTGCTGGCTTCAAGTTACTCAGGAGAATGCACAGGAAGGAGCTGACGCCAGTCTCCAGGCACTCCACCTCGACAGAGAACTTGTTACAGTAGGGAGCCCTTCGCTGTTTTGTCTACCAATGGGCCATATTTTATTAATGTGTAATAAAGCAAGTATGTTCTAGCTGACGGTGGGTTGGGTTCCTAATAGCCATCGAGTAGATGCGTTACACTCTATACTAAGAGGAAAACATCATGTGTAAATTAAACACAGGAAAAGACCGTCTGTAGAAATATTTCTTTCTTAGTTTTTCTGTCCTTGAGATAGATGTTATAGAGTCCAGGCTTGCCTCAAACTCATGATCTTCCCTCCTTGGTTCCCACATTCTGAAATCACAAGTGAAATTACAGGGCTAGTCTGGAAAGATACTTCAAGTGGTAATCTTTAGTCTTTGAAGGCCACAAAGGGCAGGGTATCCCATTTTATGTAAAAAACAAATGGCTATAAGAGAAATAAGGTTGAAACTATTTCACGTGAACTGTGGAAAGGTAATTTTATTTAGAGCTCTTGACAGAAATGCTCTGATAAAGGCTATTTTGACAGGTACTGAGTGCTCAAACAAACTGAATACAGCAGGCAGAAGCATCTACTGCTACCAACTCCTTTTTCTGGTCTAGTTTACTATTTATTACCAGTCACATTTGTGCTTATCCACTTTGAATGAGGCATGAATAAAATGATGAAACTCACACTTCACTGACGATCCTTTGGACTACACCACAAGTCTGCACAGGATAGTGCTGGGTTGAACAGTCTCATGAAGCCTCCAACGCCACAGCACATGCTACCACACACCAAAGGCCACTTCATAGCAAAGAAAACTGAGGCTACCATGAATGAGCCAGGCATAACTAATCAAATAAGGAGTCTTAATACTTATTGAATCCCTTCTTGTATTCTCCGGGTGTGAAACCAGAAGTTGGATCCTCTATGGGGGAACTTGCAACCTAGCTATAGTTAGGCACTGAACAAGGATTCTCTTCAGCACATATCTGAGTTTCAGGCCCAGAGGTTTTCTATCAACCCTAAAGCTCCAAATTAATCAGGTCATGTTATCTCTGTCATCTCTCAAATATGAAACCCACAGTTATAGTCTCACTACTTATTAATCATGCTTTATTTTCCTCTGCTGCAGCTTCTTCCTGCAGGCTATTTCCACTGACCTGAGTACCTCTGACAGGGCTTAGCCTTGCCTTAGAATTTCCCTCCCAGGCAAGCTCCCAAGTGTCAATGAGGCAAGTTGCATGCAGAGACACATTTACCTAGGCTGTACAACTCATATCTCTCAGTTTATAATTACAGGTTTTAGAATGATAATTTGATTAATGAGTTTGCATCTGGAAAAGTACTTACAACAAATTATTTAAATTAATGTAGAAATTACTACTTTAAAATATGTAAATAGCTCAAATCAATACCAGAATGAACTGAAAGTAAAAAAGAAAAACATGGCAAAATTTCAACCAATAAAATTTCAGTTATTAAAGGGAAACAAGAAGAGTCCTAGGAAAACAGCTTCATATTAGAGACTTGGTGGGAAAGGCAAGTTCCTGGGTTATTAAAAGGTAACTTCTGGTAATTACATGGAAATATTACAAGAAATATAATAAATAATAATCATCACACATAACAGCATTCTTTTAATGTGACAGAGTGGAAAATAATATGCATTAGGAAATTTTTCAGAAGCATTTTTAATTAAGAAAAAAAAGCAATTAGCTAGACAATCCCTAAGCAATGTCTACTAGTAAGGTTATACTTATTTTTATGCAAGAAACACACAAAGTAATATATACAACTCAAGGAAAAAAGAAATATTTCTGAAGTGAGCCAAAAATCAACATTTATGCACATCCCTGTTCAGGGGTAATGTCTATAAAGATTTAAAATGTTATTTACATTGTCAAGTATATATAGAGTAAGATTTTTCTTTAATTATAACTCAGCAGTATAAAAATGCAGTGATTATTGTCCTGGTCTTTTCTTTAGTTGATTACTGTTTTTAACAATATCCTAATAGGTAAATACAAAGCCTCACCAGCAGTAAGGCAGGGCCTTCCCCATCCCTCCCATGTAGCCAGCCACACAGAGAACTGCACTCCACTGCCACCCTGTACCCTCACCCAAGAAAGCCACTGTCCTGAGGCCCATTCAGCCTTCTCTTGCTTTCGTTTTAGTTTTATTTTGATGTATGAAAATATATACATCCATATTTATATATTTATATTTAACAGTGATTAGTATTCATGTGCCTAGCTTAATGCTTTTAGGTTTAAAATGGTATATATCATAAGTACTATTGGAGAACTTCTTGAAAGTCAGTCAACATTGCTGTGCCACAGTCTTACGACGTGACCATTATAGAACCGGTCACTGTGTTTATCCGGTTATTCCCAGAGCCTATTTATTCATTTGTCTGCCACAGAAAGGTGCTGAGCTGATTCCTACAGCTCTGCTATTGGGTGCTACTTGACCATTTTGGTACATGGTAAGATTTTTCTCCTGCTATATACTGATGGGCTGAACTGCCACGTTATAGCGCATGTGAGTGCTCTATTTCAGTGCCAGCTGTTTTCTGAAGAGAGCTTAGCGATACTAAGATGACTGGAAAGCTTGTGGACTTACAGTACTTGCAAAGTATCATACGTACTTCTTCTCCAAGAAATACTTGTGTCTTTTGGCAAATTTTATTGGGTTGGTCATGTTTTTCTAATTTATGCATGTATATAAATATCAATTATTTCCATAATAGTCTAGAAAATAGAATAAATATGTACTGATTACTAACTTTATAAAGCATACCTTCTAGCTACCAAGGCACACTGAATTTGCTTTCATTTTTCTCTATAAGCAGATTAAATATACTCTAATGGGCATCTCCGGAAAATGTAATTGTACAGGTATATCACTACCAGACGCACAGTTAGAAAACCATGAGTATCTTCAAATATCCGATCAGAAGGCTTCTCGATTACAATGCTTTTCCTGTTTCTGTGCCTCGTTTTTTGGAATTAGATCCAAATACCATCCACACATTGTAACTGGCGGCTCTGCCTGTTTTAATCTATAGGTTGCTCACAGTTGTTTTCCAGAGAACATCAGGCTGTTTGTCCTTAAGAGGCTAAGTTCAATTTTACCACCTGTCCTTTAGAGCATCATGATGAGCAGTGCATAACTCTTATTAGAGCTGGAGAGCTGATCAGATAGCCATCTCCTTTGTTTAACAACTACATGACACTGTGCACCTCTAGCCAAAGAAACAATGTCTCTCTTTTCTCTCCTTCTGAAATACAAGTAGCCATTTAGTCTAGATTCATCAATTCATTAACTAAATATTAAAATTATCTTTTTATGTATACGACCATTTTGTCTGCATGTATATCTGCACACTAGAAGAGGGCATCAGAGCCCATAGCACTACAGTTATTGATGGTTGCCAGCTGACAGGAGAGTACTAGGAACTGAACCCAGGATCTCTGGAAGAACAACCAGTGCTCTTAACTGCTGACTCCAGCCCCTTTAATTAATAAAACTTAAATGCTATAATATTTGAACAATCTAGCAATAAACTATGGTGCAAAGAAAAATTTCCTCCAATCTTCCTCAGAATAAGTTCAAGATCACTACCTAGCAAGTTCAAAGACATCTTCGGCTACATAGTAAGACATATCTCAAAACAAATGAGCAAAGAATATCAAAGAAAAACCCAGGGCCTCTGTAACAGGCAATGTAACATAGTAATGATTCTTTCCCTCTCCCCCGACCTCCCCTCTCTCTCTGTTCCTAGACCTCCTCATTTCTAATCATTTCTCCTCCCACTACATACAGCAAAAATCCATGGTCATAGATTTTCTAAGATTAACTCTTTGAATTATCTACTGAATTCTGTCCCTATACCTGCTAAAGAACTTATCTCCTACATCTATTGTTTGGTCTTGACCTAGTTCTTCTCTATAACGTTACCTACCGTAAAAGACAATACATGCCCTTCTAATTAGTACTGTCCCCTTTCCCCTCTCCTGTCTAAACCATTGTTTCTGCTCATCACATATTCTTTCTTCATCTACGATTTTTGCCTTTAACATTCTAATGTAAGTTTAAAAACAAACAGACAAACAAAAAATAGTAACCTCCTGTTCACCAAATCTAATCAGTCCATTCTCGGGTTTCATTTCATCTCATTCAATAGTAGCAGTAAGAACAGCTGACAGCGTGTGAGACGGAGCTGTTTCCTAAGTTAGTCCATAGTATAGTAAAAGGTGGTTTATGAGAGAGAGCGATGGCTCAGCAGTTAAGGGCAATACTGCTTAGTGGCCCGAAGCTCAGTTCCCAGCACCACACTTGGTGGTAGCTCACAACTGCTTGCCACTCCAGCTGCAGGAGATCCAACACTCCTTTCTGGACTCCAGAGGCACCTACAATCACATGGATGCATGTGTACACATGTACAAACACACTCACACATACACAAGCACACATAAAATTAAAAATAAAACAATTTTTAAAAGAAGAGGGGGAGGAGGAAGAGGAAGAATTTGGGGACACAACAGAGCAAGGTCTTGACTCTCTCACCTGGATTCCATAAAGTGGTGGTTCCTAGCACTGTTATGCCATGAGCCCCAAAACTGGTCATCTGATAACCAACATGCACGTCAAGGATGATTGTCCCTGGCACTTGAGCTCAGTCTGGTCTCCTGCTGCAGATGAGGTCTATGGAACGGCTCTAAGTCACTGATCCACCTGTAGACATTGGAACCTAGGTTCGCTGTTCTGACCTCAGCCTCTGCACAGCTGATTAAGTCTTGGATTTCAACTCTCACTCTTCTATGGCTTCAGCAACAGCTTCATCTGGGCCGCTGGTTTGGATTTTTTTTTTTTTTTTTTTTTTTTTTTTTTTGGTTTTTCGAGACAGGGTTTCTCTGTAGCCCTGGCTGTCCTGGAACTCACTCTGTAGACCAGGCTGGCCTCGAACTCAGAAATCTGCCTGCCTATGCCTCCCAAGTGCTGGGATCAAAGGTGTGCGCCACCATGCCTGGCTCCTTCATCTTATTAATATAGGTTCCATTAGCATTTTCATCAGCCCAACCTTAGAGTATGCCATCTCTATAAAACTTTCCCTGAATTCCGGACTCAGGTATTCAAAAATACCTCTACTAGGTGCCTCCTTTCACCTTCATAAAGTCAAAATAAAATGCTTGATCCTAACTCCTACACCCCATCAAACCTGGTCATCATGGGACCTTTCCCTCTCAGTCACTGGCAACAAGATTCCTTTATTTACCCACACGAGGGACTTGGAGTTATTCTTCTTTCACATGCTATATTTCTGTCAGTAAAGGTAATTCTACCTTGAAAGCAAATACAGAACAGGAGTGTGTCTTAGCATCTGTGTGATACTGTATTCCATGCCACCATCACCAGATTGCTGCAGCTGACACATAGCTTTCTCCTTACTTCACACTTGCCCTAATATGGTCTAAGTGGTAAGTCTGATGACGTCTCACTTCTGATCAACGTATTTCAGTGGCTTTTCATCTCACACAAGAATGGAAGTTAAAGTCCTTAACAATATTCAATAATGTCCTATATAGTATGGCTCCCTTTCTATTTCTGACTTTACTAGATCAGTGATTCTCAACCTCCCTAATGCTGCAACCTTTTAATAGAATTCCTCATGTTGTGGTGATCCCCAACCATAAAATTGGTTCATTGCTATTTCATAACTGTAATTTTGCTACTGTTATGAGTAATAAATATCTGATATGCTGAATATCTGATCTATGTTCCCCAAAGGAGTCGTAACCCACAGGTTGTGAACCACTGCCCTAGGTTATTCTCCTCCATGATTACTGAATTTTCCACTTCAGACCTCTTTGCATTGTCAGTTGCTCCATGAATAATTTCTCTTCCATGTGCCTTACCTCTTTATTGCCTATGATATAGTTGGCTATTATGGGTTTATTGCCTACTCCCCCACTGTCCCTCAATGCCCTGTACATGTATGTTCTCCCTCTCTCTCCTTCCCGTCTTTCCATACAGAATGGCCTTTGTCTGTTAATGTATCATCAACACCCAAAGGTGTTATTTGTGAAGTGATGGATCAATGATCCACCTTTCGGTCTTCAGCTTGCTCCTCCTTTCTCCTATGCATACTTTGTGTCCCAGCTACACTGAGATCACTCAGCTACACACACTCACATTCACTCTTTTGTTCTTGACTATCCTCATAGAAATGTTGAGGGTTTACTACACCATTCCCTCTTTATATATACAAGTAATTATTGAGCATTTACTATGGGATAGATAGGAGAAGATTCTATATGACATCTCCATTCGAATGTATAGTAGGGCACAATGCTTAACTGAGCTAAAACAGTTCCTAATGATCACCACAGCTTCATTGTTTCTTTCATTCTTCTCAGAAAGTGCTACCACTATTGTTACTTGATGGTTCAAGCCAAAACTACAAACCCTTTATTTCCTTTCTGTATTCCTTCTTTCCTACCTTGCAGAAATTCATTAATTCTGGCTCTAAAATCCATAATAGGTAATTTTGCTAAATGGACAGAGTGTTACACTGCCTTTTAATGTTTGACTGATTAGTACTGCTTTCTTGGTCACATACACTTCTGTGTGCAGTAGCTTAATGCAGAGACTAGATACTAGTCAAAGTGCTAAAAAATAAGTGACTGTGTGAGATCCACCTTAAATGGAACATTGTATCACTCCTTCCTAGGCTCAAGGAACCTCACAGAAGAGGGACAGAAAGAATGTAAAATAAATGTACAAGATGGGAAAGCATACCGTGCAACACTCCCTTCTGCTCATGACAGAGCTGTGCATTCATAGGCACACAGAAGTCCTCTCTGCACACATTTGGGCCCAACACCATCCTATCATGGTCAGGCAGGGACTCCTGAGGCCCCACCATTCCCTGAGGAGCTATAGACAGATGACTAAAGGGAAAGGATAGTCATCCTCTTCTATGATTGGCCGCTGATGTTCTATCCTTGCTCAAGTAAATCTCCCTAGCCAAGGCTCACTCAATCAATCTCAATGAAATAGAATGGAGCACCCCAAAAGACATGAAAGCAGAAGTGGGGGAGCAGGAGGGGAACTTACTGAGAAGAAAATATCTAGAGCAGGGATGGGATAAGAGAATAGGAGAGAGCGAATATGATCAAAGCATATTAGATATGTTATATAATATATAAAGAATAAATTAAAATGTAAAATGTACAATGAATTTACCATATCTCTCCATCTAGTAAGGCTACTCAATGAAACCATCCATAGATACATTGCTTCATATCTGTTCTGTCAGTAGTATTACTAACCACAAAAATTAAACTATTAATTACAATTAATTCTATCTTTAAAAAAATATATGTGGATAGTGGGTGGTTGTTATACTAAACACCACAGACCTATCCATCACTTTGGTCAAAACTACCATAGTCTCTGAGGTAGCCAAGAGCCATGGCTTTCTTGCTGGTCTCTCTGCTTCCTCTCTTCCTCCATACCACAGTCCAGTCAATCCTCTATCTCTCCCAAAGTCCTCACTTTAGGACAAGACCCAAACCTGTCTCCTCTGTGACCTTATCTCCATTGGGCTCTGGCCGTTATAGCAACCTTCCCTTCCCCCGATGCTCACACTCAGTCTTGCCCTAGGAGAGTACTCTTTTCCATTGTTACAGCTATGTTCAGGACGGCAAAACAAATGGGAAACCTTACAGCGATGACAAGTGACGCTCTGGTGCAAAAGAAATCACTGAAAGGAAATCCCTGACGTGTGCTCGCAGAAGGGTACGTGAGCTCAGCAGGCTGAAGGACCATAGTTAATGTATTTACTGAAGGTAAGGATAAAGAGAATGTTTTAAGATTAGGCAGAAAACAGATAGGGAAAACTAAAAGATTATGTCATGGAAACCTGAGCGTCACAACATCTAAGATGGTGAACACTGCTTAAAAGCTGAAGACGGGCTTACAGAAGAAGATTAAAATAATTAGCCAGAAAGAAATCTTTTCCTCTCGAGACTCGAGCCCCGGGCTACCTTGCCAGCAGAGTCTTGCCCAACACCCGCAAGGGTCCACACGGGACTCCCCACGGGACCCTAAGACCTCTGGTGAGTGGATCACAGTGCCTGCCCCAATCCAATCGCGCGGAACTTGAGACTGCGGTACATAGGGAAGCAGGCTACCCGGGCCTGATCTGGGGCACAAGTCCCTTCCACTCGACTCGTGACTCGAGCCCCGGGCTACCTTGCCAGCAGAGTCTTGCCCAACACCCGCAAGGGTCCACACAGGACTCCCCACGGGACCCTAAGACCTCTGGTGAGTGGATCACAGTGCCTGCCCCAATCCAATCGCGCGGAACTCGAGACTGCGGTACATAGGGAAGCAGGCTACCCGGGCCTGATCTGGGGCACAAGTCCCTTCCGCTCGACTCGAGACTCGAGCCCCGGGCTACCTTGCCAGCAGAGTCTTGCCCAACACCCGCAAGGGTCCACACGGGACTCCCCACGGGACCCTAAGACCTCTGGTGAGTGGATCACAGTGCCTGCCCCAATCCAATCGCGCGGAACTTGAGACTGCGGTACATAGGGAAGCAGGCTACCCGGGCCTGATCTGGGGCACAAGTCCCTTCCACTCCACTCGAGACTTGAGCCCCGGGCTACCTTGACAGCAGAGTCTTGCCCAACACCCGCAAGGGCCCACACGGGACTCCCCACGGGACCCTAAGACCTCTGGTGAGTGGAACACAGCGCCTACCCCAATCCAATCGCGTGGAACTTGAGACTGCGGTACATAGGGAAGCAGGCTACCCGGGCTTGATCTGGGGCACAAACCCCTTCCACTCCACTCGAGCCCCGGCTACCTTGCCAGCTGAGTCGCCTGACACCCGCAAGGGCCCACACAGGATTCCACACGTGATCCTAAGACCTCTAGTGAGTGGAACACAACTTCTGCCAGGAGTCTGGTTCGAACACCAGATATCTGGGTACCTGCCTTGCAAGAAGAGAGCTTGCCTGCAGAGAATACTCTGCCCACTGAAACTAAGGAGAGTGCTACCCTCCAGGTCTGCTCATAGAGGCTAACAGAGTCACCTGAAGAACAAGCTCTTAACAGTGACAACTAAAACAGCTAGCTTCAGAGATTACCAGATGGCGAAAGGCAAACGTAAGAATCCTACTAACAGAAATCAAGACCACTCACCATCATCAGAACGCAGCACTCCCACCCCACCTAGTCCTGGGCACCCCAACACAACCGAAAATCTAGACCCAGATTTAAAAACATTTCTCATGATGATGATAGAGGACATCAAGAAGGACTTTCATAAGTCACTTAAAGATTTACAGGAGAGCACTGCTAAAGAGTTACAGGCTCTTAAAGAAAAGCAGGAAAACACAGCCAAACAGGTGATGGAAATGAACAAAACCATACTAGAACTAAAAGGGGAAGTAGACACAATAAAGAAAACCCAAAGCGAGGCAACGCTGGAGATAGAAACCCTAGGAAAGAGATCTGGAACCATAGATGCGAGCATCAGCAACAGAATACAAGAAATGGAAGAGAGAATCTCAGGTGCAGAAGATTCCATAGAGAACATCGACACAACAGTCAAAGAAAATACAAAATGCAAAAGGATCCTAACTCAAAACATCCAGGTAATCCAGGACACAATGAGAAGACCAAACCTACGGATAATAGGAATTGATGAGAATGAAGATTTTCAACTTAAAGGGCCAGCTAATATCTTCAACAAAATAATAGAAGAAAACTTCCCAAACATAAAAAAAGAGATGCCCATGATCATACAAGAAGCATACAGAACTCCAAATAGACTGGACCAGAAAAGAAATTCCTCCCGACACATAATAATCAGAACAACAAATGCACTAAATAAAGATAGAATATTAAAAGCAGTAAGGGAGAAAGGTCAAGTAACATATAAAGGAAGGCCTATCAGAATTACACCAGACTTTTCACCAGAGACTATGAAAGCCAGAAGAGCCTGGACAGATGTTATACAGACACTAAGAGAACACAAATGCCAGCCCAGGCTACTATACCCGGCCAAACTCTCAATTACCATAGATGGAGAAACCAAAGTATTCCACGACAAAACCAAGTTCACACAATATCTTTCCACGAATCCAGCCCTTCAAAGGATAATAACAGAAAAGAAGCAATACAAGGACGGAAATCACGCCCTAGAACAACCAAGAAAGTAATCATTCAACAAACCAAAAAGAAGACAGCCACAAGAACAGAATGCCAACTCTAACAACAAAAATAAAAGGGAGCAACAATTACTTTTCCTTAATATCTCTTAATATCAATGGACTCAATTCCCCAATAAAAAGACATAGACTAACAGACTGGCTACACAAACAGGACCCAACATTCTGCTGCTTATAGGAAACCCATCTCAGGGAAAAAGACAGACACTACCTCAGAGTGAAAGGCTGGAAAACAATTTTCCAAGCAAATGGACTGAAGAAACAAGCTGGAGTAGCCATTTTAATATCGGATAAAATCGACTTCCAACCCAAAGTTATCAAAAAAGACAAGGAGGGACACTTCATACTCATCAAAGGTAAAATCCTCCAAGAGGAACTCTCAATTCTGAATATCTACGCACCAAATGCAAGGGCAGCCACATTCATTAGAGACACTTTAGTAAAGCTCAAAGCATACATTGCACCTCACACAATAATAGTGGGAGACTTCAACACACCACTTTCTTCAAAGGACAGATCGTGGAAACAGAAACTAAACAGGGACACAGTGAAACTAACAGAAGTTATGAAACAAATGGACCTGACAGATATCTACAGAACATTTTATCCTAAAACAAAAGGATATACCTTCTTCTCAGCACCTCACGGGACCTTCTCCAAAATTGACCATATAATTGGTCACAAAACAGGCCTCAATAGATACAAAAATATTGAAATTGTCCCATGTATCCTATCAGACCACCATGGCCTAAGACTGATCTTCAATAACAACATAAATAATGGAAAGCCAACATTCACGTGGAAACTGAATAACACTCTTCTCAATGATACCTTGGTCAAGGAAGGAATAAAGAAAGAAATTAAAGACTTTTTAGAGTTTAATGAAAATGAAGCCACAACGTACCCAAACCTATGGGACACAATGAAAGCATTTCTAAGAGGGAAACTCATAGCGCTGAGTGCCTCCAAGAAGAAACGGGAGACAGCACATACTAGCAGCTTGACAACACATCTAAAAGCCCTAGAAAAAAAGGAAGCAAATTCACCCAAGAGGAGTAGACGGCAGGAAATAATCAAACTCAGGGGTGAAATCAACCAAGTGGAAACAAGAAGAACTATTCAAAGAATTAACCAAACGAGGAGTTGGTTCTTTGAGAAAATCAACAAGATAGATAAACCCTTAGCTAGACTCACTAAAGGGCACAGGGACAAAATCCTAATTAACAAAATCAGAAATGAAAAGGGAGACATAACAACAGATCCTGAAGAAATCCAAAACACCATCAGATCCTTCTACAAAAGGCTATACTCAACAAAACTGGAAAACCTGGACGAAATGGACAAATTTCTGGACAGATACCAGGTACCAAAGTTGAATCAGGATCAAGTTGACCATCTAAACAGTCCCATATCACCTAAAGAAATAGAAGCAGTTATTAATAGTCTCCCAACCAAAAAAAGTCCAGGACCAGATGGGTTTAGTGCAGAGTTCTATCAGACCTTCAAAGAAGATCTAATTCCAATTCTGCACAAACTATTTCACAAAATAGAAGTAGAAGGTACTCTACCCAACTCATTTTATGAAGCCACTATTACTCTGATACCTAAACCACAGAAAGATCCAACAAAGATAGAGAACTTCAGACCAATTTCTCTTATGAATATCGATGCAAAAATCCTCAATAAAATTCTCGCTAACCGAATCCAAGAACACATTAAAGCAATCATCCATCCTGACCAAGTAGGTTTTATTCCAGGGATGCAGGGATGGTTTAATATACGAAAATCCATCAATGTAATCCATTATATAAACAAACTCAAAGACAAAAACCACATGATCATCTCGTTAGATGCAGAAAAAGCATTTGACAAGATCCAACACCCATTCATGATAAAAGTTTTGGAAAGATCAGGAATTCAAGGCCCATACCTAAACATGATAAAAGCAATCTACAGCAAACCAGTAGCCAACATCAAAGTAAATGGAGAGAAGCTGGAAGCAATCCCACTAAAATCAGGGACTAGACAAGGCTGCCCACTTTCTCCCTACCTTTTCAACATAGTACTTGAAGTATTAGCCAGAGCAATTCGACAACAAAAGGAGATCAAGGGGATACAAATTGGAAAAGAGGAAGTCAAAATATCACTTTTTGCAGATGATATGATAGTATATATAAGTGACCCTAAAAATTCTACCAGAGAACTCCTAAACCTGATAAACGGCTTCGGTGAAGTAGCTGGATATAAAATAAACTCAAACAAGTCAATGGCCTTTCTCTATACAAAGAATAAACAGGCTGAGAAAGAAATTAGGGAAACAACACCCTTCTCAATAGTCACAAATAATATAAAATATCTTGGCGTGTCTCTAACTAAGGAGGTGAAAGATCTGTATGATAAAAACTTCAAATCTCTGAAGAAAGAAATTAAAGAAGATCTCAGAAGATGGAAAGATCTCCCATGCTCATGGATTGGCAGGATCAACATTGTAAAAATGGCTATCTTGCCAAAAGCAATCTACAGATTCAATGCAATCCCCATCAAAATTCCAACTCAATTCTTCAACGAATTGGAAGGAGCAATTTGCAAATTTGTCTGGAATAACAAAAAACCTAGGATAGCAAAAAGTCTTCTCAAGGATAAAAGAACTTCTGGCGGAATCACCATGCCAGACCTAAAGCTTTACTACAGAGCAATTGTGATAAAAACTGCATGGTACTGGTATAGAGACAGACAAGTAGACCAATGGAATAGAATTGAAGATCCAGAAATGAACCCACACACCTATGGTCACTTGATCTTCGACAAGGGAGCTAAAACCATCCAGTGGAAGAAAGACAGCATTTTCAACAATTGGTGCTGGCACAACTGGTTGTTATCGTGTAGAAGAATGCGAATCGATCCATACTTATCTCCTTGTACTAAGGTCAAATCTAAGTGGATCAAGGAACTTCACATAAAACCAGAGACACTGAAACTTATAGAGGAGAAAGTGGGGAAAAGCCTTGAAGATATGGGCACAGGGGAAAAATTCCTGAACAGAACAGCAATGGCTTGTGCTGTAAGATCGAGAATCGACAAATGGGACCTAATGAAACTCCAAAGTTTCTGCAAGGCAAAAGACACCGTCAATAAGACAAAAAGACCACCAACAGATTGGGAAAGGATCTTTACCTATCCTAAATCAGATAGAGGACTAATATCCAACATATATAAAGAACTCAAGAAGGTGGACTTCAGAAAATCAAATAACCCCATTAAAAAATGGGGCTCAGAACTGAACAAAGAATTCTCACCTGAGGAATACCGAATGGCAGAGAAGCACTTGAAAAAATGTTCAACATCCTTAATCATCAGGGAAATGCAAATCAAAACAACCCTGAGATTCCACCTCACACCAGTCAGAATGGCTAAGATCAAAAATTCAGGTGACAGCAGATGCTGGCGAGGATGTGGAGAAAGAGGAACACTCCTCCATTGTTGGTGGGAGTGCAGGCTTGTACAACCACTCTGGAAATCAGTCTGGCGGTTCCTCAGAAAACTGGACATAGTACTACCGGAGGATCCAGCAATACCTCTCCTGGGCATATATCCAGAAGATGCCCCAACAGGTAAGAAGGACACATGCTCCACTATGTTCATAGCAGCCTTATTTATAATAGCCAGAAGCTGGAAAGAACCTAGATGCCCCTCAACAGAGGAATGGATACAGAAAATGTGGTACATCTACACAATGGAGTACTACTCAGCTATTAAAAAGAATGAATTTATGAAATTCCTAGCCAAATGGATGGACCTGGAGGGCATCATCCTGAGTGAGGTAACACATTCACAAAGAAACTCACACAATATGTATTCACTGATAAGTGGATATTAGCCCCAAACCTAGGATACCCAAGATATAAGATATAATTTGCTAAACACATGAAACTCAAGGAGAATGAAGACTGAAGTGTGGACACTATGCCCCTCCTTAGATTTGGGAACAAAACACCCATGGAAGGAGTTACAGAGACGGAGTTTGGAGCTGAGATGAAAGGATGGACCATGTAGAGACTGCCATAGCCAGGGATCCACCCCATAATCAGCATCCAAACGCTGACACCATTGCATACACTAGCAAGATTTTATTGAAAGGACGCAGATGTAGCTGTCTCTTGTGAGACTATGCCGGGGCCCAGCAAACACAGAAGTGGATGCTCACAGTCAGCTAATGGATGGATCATAGGGCTCCCAATGGAGGAGCTAGAGAAAGTAGCCAAGGAGCTAAAGGGATCTGCAACCCTATAGGTGGAACAACATTATGAGCTAACCAGTACCCCGGAGCTCTTGACTCTAGCTGCATATATATCAAAAGATGGCCTAGTCGGCCATCACTGGAAAGAGAGGCCCATTGGACTTGCAAACTTTATATGCCCCAGTACAGGGGAATACCAGGGCCAAAAAGGGGGAGTGGGTGGGCAGGGGAGTGGGGGTGGGTGGATATGGGGGACTTTTGGTATAGCATTGGAAATGTAAATGAGTTAAATACCTAATAAAAAATGGAAAAAAAAAGGGATGAAAATATGGATACATAATATTAATAACAAACCACTTTTACATTGTCTACATAGACATTAGCATTCTGTATGTCAAGTGATTACAGTATAAATTGATACTAAATCCATGTATTCCTAATTGACACTAAAAGTAAATATAAAGTAGTATATAATAAATGATGACTATAAAATTGAAAAAAAAAAAAAAAAAAAAAAAGAAATCTTTTCCTAACTAAGAAGTATTCACTTTTTGAATGTAAATCAAATTTCTCTAAGAACTACAGAGGAAAGAAAAACAAAACAAAAAACAAAAACAAAGATCAAGTCCACAAATTTCAGACTTCAGAAAGTTTTCACTTTTCCTTTCCATCTCATTCGTTACTTTTAAACCTTTGCCAGTGACTTTCAGGATAAACAAACACAGTTCTTTTAAGTTCACAGAGAACTCAGTCACTAAATAGCTGTTAGGTTTGGTAGTTAGTATTCATTTTCTCTGACTGATTCTGGAGACCTTTTCTCAATAATGAGACTATTCTTGGCAGTTAAGAAAGTTAAGAAAGAACAAAACAAAGATTATGAATCAGATCGTGTGTGTAACACTGACATTACTAGAGGTTATGTCAATAAACTTTCTCAGTAGGAAGAAAACATGAGTGTTTTTCTTTTTAAAAAAAATTCAAATTCACAATTCAAGAGGAGATGGAGATGGATGACTTAAGCTCATGGCTGAAATGTAAGAGCTTTGAGCACTGGTTCCTCTCTGCTAATTACTTGCTGACCCACTCTAAGGCTGTTCTGTAGCTACTTTAGTACAATGTAACTAACTCTAAATCAGAATGAGACAAAACTGTTAACAAATTATGGAAACAAGAGCAAGAAAACACTGATAAACTACAATGTGAGAAATCAGATTTTAAATCCCACGATAAGCTGTTTATTGACTGTGTTTTAATTGTCAGTTTGCCACAACCCAGAGTCACCTGAGAAGGAAGGCCCAGTTGAGGAATTATCTAGATCAGACTGGACTATGAACATGTCGGCTGGGGACTGTGTGTCATTGTTAATTGTTGTAGGAAAACCTGGCCTGCAGTGGGTGGCACCTTTTTACGGGCTAGTTCCTGAACTGTGTAAGAGGGAAAAGGCTGGCTAAGTAGAAGCAGGCAGAAGGCAGCCAGCAGGGGGCACTCATTTCTCTCTGCTCCTGAGGAGGAAGTAATGTGATTAGCTACTTGTGTTTCTGACCTGACTTCTCCTTAGCAATAGACTGTAACTGTAATTACATGCCAAGCAAACTCCCTTCTCCCCTAAGCGGCTTGCTGTCAGGGTATTTTATCACAGCAACAGAATTAAACTAGAACAGTGATAAAATGCAATCTATGTTTTCAAGAGCAGAACACATCTAGATCGCACACTCCAAATGGGAGCTTCCAGGGCTAGGATTTTAAAAGCCCAGTGGAAATCTGCTCATTCAGAGACATCTGTTCCTTCTCTAGCCTCACTCTGGTACAAGACACTTTCAGTATGGCCACTTCATCTTTCTCTTCTTATACCTAATAGCTAGTAAGCAGCAAACCCCAAAGAAATTTAGCTTACAAGCCACTGAAGTCATTACCAATATGGAGTCAAGTCAGATGTGAGAAGGGCAGTGTCTCTGGCCTAGAATCTCGGCATTAGGGAAGCACACATAGGATTGTGAGTTTGCTTGGGTTACACCGGACTGTGAGTTGGATGGGGAGGTCAGACTGTGTTACATAGTGGTTCTAGGTCAGCCTAGGTTACACAGCAAAACTGTATTAAAGCAAAAAACAAAACAAAACAAAAAAACTGCTTCAGTTTACTGAAAACTACTTGGAGTCAGCTCAAGGAAACTAGAATCAGCTCACAGGAGGCCAGTGCCTGCTTTTGTGTTGGCATTCTACCAATGCCAACAGTTACTTCTTACATAACACCATGAAGCAGGCCACTTGAAAGTTAGAAAACAAATGGGAAGAGAGGTGCGTTATCCTTGACAGGTTGCATTTTATACTAGTCTTCCAAGTTTTTTACACACACATTCTAACACTTAGTACTAGAGGTAATCTTAAAATCAAATACTGCCATGTGATTCTATGTTTATAATGGAATAAACCTAAAGTAAGTATCATAGAGCATTGAAGCCTACTGTACAACTGAAAGTTTCATGGCAATTGCATCACCCAGTGGCACACCAAACCAAGTATTAGCCAACTAGGAACAGTCGGTGGCATATTCTTGATGTTGACAAGATGGCACTACGTGGGCTCCATCATTGCAATAGTGCACTGACAAAAAGTACAACAATAAAAACTAAATATTTCAAAGCCTATAAAATTGTACCAACTACACATTTGAGGAATTTCACAAGCTGGGCTTGGTAGCACCTCTCTAATTCTGTCACCTGGGAGTCAGAGGCAGGAAGAGCTCTGTGAGTTTGTGGCTATTCTGGCCTACACATAATAGGTCCAGACCAGAGAGGGCTCTCCTGTCCTCAGAGGAGAGACCACAAATAGCTGTTTGTTCTAGCCTGATTTTCTGCTGCTGTGATAAAATACTGACCAAAAGCAACCTGGGCAGGAAAGGACTGATTTCATCTTCCAGACTACAGTGCAGCATGAAGACAAATAAGGGCAGGAACACAAGCAGAGACAGTACAGGGGACACTGTTTTCTGAATCACTCTCTGACGCTTTTTCAACTTGCTTTTCACCTAGGACTGCATGCTCAGGCTTGGGACTGCACATAGTAGTAGGCTAGACCCTCTAATACCACTCATTAACCAAGAAAATGCCCCACAGACATACCGATAGGCCAAACTGAGAGGCAATTCCTTAACTGAAGTTCCCTCTTGCCAGAAAACTCTAGTTTGTGTCAAGTTGACAAAAACTAGCCACACAGTGTTACTGTTTCTATTGCCTTCTCCTTCCAACTTAAGAGGCTGAAAAGAACACATGTGCATTATCTTACAGTTCTGTAGATTAGTACACTGACCCATGAACTAAGGTGTTGCCAAGGTTTGAATGCATCTGGAGTCTCCAGCAGCAAAGTGCACTTTGCAGTCTTGGCTCTTGGAAGCTGCCCTGTGTTCTCGCACAGTCCTTTCCCCATCTTGTAAGCCTCTGCTAGCCAGCATAGTCTTTCCCATATCTACTCATGATGGCCTTGCTCATATCTCTTTCGGACTCCTCTACCCTTGTCTGCTGCTTTTGAGGACTACTGTGTTTACATGGACTCTCAAGCCGTCCAGAACTAATCCCCTCTTTCAGTGTAAGAGGACCTGTAACCTTAGTTTGTCTTTCTAGTATAACAGACAACATTCACAGGTTCTTGAGGTGAGAAGACAGATATTTGGAGGGCCATTATCCTGCTGTCTACCATCAAATAAACAAAACAACTCCACAGGATTATCAACTTGCTCCCCATTAACACTGACATTCAAAGATTGCTCACTGAGGATTTTAAAAGAGTTCTGAAGCTGTACATGGAGAGTGGGGAAGAGGGACTGTACATAAAGAAATAAGGTAGATTTGATCAAAACACATGAAATTCTTAAACGATAAAATAATTTTAAAAAAAGATTGTTCACTAGCCAGGTGGTGGTGGCTCACACCTTTAATCTCAGCACTTAGGAAGCAGAGGCAGGTGGATATCTGATTTTGAGACCAGCCTGGTCCATAGTACAAGTTCTAGGACAGCCAGGGCTACACAGAGAAACCTTTTTCAAAAAAAATAGAGAGAAAGAAAGAGAGAAAGAAAGAGAGAGAGAAAGAGAGAGAGAAAGAGAGAAAGAAAGAAAGAGAGAAAGGAGAAAGAAAGAGAGAAAGAAAGAAAGAAAGAGAGAGAGAAGAGAAAGGAAGAGAGAAAGGAAGAGAGAAAGGAGGAAGAGAGAAAGGAGGAAGAGAGAAAGGAGGAAGAAGAGAGAAAGGAGGAAGAAGAGAGAAAGGAGGAAGAAGAGAGAAAGGAGGAAGAGAGAAAGGAAGAGAGAAAGGGAAGGGAAGGGAAGGGAAGGGAAGGGAAGGGAAGGGAAGGGAAGGGAAGGGAAGGGAAGGGAAGGAAGAAAGAAAGGAAGAAAGAGAGAAAGAAGGAAAGAAAGAAAGAAAGAAAGAAAGAAAGAAAGAAAGAAAGAAAGAAAGAAAGGGGAAGGGAAGAGAAGGGAAGGAAGAGAGAGAGAGAGAGAGAGAGAGAGAAAGAAAGAAAGAAAGAAAGAAAGAAAGAAAGAAAGGAAGGAAGGAAGAAAGGAAGAAAGAAAGAAAGAAAGAAAGAAAGAAAGAAAGAAAGAAAGAAAGAAAGAAAAGATTGTTCACTGGCTAATCTTAAGCTAAATATAATTTATTCTGATCTTAATATACTAGCAAACAAAATCTAAAGGACAATAATATCTTTACACTGCTCTTAAATAGGTTTTCTTATACATCAATCTTATTTGAATCAAGATACACACTAACTCTCTTTCTACTATTTCTACTACTATATTTGCTAACTAATTTGTCATTTATAAAACCATATTGTTCTTTGTTTACATACCTGAGTAACAATATATAAATATAACTGGGCCAAAACCCTGGATACACAAATTAACTTTTCTACCTGCTTATCCCTGTTGGGTATGCTGTCTTCTTATCAATAAAGTAAGCCTACCTTACAGAGCTGTCATGATGATATTATGGGATTATAAATGTAAATGCTTGGCACAGTTCCTGGCTACCCTCAGGTACTTCTTGAGTGAATAAAATTAACATTTATTTTACAAAAACTGCATCCAAGCTTTAAAGTACAATAAGGATAATTTTCTGTATCTAGAATGTTATATTATTCTCTACAGAACTTTAAACAACATAACAGAATATTACTTCACCCTTAATGTCTAGATTTCTATACCTTATTAAATTAGTTAAATTGTCTTTCAATTTAACTAACTCGCTTATAGCTCTCTTGATATTTACTCTTTTAGACCAGTTTTACTATATATCCCAGGTTTACCTCACATTCACAGTCCTCTTGCCCTGGTCCCCGAGTGACATTACAGTAATGTACTATTACACCTGGTATTAGTTTTAAATTAAAAACAGAAAGAGGAAAAAGAAGAAGAGAAGAACCAATGTAAGACTAGCAAATGCTTGGGAGTAAACTCTAAAGAATCAGCCCCCAAGGCTGCACTCACCACCTGCCTAGTGCTGACTCTGAAGCAAGGCTTTAGTTTTAAGCCAAGAATGTACACTGAAGAAATGACAGAGGGGAATGAACTAACATTAAAACAAAATATGAATATGAAAACTGATATTTCCTAAAAGTAACTTAAGGTATTTATAAAATTTCGGTTTAACTATTTCAGGACAGTTCTTTTATATTTTCAAACACAAAAAATACTTACAGTTTGATAATATGAGGATGACGAAAGAGTTTAAGATTTTGAATTTCTCGTTTTATTTTTCCAACAACATCTAAACTGCGAATCTTCTGTCTATTTAAGATCTTAACTGCCACTTTATGGCCTGTCAATTGGTGTTCTCCAACTAAAGAAAAGAGAAGAGAGACATTGGCTGTCAGAAGAACAGAATCATTACTCGTGCATCTTCCCACTGTGCTCTAAGTGTGTTTCCTCTCGGGTGTGCTTCAGCACCACAGGATGTCAGCACAGGCCTGAAGGTCTCCTCTTTTACCTCAGCCTCTTCCCCTTGAACAAGCATACCCTCCACACAGAAGCTGTGCCTCCATCATCTCAGCATCCTCAGCCAAGCATAGCAATGTTCCTTCCATCTTGGTGCAAGGGATTACTCAATTCTGTATTCCTTCATTAGAATACTATGGAACATCTTTTAGACAGAATAATCTTTTAGACAGAATAGAATTCATTATATTTTCCTTATTTTTCATCTTCTATTTAACATCACTATCTATTACAGAATAATAATTTTTTTGAGTTTTTCGAGACAGGGTTTCTCTGTGTAGCCCTGGCTATCCTGGAACTCACTCTGTGACCAGGCTGGCCTCGAACTCAGAAATTCGCCTGCCTCTGCCTCCCAAGTGCTGGGATTAAAGGCGTGTGCCACCGTGCCCGGCAGAATAATTTTTTAATAAACATAAAATAGTTAACTTCTGTTAAAAATTCAAGTTAATGCAATCTTTGCTACTTCCCATACCGCTTCTTTCTCTCTCTGTTCAGGGCCCATGCTCACCTCACTGGATTGTTTCCAGTGTTAAAGGTTCTGCTAAGGAGGCAATACTCTCTGAGGTCAGGACCACTCCCTCCTATTAACTCCTGGGTGCTCTTCTGTCTGCTCTCTACTGGCTCTTTAAAGATTAACATGTGACGGCTTCTCACCTAGATCCATGGTAGAGACCTGAATCATCTCGCTCATCGCCCAAGGCTTATAATTAACTACTGATTCTGCTCCCTCTTCGTGTTCCCACAGAGAATTTCAAGACGGGTGTTCCATAGGCACCTCAAGCTTAACAAATGCAAAATTAGATGCAGCATTCCTGCCCTCTTCCTCTGTCAGACTGTGTCCCTTACTAATAGTGTACCACTTGTATGCTAGAAATAAAGATTCCAGCTAGGGATAGCTCCTGAGTATTTCAAGAAATATCATTTAAACATTATAATTAAAATAATAATAAATAGGAGTGAGTGCTATTTATGACTGTGTACTAAGCAGTATTCTAAGTGCTAGCTGCCGTGCTCACCCATCCTTACAACAACCCTATGACGCATTACTGTTCTCCAAGGACGCACACATAACTTATCACTACAGCAGGGAAGAGGAGTCGGTTCCTCCTTCGCCACTAACCAAAAGTACTGAAACAAAGGTAACTTTTTCAAATCACAGGAGACCATGGCCTCTGTGATTGTTAGTCCTATCAAGCTGACTGAATAAACACCTGAGAGGTTAGTAAACTACAATTCTGGGCGTGTCTGTGAAGGCACTTCCAAGATAATTAAAACCAGAAGACACTGACCTAATCAATGGGCAAACGCCGTGACACTCATACCACCACCGTCCAGCTGGCAGGTGGAGGTACGAGACGGGCCTCTGGAAGGAGGTCGTCGTGGGGGGCGTCTTTAAGGCTGCAAGGGCTTCTTGTCTCTTTTCCCCTTCCTGGCTGAGAAAATCTAACTGTTTTGCTCCAACCTGCTCTTCCAGTCATGATGGGCTGACACCTCTGAAGCTGGGAGTCAAAATAAATAATTCCTCCCTATATGTTTTTTCCCAGGTATTCTGTTCACATGACAGAAACATATCTAGCATGGTATTAGCCAAGCGGTTGGGTCATTTGTTTTAATCTCACAGGGATAATCTAAAAACAAAAATGCAAGTGAGTGACTCAGAAAAGAATATAATGATAAGAGGCTTTGCCTCTGCCACGTGAAATGCTGAAAAAGAAATGGCATTTTCCCTAGAAATGGATACAACACTGATAAATGAAGTAAATGCCTGAAGTTCAAACAGTCAAATGATTGACAATTCCCCCTTTTTTGTTAATTATACTAGTGATTGGCCTAATGATTCCTTTGGTAACTTGGTGCTTATATCTTTGCTACAAATAATTACATACTACAAATAATTACATACAATGAATTGCCACACTTTCCCCTGTAAGCCAAATCAAAGTTCTAAAACTCTTTCAACACTCAGGCAGTGGTGGCACTTGCCTTTAATCCCAGAACTCCAGGAGGCAAACACAGGGAGGTTTCTGAGTTTGAGGCCAGCCTAGTCTTCTGGGTGAGTTCCAAGGCAGCCAAGGCTACACAGAGAAAGTTTGTGTCAAAAAGATAAACAAATCTTTTCTTTTTGTTTTTTTTTTTTTGGTTTTTCTAGACAGGGTTTCTCTGTATAGTCCTGACTGATCCTGGAACTCACTCCGTAGACCAGGCTGGCCTCAAACTCAGAAATCCACCTGCCTCTGCCTCCCGAGTGCTGAGATTAAAGGCGTGTGCCACCACGCCCAGCTACCATGCCCAGCTAAAACAAATCTTTTAATAAGTACACATATAAAACCAAAAAAAAAAAAATCTTCTATGTATGTGGCAGACATAAACTTTCCTTTATGGAAATCAAATGTTTCCATTCATCAAAGTTTTGCTTCCATTTACTTAATAAATTTAAAAACTTAATAAATCTAAAACATTTGCTAAGCATCTTTTACGTGCAATAACCTGTTGATCATATGCACATGAAGAAAGATTGGATTTCAAAGTATCAGTGGCGAAACGAGTGCAGCAACAAAATAACTCCAGTGAATTTTCCATGCATTTTACTCCCTTACAGCTTGTCTGTAAGGGTTGGTGACAACGGGATGGACAAACCACGTACAAAAGCAAAGATTCGGGATTCAGATCAATATATGCTTGTCAGGTACGACAGGAACACCCACGTACTGAACACATTTACGATGGGTGCCCGCTATGATGACGCCGTGCTAATCACGCTGACGCTCCACCTGGGTAGCTGCAGTTCACAGGTGGGCGGCTCTGTTGCACTGCCAGTTGCCCAGCAATTCCTACAGTACTTTTATTCCCAGGTATAAATCCCAAATTACACCTACACACGTGACTACCAAACGGAAAGGCTGCAACCTACACCCCTGTGTCAAGGAGTAGCCTTGTAAACTCCTCAGGAGCTTCTTCTCCACCTCAAAGTCTGGATTTACAAGTAACTGTTCCTAATCCAACCATTAGAGTTGCATAACCAGGCACAACAGGAAAGGAGACTACAAGGCATGACAATAGTTTGATGCATCTGCAGAATTTTACAAGAGAGTTAAATATTACTATCTTGTTTAGGCTCCTCTCAGTTTTTATTGTTTGAGAATTTAATACTGGTGTACAGTGCTGAAGTCACAGGCAGTTGTGAGCCACCTGATGTGAGCGCTAGGAGCTGACCTGAGGTCCTCTACAAGAACAGTCTGCATTGTGAACCACTGAATCATCTCTCCAGCAACATAGACAATGTGTTTTGAGCAAACCCACTGTGACCCACACACCATATCTCCATCTTAAATTCTTGTGCTGGCTTTTTTTAATTCATTTGTCCATTTAGTGTTGTATGTATGTGGGTGCAGAGTCAAGGGCCAGCTACCAGGCTCTGCACCCCTAAAGAAGACTGACTGACCCTCGCCTAGAGCCAACAGTTAGTTCTTCAGCTATAGCTGGGACTTTGTAGATCCCTCTCCTGTTCATTCTGGAATTTGTGCTGGATTGATCTTGTGCGGATTTCATGCATACAGAAACAGCAACTGTGTGATTTTTATGTTCTACAGCCCTGCGATGTCTGGAAAACACTGTTTTGCAGTAGTCCTTCCCCCACAACCTCTAGCTCTTACAGTCTTTCTGTGCCCTTTTTCAGGATGGTCTTTGAGTCTTGGGATGTTCAGTTTAGAGTTGATCACTCCAGTTTCCTATTTGTCTGTACTGTGACTGGTGTTGAGTCTCTATATTAATTGTTATCTGCTGCAAGCGGAAGCTCTTATGAGAGTTGAGAGCTGCAATAATCTATGAGTTCAATGGTAAGGATTTAGAAAGCAAACGATGCTGTCCATTAGCAAAATGATAGTATTAGCTTCTCCCCTAGCCTGTGACCTACCCAGCAATATGGTTTTGGCTCAGTTAACAGTACCAAGAGTGAATTCTATCTTGTGGGTCAAGCCTTAAATCCAAAGTTGCTAGTTACTCTCATAGCACAGATACCACTATGCACCAGTGGGCATATCTTGCCAGGCTTGTTAGATTGTAGTTCCCAGAGTTCACGTTGGGAAAGACTGTTGATGGCTTTTTTTTTTTTTCTCCAAGTAGGCAGCATAGCCTTCTGTATAGCCTCTGGCGCTGTTTGCTTGCCCGTTCAGATGAAGCTTCCAGGTCAACACCAGCTTGATTTCTCTATCTTATGATTCAAGTGTGTGGTGACTGACTTCTGCAATCAGGTCTTACCCTTCAGTTCCTGATGGGCAGCCAAGAGCAATCACAGTAGCCGGCATTGTTTGGGAACATCTATAGGACCCCTTCCTCTGACCAACAAATTGAAGAGGGATAAGACCTTTTATCAAGTTGAAAAGGAATGGGCCCTTTGAACAAGTTGAAGAAGGGCCTATATTTTATTTTCTACAGATTTCTGCCACAAATGAATCTAAGTACTACCTAATCAGAACACTTAAAAACTCCCTTTAGGGCTATCAGGATGGCTCAGCGAGTAAAGTGCCTAGTGACCTAAGTTTGATCTCTGGAGCCCACACAAAGGTAGGAGATAAGCTGATTATACAAAGCTGTTCTCTGACCTCCACATGCATGCTGTGGCATGGACACACATAATATGCACACATATATACATATATATGCAATAGGTAACTTCAAATTTTCAATTTTGCTGGAGTATCCAGTAATGGTCCCTTCTGGTTTTCTTAAATTCTAGCCAAAATACACAAAATACTTTCTAGAACGTTGGGGAGGGAAACCACACTCACCCAAACTCTAACCGAAGAATGCCTTTTATGATTTCTTTATCTTTCCATTTCTTTTGGGTGGGGATGGGAGTTGACAGAAGGTCTTACTCTGTAGCTCTGGCTAGCCTGGAACTCATTATTTATATAGATCAGGATGGCCTCAAACTTTTAACCTGGAACTTGCTATGTATATAAACCAGGCTGGCCTCAAACTTGCAGCAATGCACCTGCCTCTACACCCCCTTCCCTGCCTCCCAGCCCTGAGTTTTCTTCTGAGGACCTGTCCTCAAGGTCCTCTGTCTTGGCTACTGCAAGCCTGAGAAGCACACACCCTCTGCTTTACAGCTGTGTTACAAGGTGAGGAGCATCATACAGAGGAAGGAATGGAACTGACTCCACAATGCTCTAGAAAACAGAATGATTAGGAAGTCAAGTGCCCAGAGACACCTGCTCTACACTACAGGAGAGTAGTATCTCCTATTCTATACTGGCCTATACTTAAAAATGTTTTCCTAAGTAACTATGTTGTTGGATCTACTTTTTTCATAAGTATACTTATTTAACACTTACTTAATCCTTGGTCATTGTTCCACAGTAGATAGGAGGAATTCAAGGCAGGTGACTTACAGTCTTCGTCTAATAGCAAGGACACTACTACTGAAAATGGGCACAGAATGGCTACAAACTCGCTGTCGTTCAACCAGTGAGTAGTATGGGACAGGGACAGACGCACGGGCTGCACGCTTTACGAATCAGTACTCTCAACTACATCCTCCAGGATTCAAAGGGACGCTCTGCCAGTTGTCAGCGTTACCATACGATAGTCCCATACTAAGCAAGAGCATCCACTAAATCAAGCCTAAGTCTCCTTCCAGCTCTAAGATCTCTTTATTTACATCCCCGGGGATCACTCTATACTGAAGAACAGAAACCTTTTAAGCCTCTCCCCACCTCCTGACAATTTTGTCTGCTATTTTTTGGATGATTTCCAATTCTCAACCCATTTTGTTAATATACAAAGTATAAAACTTTACGCAGACGTATAATGAGTACATTTGAGATGTACAATTGTATATTTTACACATACATATATACATACAAAATAAAGACAGTACTACAATCTTTCTAATTTCCAATATCACTTAGATTAAATCAGGGGTATTTAATAAAAAAAAATTTCAGGAGTATTTTTTATCTCAAGCACATACTCTATATAATTTAATAAAACATAGTTTGGAATACTTCCATATGAATTCATATCAAACACTTCATTTGATTTTCACATATGACTTTAAATATATCTAACAAAGAAAATTAATGGTTGGGATTTCTGAGTTTGAGGCCAGGACAGCCAAGGCTATACAGAGAAACACTGTCTCGAAAAACCAAAAAAAAAAAAAAATCATCATTTCAGGTCTCACTTATATCCCATGTCTATGGAAGATAAAGAAAAAGTAAAGAATTTCCAAAATATTCTTCTACTGCAATGGATATGAAAATAGTACATAATAACTTGACTACAGCATGGGAAAGCATCAATATACAGACTAATTTCATATGCTCCGCTACATCAATAAGAATTACAAAATTGAAGTACCATGCATATTAAAATACTTTGAAATTTGAAAAAAAAAGACAGAATCTCAATTTTGGCAGCTCAAGACATAATTTCCTGGTTACAGTTAAAAGTTCATCTTCCCTATCATAAGATTCTAAGTCTTCAGCCCAGACCCTGAAATTTGGTCTAAGTTGAAAGAACAGTCAAAAAAGAAAAAAGACCTGAGAGACAGCTCAGTGCATAAAGGTGCTTTCTGTCAAGCTTGACAACCTGTGCTCAATCCCCTGAATCCACATGCATTGGAATTTTGATGGAGATTACATTGAATCTGTAGATTGCTTTCAACAAGATGGCCATTTTTACTATATTAATCCTGCCAATCCATGAGCATGGGAGATCTTTCCGTCTTCTGAGATCTTCTTCTATTTCTTTCTTCAGAGACTTGAAGTTCTTGACATACAGATCTTTCACTTCCTCAGTTAGAGTCACACCAAGGTATTTTATATTATTTGTGACTATTGTGAAGGGTGTTGTTTCCCTAATTTCTTTCTCAGCCTGTTTATCCTTTGAGTAGAGAAAGGACACTGATCAGGAATGAACTGATCCTGCAAGTTGTCCATCGACCTTTACGACATGTGAGTGTACACACACACATGCACACACGGAGAAGAAGAAGAAGAAGAAGAAGAAGAAGAGGAGGAGGAGGAGGAGGAGGAGGAGGAGGAGGAGGAGGAGGAGGAGGAGGAGGAGGAAGAAGAAGAAGAAGAAGAAGAAGAAGAAGAAGAAGAAGAAGAAGAAGACGAGGAGGAGGAGGAGGAGGAGGAGGAGGAAGAGGAAGAGGAAGAAGAAGAAGAAGAGGAAGAGGAAGAGGAAGAGGAAGAGGAAGAGGAGGAGGAGGAGGAGGAAGAAGAAGAAGAGGAGGAGGAGGAGGAAGAGGAAGAAGAAGAAGAAGAAGAAGAGGAGGAGGAAGAGGAAGAAGAAGAAGAAGAAGAAGAAGAAGAAGAAGAAGAAGAAGAAGAAGAAGAAGAAGAAGAAGAAGAAGAAGAAGAAGAAGAAGAAGAAAGGGATCGGAGGAGAGAGCTTAGGACAAGCATACAGAAGTAAAGAATAAACACAGACAGGTTCTGTGCTCCCACAGACAGCACTGTCATCTGTCCGCCGCCAGCTTCATCATCTCTGGGACTGGAGTCAGTTCTCTTTCCAGTACTAACTACTGTTAGCTAAAGGGCCATTCATTAAGAAGTAACTTGGGAATAAAAATAAATAAATAAATAAAAAGTAGGTATTTTTCTGTGTACTCCACCTGCAGGTAAGACAAGCTTACTAAAATGTAAAAAGGGAAAAGGAAGACTCAATAACTTTCCATGGCAGTATTAAGCAGAAGATCTGAGTTCAGTCAGATTCTCACACAGAATAGAGGATCCAGAGACTCTGAACAGCTGGAATGTATTCTATAGTCATAGTGTGTAATCATTGGAAACTGGAACCAAGAGGTCACTAGAATGCCTTACATAGACTTAGAATAGTTGTAGGTAAAAATATAACATTTGTACAATATACAGATATTTTCCTAACTTTTCTGTATTATTTTCACCATTCCTTCCTTCAAATGCCACATTTCAATAATTCAGAGCCACTTAGACTCCCTGTAGGACTGTCTGTCTCTCATATCTAGTTCTCGATGTGCATCCAGTGAGTTTCAGTGGAATCTCATTCAACAGAATGAACCCATGCTGCTAAATACATCACCCATTAGCTTCCCTAACTTCAATATTTTGCCTGCCTCAGTCTCATTTGTCTTTCAAACTTCAATTCAGTTTCTCTCAGTCTGTACTCACTAAACATGGACCCCACTCATGCCAGCAACTCTGATGTCTAGACTACACGATCCTCCAATGGACCTCCAGCTCCAGTCTCTACTGTGTTTATCACCAAGTACTTGAGAGCTGGGTCTGTACCACATTTGTCTTTGACGCTCTGCATTTGACTTAGTGCCTGATATTCAACTGATGATCAGTAACTTTTCTATGTGGATAGAGTTCACAACTAATACTAATATTTGATATGATTTAAGCTCACATTTTACTTGTATTGCTCCTTTAGAATTTGAGTAGTATATTTAAGTTGGGCATGCTAATATTTGAGGCAAACTACTAATCATCTAGCAAAAGAAAGAGCTTATCTATGCATTCTAAGCCTCTCTCTCATGTGGAATCCTAAGAGCTCTTCAATATGGAGAAGTGCTGATAAATGAAAGAATTAATCATCAGAACCAAGACTACCTAAAATCTAGTCATTCTAGAAGAAACTACATGTCTCAAAGAACAATAAATTTTGATGAGCTGACATAGTTAATAAGTATATGAAAAGATACTCGGTATCATTCATCATCAGAGAACTGTAATTAAAACCACAACCCAAATGTCCTGGTTACTTGTCTACTGCTGTGATAAGACACCTTGACCAAGGTAACTTGGTATCTTTTCCTTTATAAGACTTCCTGTGGTCATAGTGTCTTTTCACAGCAGTAAAGCTCTAACTAAGATAAGGCCATTTTATAAGGAGCTAGAAGGCAGTAGTTCTGAGAGCAATGTAGACTATGGTGGCCCAGATCAAAAGATTTAAAAGATGAACAATATTAGCAACTGATCTAGAGACTATTGTTGTGATAGTTTGACAAAGAATGTGGCTACTTTTGGCCTTTGTCCTAGGAATCTGCATGAGGCTAAATCTTTTAAAAGAATGCAAGAATTACTATGAATGAAAGAATGAATTCCAAGTACTGGTGAGAAAACAAAGCTGAGCCCTTGGCTACAGGTGAGGATACAGTTAGCGCAAACATGTGGAGAAATGCTAACTGGTGAACAGTGCATAACAACTGCTAAAACGGAACATGTGTATTCTAGAAGTCAGTAATGCTACGCCTTAGTGTTAACCAGCAGAGACTCACAAGTGCTCAGGTATCTTCAGAGCTGCAGAAGGACGCTCCAAAGCTGCTCATCCACAGGCTTAAGCTTCAGGTAACAAAGATGAAGTTGGGGTGAGGGGAAGTACAGTATATTATAGAAATGGCGTGGTCAGAGTAATCTCCAAAGCAGGATGGAAGAATTGGATACTATAGGGGTCCAGGAAGTAAAGCCATCTGGTGAAGGCAGTTATGATATTAATAGTGGAAAAGGTATTCTTCTAAAGAGCAGGTAATAATCATAATCCAGGGTTTACCACACCACACACTTCTGTGTGTGTACATATGGACATGCAACACTACATATACATACATAAACCTATTTTATATACAATTTTCTAAAATTTAAACTACCCAAGTGTTTTTAAAGAGTAGAAAACTGAGATTCGCGTAGTTTAAGAAACCAATCAAAATTCACAGTGAATTCACAGCTGCTATTTAAAGCCACATCTTGGTACCTCCAAAGCTATTCTCAAGGAAAATTAAGTTCACTTGCTTCCCACTTCCCAGGAGTCCTATGGACACTGGTAAATGGACTGGAAACAACACTGAGACTAAAATAACAAATACAACAAAACTCTTCATTGTGTACACATGTCTGTGTGTTTGCAGTCACATGTGTATGTTCTTATGGAGGTCAGAGCAAATGTCTTCCTCAATCACCCTACACCTACTTACCTACCTTTCTTCCTCCAAATGTCCCTCAACCAAAGAACCGATAAAGTAAATGTGATACATTCACACAATGGAATATTATTCACCTATTAAAAATAATGGCATCATGAAAATTTCAGGCAAATGGATTGAACTAGAGAAGATCATGCTGAGTGAGGACCAGACTCATTTAAAGACAAGTATGGTATGTATTCACTTATAAGTAGATATTTGTTATAAAATACAGGATACCCAAAGAAGCTAAGTAACAAGGAAGACTCGAGGGAGGATGTGTGAATCTCACTCAGATAGGGATATAAAATAGACATGGGGGGTGTGTGGAGGGAAGAAACTGCATGGGAGGGGGTGGGGAGAAGAACAGGAGGGATCAAGTATGGGGAGGACCAGAGGAAGAGAGATCTGGGAGAGAGAACTGGAATTGGTTTGGGGGGGGGGGGCGGAGGAAATGCTGGATAAGCTAGAAACTTAGGACAATGGTATCTCCTAGGAATCTATGAGGGTCACCCTAGCTAAGACTCTTAGCAATAGAGGATATGGAAGCTGAAATGGTCACCTCATGACTTCCAATAAAGGGATGGGACACCAACCTAGCCACAAAACTTAGACCCACAATTTGTCCTGCCTACAGTTGTACAGGGATAAAGTTGGAGTAAACATTGAGGCCAATGAATGAATGGCTAAACTTAAGACCTATGTCATGAGAGAGCCCAGCCCTGAAACTATTCATGATATTCTGCTATACTTGCAGACAGGAACCTAGCATAGCTGTCATCTGAGAGGATTCACCCAGCAGCTGATGGAAACAGATACAGAGACCCACAGCCAAACATTAGGCAGAGCTTGGGGAATCTTGTGGAAGAGGGATGCGGGGAAAGATTGAGAGATCCAGAGACACTACAATAAAACCACAGAATCAACCTGGGTCCACAGAGGCTCACAGAGACTGAACTACCAAAGAACATGCATGGGATAGACCTACGCCCTCTATACATACATAAAGAGATATGCAGCTTCATCTTCATATGGTACTCCTTATAGCCGGAGTAGGGATGTTCCTGGCTTTGTTGTCTGCCTTTGGATCCCTTTCCCCTAAATGTGCTGCCTTTAGGAAAAAGTCCTCCTAGTCCTACTACAATTGATAGGCCAAGGCAGGATGATGTCCATAGAAGGTCTCCCATTCTCAGAGGAGAAAGAGAAGAGAGGTAGAAGGAGAAAAGGTGAGAGGGAGGGATTGGGAGGAGAAGAGGAAGGGGAAGTGTGATTAGGATGTAAAGTAAATAAATTAATGGAAAAAAATATTTGTGAAGAACATAGTTATCACTGAAGAATGAACTTGCATTTATATAGAATGCACCCTACATAAGCCTTTCAAAGGTAGCTAGTGAGCCGGCTAAACAGTCAAAAGTCAGCACTGCTCTTCTAGAGGACCAGAGTTTGGTTTTCAGAACCTACATCAGGCCACTCACAACTGCAATTCCAGGTTTGGGGGATCGGACACCCTCTTCTGACACTGGAATTCACATGCACATAACCCACACAAAGACACACACATAATAAATGATTAAAAATGAACTCAACCTTTAAAAGACCTTTTAGAGATGGCTTTAAAATTAGTATACTATGAAGTTTAACACAGTAGTGATATCATAAACATAAGTGGATAAGACATAAAATACCCTGCCATTGAAATGTTATGGTAGTGCCATGGAATCACACTTGAATTCAAAATTGTCATAGACAGCTTCATAAATGGAAGCAAATGTGGTACTTTGGAAAACCACAGTAGAGGGATCCAAACAGTAGTCCTGGAACCACAAAACGAATGTTAATAACAACAACAAATCATATTCTGACAGCAAAGGTAGTGGTAAGAATTTTCTAGCAATAAGTGCTCATATAATATAAAAAAAGATTTAAAGTACACAGCCTAATCAGTTATCTTAAGACCCAGGAAAGGAAGAACAAACCAAACGGAAAAGGAGAAAGAACAAAAGTCAAAGTAGAAATAAACATAATAGAACAAATACAAAAGATAAACAAAACGGAAGTTTTGTCTTTTCAATTTTTTAATTTTATATACTTTATTACGGAAAATAACGAATAAATAACATTGGTTTTATAAAAAGATAAGTAAATTCAATACACCTCCAGTTAGACACTATCAAAAATGAGAAGATTCAAATAAAATTAGAGGTGAAAAAAATAAAAAACACCTAACAATCGGTACTACAACACTAACACAAATAACCTATATGCCAACAAAATGGAAAACCTACGTTGATCAAGGGCTTGATTTCTGAACACACATGATCTATCAAAATTAAACTATAAAAACATTTTTTTTAATAAAGACCAAACAAACCAATAAAAAAACTGACTATTTAACTATTGTAGCTAAAAACTAAATAAACCAACAGGACAGGGTGGCTTTATTATTGAATTTTACCAAACCTTTAATAAAGGGTAATTCTCTCCCCAAACTTTTCTAAAGAATCAAAGGGACTTAAAACCTTCCAAATTCATTGTATGAGTCCAACATTACCCTGATACCAAACACACACACACACACACACACACACACACACACGCTAAAGAACAGAAAATAAAATTTCCCAACAAAACCCAAAATATCCATTGAAGAGTGCCAATGACAGCCTTGGCTTGGAGAGGGGTTCAAGAGAAGGGGTGTTTGAGAGCTGCGAAACAAAACAAACCACTCAAAGTCGATTTCTGGATCAAGCTGAGGATGGCCCTTGTTCTGCACGAGATGGCTGCCTAGCAGGTCTGTGGATAGCTCTTGGTTCTGTAGGCTACTTGACACAGCTTTCTGCTTGAGACAGCTCTCTCTTGCTAGAAAAAAAAAAATTCTAAAAGTTCACTGGATTGCTCATAGTTTTTCCAACCAAACTCAGAAAAGCTGCTATAAAAAGTTCTTGGATTTTTTTTAGAAAAAAATCTAAAAGAACTGTGTTTGCTCTCCAAGCAACTGTGTAGATGCTAGGAGGGAAAAAAAATCTGAAAGAGCTGTGCTCACTCTTCAGAGATCTCCAGACAGCTCAGCTCTTGCTAGAAATTCTTCTAAGAATAAACAAAGAACAAAAAACTGCTATTGCTCTCTGCTGGCTCATCTCATACAGATCAAAAGCCCAATCTTTTATTTACATATCAATTCAGTCATTTACTCCAGGCTCCTTCTTTAGCATCCCTAGAATCAGCATTCCATGACCTAGCTCCTTGGTCTTAGAAAAAGGACAGCAAACGCACTTTTGTTTTAACACTGTAAAAGAATTCAGAGAACTTGCTGACTTTATAAACTTAGCTGGGTGGGATCCTGTCCTAAAATTACTATTCCTACCACGCCTAGGCCTGGACCTAAACTCCCTCTGTCCCAGGCTGACGTTAAATCTGCCAGTCTTTGAAAACATAAACAAACAAACAAACAAAAAATTAGCTAGGTGTGATCTTGCCCTGCGGGTCACCACTCCCTAAATCTCTTTATCTCCTTCCTTAATATCTTTCTGACAAGTTGGCTCATAGTGTTGCTGCCTCTGTTCCTTTACATCAGTGAAGTCCCTTATATAATTCATATTGCATTCTTATATTTTGCATAGTTGAGAAATTATAAATTTTTGAGCTCATGTTTTCAGAGTTCCTTCCCAAGGCTTTCCTGAAGGTCACAACATTCTACAATTTTGCTGAGACATTAGACACACCTGTTCATCTCCTGGACTTGTGCTGTCTCTGATTATCCTGGAGTCATGAACCTTGTCAGAGAGAACATTCCTCGAAGGAGAAATATGAAAATCTGGACAGTATTATACAAACAAGCTTGACGCCCACAGCAACCGTCAACACTCATGGAGGCCCATGCCCTGATGGCTATGTTCCAGGGGCAGGAACCATGTCATTCCATCCCTTACATGGCCACGCAGGACTCAGCAGAACAGCACATCAAAAAGGCACAAAGGTTATTCACACACACGCGTGCGCACACACACACACAATATCACTGTGATCAGTTGACTTATTTCAGGGATCCAAGAATGGCTCAATATTTTCAAATCCATAGACAAAGAGACAGTTCATCAGGTAAGGGCACTTGCCACTAAGCCTCTCTGAGTTTGATCCCAGGGCTCTAAGGTATAATGAAAGAACCAACTCTTGTGGGTTATCCTTTGACCTTCATATATGTGCAGTGTCATGCAATACCCCATATACCTTCGTGCACAAATAGACATGAACACAGTAAATAAATAAGTTCAAATTTGTTAATTAAGTGTATTAAAATTTTGATAAGGGCTAGCAGGATGGCTCAGTGGGTAAAGTTATTTGATGCTATGATCATTTTAAAAGATGCATTAAAAGGTATTTAATAATCTTGAACATCTCTTATGACTTAAGAAAAAAAAGAACTTACTGCTAACAAACTACAAAAACCAACTCTAAGTGGACCAAAGGCCTAAGTGCAAGACTTGAAACTATCGTTTCGATTGTCCATGTGCTTATGAATATGATCACAAAGAATGAGAACAAAAGCAAAAATAAACAAATGAAAACACTAAATGAAAGGCTTCTAGGAAGCAAAGAAATTAATCAGTAAAATGAAGGGACAAACTATAGAATCAGAGACAACATCTGCCACTCTCCATCTGGCAAAATATTTCTATCCGGAGTACATAAGAAATAACGTGTCCAGTTTAAAAGTGGGCAAATAACCTTAACAGGCACTTAATAAAAGGGATGTAAATAAGCAACAAACATGTGCAAAATGCTCAATACCAATAGCCTCTGAGGTATCCATTCTGTCTCTCTGCCGGAGTGTCTAAACACCTCGGCAGGCCAGCCAGAGAAGACAGAGCAAAGGCCCAAAATGCCACAGCCTGTGTTTCCCTTTGTGGTGTCAGACACCATTACACACCAGACCGGAAGTGGAATGTAGTCTGGAATGAATGCTGTAGTTCCCAGTCTTCTCTCTGGCTATCCAGGCACCTGGAGAGGAAATCAGGAATAGGGGTCTGAGGTCCATGTTTCCCCTCAGGGTGTCTTCAAGCCAGGCAGGAAGGGGAAGACAGCCTGAGCCGAGCAGGGTCTGAGTGGGAACAAGAGCCAAGTACAAGAACGATAGGAGAAGAGAAAAGCCTTATTTGGGAGTCTTAGCATTGAGAATCTTTAGGCCAAGGCCTTTGCTGTGGTGATCTCTAGTGAAACAGCTCACGGAGATGATCTTAGCTTCTTCATATTGCTTTACTGGGGGTGAATGTGGACACATACACCTTATTCAGGGCGAACCAGGGATTACATAACTCTTAGTGGAAGGGCATGTGAATATCCAGGAAGGGAAGGTCATTGGCTGAAGGGTAAGACTATCTAGATACCTCATTATCAGGGAGAAGAACTCCAGGTGCCTGTGGTCCTCTCAGTTGAGTATCATGGTTCCATGTTCCAGAGCAGGTACAGAGAAAGGCAGAGGCTCTACTCCTGCCATTCTCAAATCTCTGAGATTCCTGGGATGGGAGCCCACTCAGCCTCACCAGTTCTTATGCCTGTCTAGTGACACAGCCCACCTGCCCTACATGCCTCTAGGGAAATATAAACCAAACCCTAGTTAGAATGGCTTTTTTTTTTTAATACGAGGAATTCTATTACACTGTCTGTTGGAAAGACAAAGCATCTACTATAAAAGATGTGCCCTGCTCCCCGCCCCCCCAAATTCAAAGACAATCCAGCTATCCCAAGCCTGAGAACACTTCCAAAGGAAATTAAATCATCGTACCAAAGAAACACCTGCAGGTCCAAATTATTGAGAATATGGAATCAATCTAGGTGCCCACCTCCACTAAGCAGCTCAAGAAAAGGATATATATAAACACAATGAAGCTATAAAGAAGACTGAAATCCTATCCTTTAAAAAAATGAAAGAACTTGGATGATGTAAAATAAACCAGGCACAAATCGACAAGTATTACATCTTCTCCCTCATATGTAGAAGCTGAAATAACATGGCCTAAATGTAGGAATGTAATTATGAAAGACTGGGAAGGATGGCTATAGGAAACTGAATGTGATCTACATATATCAGAATATCAAACTAAACCCTGTGAGATGGTCTTAATGGCAAACTCTGAAATAGGGTAGAAAAAAGCTACTTCTAAAATGATAGGGATGAGTGTTATACTTGTATGTCTTTCTAACATGGCAAAATGGCATGAATAGAAAACACAGGATGCTTGAAGCAGCATTATTCATAATAATAAAAATACAAAAACTTTCCAAATGTCTCTTAACAGAACAAGATAAGTAGTAGAGACTTATATATACTGTGCATCAATAAGAGAGAACAAATTTCAATTATATGCAGCCACAGACAAAAAGCTCAAACAATCTCAGGTAAAAGAAGCAAGATAGAAATGATTCTGTTTCTAAAAAAATAAAACTCAAAAGTGGGTGCAATTATAGCGGGGAGAAGGTTCAGTTGGAATAAAGAATAGAGACAGTGACCACAGGATGCTCCCGGGATGCCAATACTTTTTGTCTTTGTGGAAGCAGTGTTCAAGGGTGTTTAGTGTATGACTACCAGCACTCATATAAGGAAGGACTAGAAGGGTGAGAATCTTTCTGGAGTAGAGGGTGTTGTGGTTCAATGGTGGCACTATTTGGGAATGTTGTGGAATCTGTAGGAGTTGACATTTTTCTGGAGGGATTGAGCCATTGGGGATGGGTCTTGATGTTTTATTGCAATACCTCACTTCCTGTTCAAGCTCTACTTCTTAAAGGCAGATGCCATGTGGCTAATCAGATATCTGCTTCTGACACCTTACCTTCTGCCATGCTCTCTGGTTGAGTCAGCTTGACAGGCGGAGGCTTGGAAGCTACTCATGAGGCAAAAAGAGTTTCATGGAAACTCACTCCTGGAGTCTGGCGTTCTCTCTAATCCATACATTAATTTTCCATTCCCGAGTTAGTCTAGTGTATGGATCCACGTGCTCTCTCTTAGTATTACCCTATTATAAGTGCCTTTTAAGATTGAATTCTGACATAGCTAAACCCAGTGTTCTAAGATCCCAGAAGCCACCCTAGTTTAGAATCCTGTGAGAAAGCAGCAAGGAAGTTTAACCTATCCAGTAACTAATTAAGCATTACAATAGACGAAGCCAGTGGCTCAACTGGTCACAGAAAGAGCCTGGGAATCTCACTGAGATAGAAATCTTTAGTACAGGCTACATTCCATACCGAAAGCAAGTTGGTATACTCTCCTGACAAATGGAGATTCTCCAGATAAGACAAGAATTAGCAAGGCCTAGGAATTTAGGGGTCTGTGACATTGCATTATTCTTGAGGCCTGCCAAGAGCAGAACCCCCTGGTGCTATTAACACTAAAGTGTGAAATTCTTGCCTGTCACTAGGCTGATCCTAGGCAGGACTGCTTATCTCTATTGTAAACATTTACTTGGTTCCTGCAATTCCTTTCGAAGTCATTCCTTTGTATCTGGTAAACTTCAATGTACCTTGCCTGATGTGACTTGCAACCCCTTGTATTCTCTGTACTATAAAAAATCTGATGCTCGACCTGAAAAATACATTCAGATTCAACACAACCTCTCCTGTGTGCATCTGTCTGTCAATTCACCCGACATTTTGCCCACCTGCCCGAGAGACCCGTTCCACGCAAACACAGGGACCCAGAGGGTCTGCGGCAACCTTCCCTGACTACTGCAACTTCTTCACTACCATAATGGACTATATTCCTCTTAACTAGGTGGAAATAAATTTTCTTCCTCACATTGCTTTTTCCAAGGTATTTAATCACAAGAACAAGAAAGTAGCAACGGCAGCATTATAATTTTAAAAGTTAGCTGAAGCCGGGCGGTGGTGGCACACGCCTTTAATCCCAGCACTTGGGAGGCAGAGGCAGGCGGATTTCTGAGTTTGAGGCCAACCTGGTCTACAGAGTGAGTTCCAGGACAGCTAGGGCTACACAGAGAAACCCTGTCTCAGAAAAACAAAAACAAAAACAAGTTTGCTGAAAACTTCTGGGGACCCTGGACATAACGGTATATGCCTGGCTTCCTAGAAGCAGAGGTAGGAGAATCGCCCCAAATTTAGTCTACATACTGAGTTCTAGGCCAACCAGGATTATGTAATGAGAATCTGTCTCGCCGGGCACAGTGGTGCATGCCTTTAATCCCAGCACTCGGGAGGCAGAGGCAGTCGGGTTTCTGAGTTCGAGGCCAGCCTGGTCTACAAAGTGAGTTCCAGGACAGCCAGGGCTATACAGAGAAACCCTGTCTCAAAAAACAAAACAAACAAACAAACAAAAAAAAAAAAAAAACAGGAGAATCTGTCTCAAAGGAACTAGGACACTGAATCAATACCTAATCTATGGCAAGCTAAGGGTTACTAAATCTATCAGCAGGTTGGAACTTGGCGCAGAAGTTGGCCCAGGTTGTTGGCCTTTACTCATGTATATTCAGAACTTGAACTCTGGGAATCAGAAGTGGTCTGATGTGCATATGTTCTAACTCCTGCCATCACCAGACTCCTGCCAAAATAGCACAAGGCTCCTTTCTCCTTTGCCAATGATGAAACATAATGGTCTCACTGGTTGATTGTCTCTGAATTTCTTTTTCAGGAAGTCCTTAAGTTCCCTAAAGATACTTCTAACATGGAAGCAGAGAGTTTTTACTTTTAACCTCTAAGTATCACACTTAGAAGTCTATGACATATTTAACTCTCCGAGCTCTATAGGGCAGATGGCATCACGACGAGACTGCCACTACTCTCATGACGAGGTGAGGACAGCAGGGACCTGGAGAATACTGATTTGCTTTCATCACTGCAGTGACAAAACACCCAATGAAAGCAACCTAGGTGACAGGGGTCATTTCAGCACGGTAGAGAGTCTCACTTGCAGGACCTTAAGGTGGCTGGTCATACTGCATCCACAGTGATGAAGCAGAGAAATGAATGCTACGTCTCCATGATCTTCTTTATTCAGTGTAGGAGCCTAGGCTATCAAGTGGTACTGCCTACATTTAGTGTAGGGTTTCTGGTCTCATCTGGCCTAATCTAGAAAATACCTCATTGACATGTTCAGAAATTTGTTTCATGATGATTCTAAATCCTATTAGATTGATAAACAAGATTAATCATCAACAACGCCACTCACTGTCAACCTGATTGACAAACAGACCAGTTTAAGCAATCACCTTCCACCCTTATCCTTACAGATTTATGGACATCTGATAATGCAAAATATATTCAATCTAATGTCAAAAGTCCCTATAATCTTTAGCAATTGCCACATAGTTTAAATTTCCAAAGTCCAAGTCTCTGTTAAGAGTCAAGGTAATCTCTTAATTGGGAGACACTAGAAATGTTTTGTTTTTATGTTACATTCTTACCATGTACAAAGGCACAGAATAAATATTCCCATTCTAAGAGGGAGCTCTGGGGTGCAGGAAGAAATGAGTGGACCGCAGGGAGACTGGAGTTCATTAAGGAAACCAGCAAGTCCTACAGCTCCACTCCAGCATCTGGCGATCACAGTGGAATCATTTGGGCTCCCAAGAGTTGTACAGCCCATTCCTCAGCTGGGCTGCCTGAGGTACACTGAGCCCCTCTAGATCCAACTCTCCTCAGTGCCTACAGCTTTCTTCAGCAGAAATCCCACGGTCCTAGATTCACCAGCATGCTGGGGACTCCACTACAACCTCAGTTTCACTGTCAGCTTCACACAAGGACCTCAGGACGTCCTCCTAGCAGGAACTGCAACCCTGGCACACAATGCCTGGCTTTAGTGTCTCTCGGGAACTGTTGTACAGACCTCGTGACCTCCTCAGTCTTGTATCTTCTGTGCCTGTGAAACCACTGTCATGTAGATGATTCTGCCAAGTTCTGCCAGCAACTTGGCACGGAGCCTGACCCTCTAGACAATGGCTATCCTGGCTTCTGTATGCTAACTCTGGGGAAATCCTTTCCTAGGAAATTGGTTTTGAGCTGAGAACCCCAACATTATCATTCTTAGTTTAGGGTCCCTCCTTTCAAGTGAATCTGAATTTCCATCAGATGAAGTCCTCCATGAGTGAGGTCTTGCCCTCAGAGCACCTCTCCTGTTCTCGTGCTGAGTGCCAGATTTCAGTTGCATGGCACTAATCTTTTTAACACTCTCCTTGAAACCTGATACATAATTCCACACACTTCCTCCTCAAATGTCAGTTTTCTTATCTCACTGCTGACTTTCTGCTCTTCCTCACTATAGACTTGGATCATACCAATGAGCATTGAGCAGCAACCATGACACAGACTGAACGATACTCCATCCCAGAACTTCCCATATCACACAAACTGGTCCATATCACACAAACTGGTCCATTACATTCAGCCTCATTCAAGCTCTCAGGAAATCGGCAGAACGCATTCAGATAGATTCTTTTGCCAGAATATTGCCAGCTCCAGACAGTCTTTGTTCACCTCTGACATTTCAGGATCGAGGCCTCCTTTTTCCACAGGTCTCTCAGCATTCTTGTCTGCCAATATCCCTACAGAATGTTCCATTAAGTTCTGCTTATGGCACTTTAGGGCTTTTGTAGCCCAAGGGTGCAAACTCTCCATAGTTCTTCTGCAAACCACTTCCAAAGGCCTAAAAGCCTAACATTTCTGGGTACCAGTTATCTGTATAAGTTAGCTCTCCTCACTGCTATGACCAAATTCCCAACAGAGCAATGTAAGGACCAGGACCTTACTTGGGTTTATAGTTGATCACGATGGAGACGTTATGGCAGGGGCTGCTTATAGTAGCATATCACATTGTATTCACAGAGAGCTGAAGACTGCTGCCTTTTTCCTCCTCATTCAATAGGGACACCCAACCCATGAAATGGTACTGCTCACAGGTAATGTGGGTCATTCCACCTCCACCTAATTTAGACAATTCCTCCAAGACATGCCCATAGAATTGCTTTCACAATGATACTAAATCCTATCACATGCATGCTTCTCATTGTATGTGCAGCTTGACATACTAAATGAAGCCATGATGGAAGGAAGTAATCAAAAAGAACTACTTACTGTTCCATCAAAGATCAAGGCTCGGCCTGGAGTGATGGCTCAGCAGAGCAGCATTGGCTGTTCTTCCAGAGGCCATGAGTTCAATTCCCAGCAACCACACGGTGGCTCACAACTGACTGTAATTGGATCTGATGCCCTCTTCTGGTGTGTCAGTGACATCATGTTTATATACATAAAATAAATAATTTTTTCTTAAAAAAATCAAGGCTTTATCAAAGGACAGAGCTCTACTCTTTCTTGTGAATCAGACACTCAAATTGAAATTGGAGACATAAAAGCTGGCTAAACTCCTTTGCTACATTGAGTATATGTTCAGTATATTCACATTCACATTGAGTATATGTTCAGTATATTCACATTCACATATCCCAAAAGAGTTTTCTCTCTTGTTGTTTTCATCATGTGAGTGTATGCAGTTATTTTTCATTCTTTCAAAATTACTAAATATTACTTGAAGTATATAAAGAATTGTCTTGAAGTCTGGAAATAAGTAGAAGTTGCATTCTAGCAGAGAATATAAATAATAAGCAAATATACCACATAATATTAGTCCAATGGCAATAAGCTAAGAAAATAAAACACATAAAGAATTACAGAAAAGAGGCAGAGAAAAACAGACGGTTTAAAATCAGTCAGGAAAGACCTGAGCATGTGCCTGTAACTACAGGGCCAGGAAACCTGACATCCTCTTCCAGCCTCTGTGGACAACGGCATATACACATATACATATACATATACATATACATATACATATACACATATATACATATATACATATATACATATACATATTCCACAACACCCCTACACAGTAACACACACATACATGTAGTTAAAATGTTTTGAAAATATCACTAAATAAAGGGAAATCTAAGGTTATGTCTCCATTCACTCATACCCACATGCCCTATAATGAACTTGCTCTGTGGAGGTTATGTTAACAAACAGTCTGGACTTGCACTCTGCTCCAATCTGTGACTTATGCATTCTCTCTAGCCCTCACCCCTCTACGGTTCAGTCTGGATATTTACCTCTGGCCTGCATCATTCACTACCCTAATCTTTTCAGTAGGATCTAATCTGTTAAGACATCTACAAAATTCTGTTTTGATGACTGCATTTTTCAGTTCGACAAATTTCCTTTGCGTATTTGTACAGATCCCAAACCTGATAATAAAAGGCCTCGTCTTAAATATATTAGTAAGTTAAAGTTCATGTCTGATAACTTTAAAATCTGAATCATGTTCATGCTTTTCCTATAATCACAGACCTCTCCTGGAATGCTGAACACTGTATATGAACACCTGTAGAGACCCCACTTGATTGTGGGTTGTTTGTTTGTTGTTGTTGTTTTCCTTTAGTGAAGATAGAAAGTAGACATTCTTAGTCTGGGATTAAGCTGATCATAAACAGAATGTTTAATCTTCCAAGTGTTGTAACTAACCACAAATACACAGGTTTCCCAAGGACAGGACTGGCTCTGGAAACCTTCAATTCTATTTTCTCCTCAGAATTCAAACTTCTCAGTCCTTCTGAGAGGTTTGGCTACCGCTCTCTGCTTGGCTTCTCTGATTTACCATCCTCACAAATTAGCAAACTCAAAATGTCGGGCTCACGACAGTGGATTTTTCTTCTCAGGATTCCTTGGAATCGGTTCAGCTGCCTTCAAACAGATGGCTGAGAAATTACGTGGGGTTTTCCCTCCACTTTTTTTCCGTTGTTCTTAACTACGTATGAAAGTTGATTTCATACAAGTCATAGACATGTCAATAACACGAGGAAAAAATGTATATGCAGTAACAGAATGATCAAGTTGGCAAAAGCATCATCATAGGGAAGCGATACCTACCTCCCATGTACACTGTACAACCACCAAACCCGAGTAAATGAGTCAATAACAGCAATGTCATGGGTGTATGGCATTGGCACCTGGAAGCAAATCTACTTCTGACCCACACTGTGGTTCCGTGCAGCCATCCCCAAGGCACGGCCAGTTATGGCGACTTTTTTTTTTTTTCCAAATGCATTTTCAGCTGCATCCCTGTCACACTGTCTTCTCATCTCCTCTATGCGGTCACACGGCACACCTTCAGACCTCTCCTAAACATGACGCTTACTGCCAGAATGAATCACAGCTGCCTGCGCTTTTCCAAGCTGTAACACCCATTATTCCAAATTTGACTTAAAGTATAACAAAACCAAACTACTCCTACAGCTGCCAACTAATGTGTCTCTGCACATCTATTTTCCAGCTGGCAACAATTTTATCATTTAAGCATTCCTAATGTGTAGTTCTTAAGCTTGTGGTCACCTAGGACTCCAATTTCTCTTTGAAAGTCCTATCAACCGGTCCATTCTTTATGCGGCACCTGTGTTTTGGTTTGGGCTTACCTTAAGAGCTGGATTTGACTCATGTCCCTATTGAATTTCACTTTTCTGGCTTTTAAAGCAACCTAAGCCGTTTATTCAGTTTAATTCTGGCTCTATGGTCTGTCTTCTAGTTGTCTCAAATAGTTTTTTGCCATCCTAAACAACAACTCATATTGGATCGGAGTCCATGTCAAAATCATTTATAAAAAAACTCAGTAGTATGGTCTGAAGAGGTGGCTCAGTGGTTAAGAGCACCTACTGCTCCCCCAGAGGACCAGAGTTTAATTCCCAGCACCCTCATCAGGCAAGTCACAACTGCCTGTAACTCCAGCTACAGGGGTTCCAACACCTTTGGCTTCTGCACACCCAGACACAGACACATGATTAAAAAAATATTTTTAAAGATTTATTATTATAATATCTTAAGTACACTGTAGCTGTCTTCAGACACACTAGAAGAGGGCATCAGATCTCATTACAGGTGGTTGTGAGCCACTGTGTGGTTGCTGGGGTTTGAACTCAGGACCTTCAGAAGAGCAGTCAGTGCTCTTAACCACTGAGCCCCATGATTAAATTTAAAAATAAATTTTTAAGATGATTCAAGTGTAGACAGAGTATCCCTTTCTGATGCTACCTAACTTCTTTAAGGACAGTTGTTCAGCAGTGATAAACCATCCAGAGCACATTTCATCTTAATCACAAAGCTACCATGAAAAAACGTAAATTTTTGTAGCTGCAATCTATTGACAGTATGCAATATAGCTGTGAGATCATCTAGCAGTCCACAGAGCACTGAAACAGACTATAAAGGGAGGACTTGGAACGACTCTGAGAGACGATGGGCTCATCAGATGACAGTAACTTAAGACATTAACTATGCATCAAGAATCATTTAAGCCAGTTCTGTAACATTCTCACTTCAATTAAATTAGTAAGTCAGTTGTGTGTAGTAGTGTCATTAATAGCAATGTTATTTGTGCCTGAAATTCAATATAATTAAAGACAGCAAACATGTACTGCTGGCACCCTTGTAGTAATTGGGTGGGAGAGCCGAAACCACTTCTGGAATCCCACACAGCACCAACTCAAACCCTGTAAAGAGGGAAAACCAAAACAACGTGTACCAATAGAACTGTACAAGCAAAGTAAGATTATAGAAAAAGAACCGAGGGTATGTGTAAACATTTAATTTCATTATTTTCAGTTATGACAACCGTAACTAATTGGTTATAGCTAACTTATAATTTAGAAAAAGTCAGAAGTACTGCATGAAAACATACTGCTCACTGGGTTTTAATAATATATAAAATGACAAAAAAAAACACACACACACAAGGAGCAAAATATTTTACTAACTAAGCACAATAACATTTGGGATTTAAAAAAAATGCAACTTTTGTTAATGTTTTTAATTACATAAAAGGCTGGTTTTAAAAATCTAATAACAGATTCCTTGAAAAAACATTAATACTTGAAAAACAAAGACACCAGCAAAAGAAACAAAGTGGAAATCCATCAGAGGCCAGCACCACCTAACAAGTCCCCACTTAAGCAAGGAGACTGCTCCCTTGAAAGGGCGAAGAAAGAAAGTTTCTATTATTAGCAGAGATAAAAACTGCCTGAAATTCCTTCCTCACTAGCACCATGCTAAAAATAAAATGGTTTACCACACATCAGAATAAACATTGCTTTGCATATTCATCTCATTTGCTTAGACAGAAAAGGTACAAACCCAATTCACAAACTTTCTCTTGTATTTGGATCAACATATGGTAAGCTGCTCTCATTGTTACAGAATATTCACCACTGGTGCCCACTTACTAATTATCTCACAGGATTTGAGATTAGATCTTTCTGCTAGACCAAATTAAATTACCTACTTGACTTCAAAATTTAACTAATTTTTCTGCAAAATATTTTCCCTATCATTAAGGAAACCGCAGGAATCTCAGGATAATTGAGGCGGGATCATTGCATTACAGAGCACAGCCAGTGCTGGCAGGAACCACGAGGCTTTGGCCTGTTTTCACAGAAGCAGTGACAGCAGCACGGATGAGGAAAAACAGTGCTGTGTCAGCATGAGAGTGACAAAGCCCATGGGCTGATCTCTTCCAGGGAATTTGGGGCACAAGTACATCACATGTACTTCACATCAATGGGCAGAGTCTATGCAACTAGAGATTTCTGAACACATTTATTCACAAATTCCTTTCATCAAATAAAGTGCTGTTCTCAGAACTAGGTCACAGGTAATGGTCACAGTGGAGTTAACTGTGGGTATGAGTGGACCTTTTGAGCTATCTAGTTTTGCATACTTCTCACACTGTGTAAAGAACTGTGTAAAGTCTGGCATGCACCACACAGCTTGCTTATGACAGCTCCACTCTAGGCTATCTCTCTCCAATGCTCCGTACACTAAAAAGTATGCAAGTGTCACGTCCCTGTGGACGTGTTTGGAATATATCTGTCTACCACTTGCAACAGAAGATTACTCTCGACAGTACCAATAACTTCAAGTGCATAAAGTGTAATAATTAGTGTGGGGTTTTTTTTGTTGTTATTGTTTTTTTGTTTTGGTTTTTTTGTTTTGGTTTTTTTGTTTTTGTTTTTTTGTTTTTGTTTTTCAAGACAGGGTTTCTCTGTGTAGCCCTGGCTGTCCTGGAACTCACTTTGTAGACCGGGATGGACTCGAACTCAGAACTCCGCCTGCCTCAGCCTCCCAAGTGCTGGGATTAAAGACCTGTGCCACCACCGCCCTGCTAAGATTGTGACTTTCAACATTGAAGAATTTAAAATGTATTTTCCCTTTCTGTTTTATTTTTGAGACAGGCACTGACTGTGGGGTCTAAGTGGGAGTGGCATCCATAATCCTCTGGTCTTAGCCATGAGTGCTGGGATAGATGGCTAGGTGGGGCCATAACTAGCTGTGCTTTCCCCTGGACTTGTCTACATTCCCGCTCTGTTCTCCAAGAAATTCAAATTTCTGTTAATCCAATGTTAGCAATTAAATACAAACATCTTTAAATCTACTTCTTTTCTTAGTAACCAGCTTGTCCAGGTCTTTATAAATTGCATATGTTCTCTTTTAGGACAGAGATACAGTAAGGACAGAGAGCTAACTGTTCAAGGCCTTCAACTGGCAGAAATAAAACATAAATCTCAAGGAAAGCATGGTATACCTTTTAATCTTCCAACTGGCCACTTAAAACTTGTTATTTAGATTTTGAAATTTTTCATCTAAAAAATAAATGAGGAACTAGTGAAATATTTATTTAATTTCTCCGAATCCATGTGTTATGGATAACAACTTTAAAAAGAAGAAAAACTAAGCCGGGCGTGGTGGCGCATGCCTTTAATCCCAGCACTTGAGAGGCAGAGGCAGGTGGATTTCTGAGTTTAAGGCCAGCCTGGTCTACAAAGTGAGTTCCAGGACAGCCAGGGATACACAGAGAGGAAAAAAGAAGAAGAAGGAGAAGAAGGAGAAGGAGGAGGGGGGGGAGGAGGAGGAGGAGGAGGAGAAGGAGGAGGAGAAGGAGGAGGAGGAGGAGGAGGAGGAGGAGGAAGAGGAAGAAGAGGAAGAAGAAGAAGAAGAAGAGGAGGAGGAGGAGGAGGAGGAGGAGGAGGAAGAAGAAGAAGAAGAAGAAGAAGAAGAAGAAGAAGAAGAAGAAGAAGAAGAAGAAGAAGAAGAAGAAGAAGAAGAAGAAGAAGAAGAAGAAAACCTAATGTTCTTGGTGACCTCTCTGACTAGAAAGAGACTGATGTCACTGCAAAGTATCTGCTGGTGCACAGATATAAAGAACAATTCTCTCATAAGCCGCATGTTGGGTTTCACCTTAAAAACAAGGGATTCTTTTGAAATGAATAATTGGCAGCATAATAAAGTCCCCTCCAACCAGTCTTTGTAAATCATATACAAGAGATCCATGCTGGTTATACCACATTTTCATAAGTTAGAAGAATAGAGCAGGTTGAACTACAAGAGCTCCAACAGTAGTTCTACCCTACCAGAATGAGTGAAGCTTTAGACCATAAATTTAGAGGAAATCTTTTAAGAGATTAAAAACATACTACTCTTTAAACTTTGCCAACCCATATAATCTGTTTCAAAGACACTGTCTAGGAACACCAATACTATGGTCTAATGGAAGAGAAAACTCAATTTAGTCCATTTTAAATAAGTTTTAAATTACTTACTAGCAAATAAGATTTTATGTGTTTTTCAAAGTAATTTGAAGCTATGCTATTACATGAAAGCTACACTGTTTATATTTTTGCTTATTAATCTTAACTTAGATCAATAAATTTATATATCAACAATCAAAATTAAATTTAAATAGCATAACAGTTAAGAGAGAGAGAACACATATGTGTTCCTCACTCCTCTATACCACATAGTTATTGCCACATAAAACTAAACCATCCACTATTAAGGTTTATAGTAGAGGTTAATTTTATAAAATCTAAATCTGTAACAATTAAAAATGTATGAGCTTTCAACAAAACACACTGAGGCAAGTGGGTAAGCACATGGAGAAAGAAGGTCAACCTCTAACCTCGCCTCCTACCATGCTTATGAGTGAACGCAAAATGGATCAGAGTTAAATGTAGAAGCCAGGACAATCAAGAATATTATTCACAAGAAATATTCACAAGAAAGGATTGTAAGCCAAATCTTTCAAATCTCCTAGGCAAAGAGGTTTTAAGTACGCTATCAAATATTTGATTCCCACCCCCACCACGAATAGATAGACCAGGCTGGCCCTGAACTCACAGTTATGATCCATTTCTTAAAATGACAATGTTGAGCTTAAAGCTTCAAAACTTGTATAGTTCAAAAACACAGAAGCCAGGTGCGGTGGTGCATGCCTTTAATCCCAGCACTCCGGAGGCAGAGGCAGGCAGATTCCTGAGTTTGAGGCCAGCCTGGTCTACAAAGTGAGCTCCAGGACAGCCAGAGCTATACAGAGAAACCCTGTCTCGAAAGAAAAGAAAAGAAAAAACAAACAAACAAACAAACAAACAAACAAAAAAAACACAACTGAGAAAATGACAAATCAGACTAAGATGTAGCTCAATTGGTGAAGTGCTTGCCTAGCAGGCCTAAGAGCCTCATAAACAGGGCATGAGGGTGCATGCTATGCCTGTAATCCTATCATTTGGGGCAGGGGGGGGGGGGTGGTAGAGACAGGAGGATCAGAAACTCTAAGCCAGGCTTGGCAACAATTTAACTTTGATGTCACTCTGGGATACATAAGATCCTATAGCGAAAGAAAAGGAAGTAGAGAGGGAGGGATGGAGAGACGGAGTCCAACAAAGCAAGAATTTTATTTGGAATACATATTCGGCAAGAGACTTGTAAACAAAAATTTATTTCAAAAAAATCCTGTTAATTCAGCTTAAAAGTTGATGAGCAACTTGTCTTAGCCTGTCTTCTACTGGTATACAGCATATTTGAGAGCAGGTAATTTATTAAGTAAGGCAGTTTATTTTGGCCAGTGGTGACAGAGGTTGGGAAGTCTACCAGTGTGGTGCCAGCACCAAGCCAGCTTCTGGGAACAACTCCATGGTGCTTGCTCTCATCGCAGAAAAAAATCAGGACTAGCAAGTACGTGCAGAAACCACAAACCACAAAGGGCGGACTTGCTTTATAACAAGTTTATCTATCCCACTCTTACTTATGCACTGAAGAAAGGCACTGATTCCACTAAAGACCAAGATGCCTCCTAGAGGTGCCAGCACTTTTCAATGCAGTGTGGGAATCAAATTCCAATATAAGTTGTCAGACAGAGCAAACCCTATTCAAGTCATGTATTGTACACCCCTACCCCAACTAAACACTAGCAAATAGCCAGGCATCAGAGTGCACAAGGCCAGCCTGGTCTACACAGCAAGTTGTAGGACAGTCATATCTACGTAGTGAGACCTTATCTCAAAAAGCAAAACAACAAATATATGTATGATAAGAAAATACATGTGTGTATGATAGAATAAGTGAAAACATGGTCAACAGTAAAACACTGTTACTAGTAAAATGCAAAGCTAACACTTCATGCCCAGTGGAATAACTGTAACAATCAGATAGCCGCTGTTGATAAAGAAAGGGAGAGAAGCCGGGCAGTGGTGGCACAGGTCTTTAATCCCAGCACTTGGGAGGCAGGGGCAGATGGATTTCTGGGTTCGAGTCCATCCCGGTCTACAGAGTGAGTTCCAGGACAGCCAGGGCTACACAGAGAAACCCTGTCTCAAACCAAAAGAAAAGAAATGAAAGAAAGAAAGAAAGAAAGAAAGAAAGAAAGGAAGGAAGGAAGGAAGGAAGGAAGGAAGGAAGGAAGGAAGGAAGGGAGAGCAATGTTGGTGGGATATAAAACAGTACAACCATTTTGGAAAACTATTTGTCAGCATCTCAAAAAGTTAAGGATAAAACTACACTAGGAACCAGCAATTCCATTGCTAAGTACCCATCCAAGGTGTGAAAAGATGTGCGTCCCCAGTGTTAAGGTTTGGATATGAACTGTCCCTCAAAAAGACCCTGTGTGCTGAGGAATCAGTCTCCAGATAGTGGCACTACTGAAGGGGACTGGATTCCACCTCCAACAAGGGACTGATCCCTGCTGTGTTCATAGCATGATGGCCATACTGGGTGGTAATAGAAAGCGGGAGGCGAGCTTTATTACATCTTTTTATCTCTTTAATGAGGTAAGTTTCTTTGCTTCATATATTTCCTAGCACAGTGTTCTGCCTCATTACAACACAGGACAAATTGATCAAGTTGGGATAATATCATTGTGCACTGTGTAAGGATTGTCTTTTATTACTCAAATGCTGAGTTCTGCGCCAGCAGAGAGCTGAAAGCAGAGCGGACTTTGGTATTGTTATTCATATGGCTACATCATTTTGTAAACACTCCCTCTCTCACCTTCTGATGGTTTTAATAAAGAGCTGATGGCCTACAGTGAAGCAGGAAAGGACAGAAGGGATTTTAGGAGAGACAGGACTCTCTCTGTGGAAGGAGAGTCAGGTGAGGGAGAATTCTCCAGCCAGATGCTGAGGAAGACATGGTACTAGAGACAGACATAAATGGGTTAATTTACAAGCTAGGTGGGAATAGGCCTAAGTTAAGCCCTTAAGCATTCACAATAAATATAAGCCCCCGTGTCACTACTCAGGAGCTGGTGATCCCAAAGAAGTTTCCCTTACAAGTAACCACAGACTGGAGCCTCTTAAACACAGCTGAACTACATCTTTGTACCCTTTGAGTTATTTTCCCAAGTATTTTCTCAGAGGAGCAACACACATCCACACACAGAGCTCTGCATGTGAATCTTCATAGAGGCACTCTTTATAACAGCCTATATAGCAAGACAATGTCCAGCAGCTAAGAATGTAAGAGGATGGTGGCACAGACATACAATGGATGATCACACAACAATAAAAAGGAAGAAATCGGCTACATGTTATGCTAGATATGAACCTCAAAAACAAAATACTAGACATAGAGACACCTTTACTCCATGATACCAATTCATCTTTTTCCAGCAAAGACATTTCTTATACATATTAGACATAGATAGTGGTATCTGAGGGTTGTGGGTGTGAATGATATTAACTGTAAATGGCTAAAATAAATGTTCTACAGCTAAGATACAATGATGGTTGTGGTACTTGGCAAAATTACTAAAAACTGTTAATGGTACACTTAAAATCAGTGTTTTTAAAAATATGTAAAACACACCTCAGTATATGTTTTTAAAGCTACATTTGCCTTGGATAGGGGAGGGGCTCAAGAAAGTCCACTCCTAGATGAGAAACTACTTAGGCAGTTCATGGCTGCTCGTGGGGCTGGGGGCAGGGGGCCTCTAGTAGGTTACCTGTGTTCCAGTGGTTGGCTCTATACCCAGGCACAGATTTGCAGATAGATATATATGTAAAGATAGACAGATGTGAAATTGGAATGGAGATTTGGTGGGAGGGCATTAAAGGAGTTGGAAAGAGAAAGGGCAGGGACTCTGATTAAAGCACATTGTATGAAATGTCAAATAATAAATTAAAATGTACTCTTTTTTTTAAGTTTTAGGATTTACTTGTTTTATGTATATGAGCTGTAGCTGTCTTCAGACACACCAAAAGAGGGCAACAGATCCCATTACATGGTTGTGAGCCACCATGTGGTTGCTGGGAATTGAACTCAGGACCTCTGGAAGAGCAGTTTGTGCTCTTAACCACTGGGCCATCTCTCCAGCCCTAAAATGTATTCTTAATACGCATATACTTTGTTTCACCAGCCCCTTGACTTAACAACTACAGCTGTATTGATTACAAACCCACTTGACCTAGCTTAATTTCTGTCATAAAACACCCCAACTAAAAGTGACTTAGGGAAGAAAGGGTTTATTTTAATTCAGTTTCCAGGCTACAGTCCGTTTGAGGGAAGTCAAGGCAGGAACGTGAAGCACATCCTCGGTCACCAGCAGAGAGAGAGAACACATGCAGGCAGGCCTGCTCATCATGCTCGCCCATCCCTCTATACTTAACAGAGCGCAGGACCCAAACTCAGGGAACAGTACTGCCCAGAATGGGGGAGGGCTTCCCACTTGAGCATGCGCAGAAGCTAACTGGATCTAAATAATTCTTCATTAAGCTTCCCTTCCTAGGTGTTTCTTCCTTGTGTGCATTTGACAATTAATAGTAACTATCACACCACATAGGGAATATCTCTTTAGGGAAGATAAAATGGTCAGGAGAAATCCAAACAGCTCGTTCCAGCAGGGTTCTCCAGGAAAAAGATTTTTCTCATAAGCCAAAGGTCCCTTCTGCTCCATTTATATTTTAGGAAGCTGGCGCTTAGAAGCAGACAGAGACTATAACCAAATATTTTCGAACTATCCCTTGACAATGGCCTGAGAAATCAGATCGGGTATTCCACTCTACATCAAGAGGAAAAAAAAAAAAGCAAGCGCAAACAAAAGCACTTAGCAGAACATGAAAGCATATAGGCTAAGTTATATAACTTACCCTAAATGGCAAAGCAGCCGTTTGCATAACTTTGCAATGCCACAGCAAAGCAGTTCTCTGCAAAGATGGTGGCAACATCATTATCTAATCTCTATCATTATCATCTCCCAACTATCCACAACTCTTACAAGATCCCAACTTCACAAGACTTCAAAGAATTTTACAAACATTTTAGGTCTTTACAAAAATACCCACTCCGTGAGGCCACGTGGCACCTTAATATAATCTGCCAACCTCACAAAAGGCTCCATCCTTCCTTCCCCTGTTCTCCTTTCTCAATAGGAGGGGGCCATATACTTTTCACATGTATTCTGATTGTCTTTCCCTCATAGCGAGTAAGTCCCAGGAGAGCTCAGGTTTTGCTCTTTCCTAGAACTCCGTTGCCCAGAACAGTTCCCCGCATGTGGTGAGAGCATTCAGTGTTTTCTAGTTGTACAAACCGGTATTAGATACACCAAGAGGAGTTAATCCTCGCAGGAATGAGGAGTCTCTCCCTTCTATTCAAACCTTCACTGGAGGTTAAAATGTAGAAAATAAGCCTCAGCATAAAATCCCCAGACTGCTTACCCGATATTTATTCAACAACAACAAAAGGCTAATGTTTCACTTTTAATTCCCAACTTGCTACCAAGTATTTTTTTTAACAAGAGCTGTAGTTCTGTTAAAAGGACGGGTAATCAAACCCCATGTGACTCTTATTAACTAATAAGAAAGCAAAGCAAAGTTTAATACTTAACTAGTTTAGTGCAGTGTGACATTTCAAAAGCAACCAGTTTTTTTCCAAAACCCCCAAAGCAGTCCCTTCACCAACAAACATACCCCTTGCCTAAGCAAGTCTGACCTCTTGGGGACCCAAAGTCGATCACCAAGCAACATTTTCTCCCAGACCCTGACCACAGAATCCTTCCTTGAACCAATCAACCTACAGAGCTAGGGGTTCTCCTAAATTCTCTGTCCAACCCGCTGCATTCCAGCGTTTTCACACACCCAGCAGAGGGACTTGGCACCTCTCTGCTATGGGCATGCCCCTGGTCAACTCCACCATCAAAGGACTGGGACAGGGAAGAATCTGGGAAAGGCAGGGACCTCATCAGCAAGGCCAAAATTGGAGGACATCTTAGACCTCACCCTGAATCTGCCAATTCTCTGTGACCTTGGGCGTGTCTCTGAAGCCTTGGAGCTCGAGTTCTCTCACCTTTAAGGTGAGGACCGCACCCGGCCGGTGCCACGTTAAGGATTAAGTGTGACCACAGATGAGGCTCCACGCAGAGCACTTGGCACCAGTGGGAGACCCCCTCCCAATTCGCGGCGGGCGCCGTGACTCCCCCATCCTCCCCACGCTTCGGGGCCCTTCGGACTGGGCCAATCGCCCAATTCTGCAGACAAGCGAGCTGAGGCATAGAGAAAAGACAGGGCGCTCGGAGGCACCCCCCGCCAAGGCACACCCCATAACCGCTGGTCCCCCCGGACCCACGCCCGGGCTGCGGCTCCAGGTGCTTGTGCCCCGGGCTCGCCCGCGAGCGCTCCACCTGCCACCCGGCCTCGCTCGCGCCTGCCCGCCCGCCCGCGCCGCTGCACTCACTCTTCACTTTGCCGAAGGTGCCGACGCCCAGGGTGTCCCCCAGGACGTAGTGTCCGATCTTCACCCGCCCGTCGTGCTTCTGCTTCTCAGCCATGTTCGGCGCACGGGCTCCCCCTGCCGCGGGCTCTGAGCGCCGCCGCCGCTACCGCTGCCGCCGCCGCTACCGCCGCCACCGCCGCCGCCGCCGCCTACCCACAGTGCAGCGGGCCCGGGGGGCGGGACGGGGACGCCCGGGGCGCGGTGGGGAGAGCGCAGCCCGGCGCGTGTGGACGCAGGCTGGGGGAGCAGAGCCGAGGCGTCCCGAGAAAAGCCCAGGGCGGTGAAGATGGAAGGGATGAATCTGAGCGCGACCGAGATGGAAGGAGAATCTGAGGAGAAGTGGGGGTGACGGGGTGTAGACCGTGAGCCATGCCTCGGGACCAGAGGGCAAGGCGCTGGAGAGGGCGGCCCGCCCCTAGCCCCTGGCACGCTCCCCCTAGCCAAGGTTTGTTTGTCTGGGAACGTTCTAGTCCGTACCCTCTTCAGATGGCGTCCCATTGTTTTGTAGTTCCTGGTCGTGTTATTGTTAGGTCTCAACCCCCAGACAAACTGCCAACGGAGACGCCTAGCATTAACATAGCAAAGGTGACGTGACGCTGGTTCTCTCAGCATCCCTTAGTCCCCACCTGGTATAGGGTCCTCCTGCCTGGCATACCCTGACCCCTACCCTGAACTCTCCAGCCCGGGGACTGAGCTGCCCCTTCCCTCAGGTCCTCTGATCCCTAGATAATTCAGCCATTTTGGCTGTGCCAGTTTCTTAGCCCAGGCCACCCACCCCTCTTAGGCTTGGCTCCTCTCTTGCTCTCCCTCCCTCTCTCTCCTCACATGGCCCTGCTGAGTCTGACCATGTGTCTCTGCCTCTGCTTCTGCCTGTATGTTCATTTTATCTATAACAGGCCTTCCTCATTGTGTTAGTTAAAGCTTTTATTGTTGCGATAAAACACCATAACCAGAAAGCAAGTTGGGGAGGGCAGGGTTTATTTTTTACACCTCCACCGCACTGTTCATCATTGAAGGAAGTCAGGACAGGAACTCAATGCATGGAACCTGGAGGCAAGAGCTGATGCGGAGGCCATGGGGGGTTGGGGAGGGGTTGCTGCATACTGGTTGGCTCATCAGGGCTGGTCCAGCCTGTTTTCCTACAGACCCCAGGACCACCAGCGCAAGGATGGAACCACCCGCAATGGGCCCTTCCCCACCAATCACTAATTAAGCCTTACAGCTGGATTTTCTCAGTTGAGGTTCCCTCCTTTCAGATGACCTTGTGTCAAGTTGCCATATGACAAGCCAGCACATCCACCATACCCAGGAGCAGTTATGGTCTCCTTTTATTTCTTTTCTTCATTCAGTTATATAGACAATCGTGTTATAGAGATAAAAGACATTCTCTTCAGGACTCTCAATTCTAACTCATTTGAACAAAATTTCCCAATAAATCATAGACACAGCCCTAAGTATATTTCAGCACTTGCATACATGTGTGTAGATATGCATTATATACGGGACAAGGGAGAAATACTAAAAGAAATAGGAAATAATTTACATGTGCAGGTAAATGTAGAACATAGACAAAACACAGAAGGGATCAAAGAATTGTGGGAAACAAAATGATGTAAAAACACATTAAAGAAATGAGTGTATTGAGGATGGAAGTAAAAAATAATAATAATAATAATAAAAGGGAATCCAAAGCATGCCCAGAGTGTTACCAGTGGGCAAATCACTTATGAGCAAGCAATCTCTTCCTCCCGGCTCCCCTCACTCTTCCCCTCCCTTTACTTAATGTTAGCCGACCTTGCCATAGCTGAAGATTATTTGCTTCCTATACAGAAATATGAAGACTCATGTGACTTCCATTTAGCAGTTCCCTGCACTCATACAAACGTGCTTCAAAACATAAATACTTAAAAAAAAAAAAACATAAATACTTGCAGCTTTTCCCATAAAAAAATAATTTAGAAACACAAAGAAAAGGGATTATTTGCTGTTTGGGGATAAATTATTAAAGGTTAGTCAAACATCTGTGACACTGTGCATGCCGATAGAGTTTCATAGTCACATGCCTCGAACGTGAAGCCTCAAGTCACGCTGTTTGTATGTAAAGAGTGAACCGGGAACTGGGTATGACACAACTTGTTTCCTGAGACCTAGTAAACATACAGCTGACCAACTGGTGTGTCCACCATGGCGATCTGATGAGAGATGATCTCGGCGTATAAATTATAGACATCACAGCTGTCGGACATGGGCTATTTTTGTTCATCCTGCAGATCACCTTTCCTGCTGACAAGAAGATCTCACTTATGAGTCCCAACCTCGATGGCAAATTTGAGAAAGCTTCCCCGGGCTATTTTTAAGGCTGAACTTTTATTTGGTTAAAGACCATTCCTTTGCTAGTCCTTCAGATGAGGAAGCTGAGATAGCTCTTCTGCTGAGAGTCTGTGTTGTCCTAATAATCTAATAAATGATGTTGAGGAGTCTTTAAATTGTGAAGCTACACGAAGAAAAGCTATAAACTGAGATCTTAAAGCATGTTGAATTGTCGACTCACTGGCAATTAAAGTTTCATTGTTATTACACTAACCTTATAGTTTTATGCTAAGCATAAGCAATACTTTCTTGATTAAGAAGTTCATTTAGTCTCAGCTATTTGTCATCAAGGAACATTATTGTCCCCGTTTTATAGATGATAAAGCTCGATTTTCCCTCTGTTATTTTTCCCCCAAGGCTATAAAGCTAAAGTCAAAGCCAGCCAGACTCAGATCCAGTTCCAACCTGCCCTCTTCCTTCCAGTTCATTACAGCTGGAATCCCATGATGCTCTGAGAGAGTTCCAGTATGTTCATTGCCAGAGACCCCTTCAGACACTTTTATTTCTAGAGCAGAGCAGTGTTCAATCCTGTTGGTGCTTTCTTTAGTGGGAAGTAGAATGTTAGCTGGGTGTGGAGATGGGAAGGTCTTTAGTGGTAATACACTCTTCGGGTGCCCTGTGTACTTCATGTGTAAATCTGAGGCTGCCTCACCCTTCTCAGCAATGCAGAATTCTGTACTAAATGGCTGGATCTCCTTGTGCCCCTAGGATACTCACCTGAGAACATTGTAATGCACTCTATCCTATTTTATTAGTTTGCAGTGGTGTTCCAGTGCTGCTGTGACTTAGATTCATAGCCTAGGTTCTGACCACGGGTCTAGCTGTTCTGACCACTGATTTAGCTGTTACTGCTTTAGTTCTCAACAATTAGACCGTTGCCATTTTTTTTCCTCCAAATATTCTAAAGCAGGACCTGAATGGATAACTGGAATACTCCTAGACCAGTGGTTCTCAACCTTCCTAATGCTGGGGCCCTTTATACAGTCCCTCATGTCGTGGTAACCCCCGACCATAAACTTATTTTTGTTGCTTCCTCATTACTGTAATCTTTCTGCTGTTATGAATCATAATGTAAATATCTGTGTTTTACAATGGTCTTAAATGACTCCTGTGAAAAAGTCATTCAACCCCTCCCTCAAGGGGTCGTGACCCACAGGTTGAGAAACGTAATACTAGACTATATTAGATTGCATTCGTGTCATCAAATATATACAGCAAGGTATCTCCAAGTTCAGGACATTGTAAAAAATAAATTAACTATCCAACCAGTACTGGAATTATAGGTGCTCACTACTGCACCCAGGGTTTTTTTTTGGGGGGGGGGTTGGTTTTAATTAATTAATTTATCCACTTTGCATCCTGATTACTGTCCTCTTCCTGGTCGCCCCTACACACATAGTTCCCTCCCCCACCCTCCCTCCCCTTCTCCTCTGAGAGGGTGGAGGCCCCCTCTGGGTATCTCCCCACCCTGGCACATCAGGTCTCTGCAGGGCTAGGTGCACCCTCTCCCACCAGAGGCAGACAAGGGGCCATTGGGGCAGCATATTCCACAGACAGACAAGCAACAGCTTTAGGGACAGCCCCCGCTCCAGTTGTTGGGGATCCACATGAAGACTGAGCTGCACATCTGTCCTTTGATTGCACCCAAGTTTTTACTTGGATGTTGGAGAGATGCACTCTCCGACTTTGATCAAGGGGTTTACTCTGTTTCTCTTTATGGGCCTCACTGCTCATATTTCATGCTAGTACTCCAGTAATTGTCAAGCCTATTCGAGTATAAATGTCCAGTAATGTATTAATAGGTTTTAATACATATGAAATTGACATTTTCATAGCCCGTTTGCTTTGTGTAGGGCCTAATGGAATTTAATATATCCTCCTAGAAATTTTTGTTCAAAAATAGAGAGGAGGGCACAGTTTCATTTTATACCAACTTAGGATAGTTATGCCTGGTTATCAGTGTGATTGATTGATTGTGTTAGAAAGTGTTTCTCAGTGTGTCTGTGAAGGTGTTGACAGGAGCATTTCTTTCTTTCTTTTACTTTTTTCTTTTTCTTCCTTTTTTGTTGTTGTTTGAGGTGGGGGTTTTTTGTGGGTGTTTGTTTATTTGTTTTAAGACAGGGTTTTTCTATGTAGCCCAAACTATCCCGGAATTCATTTTGAAGACCAAGCTGGCCTCAAACTCAGAGATGTGCCCACCTCTGCCTCCCAAGTACTAGGATTCAAGGCATGCACCACCACCACCCAGCTGTGGACAGAAACACCAAACAAGGGGATGACATATCCTGAATAGAGTAACACCATCTCATAGGCTAACGCCCAGGTAGAATAAAAGGAGGAAAGAAGAAAGAGCCAGCAGCCACGGGCATTCTCTCTGCTTCCTGACAGACATGACGTGAGCTGCTGGGCCCCACTATTACTTCCTCACCGTGACAGACTATGACCTTTGAAACTAAACCTCCTGTTCCGCCATTCTGACAGGCATCTTGTAACAGCCATGCAAAGCAGTTAGGAAGCCCAGGTTAAATAAAAGGCGTAATTTTACATATCAGAGGTAGAGGGAAGCACGAGTAGAAAGCTACCGAATTTTATAGATTTGTGGTAAGGCATTTTTATTATTCTTCAATTCAAAATAAAAAGAAAATTAAGCATTTAACAATCATGCTGATGGGATCTTGTCTGTAACACAGGTTCAAAATATACACTCAGAACCCATTCTGTGAGAAAATAAGTTTAAAGATGGGCACAGTGATATCTGTCTGTACTTCTAGCATGGATGAAACTAGAGGTGGGAAGATCATGAAGTCCAGAATAGCCTGGGCTACGTATCGAGATGCTATAAAAGAAGAAAATTTCAACATCATAAAAGTGCACTGCATGGTTGTTGACATTGCTCACATTTACCAGCAATATTTCTCTATGTTTTTATTATTTGTTTCCTGGAATATTTAATAACAAATAACCAGATAGATTGTCTCATTAGTAAATATTTCATTACAAAGCTTTAACAGAGTAAGAATTTATTTTAGAATAGTTGTACTGTGATTTCTTACAAAATTAACAATAATTTCTTAACACTCTGGGATGTTTTATGTTCAATTTCTCTTGTCTTAAGAATGTACTTCTACATTTCGTTTATTCTGAACCAGATCCAAAAAAAAGTCATGACAAGCATTCTGTTGATATATCTCTTAAGCTTCTTGTCTACAATGAAATTTGTTTTTTAAAAAAAATTACAGTTATTTTACCTGTCTCATATGCTAGAACCATATTGGACATAATTCTTTATGATCATAAGATGTAGCAGAGAAAGCAATGTGTTTAAAGTAAGATAATGCTATGTGTATGTTCCAACTTAGCCACTTGACAGTATGTGTTCTTAAGCCAGTTGTTTCACTATTCATTGGTTAAACTACTGATGTTGGTCTAGACTTTCTGTACAGTACATTTTCATTATTAAGGAGTTTCACCCCAAAGTCTCACTCCTCATTTTAGAATGGAATTATTAAAAGAAAGAGAAGCCAGTCCTGGAAGAACAGACCTGTATCCTAGATAGCTGGGAGGCTGAGTCAGAAGTTTTATCAGTGCTCGCATGGATTACAGAATGAGTTTGGGACTAGCCTGAGCTACAAGTACATTCAAAGCAAGCCTGAGAAATTTACCAAGACCCTAATTAATTAATTAATTATAAAGGTAAGGAAGACTGGAGATCTAGTTTGGCATTAAGTCATTGCCTAGTATATGGAAGGTCCTAGATTCAGTCCTCCGTATAATGAAAATAGATAGATGATATATAGATAGATGATAGATACATACTTACATAAATGATAGATAGATAGATAGATAGATAGATAGATAGATAGGGATGGATGGATGGATGGATGGATGGATGGATGGTGTGTCTTAGGGTTTTACTGCTGTGAGCAGACACCATGACCAAGGCAAGTCTTATAAAGGTCAACATTTAATTGGGTCTGGCTTACAGGTTCAGAGGTTCAGTCCATTATCATCAAGGCAAGAGCATGGCAGCATCCAGGCAGGCATGGAGCAGGCAGAGCTGAGAGTTCTACTTCATCTGAAGGCTGCAATGGAAGATTCACTTCCAGGCAGCTAGAATGAGAGTCTTATAGCCCATACCCACAGTGACTCACCTACTCTAACAGGGACACACTTTCTAATAGTGCCACTCCCTGGGCAGAGCATATATAAACCATCACAGATAGATAGATAGATAGATAGATAGATTAGGATTACTGGGCTGGTGAGATGGCTCAGCGGTTAAGAGCACCGACTGCTCTTCCAAAGGTCCTGACTTCAAATCCCAGCAACCACATGGTGGCTCACAACTATCCATAACAAAAATCTGATGCCCTCTTCTGGAGTATCTGAAGATAGCTACAGTGTACACACATATAATAAATAAATAAATCTTTAAAAAATGTATTTAGAAAAAAGAATAGGATTACTATAAAGCATAGTAATTCACAGTTCAAGATTTTTCAACAAATGCTTTAACACTGGCAGATTATTTATAATTTTACCCTTTGACATTTATTATCACTGATTTTTATGGTTGAATAATAATTCTAGGCCTAAACTCTTAAAGAGAAGCAGATGCATGTGACGATACCTAAAACTCCTTGAAAGAAATGTAATAAGCTTGAGATGTTATCTTTAACAAGAATCCTAGTAAGAAATGTCATAGTTAACATAATCTATTTTCATTTCGTAGCTGCATACATTTCTAAATTGCCTCAATATGAGTCAACATTATAATACTGAATGTATCTAAGAAAAAAAACGAACAGTTTGGATCAGGCTTTCTTTACAAGCAGATGTATTAATTGGAATAACAAAGACTGTTTGCTTTGCTGTGTAAACATTATGGATCTTGCCAGCATTTTGGAAATCTTGCTTTCATGTATGTGTTGAAAGCTCTTGCGAAAAGACCTCAAACTCCCTTTTGAGACCAGTTAAATCCTGACCCCTCATGGATTCTGCGACTATCTCTGCGACTACTCTGAAGCTGCGGAGGTCTGAGTAAGTGGACAGCACCCGCACCTTGCAGTGATTATCATCTCTGTTACAGCTGTCCTTGGGAATTAAAACAATCCCTGACAAAACCAACAGCGTGTGTATTATTTGGAGCTTTTTCGAACACACTTTTAATGACCTCAAATGGGTATTAATGCTTCGACTGTTAGTTCAATCCTGTTAGCCTTAAGCACAAAGCTTTAGATGATTAATTAGTGCAAACAAGATAAATTAGGTAATTCCAAATGTTTTTATAAATAACAAAATATTTCTCCGTCTAAGGAAAAAGACTTTAAAGCTTTGCCAGAGAACTCAGTTTTCAAATTGAACTCTGGTATTTGAAGGTTCTTAATTCTCAAGTCTCAGGTTTTGTATTAGCCTTAAAACTTTCACTAATGAATGTTGAATAGCTGTTTTTAAAATACCGTTGTGTTTAAAGTGCTATGGAACTATCTATCAAACCAACTTAAATCCCCAGGCTCTGTGAGTGCACTGCTCCTTTGTTCTAGACAACATTTCTTCTTTAGTGACATTGAGTGGCCAGCAAGCATCTCAGTGCATTCACTGGTGGTGAAGTAAGGAGAAAGCCAGGCGCTGCCCTTTCCTTATTTTCACTCAGAATGGTAGCATCTGTTGAAGAAAGCCCAGACCTTCACTGGAGACAGGAAAGCAGCCCTTACTTAATACTCTTATAATAGGTATAGGGGTGGTTACTGTGGGGGTTAATGGAAGAAAAGAGATTGAAATCAACTCCCAAAAGGTCTCTGTCTACACAGGTGGGGTGTATTGTTAGATGGAATACTGCTAATCAACTAGGGAAATTCCTTGCTAAACTGATATAAGATTTTCTGGTGACAGCATGGCATGTGATCAGACATTACCTGGAAGAGAGGGAGTGGAGGGTAAGGGATTTGATTAGATAGTGGGGTTGAGCATTCTTGTTACAACTGGCCTCTTAAGGACATGCCCAACAATGAGGCCCAACTGGACTCTGATAAGCAAGTGTTTGTCACATTCTAGCAGTCTCCTGCTAGAATCAGCCAACCATAAAAGACAATGTAATGCTAGTGGTGGGTGCTGCCTGGAAACCCAAAGCTAAGTCAATAATCTCAGAGAGAAGAGGAAGAGACTGACCAAGCACTTGTACTTAGTTGTCAGAGAAAGTCTGGGAATGCAGCATTTGAGAATCATGTAAAGGGAGACTTATATGAATGAAGGCACTTCTGGAATGTTATGGATAAATCCATCTCAGACAGAAGGAACAGCAAGTTCACAACACACAGCATATACCAGACGACCGGAGAGAAAGCTCGTCCAGAGCTTAGATATGATTCATTAGCACAAACATGAAAGAGGGTCGAGAAGTTCACAGTTAGAAGGGATGCATCAGGAGACGTTCAAACAGGAGAATGACACGATGATGTGACTAATGTAAAGGGTCCGTTGGTGTGTTTATGTGGAAAACTGTCTAAGCAGTGAGAGCAATGATACAAGAATTGATGCAAGGCTGTTGTAGACCAGATGAGAGCTGATATAGGTTTACTGGGATGGTCTAGTGCAGATGAAGAAAGGCACTAAAATACAGTAGAAAGACTGAAGATAGTACATAAGGTTGCTGGTGGCTGAATGAAATGTATAAAGATCAAAAAGAGAAGAACCAAAAACTTGGCTCTCAGGGGCTTGAACCTAAGGCCTCCTCTACTGGGCAGCCTCTCTTCCATGTCTATAGCTCAACTGAATGTTTTTCCTTTTGATTTTACAAAAGGGATATAATTTTTTTTTCTGAAAAATTAGGGATGGGAAGGGAATTGTTAGATGACAAACTTCTGCTTCAACTGTGGTAAGTTCATAATGCCTTATAGGAATCCAGCAAGGCTTGTGGTCAACCGCAAAAGGGCACAATGGAGAGGAAGGTCTATCTAATCTCAAAATGTAAGTACATGTTCACTTTTTTCTCAGTACTCTGACGAGGTAGCTGATAATAGCAACTTAAGGAAAGGTTTGTCTTAGCTCACAGTTGAGGGTGTGGTTCATTATTCTGCAGAAAGGTGAGGCAGCTTGTTAGACTGCATCCACACTTGGGAGGTATTGGGGGGATGAGGGTAGACTCCCTCTTTCCTTTTCCATGGAACAGTGCTACCCACATTTAGGATGAATCTTCACACTTCAGTTAACTTGGTCTAGAAATTCCTTTACAAATAAGCCCAGATGTTTGCCTCTTTGGTGATTCTAGATCCTGTCAAGTGGACAATAGTAACCATGACGGCGTTTCAGAATCATCCACCTTTATACGCAGGACTAGAGTTCAGTCTTGGATTTACTTTGGAAGTGAATATAGAGAGCAAAGGAAGAGATAGCAGGATTTATTTATTCCAGATTTGGAGACATGGAAAAGAAGAGGTGCCATCGAAGGTCTCTAAGGAATGCCCACTGAGTTAGGTGGAAACTTAAGATGTGTTACCAGTTATTTCAAGACACTGTTATCTACTCTATCTAATGCAGCCAAGATATCAGAGGTCAAGATAATGGAGAGTTTCTAATGGGTTTGATGACTTTGACAAACCACAAGGAAAGTAATGAAGATGAACTTGTAAGTGAAATTAGTTTCTGGAAAAAAGGGAAGAAGTATATCTATTAAGTTGGCTATGAAAAGGAGCAGAGATGTATTTGAGGTGTGGGTATTCCTGCCTCTGTGTGTGTGTGTGTCACACATACACCCTGCACTCATTTGTGCATGCATGGTGCATGTGTGGATGTGGGAAGAGTGTTGGTCCTTGTCTTCCATCTTGTCGGAGGCAAGGTCTTTGGTTGTTTTCCCACTGCACATGCCAGGCTAGCTGGCCCGTGAGCTTCTGGGATTCTCTTGTCTCTGCCTCATCTTCCTATGGGAATGCTGGGATTGCAGGTGTTTGTACTTTGCATCTGGCTCTTTTTTTTTTTTTTTTTTTTTTTTTTTTTAAAGGTTGGGTCTGAGAACAGGAACATAGTCCTCATGCTTAGGCAGCAAGTACTTTTACCCAGGGAGCCATCTCCCCAGCTCCACATATTTGAATTCAACTATGAAGACAGTAGCAATAGCAAATAAATAAGTGGAGACAAAGAGAGTTCTTGTTTGATTTTGTTTTTTTAAGATGAAGAAAACTATAGCATGTTGGTATGCTGATGGGCTTGCCCAAGCTGAAAGGGAAACCTGCTAATGTATAAAAGAGTGAGTAACCTGAGAACAGGTAGCAATCCTCTCAGTGTGACAGCCCTCCCGGGCTTCATCACTCTACTCTCCAGGAAACTGCACTCCAGTGAAAACCGTGTGTAGTCAGTAAATTTAAAAACTGAACTAAGCGCTATGCCAAGTGCCTGGGAAGGACCGACTACACAGTGCAGAGCAATGCATTAGAGGCTCTTGCTCTCCATCAGGGATCGAATGATGAGAACTCATTCTAGTGGAAGCCTCTATAAGGAAGGAGGCGAAGGGGATGGAACTGAGAAATAAAGAGGATAAACAGAAACTGATGAATACTTATGGGTAAGGGGAAAATGGCTTTCTGGCTCAGTAGTGCAGGAGGATGGATCACATGAAGCACGTTTTGTAGCTTATCACTCCCTTCCCCAAACGTGTTCAAAGACTTTATGTTACCTAAAGATTAACATGCAAAGATAGGTAGCCTAGTCTAGGCACCTCTTAAATCAATCGTCTGGGTGTGCTTTTTATTTTATTTTATTTTATTTTACTTTACATACTTCCTTAGAATTCAAAACCATAGTGGGCAAAATTCAGCTTGAAAAAAAATCACTACAAAATAATTTTCCATCGAAAGTCTAAATGTATGGTTTCTTATGATGTGTGGTCCTGCCAGCTTTGACTCTTACCTTATTTTTCCTGATGCAGCAGTTCTAATAGTCTAACAATGTGTTGTTTAATAATCAATACCTATGTCAAACTCCCTTCAGTTCTGCTTTGAAGTCTGCTTTTCCCTACTCTTGCTATCAGGGTTAAATTCCCTTCTTTGATACTCGTCACAATCTACTTCACAGACATCTCCATGTCTCTCGAAACTCACCTCCCTCGTGAATCCGTCCCTCACACGCCCACATACAACCAATCAGTCTGTCTTTAGCAACACCATCTGCCTTGAGTATATTTAATTAAACCCACCATTGGATCTGCCTGTTCCATGTCCAGTCACCATCTGCCAGGCCCTTGAGAGCAAGCACAATAAGCATGGTCCTGGATCCTTAGGAGCTAAATAAAGGAGTGGCACATGGGTGAAATTGAAGTTCCGGCAGAGCTTTTTCCTCAGTTTCCTGTCTCTTTAATTTAGAATTCCAGCAACAAAGAGTGCTGTGACATTATGCTCATTCTATCACACGCTCCTCTGCCTCCTCCTCCTCCTCTTCCTCTTCTTCTTCTTCTTCCTCCTCCCCCCTCCTCTCTTTCAGGTGTATGTGTCCTCTGCCCAAAATAATCAGGGGCATGACTTGTATCCTGATCATTTCATGTCTCTAGCATCTAGCTACTCAGTAAATGTCCCAGCAATGAGTTGTTTCACGGTGATCGGGTGGCTTTACCTTTTCAAGTCATCGTGCAATCGTGCTATCCTTTCTCACCATCACAGAGAACCTCTTGGTTATTCCTGGCAGAGATCAACCTTGACGCTGCGGAGAAAGATCTGTATCACTTTTGTTCTTAGACTTTTCTAGACCAGTTCTTCATTCTGACTGACTATAAAACCCTAGCCTTCCTCTCCGCCCCCCCACACACCACGAAACCAGCTCTTTTCATTGTATCCCTATTCATTTGCCACAACTCTATCCTCCCCTACTAACAGAACCATAAACCAAATACAGCTGCCTCGATCTGATGATTTTTATATATATTTTTTCTGTTAAACAATCAATAAGCTATTGCATTTACACTATTGTTAATACTTATAACTGCCGCTTGCCCTGCTGAGAATGCTTATATTATAGTCATTTTTAAAATATTTGGTAAATTAATAATGGAAGGAATGTTATTTTCACTGTCAAATGAAAGGCTGTGCCTCTTATGCAAAATTAGTTCACTCATATTTATAACTGTTTACATCCAAGAATTTATTGGTACAGACTAGAAGATACTGTCCTTCATGAACTAATTTCTAAGTAAAATGATAACTTTAGGGCTGGTGAGATGGCTCAGCAGGTAAGAGCACCCGACTGCTCTTCCAAAGGTCCTGAGTTCAAATCCCAGCAACCACATGGTGGCTCACAACCATCCGTAACAAGATCTGACTCCCTCTTCTGGTGTGTCTGAAGTGTACTTACATATAATCAAAAAATAAATCTTTAAAAATAATAATAATAACTTTATGTTATAAAGTATTCTTGTACCCGAAGCCTATGATAGCTCGGGCAGCAAACAGAAACGTGGCAGGTGCTGAGTTTCCCTTGTGGTTTGATGAAGTTCTACCTTCTCTGCATACTGCAGAACCCAAGTGACCCATACTTGCGCTAGCCGGTCCTTGGTGAACTTGTCCATCTGGCGCCCTCTGCTGGCCTCCTGAGCTTTGATGGACTTAAGTTTTCCTCGCCTAGGGACTATCCTGAACAGTAACAATTAATTACCCAAGGAGCTAAAGGGGTCTGCAACCCTATAGGTGGAACAACAATATGAACTAACCAGTACCCCCAGAGCTCGTGTCTCTAGCTGCATATGTAGCAGAAGATGGCCTAGTCAGCCATCATAGGGAAGAGAGGCCCCTTGGTCTTGCAAACTTTATATGCCCCAGTACAGGGCCAGGAAGTAGAAGTGAGTGGGAAGGGGAGCGGCGGGGAAGAGATATGGGAGACTTTTGGGATAGCATTTGAAAATGTAAATGAAGAAAATACCTAATAAAAATTGGGGGGGGGGGAGGCTGTCTTTTACTTGACAGCCCCTTACAATGCAGAAGCCATATCAGAATTTCCAAACAATGAGTCCACGGTGCTCAGGATGTCATTTGCAAGCTGCCACAGCAGTCATGCTTGCACGCCACAGAGTGGCTCCAGTCACGGGCCCTCTCACAGCCTGGGTCACACGCTGGTCCTAAGGAACATCTGATCGCCTAGAGCCTGGAGGAAACTTTTCTTTCTCCCACGTTGTGTTTCAGTGGTGTTTTCACTCCAGTGCCTCAGAAAGGTTCTCCCATTGCAGAGGGAGAAGTGGGAAGAAGTGGGGAGAAGAAGGTGCGCTGGGAGGAGATCCTTGCAAACGTGACATTTGGTATTTCAGCTTTAGTTCCCTTGAGAATTGTGGGCGGCATCCACAACGCAACCCTGCTTTGGTTTTTTGTTTTGTTTTGTTTTGTTTTCGTTATTGAATCCACCTGTTGGTTCAAGGAGATTAACAATTATAACATTTCCAGTACACTAGATTGTAGGTGGAGTGCAGAAAAGCTCAGAAACTACTGCCTAAAAAGAAATTTGCTTGAGGTGGTAGCACACACTTTAATCCCAGCACTTGAGAGGCAGAGGCAGGCAGATTTCTGAGTTCGAGGCCAGCCTGGTCTACAGAGTGAGTTCCAGGACAGCCAGGGCTATACAGAGAAACCCTGTCTAGAAAAAACAATACAAAACAAACAAAAACAAAAAAACTTTAAATTTTTTGTTTGGGGAACAATGAAAACAATAGCTTTGGGAAGTTCTTATTTTGTTTTACAATTCATTTTCATTGTTATGAAGTTTAGGTCTACTTCTTTTGATACAAAAGACTTTCCCAGGACCCATATTCTCAGGGCTCTTTCCAAAACAGGTATGTACATGTAAAGTCATTTTTTGTTTGTTTTTCGAGACAGGGTTTCTCTGTATAGCCCTGGCTATTATCCTGGAACTCACTCTGTAGACCAGGCTGGCCTCGAACTCAGAAATCCGCCTGCCTCTGCCTCCCGAGTACTGGGATTAAAGGCGTGCGCCACCACACCCGGCTAAGGGTACATTATTAACTGCTGTGTATTTCAGACTCAAACATCTTCCACTGAGTGCTTGCCACAAGGGTCCTCTGCATGGCTCTCCTCCTCATTCCTGGGCCCTTACTTCGCCTCTTAGTTAACCACTGAAGTCTTCTCTGCAGTTTTGAAAGCTGCCCATTTCCCATTGCATCTCTGTCCAAACTCTTAAACAAACCAACAAATAAAAAAAAAAACAAAACCCTCTTGCTTATTTCACAAGTTTAAAATTTATTTTACAAAGTTTGGATTCATTCAGAAAACCCCAGGCCTTTCTCATGAAAGAGTTGCCAAAGTGTCTAAGGAAGAAGGAACATGCCATTCTGGCAACGCCAACCCCTGACAGCATTTTCTCAACACTGAATAAAGAGTGCTCTTTTCTCTAGGTCATGGAAGAGAGTGGCGTAAACATTTATTTGTGGATTGGCAATTGAATCGCAGGTACTGAGAGGTATCAGATGAGGCGCTTTTTCCACTGGCTATAGAGAAATGAGTAGCTTATATGAATTGGAGAAATGAATTCCTAGTTTGGCTAATAGCACATTCTACACCTTGTTTCCTGCTCAATCAATGGGGCATTTTTGTGGAACTAAGCCAAAGAGTTTTATGAATAGTTCTTTACTTTGCTCCATCTGTTAGGAACATTTTTTTTCAAATATAAATGAAAAATAAATCCCTTACAAAAATGTGTGTGTTCTCAGTCTGCTGCTGGGAGCTCAGTGCTTGGCTTTTCGGCATGGTGTCTTAGTTGAGTCTGCATCTGCTAGAACACTCCTAATAGAGACGATCTGTAGACAGAAACACCTTGTTCTTATTGTATTGAAAATATTTCTCAGGTTTAAGTCAAGACTTCCAATATTTCAGCTGTTCACTATTTGGGGAAGGATAGAGATAGGGTCTTGCTATATATAGCCTTGGCTAGCCCGGAGCTCACCACGGACTTGAATTCCAAGCAATCCCCCTGCCTTAACCTTTTGAGTACTGGGACTATAAGCACATACCACCATGCCTGCTGTGTAAACTATTTTTAGTTACTATGTTTCCCTTACTATAGAGTTAAGATCCTTAATTAAAATCATCTCTGCTGGTAGGGGAACGGCTCAGTCAAACCAAAGAACCTATGTGAAAAAGACCAGGAATGTGGGGTGGTCTGCGATTACAGTTCCAACACTGGGAAGGCAGAAGTAGGAGGATCCTTGGGGTTTGATGGCCAGCTACTCTATGATGGCCAGCTACTCTAGGCTAACTGATGAACTCCAGGCCAAGAGAGGCTCCGTCTCAAAAGAGGTAGATAGCATTCCTGAGGATGGTCCCCAGGGTATCTTCATGCCTCCACATGCAAGCACATGAGTGCAGATAGAGAACACATACTCACATGAAAATATTCATCACAAGTTGTTGCTTCATGAGATAAGCCATGTGGGTTTTGGATAATTAACTCAGTCTACACTGTTACTACATTTTTATGAGTAATAAAAAATATACAGCAAAGTCACTTGACTAAGAATTAACAAATCTTTGACCTAAGAATTGACATTTATCGGAATGTTCAAAAGTAATCATGAGCAATTAAGTTTCCTGTATCAAGATGACTCAGCATGTAAAACTCATGAGCAAAATCTGTTTTCTTTGAGAGTAGATACATTAAAACAATATTTGCTATGTAATCTATCGAAAACAGGCAGCAGAATTGGAAGGCTGTAGTCTGGGAGAGCGGGGGAATTGCAGAAAAGATGCTTCAATATTATTTCTGGATGACTTGTAAAGATGCAATTTTGTATAATCTATTTCCTCGCTTCACTGTGAAGTTCAAATCGTGAAAATACACAATGGAGCCAAGGGAGTTCAGCAATCATTTTGTAGATATTGAAATGTTTATTATATGTTGAATGGTAATAGAAACCAGTTTGCAGTCTACTGTTTCCATCTTCTTTTCTTTTCTTTTTTTTTTCTTTTTGGAATTATATCAGCTTTCTCATTCCTTTACATTATTATCTGTTCTTTGCCGTAAAGTCACTGCATTACACAGCCTATTTGAAATCTTTTTAATAGCCTACTAGGATAACAGTTCTCCTGACAAGTTAATAAATACATAATGTCAATCTCCATAGCTTTTCACAATAAACAAATCACAAGAGATAAGTGTAAGAAGAATCTGACTCAACAACTGATGTTCGTTGGTAGCATAGTAAATGGATAGTGAATATATCCCTGAGATATTTCCAAATGTAGAAAAACTCTTTTCACGGATTGCATGCTTTCTGTCTCTGTGTTTATCAGCAAGAAAATAGTGTATATCAAACAAAAGGTATTCATTTCCATTTATTTAAAATAAGACAGCTTCACTGGTATTTTAAAACTGCTTAGCAGATAGGAGTCTTCCAGTTGAAAGCCAGCTGATTTCTTTAAGTCCTGTGACCGATGTGTATGGTGCCTTCAGTAATAGAGCCTTGTCATCAAGTTCTGATGGGCAGTCAGGATAACGACAGTAGCCTTCATTTTTCTCTGGGATTCCTTCCCCCGTTGTGCCCAACCTACATCTTGAATGGAACTATCCCAAACCTGGTGCTGGGCTTTTCCTTTGTTGATCTATGGCTCCTAGAAAGGTCACCATTCCTTTAACTCTGTGTGAAGGTGTGCTTGCAAGCGTGTGTGTGTGTGTGTGTGTGTGTGTGTGTGTGTGTGTGTGTGTGTAAAACAGCAGATTGTTTATTCATTTTCTCATTCCCTCCTCCTTCCTATCAAGCTGCCTGGGAAGAAAATTCATGAACAGTCTTACCTCTGAACACTGGATGTTACAATAGCAACTAGATATCCCCATGGCTACAATAATGGTACAAATATCATAGAGGCAACCAATCACTTTCTGATTGGATTTAAGGCCATCCCACAGCAGGAAACGCATGCGTGGTGCTGTAATCTGGCCAAGACCCCATGGATTGGAAGCTCGTGGTATTATTTTGCTAGACAGGCACCAAACTCATGAATCTCTATGCTCACAGATTAGTGGAACTCTCAGTCTTCATCAGAGAAGCATGATGGTTAATACAAAGACTCACAATGGGTCAAAGTACCGAAGGCAAGTGTCTGTGGACTACTCCGCCATAAACGAGACATCAGTGTCACACACCCTCTCTTCAAGATTCTGAGTACACTAGCAAAGAGGGAAGCAGAAAGATCGTAAGAGTCGAAAGTCGGAGGTCAGATGTCACTAAGGTAAAACAGCATCTTCTGGACAGGACAGGAGGATCCCACTCATGAACTCATGGCAGCTGTGGTTATAAGACAGGACCCCTGCAAGATTTAAGTGTTTGTGGATCTGTCACAGAGGCGAGAGGGACACAAGAGTCCATCCCTCGATGATGAGCTACTGACAGGCAATAGCTGCCTGGGGAGGGAAAGTCAACTTTCTTTATGGATGTGATCTCTGGTAGGTTGATCACGTCCCGGGGGATGGCCCTGCAGGCATGTATGTACAGACTCAGTAGGTTATATAACAAAATAACATTTTTATATAACGATAAGACATTAAGTTGAAAGGGGGCTATGGGAGGGAGATCCAGGGAAAAGTAGAGACAGGGAGTTAGGGTAGTTATCACAATATTAGATGCATGTATGACGTTCTCAAAATAAAAGTGTATTTATAAATAACAGAGGAAAGCAAAAAATAAAAGTCTCAGGTAGAGGAAGATGGGGAAGAAAATGGAAAATAAGTTAGCTTTCCTGTGTTACAGAATGTAAATAAACATATTTAAGTAAAATACTAATTATTAGCACTAAAACATAGCACCATGTTTTGTATTATTTGTGAGTTTATTAAACCATTTAAAAAGCAATCATTGGCCGGGCATGGTGGTGCACGCCTTTAATCCCAGCACTCGGGAGGCAGAAGCAGGCGGATTTCTGAGTTCGAGGCCAGCCTGGTCTACAGTGTGAGTTCCAGAACAGCCAGGGCTACACAGAGAAACCCTGTCTCGGGAAAAAAAAAAAAAAAAAAAAAAAAAAGCAATCATTGACTGCCTAGTCTGTGCCAGAGATTTTTCTAGGTTCCAAATATATACCAATAAATAAATTTAAAGCTTCCAAAAGGATGACTATGCTTTCATCTTATGCTTTGCTAAGTACAAAATTAATGCATTCAATTGCTTTCTATAAACTTCCAGAATGGTTGCCAAATTGTGATTTCCTTTATAAGTTAATAAAAAACATTTTAAATTTAAATTTATATTTTCATGATTTAATTATTCTTGTTAGTTTGGAATATAATCATGCTAGTTTGTACACTTTTTCAGCTACTCTTTACTCTCCTACCCCATTCCCCACGCCGCTTGAGGCACTACCACATTAAAGGAGGGCTTGTTCATGTGACTTTCTTTGGCCAATGAAATGTGAATGAGACCTTACATGGATCTTAATATGTGTCCCTGATTTGGCATGAACTAGAGCCCCAGACCTCTGCCCAAAGAATACCTGTCTCCAGACATCTCTTTGTTTGTATTTTCTTCAGCTATGCTCACTACATGGTGTGTAGAGTAGATACCTGCCGCTCTCGGTGTGCACCAGTATAATCTGGATTTCTTCCCCAAAGATGAATCTTTGAGCACACTTGAACCATTTGATGTTTGTCATTTAAGTCAAATTGTTTTTACAACTAATTTTTGCAATAGTTTTTTATTGTACCCTGTAGATGTATTAATGTGTTTTTACTAAGTTGACAATTTATTATAAACAAGCCTATTTCATGTCAGACTTACTACGTTTCCCCCATAAGAGGAAGCAGGGATTAATTTCACTCAGAGGAGACATATGTAATGGTCCCTGCAGGAGCCTGTGTAGGTCTTTACCAGCCTGAGGCTGAATACTGATGCCGGGGAGATATGATTCCCTAAAATATAAACAAAAATATTTTCACAAAGTTTTCTGAATAGAAAAAGAAAAAGATGTTTGGGATACACTGCACTTTTTTTTTTCTTTAATTCCCTGGTCTGTTCCGAGGAGAAAACCCACAGCCTAACTAATGCGACTGATGACCCTGCAGCTGGAGACTCATTGCATTTTGGCTTTATGAAAACTGAAAGTGCAGGTTACTGAAGCAGTTGGTCTGAATTTGTACTTACAGTAAACAGGTAATGAATGGCTTCCTCTACTCTCCCTAGGCACTGAATAGAAGCATTATCGCGACTCCAGCAAATACTGAGTGTCTGAGGCTGAGTGCTGAGGCGGAAAAATGCCTTTTTGAGAGGTCATTTTATCCACCCATGCCTTGGTTCATTCTTCTGCCCTTTCCTTCCTTTATTTATTTATTCAGTTAATGATAAATATTTATTGAGCGCTTCCCGGGGAAGCAGGCCCTGTGCTAAGTTCTGGGAGTGCCGGGTAAATAAATAGACACAGGCGTGGCTCCAAAAGCAAACCTGGGTCCTCCTTAAATCCCACCTCTCTCCTTATTCATGTTTATTTCCAATACAAAGTACAATGGACAGACTCCCACCAACAGGACTTAGCTCATCTTTAGCATCGGAATGATCTAGGGCCAGTGGCTTCGAGACTCAATGTTCACATTTCTCCTCTGTCTTAAGACAATGGAGAGTCTTACACAGATCAGTGTCAAACTTCCTGACACCTTGTTCTCCTCCGGGGCTCACAGCTCACTGTTCTCAGAGCCTAGAGGTATAGAGTGAGCAGGAGACATTTTATGGCATTTTACTTAGTTGAGACTTAAGAGCACAGAGCAGTAGAAAATGTTACCCCTGCCTTCTGGAAAATTCAATTTTGAATGGTGATGGCTATCATTTAACCTCTACCGAGCACCAAAGGCTGTGTAGGCATGAGACCATCCTCCAAACAATCTATGAGGCATTTATCTGTCCTCCTGGCTGCTGAGGAAATGGCTACAAAAGATGGAGTAAGTTTGCCAAAGCCAGAGAAAACAGTAAGCAATAAGGAAGAATTCAAATCCATTGTGTGTGCACGCACGCGCGCGCGCGCGCGCGCACAAGCGTATGTTACCATGTGTGTTAGCATGCATGTGCCGTGCGGGGGTGGGGTGGGGAGTGGGTGTCAGGGATAACTTCGTGCAGTCAGTTTTTTTCTTCCGCCTAGATAACGGGTTCCAAGGATCAAATCCATGGCTTCAGCCTTGTGCAGCAAGTGCCTTACCTGCTAAGTCAGCTCACCTGCCCCGAAGCTTTGATTTTAACCACAGCTACACAGAGAAACCCTGTCTCGGAAAAAAAAAAAAAAGTTTCTCTGCTCTACTCTCCTCTGGTTCCTTTAATGATCTCTGTAGTGCACATGTTTTCTCTCTCTCATTGGTCTTTGCTAGGCTGATGAGCTTCTGGGTGAAGATTCTTTAAGGAAATGCGTTTTCTGTGAGAAACTAGATTCTGTACAAACTGTCATATAAAAAGTCACTAAGCCCGGCGGTGGTGGCCCATGCCTTTAGTCCCAGAACTTGGGAGGCAGAGGCAGGCGGATTTCTGAGTTCGAGGCCAGCCTGGTCTACAGAGTGAGCTCCAGGACAGCCAGGTCTACACAGAGAAACCCTGTCTTGAAGAAAATAAATAAATAAATAAATAAATAGTCACTAGCTGTTCTAAAGTTACTTGAAGACACACTGGAGAAAGGGGACTTTAGAAAGGACTGTGAGGTGCCTGCTCTCCTGTCACGTGACCTGTCACTAAGGATTCCCTAAACCCCATTTCCTGTGTGTGAACAGGGGCTGGGTAGGGGTCAGGTTCCCCTGAAGCCAGTTAGTGGATGCTCAGGGTGAGGGCGCATACTAAAAGATGTAGGAGGAATGGAGAGGGAGGGGCATAGAGCACCCTGAAATACCCAGTCCAGTTCTGCACACCTAACACTCCATCCTGCTCTCCGGAACTAGGTAAAGCAGCCCTTCTTAAAATAAACTATGGGACACAAGATATCAAGACTGGGGAATTTTATGATATGTTTGTTTTTGTTTTTGCTTTTTAAATATAAGTCAGCATTTAGAATCCATAAGATTCCTTTGCCCTGTGCTAACTTCGCATTTGTTCCCTGAACTATATTGCTTTGGGCCTGTAGGCGTATGTGGCAAGAGTACCTTGTTAGCCTGGCTGGGGGCAGATGCCAGTGTCCCATAATCCTCCTCAAGGCGCCATTGCCAGCCTCTCACTAGGCTGTGTAAGGCTTCCTATCACCCTGCACTAGAACAGTGTCCATTCCCTCCCCAGATGCCCTGACAAAGCTCATATAGTTCTGAGTTGTAATCACTCCCCACCTCTGCCTCCCACGGCTTCATTTGTGTCTCAGCCTCTTCTGAACCCCACTAGGTGTTGACACTAAGTCATGTGCAACCAGAAAGCGCAGAGAGTCAACAAATATTTTTTGTTGTTTGTTTGTTTGTTTGTTTGTTTGTTTTGTGAAGCAGGATCCCAGTATATTATTACTCGAGCTGACCTGGAACACGATGCCCAGTTGCTCTATGGCTTAGATTACGGATAAAACCATCACATCTAGCTCGCTTAAGTGAACAGTCCTAACCAGCGATGTGTTCTAATGATTAGAAATGCCGGCTTTGTCTGCAACAATGTGTCACTTTGCAGCGCCTGCCTTTGACTCTCAGTCCATCATCCTTACTGAACCGTCTTGATCCCTTAACTCTTCTTCCCAGGAGTTCCGCTCGTAAGCTGTCAGCTTTAGGCTCTGCTTTCAGGAGATCCAGCCCAAGATACAAGGAAAAGTGAAGAGCCGAAGCCCGTGTCTAGTTAATTCAGTCCTATCTCTTTCAGAGATCAATTCGGATTGACTTACAACAGGATGTTAAGTTCAGAACAACCACACTGCCACCTGGCATCTCTCTGATAGCTCGCTTTCCTCCTCTGAGCTATTGATTTCACAGCTTCTCTTCCCTCAACACTTCCTCTCCCTAATCCCTATCATGTTCAAAGAACAGCCTCTCTTCAAATTTAACTGAGAAAGTAGAAGCCAGAAGGTGGACCTTCCCTCACAATCCTATCTCTAGATCAGCAGATGTGCCTGCACCTGCTGAATGCCGTCCTCCCGTCCTCCCGTTTCATCTGGCAAGTACCCTTGCTTATTTATTTATTTATTTTTTTGTGAGTCACTTTTACTGTTGCCTGCAGTTTCTATAACAGCTAGAAGTTTTTAAAATGCATTGCCAGGCTGGAGAGATCAGCAGTTAAGAGACTTTACTGCTCTTTCAGAGGATCCAAGTTCAGTTCCTAGCACCCAGCATCTTGGGTTTATTACCAACTGTCTGTGATTGCAGCTCCATAGGCCTGTTAGAAGTGATAGCCTTGCCTTGTACTTTCTTCGTGGGGAGACCTGTTCATCTCTGCCTGTTGTACTTATATAGCCTATCACCAGAGGCCTGGCTTATGCACCTCTTAGCTCCATGAACAAACTAAGCCTTAACCAAGGACTGCCCACTGAATGGCCATGAACACATTTAGTACAAAGACCACAGTGTGGACAGGCCTGATGCTGGCTCCTGAAGGGATGGCATGACATACGCTAGGGGTCTTGCTAGATACATAGCTCTAGGAATATAGATTCTACAGAGTCCCATAACTATTCTCCCCAGACGTGAGGGGGTCTCCCAGCCCTTGGCTTCCCAGGCCAGTCACTGGACTGTGTTTTCCATAGATACAGATCTACAGTAAGAAGGCAGAGAAGATGTGCTTTCAGCTTGACCTTGACTAGTTCCAATGTCCTTGGACTGTCTGTTTATCTTCTTGATGTCCATGTGGACAGTCCCTACAGATATTTCCGAGGCCTAGCAGGAGACTGAGTCCAAGATACTCTGTTCCAAGCATGGGATTATGCTGAGAGGCCAAGAACCCCAACTCTGCTATCCTGGTAAGGAGGCCTGGCGTAAGTCACTGAGTTTGGATCCTTCTTTTCCCATGCAAGGCAGGAACTCTGGGACCTGCTGAAGGGTAACAGTCATTCATTCATACCTTTAGCACCTTTTTTTTATGGTGCTGGGGATGGAACCCAGAGTCTTATTCAGGCTAGGTAAGTGTCCCACCACTCAGCCACAACACTTTTAGATACTTATTTTTAATTTGGAGACAGGTTTTCACTAAGTTGCCAGTGTAGCCTCGAACTTACTACCTAGTCCAGGCTGGTCTTGACTTTATAATCATCCTGGCTCAACTTCCCCAAAGTTGGGAATTATAGGTATGTACCCTCATGCTTAGTTAATGAATATATTTACTCATTCAATAAACATTCATCATCTAACCAGTAGAGGACAGATGGCCTTGCCAGTATTTCATACATATAACAACTTGTCAACCTCTTCCGAGCACTCCACCCCTCTATGGTGGGTTACTGCTCACTTCTGCATGACAGAACAGGCAGAACTTTACACATCACACTGTTCCATGGGCTATAAACAGCAGGGGTGAGGAACAGTTATGTTCTTGCTGGGACATCACGTGGACTCTACCCTGGGAGAGAGCTGGTATCACTAAGGTTTCTGGTACATTGGAGGAATTTACTGCTGTGACCAGAACAACATTTGCTATTAATAGGAATTTCCACCACCAGTCACTCATAGCCTACTGTGTATCCTGGGCTACATCCATACCCCTCTGGCCCTTGGCCATCCCAGGGGACAGTTGCATTGTTTCTACTTTAGGGGCCAAGGAACTAGGCACAGCTGAGCACTCAGGAAACATGAGAGCTGATTTCCTCCCAGGACAGTTGGGAGTAGCTATCCCACAGGAAAGAGACTGGGGCTTGAGCCATCTCACTGAACTCACCCCCAGGCTAAAGGGCAAAAAAGCAGCCTGGGCAGCACGTGGCAGAGAAGTGGGATCCAGGCACCCAAGAATCCCCTAGATGGTTCAGCAGCGGGTCCTCTCTGCCAACAAGAGCCTTGCTGTCCTGCTCAGCCCTGCCCACCCATGCTGTGAGATGGTTGTGTTTACCATGGCAGGATAGCAAAGGTGGAGTTTACAGTCTGTGATTGTAGCTGGAACGTCTTACACCTTACATTAGCAAACCAGGAAGTAGAGAAAGGAGCAGGCCAACATTCTGTGTTCTTGCTTTTGTTGGAGCCAACTCTTCCATGGGGATCAGACTCACCCAGGCCCCCTCAAGCTGAGCTCCTTGTCCTAACCTCCTTTCTTTCAGCTATAATGTCTCAGTCGACCACCATCCCGTGTGGCGTGAAGCAGCTTTCCATCTTATCCCCACTTCAGTCTCCCCTGGAAGAGTTTAAGCTTCATTTCCGCATTCCCTTTTCTGTCACGGTTGTCTGAGGAGGAAACGGTCCCAACTTTCTCCCTATTGTTCACTCAACTTGGACTTAGGCTTTCGCTTCCATGGTGTCACCGGATCTTCCCTAACTGAAGACTATTGTACAGTGTGCTGGCTAGTCGTAGATCAGCTGACGCACAAACTAGATGTATCTGAAAGGAGGGAAAGGAGGGGATCGCAATTGAGAGAATGACTCCATAAGATCTGGCTATAAGGCATTTTCTTAATTAGTGATCAGTTGGGGGGGGCGGTCCTTTGAAGGTGGTGCCACCCCTCGACTGCTGGTCTGGGTTCTAGAAGAAAGTGGGCAGAGCAAGCCATGAGGAGCAAACCAGTAAGCAACACCTCTTCATGGCCTCTGCATCAGCTCCTGCCTCCAGGTTTGAGTTTTCTGTCCTGACTTCCTTTGATGATGAACAGTAGTATGGAACTGTATCTCAAATCAATCTTTTCTGCCCCAACTTGATTTTTGGTCATGGTGGTTTTGGTGTAGCAATGAAAACCCTAAGATACGCAGTCTAATAGTCATCTTTATGGCTCCCTTTGAACTCAGTCTCAGGTAACAATTCAATCTCAGCAACAAACACAAGAAAATAGTTTTCCCTTTCTTCACTACCTTCCTCTGCTTCTCCCTATAGCCCCACCCTGAGGCTGCTCTCTCCCTGGTTCTGTGCCCTCCTCCTCTTCTGCCTATGCAGACTGTCAACTCCCAGGGTCTAGGCTAGACCTCTCCTTCCTTACTAAATAATGAGGCATTCTTGTATCTGCTCATGAATTCAAATTAAACCACCTGGCGGAGACTCTGCTGCAGGCCATCAATGGACGCCTCTTCCCTGCCCCTGTTTTCCATCTGCTGCTAACTTATCTTAGAATTTAAATAAACTTGTGTCTTAGCCTGACCCCAAAATCAGCACACTGATTCCACTCCACTCCTCCATACTTTTGAACCTAGTTCCTTTCTGGGTTTCCTGTGCCAGTGATTGTAATGACACCCATTAATCATGGAGGCAGAAGGATGAGGACGGAGCACCTCTGAAATGACCCCTTCAGGAAGTGGCTTTCTAAATATTTCTAAATATTTAAATTTATTTAGAAAAATTTCAATGATTTTTCTTAACATTTTTCATTATGGAAAATGAATTTCATAATTAATATTAAACCTATCTGAGGATATGTCTTCAGGCTGTCCGCTTTACCGCACACATCATGGAGGCCAGAGTGCACCGGTATCCATCTCTCTTGCTTGGGCTGCTCATATTTCTGTTCACACTACAGCTCACATGATATTTCCCTTCCCCAAATCTGCTTGTATTGTAAGAGCGTAAACTCTTCCAGTGGACTCTATATATTAGAACGCAAGGAAGTGTGCTTAACTTTGCCTTCAAACCCTGCGCATTGTAGACTCTTCCTACCCGAACCACTCTTTGTTCATTGCTGTGGCAGAGAACCCGGCAGAAACAACTAAACAGATGGAGGATTTAACCATCGGCACAGGGTTCAGAGGGATTGCCAGGCCCATGCAGCAGGAACTGAGGGCAGCGGCTTGTATCACATGGGCAGTCATCAGGAAACAGAGAGATAGATCAGACCGACCTAACAGAGGCTGCAACCAGTAAGCTCAGCTCCTCCGAGATCCACTTCCTCCAGCTAGGCCCCACCTCCGAAAGGTCACATTGGGGAAGACCCCCAGACAGTGCCAACACTGAGCCAATAGAGAGCATGTCCCACCACTCAGCACCACCTCTGCAGTTTGTTTTCTTTACCTTGGTGCTCTTCCAACCCGCTGAGGTTTTGGTCATTTTTGTTTGTTCTGTTGTTGTTGTTGTTGTAATTTTATTTAGGAGTCTCTCATTCTTCTCACATATTCATATAACCATACTTTAGGATATCTTTGCCTCTCCAGTAGAATATTCTTGGTCTAGTTAGTTTGTCTTCAGCCCTCAAAGACAAATTTAGGATTTTTTTTTTTTGGTGGGGGTAGAATTTCCAGGGCAAATTCCTATTTCATATTCTCTCCTCTGCACTAAGATACTGATAAGTGTAAGAAAGTTCATCCAAAACTGAGTCACAAGGTTGTGACTTAATGTAGCGATTTTAGGGATTAAAAGTCAGAAGTCAATTTGAAATATAATTAAGAGATAAATGTAATTATGAGATAAAGGTATTTTAATTTTGTCTGCATCTGTGGTGGCAGAAGGGGAGAGAGAGAGAGAGAGAGAGAGAGAGAGAGAGAGAGAGAGAGAATTCCTAAATGTCTAACTTATTTGGATAGATAGAAATCCACAGAGGAAGGTGACAGATTAAAGCAAAGCAATACATTAAAAGGGTCAATCCCAGTTAATATTTACCAAAGTTGCTAAGTTTGACTTTGCAATTATGTATTTAAGACTACTTTAAAATAAATGAGGTGACAGAAAAACTGACAAGAGTCCAATGTCATTAACAACAGATTAGGTGAACATGTCACGCTACAGTGTATTTATTTAACAGAACATCAGGCAGAGGGTGAAGGAGGAGTCGTTGGCTTAGCCATTTAGAGCATTCGCTGCTCTTGGAGAAGACCTGGATTCAGTTCCTAACACTCAAATGGCAGATGACAGCCACCTACAACTCCTGTTCCAAGGGATCGAATGCCCTCTTCCAAAGTGCATGGGCATCAGGCACGTGTGTGACGCACATAGATAAATGCAGACAAAACCCTAATTGTCGTGTAATAGTTTTCTCTGAGATTGAAACATTCTATCCAGAAGAGAAACTCCTTAAGTAGGAAAGTAAACAATTCAAATTAGCCTCCGGAAGTCCCTGAAACTGACCAGAATCTCTCGGTTCCTTCTTTTCAGAGTAAACAATAAAAACTCTCAGGTGGAAGGAAGCTGAACTGCAAACAAGACTCAAAGAGGAGAAAAGACTGCAAAGAAGGCCCTGAGACCAGACCAGCTGCCTGGGAGAAGCAGGAACCAGTCAAGCTGCCTGGAAGAGGTTTAGACAACTAAGACACCTGGAAAGGATATCCTCCAACCTGTTGAGCTGCCCGCAGACTATGCAGTTTTCCAGGTTCTCAGCTTTGTGATCTGTCAACTCATGCTTTAGTGGGCTTTAGTGATGCAGTTATCTTTGAGTCATTTCTATTCCTGTAAGTAACCTCAATAAAACTCATTGGTTCCCCAGGTTGGACGTCAGTGGTATCTGTACTTTGGTCTGTTGTAGGATCCCTATCTGGGGTGATTAGACATGTGTGCTGCATCTCCCCAGGGAAAGTTTTGTCAGGTGATACTAATATACTAAAATAAATAGATGAAATTTAAAGAACAAAAATTTCCGCAAATGACCATGAAGTATATCTTATTTGGTGCATAATAAGTGTGAAAAGCAAAGTACTGAGTGCATGTATATTACATTAATGTATATCAAACAGAGGTGAGGATTCAAATATATATTAATAAGTGCATGTATTTTTAAAAACAGGTTTATTTCCATTCAACCAAACAAATAACAATAACAACAACAATCTAAACAACAGCCCAAACCACAGGATAACAAATCATCAATATTTTTTAAGATATATTGACAGAGAAGGCTTAAAACTATGGGATAGGGCTGGTGAGATGGCTCAGCGGGTAAGAGCACTAACTGTTCTTTGGAAGGTCCTGAGTTCAAATCCCAGCAACCACATGGTGACTCACAACCACCGGTAATGAGATCTGATGCCCTCTTCTGGTGTGTCTGAAGTCAGCTACAGTGTACTTATGTATAATAATAAATAAATCTTAAAAAAGCAAAACAAAACAAAAACAAAAACTATGGGATAGATCTGGGAAGTGCTGGAGCAAAGATTAAAAGTCCTGATTGGGCAAAATTGGTCACATTGCATTAGTCTGCTCAGGTCAGGGTCCAATATTAATTTTCAGAATAGGGCAGCAACTTTCAGTTTGTAACATGCATTGTAGTTAGAGGCTAGCCTGAGTTTGCCTCAAATAGGCAAAATCCCTGTTGTAGAATGCAAGCAAACTCTCAAAAAGCAGGAAATGAAGGCTGCTAGTTGACTTTCCTTTTTGTAACTACAATCGTACCTCAAGTTCTTTCTCAGGAGGTGTAGAGGTGCATCTCTTTGACCTCTACACTGTGTTTGTTTTGTGCACTTCATGTTTCTGAGGGAGCATTTCCTCCAGGGTTTAGCAACATGGCTCAAGACACCTAATCAGGCAACTTCCCTGTGCCTCTGTTTGTGCTGCTGCTTGACCTCATGCTAGAACATTTCCATCTCAGTTTGAACTCATTCTGGAAATGCCAGGTTTATGATGTGATGGGCCTACCGCAGCCCAGATCATGATGGACTTGCTGTTGTTAAATTGCACGTACTTAACTATTTCATGGGATGGAAGCGGGGGAGGGGGTGTGTGTGCTCAGGCCACAGGATGCATGTGAAGGTCAGAGTACAACATGTGGGTGTGGACTCTCTCCTGCTGTCATGGAGGTCCTGAAGATAGAATTCAGGTTGTCAGTCACTATAGGAGCCATCATGGTGCCCTTGGGTTGGCTCAGCAGGTGCAGTCATTGTCATGAAGCCTGATTGATGACCTTTCTCACAGTAATAGAAAGCAAACCGGCTCACAGGAGGTTACTATGACACTGATCTCAACATATCAGTATTTACCAATAGGATATGTGGGGGGAGGGGACATGTAGAGAGAAAAAATTTAGGAGGTTGTTCTATGTGATAGCAAAGCCTGGCAATTAAAGAGATGCTGTGTAAGATTTATATTGTAATGCAAGTCCAGAGGCAATGTGAAGATCTATCACTTATATTAAATCCTTCCACTGATGAGGCCTATTCATTAAGAGGGGGGGGGGTGTAATTCACTGTGTCAAATGTCTACTAATTCTAATTTTATTCACATCTAAACTGCTTTCACAGCAACATCTGGATTGTAGTTTGACCATACACCCAACACTCTATAGCCTGACCAAAGTTGGCACAAAGTTAACCATCAAAGTACAAATGTCCAATGCCAGACCCTGCTCCAACAGTTTTAAAGGTGTCGGTCTTTTCTTTTCCCAGTAGGTGGTTACCCGTGTAAATGGTCTCTCCGGGAAATAACTGAAGATTCTGTGTGTATTTACTGTGGTGCTACAGTGTCCTTTTTCCAGGGGAAGCACTGCCCCTTCCTATACGTTGGTGATGGATCTGTTACCTTTCAGTTCCAAATGCGCCCATCAATACTTCCTGCGTGCTGATGCATGGAATTTCATAACCCATGTCCCTAGTGAGAAAATACTGAGCTTCCCAGCAGAGGATGCTAGAAGAATGGTCTAGGAGGAAGGAGCATTTTCTGCTCCAGGTAGCTGTATTGTTGTTGCTCGGCAACACATTCAGTGGTGTTTCACCCAGCTCAGCCTTGTGAAGGCCTTGTGCCCTTTGGGCTTCTTGTCCATACCATACCAACACATCTCTCCTCTCTCTGCTATGATGAGGTCTGAGCTCTGACCTTCAGGAGATAATGCCTTTCTTTACAAATTTGTCTTTGCTTGGGGTCTCCCTCATTTCTGGGGTAGCCTTGTATTTTATAGTTACTCCTTACAATAGCCAAATTATCACTCATATTGAACTTTCCATGTTTATGTTCTTGCATGGCGTTCATGTCCTAATTGGATCTGAACTGATAGAGAATAGGAATTGTCCCAGTGATTTGAATGAGAGCCACATAGGTTTGGTCCTAGTTGGTGGCGCTGTTGGGAATTATAGAAGGAGTATGTCCATAGGAGCAGATGGTGAGAGTTTACTTCCAGTACTTTCTCTCTGCTTCCTGTGTGTGGACGGAATGCAACCAGCCAGCTCCTTGTTCATCCTAGCATGCTTTTCTCACAACTATGGACTCCAGCCCTCTGGAGCCACAAACTAAATGAAATCTTTCTTCCTTAAGTTGCTTTTGGTCATGGCATTTTACGAGCTACAGGAAAATAACTACTATACATGCCTAGGAAGTCATGATTTAGGGGTTGGTGTGACCATACCCCTTGGCTTGCATGCAGTGCTGTGTATCTAACTAGCAGAAAGTGGGATGCTAGTAACCTGTGGCACGTGATGACATCATAACTAGTCAATTTGTGGTTGACTATGAGCATGTTTTGGAAACTCCGTTTTCTGCTGCGTTTGACCAGTATGGCAGCACAGTAGGTATCAAGACCATGATCAGGAATAGAGTAGGAAAGTGAAAATTTTCCATAACTTTCAGCTTTCTTCTCTGCAAAAGTAGCTTTCTCTTTCACCCTTTGCATAATACCCTAAGCATACTTAGCTGCTGGCTGTGCCTGGTCTGGGTACCAGGTAATCACTTCCTTCATTGGCTGTGAACCAGCTCTGTCCTGGACAACAGAGAGTCTCTGATAGTCCAGTGGGCTCTGCTGTGTTTTCACCAATGAGGGCTACAGCTCACTTCCTTGTCATTTGGGGGTGCTCACCTACAGCCCTAGGCACTCATCTTTTTCTCTGCTCAGGTCACTGGTAATTCTGTACACTGAACTTTTCTGTCTAAATCACTTTGTACTTTTTGGTCCTGGTTAGACTTCTGCTAAAACAAAACCCAGGTCTGACATTTGGCACAGGGAGAGTCTTATGAAAACTAAACAGCAGTGAGAGATGTGGTACTTAGGTCAAATGGGAAAAAATCAGAATATAATGTTTGTATACATATTACGAAAGGATATCAGAAGGGAATGCATAAAACATACAATTGAGCTAATATATGAGGTTGTAGGAAATGAACTAATGACTTCTCTTTTATGTTTCAGAACATGTCTACTTATATACTTCTTTAAAAATGGTCTTACGAAATAAGCTAATAGCTCAGTACCTTTGTTTCCTACCCTGAAAAGTGTAAATTTGTATATCACCTGTCCTTACTGTGAGAATAAACTGATATGCAAAATATTGAAACCATTAGCAAAACAATGCCTGGCCAGTAGTCAGGCATGTCAATTCTTTTCCTGCAGGGCCATTTGTGCGTGGTCATTTATTATATGGTGTTACGTGACATTCATGTGTTCTGGTCAACCTCCAGTCATAGTGGGGAACCACACGCACAGATGAACCAGTGTACATGTTTACAGTTTGGGGGGGGGGGGGTTGAAAACCACATGAAGATTAGAAGGACCTGAAGTGGGCGTATAAGGCCAAGTTTCCCTTTCCTTATATTTTTGTTGAAGCAGAGTCTTTTCACTGAAAACAGAACTGACAGTGTGGTGTGCTGGAAAGTGGAATGGATCGAGAACGAGATTTGAGAGGTTTTTTTTGTTGTTGTTTTTCCTCTACTTTAATCAAACCCCTCAGATTCTCTAGACTAGTTTCCTGCTAATAGTGTGAGATGGTGTAAGATGCCATCACCGTCTTGCCAGTTCTATGAGTTGATGGGTTTTGTGCACTTAAAAAATAGTTTGGAAGCTGGAGAGATGGCTCAGTACTTAAGAGCTCTTGCTGGTTTTCCAGGGGACCCTGGCTCAATTCCCAGTACCCAGCAGGCTCACAAACATTCATAATTCCAGTCCCAAGAAAGCTGATGCCCTGGCACCTCTGTGGGCACTAGACACAAACATGGTGCACATGTATGCATGCAGGCAAGATACTCGCATGCATATAATAAAAATAAAATATAAAGGAATAATTTTGTGAGGTGCCTTCTTTCTGTGCCCAAAGTGATCCCTCAGACTAGTTTTGCAGCCTGTGAATTAGAGAGGATGTTCAGACTCTATTTCCTGTCCCTCACTGCAGAGGCAATCAAGTAACCCAGAGTCAGAGGAACAAAGCCCAGGAGGAGTTTACACAGCGTCCCAGCTTCCCAAATGCAGATCATTGGTTGCTGTTGTTGGCTGACAGGAACTCTGAATCACACTGGAAACTCTAGGCCATGATTGTGCATACACTTGCCTGATTTAAAATACTGTCACATGCCTTCCGTCTTTTGTCTGTATTCTAGAAATCGGAGCATTTTGATTAGCAAACGTGAAGGCTTTATGTCCATTACAGAAGGTAAGTCCCACTGTGATGTTGAGTTGTAAAATGTTTACCTTCATAGGCACGAGGCACTGCAGGACCTACTCTACCTCTCACTTAAGAGACAGAAAATGCAGCAACAGGGAGGTGACTTAACCTACCCATGATTACAGCCATGAGCAGGTTGGGGAGTCTGACCTCATCTCTGAACCTAGGCAACATGAAGGGGAATTAAATCAGCCATTTAGTTAACTTGAGGACATGTACCCTCTTCCAAAGAGAACTCAGAGACACGTCCATTGAAAGCTAAGTTCTCAACACTGGGCTTACAATTATGTCCTCTGATTCCTGTCATAAGTTAGAGAAAGTGGAACAAGTACTGAAACAACCTATATAATTACTGTTTATTCCTGAAGAACAATCTAGAAAGAATGGTCCAGGGCAGAATAGAACTTTTTTTTTTTTTAAAGATTTATTTATTATATATAAGCACACTGTAGCTGTCTTCAGACACACCAGAAGAGGGCATCAGATCTCATTACAGATGGTTATGAGCCACCATGTGGTGCAGTCCTTGCTGCCTGCGAAGACAAGAATGACATGGACACCATGGTTCACGCAACAGTTTCTTCTTTTACTTGTGGCTTTTTTCTTACAGCTCTCTCCACTTCAGCAAGGGCAACAATAACAACAACCCTCCTATATTCACGCTGACTGACCTCATCTCGCTCTACCCCACCTCATCCAATAAGAAATCACACACGCTCCAGCCACAAGCTCAGGTCATTCACCGATAGGCTGACAGGTCCGGATCACAAGGAACAGTCCAGCCTGGCAGGCAGCCCACGCGTGCAGCTCCATTGTGCATGCTCAAGCAGGGCAGTAAACAAGTGGGGTTCAAGAGGCCTGGCAATGGGCCAGGGTGCCATCTAGGCCCATGTGGCCACACTGGCTTCCTGCAACCATGTGGTTGCTGGGAATCGTACTCAGGACCTCTGGAAAAGCAGTCAGTGCTCTTAACCCCTGAGCCATCTCTCCAGCCCCAGAACAGAACTTTTTAAATGAACTTTGAAATACTTATTTTTGCTTGCATGCCTGCAGGCTAGGAAATTAGACAAAATATTTTCCCCATGTTCAATTATAAAATACATACTGCAGTACCATATACTCAATCAACAAATGAATAAAATGAATTTATATATTATAATAAAGAGACTTCTCTTTTATTTTGTAAGGGATAAATCAGTTTTTTATTCCTCTAAGAGGCTGGAGGACACCTTGATCAGTTTACGTGACCTTTCTTTTTTATTGCTGCCTTTAACACTATGAGTTTTTCCCAGTCCAGTCATCAGGGTAACCAAGTGTAGTTTTTTCCTCAATAGGTGCTGAATGGGGTTTCTTTCCCTTCTGCTGTTGCTCCATGTGTTTCTTGCCTCTATACTCTTGCTGGCCTCTTCTGCTCCTCGTGTAGAGGACAGAGGAAGGGTCTTCTCCTGAAGCCCTCAGATATTTTAGCTCCGTACCTCCCATCACCACCACTGATAAAACAAAGGTTTTCTGTCTATCCCTGGATGCTCTAGAATGTTCTCTATAGACCAGGCTGACCTCGAACCCATGGCTCCACCTCACTCTGCCTCTTGAGTGCTGGGATTAAAGGCTTGGGTCAGGGCCACCACTGCCTGGTTTGTTGTCTTCACTGGCAGGAATGAAACACATTTGATAGTGATTCCGTGTCCTGCTTTGGACAATTCCTGTCCAAAGGATCCCCTTAAGTTAGAACCCTTCTTAGAAGCCTTAGACTCATGTGTCTTCTCATCTTTTCCCTCCGGCTGAGAATGGCCCTTTGCCTATCTCCTCTTGTTTAAACAGCGTTCTGCTATATTCTACATAGTCAAATTTAAAATTGACTTCCTGTTTTGCCACAGCACTAAGACCCATAAAGAATAAAGACTCATTGATAATGAGTCTTTCACGGGACAAATTTCTATTCATAAGACTTAACATAACACACGTGTCCAATAGGTAATTATACAAATGAGTGGCTAGATCAATGAAACACGGTTTTAAAGAATGCATTGTGGCTGGCTGGGCATGGCACATGACTACTAAGGCATCCCAGCTACTAAAGTGGTTGAGGTGCCAGGATGACAAGTTCAAGACCAGCTCTGGCAACTTAGGAAAACCTTATCTCAAAATTATTTAAAAGAGGACAAGAAACGTGGCCTGGTGTAGAGTGCTTGCCTATTAACCATAAAAGCACACACAATAAGTACCTCATGCTTGAAAAGTGTAGAAGCAGTTCTTGGCTACTTAGTGAGTTCTTTTTTCTTCTACCTTTCTCCACCCTTTTTCTTCCTTTTCATCCTCCTAATAATAAATAGGAGATAAAAAGGATAGAGGGGAAAGGGGTGACATTATTGTTAGACTACGTCTTGCTGATGAGGGATGGCAAGTTCCTTCTTCACCATCAGGATTTCTAATTTCTTTTTTTTGTTTGTTTGTTTCTTCTTTGCACATGATGGCTTAACAAACCTCGGCCAACAGCAAATGAACCAACAACAACCACCCGCCTATCTGGGATCTAGCATTTATATACGTTGGAAAAGTCCCCAGAATTCCAAACATTGCATAATTGCAGAAACTATCTGCAGCTGGCAGAATCACACCCCTGCTAGAGCATGAGGCAAATCATAGTCAGCTGCTGTGGCCAATGTAAAACAGCCCCATACCCCACCTCTAGGAATAAAGTGAAAGCATATTCCCATAATACTTGTGTGCTTTTCAAAGATATTAAAACTCTTACTACAGTAGAAATCCACATATTTGAATATATAAATGTAAATATTTGCATATCACTTTTAGACATTATAAGTTATTTGTTGGGATGTATCTTTTTTTTTTCTTCTGCTTTATCTGTTTTGAAACCCTTAGGTTAGGGTTAGGTTCTGGGGATGTGTCTGTTAGTGACAACGCAGTGACTGAACTCTTAGATCATGTGTGTGATAACAATCACCATCCTCAGGAAAACACAACCTCAGAGTCCACCCAGGACCACAGTCAGCAGGCAGAGTATTGGAAATACCACAGTAGGTGTGGCGCCCTGTGATGAAGGACTTGGAGAGGAAACCAGTGGCAATGTGATATAAACTTTTGTTTACCCTGAATAGTACCTATGTAATCAGAGGATAAAGAATTGCTAGTTGTTAAAAAAAAAAAGAGAGAGGTTTTGTTTTGTTTTGTTTTGTTTTTTTTAAACTCATGGTAGGGAAGCAACCACAGGAAAGACATCATGGAGCATCAAGGATACATAGAACACTTTCTGTTTTCATTGCTTGGTGGATGAAGATAAGGTGAAGAAGCCATCCAAACCTAGCAAAGGGCCAAGGACATGATGTCATCTGGGAGCCCAGTTTTCACTGCAATAAGCATTAAGAGGAATATTCAAGACTGTGGGAAGATTTCAGCTACCATCTTGCATGAGCCCCATTTTAAAGCTGAAGAACCTGAGGCAGAGGGTGGGAAATATATGATACATACCCAACCTCACATCACCAGTGGAAATGACACAGAGCAATAGGCTTCCAGATTCTACATAGCTTTAATTGACAACCAGCAGCACACAGACCAGGGCAAAGATACTACTCCACTCCATGAGATGCCTACAATGGCTCCTTATACATAGCAGGCACCACTAATCATCCACTGAATGGATTTTTTAAAAATACATTAGTATTAGCTGTTTGATGTTATCAAGAAAAATTAAGTGATATCTATAATATAGATCTAGCTGTCTACATGCCATCCAATCACTCAGCTGTCTAAAAGATTGTTCTAGATTTAGCATGTCCAAACAGTTCCAGCCCTCCACTACCCAGATCAGCTTCACTTCAAAGGAATCTTTCTCCTTCATGTTGATGGCAACTCCTTCATCATCCTGGTTACTAAGAATAAAATGTCATGAATTACCTTTGATGTTTCCTGTTGGTTCTACTTTAAAAATACACTCAGAAACTGACCACCCTCCCAAACTTCTCTCCCTGCCTAACTCAATTCATAGCCATCTTTCTCTTCATTAGTACAACAGTCTCCAGAGTCCTGGTTTTCACCTTTGCTCATACCTAGTGTACTAAAAAAAAAAAAACAAAGAGTGATTCTTTTAAAGCAAGTCAGAACAGCCCTCTTTTGACTCATCTAAAGTAGGCTCACATTTCACTCAGAAGAAGGAAGGGCTAACAGCATTGTTTATAGTTCTCAAGAAGTGGAAACAATTTAAAACTCTCCATATGAATGTATAAACAAAAGTATATCATATTTGTTTGGCTAAATAACATACAGCAATGAGAAAAAGGGATGTGCTGACATACACTAGGACTTGGATGGGCCTTTAAAGCATTATAAATGAAGAGAGACAATGGCAAGAGGCCACACAATATAACTCCAGTTACAGCAATTTCAGTACAGGAGAGTCCTCACAGAAGGTACATGAAAGTGACTGAGAATTCGAAAGATGGGAGAAAAGGTCAGTGAACTCTGCCTGAGGAGGGGAAAAGTGAGAAAAGAATAGTAGAGAGAAGAAGAGAAGAGGGGAGGGAGAGAAGAGGGGAGAAGGAAGGAGGGGAGGGGAGGGGAGGGGAGGGGAGGGGAGGGGAGAAAACATAAAACAGAAGACATGGAACTTCATGCAGAGACAAGACAAAGGACATAATTCATGGGGGGAAATTGACTGTGCTGGAACACAGTACATGGTGAGATGAATCTCTCAGGCCATGGCTGTGCTCTTTAATCTAATGAACAATGAAGAAGCAGGCTTCCATATGTGAAAATACTCATTCCACAGTGTCAAAAGTATCATGACCTCTCCCTGAAGTCTTTGTGCATGGCGACACAAGTCCTTCATATATTCACTCATACTTTTGTTTTTCTTCTAATTTATTTATCATTTACTGAGTGGTAGATATTAGAAACAGATAATCAGGGGGAAGGGAGGGAATGGGGTGGGAACAGAGGCAACAGAGAGGGGGGAGGGGGAAGGGGGAAGTGAAGAACTCTTGGAGCAGTAACCAGGAAGTGGTGCAATATTTGGTATATAAATAAATAAAACAATTTCTTAAAAAAAAAAAGAAAAGTAACCATTCAAAGAAACTACAGGTGTGGGGGATTTGTAAAGGAAGACATGAATATATGAATACATACTATTAGAATGTTTGGTGACAAGGTCAATGGAATGTGTGCCAAGGTTAAAATTTTTTGTTGCGACAACAAGGATTTTCAAGAAAGAAAAGAAAGAGATAAGCAAGGAGTTGGGTGTGGGGCATGGGGTGGGGGTGGAGAATCCCTCTATTCTAGGAGAGTTTGATGTCTAGTAGAGGAAGACAGGTTTAAAAATCTAATAAAAAATGCAGGGCCAGCTAACCTCTGTGAGAAGATAGACTGGGGAGGTGTGGGCCTGGTCATAGAGTGGACATTCAAGGCATAGGCTCCACAACGTGTCCCTGTAATCCTGCAACCCACTTTTGATCATCCAAGATTTAAGGGAACTTTTATTCCCTTAAATAAAAGTGGACTGGGGGAGATAATGATGTGTAGCTTCCCAGTGGCTTAGGCTTGGGAATGCTGTAACAGTGGCTTAGGACATGAGAGATGAGTGGCCATGTTGCTGTCCTCAGTTCCTTCAAGGGTCTTTGGAAGACCCCGTTGCTTATCTCTGCCAGCGTCCTGGATCTGGATCGTTCCTGCCGGCCACACTCCTCCCATCTCTGCCTCTGCCTTGTGAGCTTCCCAGTGTTCTCATGTCTTTGCTTTAGTGCTAGCTTGTCTCTCAGCACTGGTGGATCAAACTCAAGGCCCTGTTCTTCCTAGGCAAGTGTCCCACTGCTGGGCTACAGCCCAGCTCCTCTCTATCTCTTGTAAGGACACAGTCATTAGATTTAGGCCCCACAAGACCCTTAATGCAACTGTATCAGAAACAATCACACCTCCTGTCGTTTCCAAGTAAGGAAATTTCATAGATTTTTGGATGAACTTCTTATCTTTCTTAGAGGTTACCTTTCAGTTTGTTATAATCAATAAAAAATCTGAAGTTTGGACTAGAGAGATGGCTCAGTAGTTAAGAGCATCCACTTCTCTTGCAGAGGGTGTAGGTTCAATTCCCAGTACCCACACGGCCTCACAGCAGCTTGTACTTGGCCATGACTCTAATTTCAGGGGATTTGATGCTTTCTTCTGACCTCTAAGGGCAATGGGCACACATATGATGCATATATGCATATCCAGGCAAAACGTTCAAACACATAAGATAAAAATAAATAAATCTGGAAAAAAATATGAAATTCTCCTTTGCTTTTATTAGGAACTTTCTCACACTCATACTTTTTCCTTCCAGGGTAAAAGATTGCCTTTCAGAAGTATGTGTGTGTGTGTGTGTATGTCTCTCTGTGTGTGTATCTGTGTATCTGTGTGTGTGTGTGTGTGTGTGTGTGTCTGTGTGTCTCTGTGTGTGTGTCTGTGTGTGTATGTGTATGCTTGTGTGAATTCAGGATCTATGTAGAACTAAATGAAGCAGATAAGTGACCTAAGGTAGAGATGTTCATGTGACCGTAGCAATTATTAATGTGATCCAAGTCCATGGTTAGTTTGACTTTTATTGTGGACTTAGAATGACAAACTAGGTTAATTTTCTAGAATAATTATTTTCTGTTTGACCATACATCAAATTGCTAATATAATCAATGCTAACACTCTGAAAAACTTGGACATTTCCCTGTCTTGGCCCTTTCCCCATACGTAGCACATATAGCCAGGTTGCACAATGAGGCTCAGTGAATAGCTGTCGAGTCCGAGACTAGAAGAGATTTGATTCAATACAGGAGCATAGAGAAAAGGGCCAGGGCACACGCATGTCATAGTTGCACAAGGTATGGTGATCGTTTGATACCCAGAAACAAAAGTACTGACCTTTGACCCACATCCCACTCAAAACTCAATACCAGAGGGATTATAGACAGCACAAGATGGAGACAATACAACTAGCAGAGTAAAACAAAGGGGATGTAGTGCCTTAGGCAGAGAGTTCTTACATTGGTACAAGGCATTAATGATAAAGCGATGGATAAACTGGTACTCATTAGAATGAAGAACCTAGGTTTATAAAATACACTGGAACTTGGCAAGTTATGGACCAGCAGCTAAATTAAGCCTGCCACATCCCAGCGAGCAGCTTGTGAAGTAAGAATAGTTTTTCTATTTTTATGTAGGTGAAGAAATCGGAAGATGGTATTTCGTAATATGTGAGACAAGAATGACATTCTACTTTAGCGTCCATAAATTGGATTGAAACATAGCCCAACTCACCCGTCAAGCTTCCTCAATGGAAGACGTTCTAACTGCTGTAGTAGTACCGTGGGAGAGTTGGCTAATTGACACAGAGATCATACACCCTGCAAAGCCTAAAATAGCTACTATTTGGCACTGTTTAGAAAAATTCTGCTGACTTCTAAAATGTAGAATCAAGAAAGTACAAGGATAAGTTACAGATAGGGGAACTATATCCTCCATAGAGAAGATATATAATCCCTAAGAAAACATTTAAAGGAGGGACAGACACCTTGAATATGCATCTAACTAAAGAATATAGACAAATGTCTATTGAGCACATAACACAGTGCTCTTTAGAAAAATGCCTATTAAAACCACAGTGAAATACCCATATATACCCACCAGAATGGCTAAACTCCAAAGGTCTGACAATATCACATGCTGAAGACACAGCCAGGTAGAGTATGAATTGGTGTAGCTATTCTGAAACACTCTGGAATAGTATTTATTACATGGAAATACAGTTATCCTGTGCAGGTTACCTAACTGAACAAGAATATCCCTCCTGCAAGATGTGTGCAAGGGGGGGGGGGGGGCTCATTAGCAGCCTTATCTATGACATATTACAAATAGAAATAACCCAATTTGGGCTGGAGAGACGACTCAGTGGTTAAGAGCACTGATTGCTCTTCCAGCGGTACAGAGTTCAATTCCCAGCAACCACATGGTGGCTCACAACCACCTGTAATGGGATCTGATGCCCTCTTCTGGTGTATCTGAAGACAGCTATGGTATACATATACATATAAAATAAATAATTCCTAAAAAGAAAGAAAGAACCCAATTTAAACAAGTAAGTTATGACCAATCAGGAAGTAAGACAACATAAAGTAAGTGAAAAAAGAATGACGTATAGCACCAGGCGTGGTGGCGCACACCTTTGAACCCAGCACTCGGGAGGCAGAGGCAGGTGGATTTCTGAGTTCGAGGCCATCCTGGTCTACAAAGTGAGTTCCAGGACAGCCAGGGCTATACAGAGAAACCCTGTCTCGAAAAAAACAAACAAACAAAAAATGACGTATAGCTCCACAAAAGAATTTGGATGGTCCTTTCAGACATCATATTGAATAAGGTAACACAGGGACATTATCCTCATGTATACTGGATACTGGTTGTACGAGGTTCAACTTTGGTGAAGGATCATTAATTGGGAAGTGGCTAGGGAAGCGATTGAGGTGTTTGATTTGGATGTAGTTCGTGGCCAGGCACATATTTATATAAAAGCTACTAGTGTAAGAATAACAAGTCAACTTAAAGGCTCACAACTAATTACTCTCACAGCATAGCACAGGTGCATTTTTCTACAACCAAAGACTTAGACGTGTGAAAGATCAACCAGGATGTGTGTGAGGTAGAAATGTGTTGTGTCTGTTTCTGTGCACTTAAGCTGTGACACACCTTTCCAGCCACGCTGTACAATCATGGTTTGTATGCACCGTGGGCCTTTCTCTTGTGCCCCTGTGTCGAATCATGACTCCTCTCATCATGACTGGTGCTTGAAGCCTTGTCATTTTACATGTGAAGCACACACTTTGATTTATGTCTGAGATTATCGTCTGTCCTAAGAAAACAACCAATGCCTATAAAGGATGCAACCCCAAGCTCTGGTACGTTTATCCTCGAGTCCTATGGGGAGTCCTAACACAGCACGGGTGCTCAGAAAACCATGGTTGGTGGTGAAACAGTGATAAAATACATGTATGTATACAATGAGTAATTATGCACGCAGAAATGCAGTGAGTGTGCCTATTTGTGAATTCATTGGTCACATGGACACACATGTGCACACGATCATCCACCACTTCCTCTCGGACAAACACAAATAAGCAGTCACGTCAGGAACACTTATCTTTCTCCTTATATGTTTGACAGAAGGCAAAGGTTATTCAGTGTTGGTTACTGATTAAAATCTTGATGTCTCCTCTCTTCCTGGGTTCAAGTCTGGGACTCAGCCCTTGGCCACCTTCAGCGGGTTTCTTCACCTCTCTGTGCTTAGCAATCTCATTTTTAACATGGAAAAAATTTGCTCCTGTGGTTGTTTAGAATTTAAGATGAGTTCATGGGTATTATAGCCAGATGCTTAAAGGCTCCATGAAGGTAGGAACTAACCTGGTCATTTGCTGGTTTAGTCTGTTTGACTCACCACAACATCCCTAGTTCCTGGAAGTGTTAGGAGCATACATAGCAGACATCCTTTAGATATCTAGCAAATGAATAACCAGTATCCCAATCTTCAAAACCTACCTATTCTTCTTGCTTGCCCATTGTTCATACATCACAGAATAATTCCAGCCATTCCTCAGTCTCCAATTGCAATTTACTCCTGGTATCGTATGAGCATTTTCCCGCAGTGTCACAAGGTGGCAGCATGAGTCTCCTTTTGAGAGAGCAGAAGGCTGCTTTTACCCGTGTCTTGAACAAGCTTGGCAGTGCCTTCATTTACTAGTTTCTCAAGTAGGCCTGCACCCCTGGCTTTTGTTTTTGCTTCCAGTACTAACTGTGTGGAGAAGGTAACGTTTTCTCTTCGCAGCTCTAACTTTGAGCTAAAGAAAAGAGTACTGTTTGTAGAGAGGCAAGAATGCTAATGTGATTCCAAAGTTGTCTCACAGCGACCCGGTTTGATATTCCAAAACTCTCCTCCTATAACAACAACCTGCCTGACAAATGATGGACACAGATCTCTTGTCTCAGAGACATGATGTCAAACGACATTGTGATCTTACCATCCTGCAAGAAACAACAAACCAATTAAAGCCGCGTTTCCTAACAAAAACAAAGGGAGGCCAGTTCTGCAAGAGAGCTCGCAAAGCCTTCTGGGGGAACCGCTGGGCGGAAGCAGAAATCTCTGAGCATCTTCCAGAACGGGGTCTGGTGGGATGAAGACAATCTTGATTTAGAAATGAACAAATCTGGCTTCAAACAGGACTTCAGGATTCTCCTTACCTCAACCTAAGCAAGCTCTCCTCCTTCCAAGATTCGGTTCCTGCCTTTTTGTTTGTTTGGTTGGTTGGTTTTTGTTTTGTTTGTGTTTGTTTCGAGACAGGGTTTCTCTATGTAGCTCTGGCTGTCCTGGAACTCACTTTGTAGACCAGGCTGGCCTCGAACTCAGAAATCTGCCTGCCTCTGCCTCCCAAGTGCTGGGATTAAAGGCATGTGCCACCACTGCCTTTCTAAAGCAAGCATAACACTCTCCTGCGTTCAGAGGAAAGGAGAGACATTTTTCTGTAGCGTGTACAGCATGGCCGACTTTGCTCTGCATGAGCTAATGTGAGAATCGCTTTCACTTTATCTGTTAGAAAACTGGTTCCATCCAGTTGAATAGGCTTGCCCAGATTTTCCCATCAGTAAAATAGGGCTAATGAGTACTGAAGTCACAAATAGTATTCATTTAATGCATTGTTTATTATGTTTGCAGTGCTGGGGCCAACTGAAGGCTTCCAAACATTCATTTGCTTATTGTGAACCACGTGGTTTCAGGTGTGTTCTTTTAGTTTTCAAAACTTCTTGGAGTCTTCCACAGAAGAAAAAAAAAATGACCTACCTCATTGAAAAGTTTCAAGGGAAGTAGAGTCTGGGCTGGTTCCTCTGTTTGCATCAGCAGAGACCAGATTTTCTGACCCACATCTCTGCTCCTTCCTGCTTTGGCCAAGGAGGATAAGTATGGAGTTACACAAGATATCACATTCAGTGTTCACAGGGGCAAGCCAGCAGCTTTGAGTAGTACATGCTGGAGGAGGTAGAGTGGCTCGGCTTTGAAGAACCTGGATAAACCGGCACTCTCTAGCCAAACTATGTCTTCTTAATTTTCACAACTTAAAACATGGACTCTGGCTTTTTGAGTACAACTCTGTAGTGTCGTGGCTGCTACTCTCTTCCTTCAAACACTTCCAGAGCCAATTCATATCTGTTCTTCAAAAAAAATAAAAATGATTAATTAGGTATTGGGGGTTAAACTGATTAAGTAGATATTAGGGGAGAGAGAGAGAGAGAGTTATGAGGTAACTGAGAGATCCTAGAAATGAAGGCTATTAAACCTCTTGGGAGGGATCGGTTATTTGAGAATGACATGTTGCCACACATACGAAGTTACTCTTAGAAGGGCGTTTATCCCTGCTGATGTGATAGTTTTTACACAGCCATGCTAGTGAAGTGGCTGTCATTTTAATGTGTGAGTTTTGGTAAGCTATGTTTACCAGGAATTTTAATGACTTAATGACTTTGAAATGACACCATTGTAAACTATCATCAGACTGGCTTCACTGAGGTTTATTTGCTGGTAAAATGGCTCAGCGTCAGGTGTAAAGCTAAGGAAAGGGAGGACAGGACAAGGGGGACAAACTAGAATGAGGAAAAAGAGTAAAGTCAAAAGGTTTTCGGCTGTCTGGGGCCTTACCTGCTCTCGGTTGGACGGGATGCTGCTTCTGACTGGCAGCTGACATGTCCGCTCCTTGTCCGTCTCATTGTTAGCCAGTTCCAATGGGAGTTAAGGCTGCTTTGTTTATCTAAGGAATTACCTAAGGAATTAGGCTGACACTGTATTTTATGGCTTGTTCAAGTCAGTCTTAATGAATATTTCAAATATTCTGTTCCCTTGAACGCTATCCAAATATAATCTTGTTTGCAGAGAGCTACACCTATCACTTAACAGCACAATCCAATCCTTTAGTGAGGAGAGCCCTGTAAGTAGAAATAGAAAGCTTTTATTTAAACATTCATTTATCTTTTTTGTTGTTGTTGTTGTTTTAGTCTGCTTTTGGGATAACAGATTTTTACCTTTCCTAATAAGTGATTGAGGTTAAGCCAGAGAACCTTAATATAAAATAGATTCCTTGAACCGAAGCTAGTGTGGGCTAAAGTTAGCAATCTCAGTAATTTGTAAAAACAGCAATGATGGCTCAGCTATGGTTGGAGAAAAGCTGGGCTTTTAAAGTGCATTTGTTGTTAATGTAAGTCATCTTCCAGAGGAGGAGGAGGAGCAGGTAGGTTGGACTAGCTGAGCTCCACTCAGTTGTGTCTTGGGCAGTGGTTTTCACTGCTGCTCCTTCAGATCTCTAAGACAGGCTTCAGGGTTCAGGCCTTGAAGCAGCAAGTTATGGCCACTTGTGCAAGGGAATGAAGCCGGAGTGGGAAGTGGGAGCGCAGATGCTGGAGGACCCAAGGTGGGCGGCAGGTTAGAGCAGGCGGCAGAAGCTGCCTTTCTGTGCTGATTGGAATTCTGAAGATTTGGCACATTGAATTTCAAGGAGGTTTCTGCACGTGAAGAAGAGGATTGTGAGCATGGAAGAACCTCGGGTACCCAGAATTCCTTTTAGAGTGCTGTTAATTATAACATTAGCTTCGCATTGTTGCTGCTGTTTTCCCAGGTGAGGCTGTGCTGCTTCTCCTGAAGGGGGTTTCAAGGAACTTCTCTTAGATGCCAAGGGGCCTCACCTGCTCTCCTTTGATGGGCGGGATGCCTCTGATTGGCAGCTGACACGTCCGCTCCAGCACTTTCTTGGTGCATCTTGCTTTCAGAAGACAGGACTTTGCCTTTCCTTGCCAGTCTCATCGTTAATTAGGTCCAATGTGGGCTTAATTCAGCATACCTCAAACCCTGAGCACTACAGAGGCTCACTGAGGATAATCAACGGTCCCACGTCAAAGGCCATTTACACAAATGACTAGTTTTTGTTAACTGACACCAAGTTAGACTGAGTGTTGCACGAGTGGCCTAGGCGAAATATTGAAGGTAAAATTAATCCTGTGCTGGAACCAAGCAGGACAAGGAGAGGGGGTGAAAGATCAGGGTGCACCGGAGGAGAAACAGTGTGCTAGTTGAGGGGAGGAAGGTTTATGATGTAGGTAGAGGGGTGGGACCGAAGCGGTAGGCAATAAAAGGGATACTCAAGAGGGCTGGCGGTGGGATACAGAGTTATGGAGTGGCCCACTAGGGCAGTCGGATATCATTTGTACTATCCATCCAAAAGCTAGGACTTGGAGCTGGGGAGATGGCTCCGTGATTAAGAGCAACTAGTGTTCTTGCAGAGGACCCAGATTGGGTTCCCAGCACCCACACAGTGGCTCCCAGTCATCTGTAACTCCAGTTGTAGGGATCTAACAGCCCTCCTTGGCCTTTGTGAGTGCTTCGAGCATATGGCACACAGACATACATGCAGGCAAAACACTAGTCTGTATAGACTGATATAGAATACTAGATAGAATAATCTTTTTATAAAAACTAGAACCAGCTGCATCTAATTCCAGCTCTCGAGAGGCAGAGGCAGGCAGATCTATCTCTGTGAGTCTGAGGCCAGCCTGGTCTACATAGTGAGTTCTAAGACATATTAGGGCTAGAGAGAGAGAGAGAGACCCTGTCTCAAACAAACAAACAAACAACAATGCTAGAACCATTGAGCCATTTCCACCTCTGTATTATAAAGACCCTTGGAAGAAATGTGCATTTGTATGCTATGTACTGTGCTCCAAGCTTGATACTAAGGAAAATGTAAGGGAGGGTCCTGACCCTTCAAGTGTTGATTCTCTTGAAGGAAAAAAAAACAAAAAACAAAAAACCAGCTCATAAAAAAGTAATCAACTTTAAAAATCATATAAAACCATATAAAAAGTATTCAAAGGGAAACATCAGATTCCTTGAAAGTCAAGGCCAATAATGCTCAGGTATGCCGGAGGCCAGCTGGACTAGGAAAGAGGCGGGCAGGCTTGGCTTTGGTTACCCACGTTCAGAACTAGTAGTATTGGCTCAACTCACCGAGCTCCTCTGTTGTGCAAGCTTTGCTGCAGAAGCACATGAGAAAGAATCAATTATATCTCCACCATGACTGCCTGGGGAGAAATATTTTGGTGTCTGTAGTTTACTCGCGGGGAAATTAAGGCACAGAGACATAGGATTCTAGAACAGGGGGTCTGGCTCTGGAGTCTCTTTTTTTTTCGGGGGGGGGGGGGGTGGAGGGGAGGTTCGAGACAGGGTTTTTCTGTGTAGTCCTGGCTGTCCTGGAACTCACTCGGTAGACTAGGTTGACCTTGAACTCAGAAATCCGCCTGCCTCTGCCTCTCAAGTGCTGGGATTAAAGGAGTGCGCCACCACCGCCCAGCCCGGAGTCTTTTACACCGTAGGATCTTCGGAATCTAGCACAATTATCCGGTGCTGAGCGTTAAAAGCAAAACAACAACCAACCTAGCTTTCCTTGAAAATTGAATTTTTAGGATAATCCAATTCAAGGCTGAAATTTGTAAATAAATAAACAAGTAAATAAAGAAAGCATTTTAGTATTATAGACCTCCCACCGATCCTCTCCCCACCTCTAATCAAAGGCCAGCAAGAAAAAAAAATTTTATTTATATGTTTTTTTTCCTCCCCTTTTGTGATGCTTTGGAGTTTCTGAACGCTAGGGGCTCCCTGATTCTCTGGTTTGAGAACAACTTTTTCTTTTACGATTTTTTTTTTTTTTTTTTTTTTGGAAAAGGGGTGGGGGAAATGTGGCCTTAATTATCCTACGTTTTAGGCAGCTTAAGGAAGGGGCTGTGCTTTCTGAATCTTGTTGGAGCCAAGTAAGGAGGTCCTTCTCCTCCCCCCTCGCTTTTTAAAGGCGCTCGTGAAATATAAGCTCAGAAAACAAACCGAGCGATCACAGCGGCAGCCCGGGCGGCAGCAGCAGGAGGAGGAGGAGCAGGAGGAGGAGGCAGAGTTGGAGTTGGGCAGACGCTGAGGAGAGCTAGCTGCAGGACGCTGCGGAGTTGCAGGGCTCCGCGCTGCTCCATTCATTAAGTAGCTGCGGAGGATCGTGGCGGGACGCCGACGCTGCCCACTCGCAAACTCCAGCACGCAGACGCACGCCAGCCGGACGCGTCCGGGGCAGCACAGTTCTGCAAAAGTTCCTGCTCGGGATTTGGCTCTCTTCCCCTTGGACTAGCGAACAGTTTGGGGTTGAGAGGAAAGCAGAGGCGCCCAGAGGGGAAACCTACCCGCGTCTGCAGTTGGAACTACTCCGCCGGGCTGCACTCTCGCCGCCGCGTCCCGAGCCCGCATACCCGCTCCTGAGCAGCGGCGGCCCGCATCGCCCCGGGAGGCTCCCCGCAGCCAGCGCCATGCAAAGCTACAAGTACGACAAGGCGATCGTCCCTGAGAGTAAGAACGGCGGCAGCCCGGCGCTCAACAACAACCCGAGGAAGGGCGGCAGCAAGCGGGTGCTGCTCATCTGCCTGGACCTCTTCTGCCTCTTCATGGGTGAGCGCAGTCCCACGGGTCCCACCCAACCCCTTCCGGGCCCCGGGCCCCGCTGCGCTGTCAGCCCCCAGGGTCCCGCAGCCATCTCCCCCACCCCCGGGCGCCGTGCTGGCCGCGAGCTCCCCGCCCTCCCGGACCCCCAATCCCCGGCCTGCGAATTCAAGTTGGGGCGTGCTTGTGCTTTCGCGGCAGCTGGAACCACCTCCTTAGGGGTGATCTCCAGCTGGGAGTCCGGCCCAGCACCTCGGAAGGTGTGAGCTCGAGCTCCAAGATATGGAGGAAACCTGTGGCTCTCTGCTCTGTATCCGAGTCAGATGCGAGTGAGACCCATCTCGGTCTCCGAGCAAGGCAGGCTCCTGCCGGAGTGGCGCTGCTCGTCCCGGCTGCATGTAAACATCCACCCCTTCCGTCGCGCTGCCTTGCAGGGCCAGTCGCGCTAGCCGGCCTTGTCACTCGCTACTCGCTTGGCTGAAAGCCCCAGAGGGTGGAACGCGGCTCTACCGGGCCAGGTGCTGGGCAGCGAGGAGCACATCACTTGTTGAGCGCCTACTGTGTGCCAGTTGATAGGCCGCTTCCCGGGCATCAGCTTTAAACTAGCTCACTCCCTGACTTGTGCCGGGAGGCCACTGAAAGAAAGGCTGCCTGCCACAGTCTTGCTTGGGGGCCACAGTGGAGCTACACTCCCTCAAAGTTGAGGCGCTAGCTCAACTATTAGAACAGATGCAAGTTTCAGCTGAAAGAGCGGTGGGAGGCTCAGGAATTGAAGTGGGAGAAAAAGGATTTATTAAACGGGGGGGGGGGGGGAGCAATTGACATACATCCAGGGTTGAAGTAAAAAAATAGGACTTTTTCCTTTAAAGCGACTTTTGATGTAAATGTGTGGAAAACTTGTCACCAAAGCATTGCCCCTCTGCCACCAGCTGGGTGTGCCACCTAAGTACCCCCTTGGCCTCAGTATCCTCCTCAGTTGAATGAGTGGATTCAAGTAGATGGTCTGTGAGGCCCCTTCCTGCATTAAGAACTCGGATGCCGTCCAGGAGCCGCTCTGCCAACACGGCTAACGGAAGAAACATCTGTGTTCCCAGTTAAGTTCCCCCAAAATAGAAAGAACTCCTGCACGGAGGCTTCATCCTTTTGGAAGGGGGTTAGCCGGGGCAGGCTGTGGCGACCTGGCTTAACTTCCTTCATTGAAGACTCTTAGGCAGTGGCCTCTTGTTCTTGCCGGACTACCTTCCTTAGAATTCTGTGAGACGATGGGTTTCTTAGAATTTAAAATTAAGAATGGCCCTCTTGTGATAGGGACAGTTGGAGGGAAGATTACGGGCTGTGAAAGGCCAGGGGGCTTACAGTAGTAGTTATGGAGATCCAATTCTCTGCTCAGATCCCAGGCGCTCAACCTTAGGATGCTATTCAGAGGACTTGTCACTGGGGGGCCTGCCTTCCTGGTGGCGGCAGGCTTATTATCATGCGTAGTGAGCCAGATGACTTAAGGTCTTATAATCAAGTTGTTGAATTTTTAAAAGACCCTTCCAGGTCCTGGGGTGAGGAGGAGGATGAGACCACTAAATACTTAGAAGCATAGAAGCTGGGTGCAGCAGCTACCTGGGCTGAGGCCTCCCAGGGTTTGAGTGTCTCCTTGGTGGGTGGGATCAGCACTTTCTCTGGTACCTGTGCTGGCAAGCCCCCTGCCTCCTGCTTTATCCTTAGGAAAGCAAGAGCTGGATTTCCGACGACAGCCTTCGCACCCATTGCTCTCCCTTCTAGACATTCTTCTGATGGTGGGTGGGGTGCACTTAGAAACGTTGCATTCTTATTAGAAGAAAGTGGTGTTAAGCCATGTGCAGAGAGTAATACCTGTTTAACTATAGTGTAAGCAGGGACGATGACACCCCGAGATGTTTTTCTGTGTGTTCAGGGTGGAATGTAGGGGTGTGGTACATGTGCATGCACTTCAACTCTTCATTTGCAGCAAGTGCCTCTCCAGAGTGAAAATTCTAAAACCAGTTGTCAAACTTCGGCATAAGCACAGACTATAGGACAGTATTACTGATTAAATACCTCCTGATACCTTTAATTGGAAAAACTATCTGTAAGATTAGCGTGTATCTTGAGGTAGTTATGCAACATAACTCTGTTTGGCTTCCAAAAGAAGATTTAATAATGCAACATGTGATTTTAATATTCTACGCACTGCTGTCCTAAAAAAAATGTTTCTACTTGGTTCAGTTTTTGCCTGAGACTGTCAGTATGATTTAATTTTTCTACAGTTTATTGATCATATGGTCCGCATTACAGGGTACTAATATATTAGGAAGAGAGACAGTTTTCTATTTATTCTCCCATAGGAATATAGACCAAGCTTCATCTCTTAGTATCTGGAAAAACTAAAAGCTGATGTTGCGATGTGCCTGTTATGTAAGTGGAAATATGCGAGTGGTGTAACTTGCTTCACATACCTTTTGGGAGTGTTAAATACTGGGTGAAAAACAAAAAGCCCACTCTTGTTTGAAAGCCAAGAGAATCCGGGATGAGAGAAGCCTGTTGGGAGCTTACCTGCGACCACAGTTACCTTTCTCCACTAATTGCTTTTAAATACAATTACAAGTCTTTGTCTCGTAGGTTTTCTGAAACCCTTTTTACTCCTCTTTTAGTAGGGTACCCCTTCTCACTTTCTCCTCACGTTAGTTCTGGGGTGTGGAGTGCCATGAGAACCCCAGAGATCTCCGGTTGTCTTAAACTCTATTAGCTGCCTTTAAAGATACAAGTCATTTAGTGTATGTTCCACTGTACCACTTATAAAGCCACCTCCATGGTGTAGAAAAGGCTCCTTTCAAGGAAGCCAGCTTCGGTTCTCCCCTGATTCTCAGCATCAGTGGAGTCCTGTATCCCACTTGGAGACTCCTAAAGCTGCGACCTCATGACAAATCCTAGAGCTGAGCCACAGAGCTGCCTGCCTCTTCACTTTCCCCAGGCATCCATTGGACCAAAGCAGGAGGATAAACAAGTTCTAATTCTTCTCATCGGAAGTACACAATGTAGGTGGCTAACAACCACACCATTCAGTCTGGTTGCTCTAAAACATTGATGGTTTTTATTTGCGATTAAATAGTAATGGTGATAACCTTACAGCTGGTCCCATACATGGTACTGGAAGAGTCATAGTTATTATTTGTGCATTATTCCTCATTGCTTTGTACTATTTGATGATGAGAGGGGCAGTGGGATAGAGAGAATGGAATGGAACCCTTACACACAGAAACTAAGGTTCCTTAGATGGTGACTGGTTGACTCTAAATCTACTTACATGTTTGTGGGCACACTGATTTTTCCTCTGGGCTTTATATTCTTTCCACTGCAAAATGGAGATTCTGTCTAAAATCCCAGGCCACTCTCCAATACACTGGGACCCAACTCTCATAGAGAAAAAGAAAACATTTCTGTATTTTTTTTTCCTAGAAACTACAGCAAAAAATGAAGAGCCCCCAGAGATGTGAGTTCTGATCTTGTACTGACTGCTCGCTGTGTGATTGGGACGAATTTACTTTCTGGGCATAGATTTCTTGGTATGGCAACAATGAGAGAGACCAGATCATCTTGCACTCCTAGCTCTTCACAGTCTTGTGAATGTGCTGGCAGATGTGCCATAGACACTCAGGTTTGACCAAAGACACAGTGATGAAAATTAGCCTAAGTTGGTGGCAACTGGGCAGCCACGTACCCTCGGCTGAATATTTCCTTTGACTTTCTCTCTGAAATGTATAGCAATCAAACCCAAACAACTGCACATGTTCAGGAGGTGCCTCCCATGTTCCTGTTGCTTGGTTACTGCATTGACTGTGTTTTAAGTAAGTCGGTGAAGCAGTGATGCTCTCGATAATTTAAGGTACTGTGTTGAGCCGCACAGTGTAGGGACAGATTTTCATGAGTCCACTGTTGAGTGACCCGCCCAGCTCTCCTGTAGGCATTGTAAGGAACACGAAGGTAGCCTGCACTTAGTATGCTTTTTTCTAGGATGGTAGACAAACTCCGTTTCCTTACTGTCCAGAATTTCTATCTCATCTTTTTCTTTTTCTTTCTTTCTTTTTCCCCCTCTTAAAGTCCTAATAGATATCTTGGAGGTAGCGCCTAGGTGGGAGAATACTAAAACCAGAATTGGTGGCCCTTCCATTTTTAGCCCTGTCAATTTGAGCTTCTTTACCCCTTCCTGTGCAGTTGTCTGGGCTGGCAAAGCCCAGCTGGCCACAGCATGGTGCTGATGAAACTGTAGTCAAGGGCTTCTCCCTCTTGTGGGCAGTAATATTTTCGGAGAAACCCTACCTCGTGTGTCAGTTCAATTCTGCACAGCACTTGAGGAGTAACCTTTGCTGTGGAGAGTGCCTCTCACGTCCACGTTTAATAAACTCACCTGACGAAGAAGCATCCATCTGGTGCAAATGACAGATTCCAAGTTTCCCCCAGGAGCTTGGGGCAGAACCCTGCGGCATTCTGTATTTTCATAAAAACCTTTGGCTGATTTTTTTTTTTTTTTAAATCAGGCCTGTTTTAGAATCACTATATTGTGTAGCACTTGATGTCTTCAGGGCAATTGAATTATGTAGTGGGTTTTTTTGTCCCTGTACTGAATGTTCCAGCTCTTGTCGCAAGTCTGTGGCTTGTTGTTGGTCTCACATCTCTGTCTCTTCTGAGAGGTGAAACTGGAATACACTGGATTGCTAAGTGGGGGCTTAAGCAGATCAAAGTCTTGGGAGAATGATACAGGTTGTGGCAGTCTCTTGGGTTGGGACTGCAGGGAACGGAAAGCTAACACCCATAGGTGTGAGTTGGACAAATGGCGTTTGACCTCTCCATTTCAGCTTCCTTCCTCATTTGTAAAATCAGGGAAGCAGTGACAGCCTGTGGCCTGTGGCCTGCAGCTGAGGTGAGAGATTGCATGTGCAAAGTTCACAAGTGTGTCCTTGCTGTCAGAGGCCAGTTGCCACTGTCTTTATTAGTAATGACAGCATCCTCAGCTCCTCCTATTTCCTTGTCTCCCAGGGTTCTGTGACAAAGCCCTTCTTTTTTCTCCTTCCTTCCTTCCTTCCTTCCTTCCTTCCTTCCTTCCTTCCTTCCTCCCTCTCTCTCTTTCTTCCTTATTAAAGGGAGAATGTCTGAGGAAGAAAAGCTTGCAGAGTGGGCACAAATGGTTTCCATTAGCTGAAGAAAGAGTAGCGGGTTTCTGACCTGTCTGGGGAGGGCAGAGGGCAGGCACCTTGGTCACCTTAGGTGGCTGATGTCTTTTCCTTTGTAAAAGAGATGGTCCATAGCACGGGAGTGGGAAGAAAACAAACAAGCAACCAACCAACCAACAACAACAACCCTACCCTCCACCCCCACCCACAGCTCTCCTAGGAAGGGTGCAGGGGATTTGGACAAAGCCTGACTGAACAGAGTACCTGTCCTTGGAAATAAGTAAAATGCTTTTTTCCTGGGTGCTCTTTGCTTGTTAAGGAAGGGTGTCCTGTGCTATGATCCAGGCTGATCTTGTGGGTTAGACAGTGATGCTAAGCTGGGGAGGCTGTGGCCCTAGGCAGTTCCTGTTGCTCAGCTCACTGCCCTGGGTCTGTTCACCCTCCCTCACTGCCCACTCTTCACTGCAGCCCAGGGAAGATGCACTCAGTTCCATCTCATTGGCACCAATTTTATTAAAATCTGAATGTGTGTGACCTGTTCTATGGACTCCGTTGAAGCTCAGGAGCCTTGAAGACCATTCTTGACAGTAGAGTAGGCGATTGAACCGAACTGAACCTGAACTGTGTATCAGTTTAAGGTGGCCTCAGCCTCTCTATGGATGGTTAATGAAACAATTCTTAGTTATCCAGCTAGATTCATGAACTCTAGGATTTTGTTATGAGCAGTACCAACATTATATGTTTAGTCTTTGTCAGAAAAACAGCTCTCTCTGAAGGAGCGAGCACTTAGGGGAGAGCCACTGGGATGTGAGCTTCCCCCCACCCCCCTAGTGATGAGAGCTTCATCACACTATGTGATCTAACTCCTGGGGCCTCATTTCTCATCCATACAAACTGGGGTAGTGTGGCCATGGGAGCCCAATGTCCTGTTCAGTGTGGCCGCCAGAGGCCTGGGCTGGCTAGTAATTGCCAAGGGGTCATAAAAGAGCAGGAGGAGAAACAAGGTTTTGCCTTTCTGATATTGGTGTACGAAACTGGATACCTTTCATGTGGCACTCACTGCTCCGAGAGTCTTCTGCTATTTCCCTTGCGTATGTCAGTCAAAAGAGGAACAAGACAAACAGGTTTCACTTTTAGTCCAAATCACTGTGAGGCCAGAGACTCCTGGTGTGAGTTTGGAGGACTAAGCAGTTTTTGTTCTAGTCCCTTCCTTAAGACTGGTACTGGGTCTAGAAGGTGCAGCTCTACCTCAGCTCACTACTGCTGAGTGATTTGAGCTCGAACAGACATCACCTTTCCTTTTTTTTTTTTTTTTTTTTTTTCTCGAGACAGGGTTTCTCTGTGTAGCCCTGGCTGTCCTAGAGCTCACTCTGTAGACCAGGCTGGCCTCGAACTCAGAAATCCGCCTGCCTCCCGAGTGCTGGGATTAAAGGCGTGCGCCACCACTGCCCGGCCAGACATCACCTTTTGTGACGTACCCCAGGAGGACAGAAGAGGGGCTCACGTCTTCAAAGCTCGTGCTTTTTTAAATGCCTCTGAGCGGTTCCTGAGGTAGAAGTCATTCCCCACAGCTGATGGGTGAAACGGAGTCTGGGACTAAATGACTTTCTGAAGATCATATGCTGAATGAAAGTGTTCACTCAAAACCAAGGGAGGCCGTATCTTTGAATGTCCTCTTGGTACTATTGTTCACTTAGGGCCAGGTGAATGCGTAAGTTAGGATCTGCACTGATATCCCCAAAGGTAAAACACAACAAACAGTATGGGTAAGAGTGGTCCCCACGGGCAGGTCTTTGAAAGATACAGTTGATTTTTGTGTGTGTGTGCGCGCGCGCGCTTTCAAAGTACATATTATAATCAGGGTATTGATGGTGTGTTTTTGAGGTTTGTCACAAATTAACAAAATTATATGCCTGGGGAGTTGTGCAGAGAAATGCAAATCGGCATAAGTGCTTTGTGATAACAAGCAGTATGTGTTGGTTCCTGTGTTTGTGCCCCTAAAGTTCAGACTGTGCAATTACACTGCATGAAGGAAGCCATTCTCACTGATGTTGTCTTTACAGCTGCCCCACCCCCACCCCAATTAGGTTGCAGAGTAAATCTGTATAATTTCTAGAGAGGGGATTTGATCAAGTATGTGTTTGAACCTGCCTTTCCAATCTTCTCTTCTGCAGATGTTCCCAGAGCAACTTCTGTGGGCAAAGTGCACTAGGTTTACCTAAAAGGAATTCCCTGGCCAGGGAAGGGGAAACAGCCTTTGGTTAAGGATGACATGGGACCCTTAAAGGAGGGCTAATGTAAACACAGTGGGGCAAGATGGAGGGAAAGGGTAAGAAGCTGGGTCCAGGGGAGAAATAATAGTCCAGAAGCCAAGAAGGGGACAAGGGGCTGTAGAGGGGAGGGAACCGCAGACACTAGCTCAGGGGAATAGAAATGTGTTTGGGAAGCCCATTGGTGGAAGCTAGGGTGTAATGTGGTCCATTTATGTTGTGAGAGCCAGGGAGAGAAGAGGCTGGAAACAGGGTTAATACCAGACTGAGAAAAGGAGCTCAAGATGGCAGACGGGTGGGGGTGGGGTTCTGACATTATTATAGAGGACAGACCAATAGAACCAAGGGAGTGTCAGCTTGCCCTTTATTACGGAAATTTCCGTATAGCTAGCCACTGTATCCTTAAGGAACTGCTAGGTTCTAGAGTAACTCCAAATTTGGGGGAAGAACTGCTTTTTTTTTTTTTTTTTGTGGCGGCTACACTGTTTTACAAACGTAAGGTCCCTTTAGGATGGAAGGAAAAGTTAGAAGAGTTCTACAGAGGTCTTTAAAATTAGTATACATTTTAACTTTATATTCTATATTTTAAGTTTATAGCTTAAATAAATTAAGCTATTATTAATTGACCATTAATGATAATTAATCTAATTCAGGCTTGGGAAAAAGATTTCTGGCTTGGAGGGTTAGGGGAACTGGGATGAGTGAGTGCTCTGACCAAGGGTCCTTGGGAAAAGAGGGAGGGAGGGAGGGAGGGAGAGGGAGGTCAGCCCCGCTCCATGCTGCACCTATAGAAGAAAGCCTTGTGGTCAGACTAGTCGGTGCTTCTTCAGATGAATCATGCACAGTAAAACTGAGACAGTCGGTCATCTACTTGTTCTGCCTAGGACTTGAAATGTCCTTAAAAGCCACTTAAAGGAGTTAACTGAAAATTGTCTTGGTTTTATGTTGAGGTATTTCTTGGGTTATAAAGACATTTTAAAGCCAGGCGGTGGTGGCACACGCCTTTAATCCCAGCTCTTGGGAGGCAGAGGCAGGCGGATCTCTGAGTTTGAGGCCAGCCTGGTCTACAGAGTGAGTTCCAGGACAGCCAGGGCTATACAGAGAAACCCTGTCTTGGAAAAAAAAAAAAAAAGACATTTTAGAAACAACCTTGTTGAGTTTAAAATTTATAATACCATGTGAAGCAGACATTTAAGGCACCCAATTCACTGGGTTTTATTATAGTCACAGAATGGAAATCGATCTCTATGTATTCTTAATGACCACTAATCACTTTTTTCTCCCATAGAGAATCTCGTCATGTTACATAAGCCAACAATATGCCATGTGGATGTTTGGTCGTTTGTAGTTGTGCCTTCTTCTTCTTCATCTTTCTTCTTTCTTCATCCTCTTCCTCCTCCTCTTCCTCTTCCTCTCCATTTCCTTCTCCCCCTCCTTCCCCTCCTCCTTCAAGTTTTAAAGTCCCATCCATATTGTAACATGTATCAGAAGTACTTCATTTATTTTTATTGCCAGATAATCTCCCACTGTATGGATGTACCACATTTCGTTTATACACTTATTATTTAATGGCTCCCTGGTTTGTTCCCATTTTTGAGCTACTGTGAATAGGAAGGCAGCCCTTGTGTTTTCAATTCTCTTGGATCTCTACATTTAAGAGTGAAATTGCTTGACCATATATCAGATGGTTAACTTTTTGAGGAACTGCCAAATTATTTCCATCATGCCTGTGCCACATTAATTAAAACATATAAGAAAAAAATACAATGTCTTAGGAATTAGGATATTCATGAAATCACTGTAGGATTATTTTGTTCTTCAGGACATTTTCCACCAAAAAAAATTTTTTTGTGGTGTCATAGGTTTTAGGTGATCGAGCAGAGAGCAGTACTCTGACTGAGAATTAGAGGCTGGGTGGTCAGTTACACCCACGTGCTAAATAACACCTACAGAACTGGGTGGAGTTTACAGACTGTGGACTTTCTAAGTGGAAACAAACAAACACAAAAACCACTTCAGAGTATCTTAAAAACTATTTAGAAGTACAAATATCGAGACCTTCACATACCTGGAACTTAGTCAATACAATTTTAAGGCCACATCATGTAAATGTGTTTAGTTCCTGGTAAGTTTAAATCACCATCTCAGAATTTAAATGATTTCCTATCTCTCAGACTGTCAGGCTGGACATCAGCGGAGTATTAAAATTAAAAAGGTTAAGATAATCGAAAGGCTTTATGAATTAGATGGCACATCATGCTAAAAGCTTAAAGTGGTCAATGTGTGGGACAGGAAAGTCCAGATGTTTTAGGAAGGCGAAGGGGAGAGAATCTTCACTACTGTTAGCTGCTTTCCCTGGTGCCTCAATGTGTCCACAGTAAAGCAAATGCTGGTCACAGGGTCTCAGCTCAGAGAGGGCGAGTGGATGCACAGTGCGCTCAGCTAGTATGTATGGAAATTTGGCCAGGAGCCTGAATTGATGACAGTGGCTTACATGCATCGGACATTAGCTGTGGACTTCTCACCATGTTAAAACATTGCACATGCCTTCTGATAGGTTCTCCAAGGAGCCTGTAAAATCCCAATCACTTTCATCTCAGCTTTACGGAGCTGAAGTTCAGAGAAGTTGAACATAACTCCCCTCAGATGGTGCAGTAAGAGTGTTCCAGAACTGGGACGAGAATCTGACTGGTGAGGCTGGTTTTCTCTGCTCTGTTCTCCTGCTTATGTGTTGCTAAAACCCTGTCTTCCCCCTCCTACCCCAAGCCTGCTCTTCTATCAGTCAGCAGGCTGGGAAGACCAGGTTGTCCAAAGGAAGGTGGATTTGTGATTCTCACCCTGAACCCATTAAGGTCATTAAAGGCAACCATGGTGTGTCCTGTGGTTGTTTGGATACCTCAAAAATATCAAATGCATATACTGTATTTTCACTAACAACAGACTTGCAAAGACTAACTTAAAGTTTTAGCATCCAAGGCTAGAGAGATAGTTCATTGGTTAAGAGCACTGGCTGCTCTTGCAGAAATCTTATGTTCAGTTCCTAGCACCAGCATGGTGGCTCACTGTCTGTGACTCCAGTCATGGGGGTGGGGGCAGGAGGGGGGTCCAGTGCCCTCTTCTGGCCTCTGGGAGCCAGTATGGTATACATACTTGCAGACAAAGCATGGGTCAATAGAAAAATAATTTAAATTGGTTTGTTTTTAAGCCTTACCGGCTACCTAAACTAGCCCATGCGTGAGCATTCAGAATTCACGACTTGAGTGACACCTGTCCGTTCCCTGTGGGCTTGCTCCTTAATTTTGTCTTACTAGGAGATGTAACTGGTACTCTCCATGCTTAGCCTAACAAATGTAGAGAATGATTGAAAATATTTCTAGAAGTAATGGGGGGAGAGGGGTAAGAAGGAGTGTCCAGAGATCTGCTGGAAATGCTCATAGCTTGAAGGGGTGCAAAAGCCGGGTACTGAAGAGAAGAGCATACTGGATCCTGGACAGTCCTATCAGGAGGCTCAGGAAGGGGTGGGAGGACCTTGAACTAGAGCCCTTCTGTAGCCTCACGAGGCAGCAATAATGGCCACTCTGTTAGTGGACCCTTTTTGTGCCTGGGTTCAGTATGCTGTGGTGGTAACTTTTGAGCTTCTCTGGTTAGTGTCTGCGGATGCAGCTCGTTCATTAAACGTAGTAAATAGAACTTCTCCGCTTGGCCTCTTCCCCACAAATGACCCACATTGTTACTAAGTTAGCAACCACCAACAGGAAGTGGCAGAAATGTTTCTCAGCCGCACAGCCCATTTCATTAGACACTTGCCCAAAGGGGCTGTTTTGGTCAATTTGGCCTCTGTAGGCTTCTAGGGAGGAACAGCCTAACACATCATTTCTCATCTTTGCATTTGCTGACATCTTGCCCTTAGCGGCTGTTTTGATTAAATGCGTGGCGCTTTGTTCTGCACCAACTGCACACACAGCGCCCAGGAGGAGGAACTTCTAGGAAGCTGAGACTTTAAAAATATTTCCAAAGGTGTTACCAACTTATTAGAGAGTCTTTTGTTCAGGAACTTCTCATTGAAATCTATTTAGAGAGCAATTCCAATGGCGTGGCAGGGGGGCTGGTGGGCTCCTAGCACCTTTGTGAAGGACTCCTTTGAAAGGCCTGAACTTGAGGCATTGTAAGAGCGCAGAGCTCCTAGGGACTGGCTGGGAAGATAAAATATACATCTTGGGTCAAAGCATTCCAAGGACATGGCTCTCCATTCCTGGGAGAAATAAGCTGTCAGGAATTTTAGATTCAATTTTCCCAAGTCCGTTGATGGGGCTAAGAAACTCTGAGTTTGCTTTAAAACTGATCGTGTGCAGTTGTGCTTGTCACAACTGTGAAATTGGTCATTTATTATCAATTAGCAATGTTTCACTGACGGATTCTTCCAGATGACAACATGTAAGTCTGAGAATCTGTATTTAGATATTCAGTCAGTTTTTCTCATTGTAGAGCTCTACCCCGCCCTGCTCCGCCCCCCAAGCAGACAACAAAATCCAGCCTTGACACCTGGAGTAGCATTGTCCTCTGTCAGCTGGAAGAGGCTAGGGCAGCAGATGTTTTTGAATACTTACCCTGTAGTCAGCCACATCACCATCCCACCAGGACTTAAGGCCTGGAAGGAGCCACCGTCCTCTAATTGATGCTGTGCTGGGATGGGTGAGGCAGCTGCTGTTCGGAGATATTGAGTGGCAGGATTTGGGATAGAGAATGGTGGTACTCTCGGCCATGAACCAACCAACAGCCTACCTTTTTTTCCTCCGAGAGTAAAGACTGGCGTTTAGATTTTCACTAACAAGCATGTGAGTAAAGCGAACCCGTCAGAATGCCTTAAAATTATCGGGCCCTATAAAGTAGTTAAGTTTGATTTGGGGTTTAAAACCTTTTACCCATGTCAGTATTTCCTGTTCCTGTGTAAATTCCTAAGAGAATAGAGGTGAGACTGAACTCCAGGCTGGAAGGCCATGGACTTGACTGAATCCTCATTATGTGACAAGCTGTGCACTAAGGCGCTTCATGCATTATTAACTTACTTGAATTTCACAACAACCCTGTGGAGTAGGCTGGCACTCACTTCAGTGTTTTGTTTTTTTTTTTTTTTTTTTATCTAGAAAGCAGGGCCAGTCTCATTTCTTATTGGAGGCTGGTGACACGCTGCATTAATAATTCAACCAGTTAATCTCTAACAGAAATTATTTACTAAGATTCCCAGCAAAGTGCTGTTTTAGAATCTCCCTTTAGCTGGCCGCTGAACCCTGTGTCCCCTTCCGTTACACGTCTACCAAGGACAGCAGCTGCATCAGATGCCTTAGAAAAAATGGCCAGAGAAGCTGATAAGTGTCACGCAGAAGTGGGGTGACTTTTCTGCACAGGAATAGCAGTTTCTGATCCCAGTGTTAATTCCCCTTCTTCTCCATCTTCTCCAAAGGAGTTAAAAAGCCAGGGAGTGAGCCGCTTTGACTGGAGCAGCCTGCGCTGTGGAGAGACCACCTCGTGTTTCCCAGGCTATTGTAGGACTCCTATTCAGCTGGGATTTCAATGGTGCCCTGATTAGCATGAGACCAAGTGTATAAAGTAGGTCTTTTTACCCTCCCTTAAAGAAGTTTTGTGGTATTTCTTTCTGAGGGGGTTGGCATAGAGCTTTGACAAACACAGACCCATGGTAAAGTTAAATAGGGCTGCGAGCGGTCCCATTTGCACACATCCTTCCCACTTAGAATGCAGAGCAGCCTCATTGGTGATGGACTCCTTAGGAACCATGGCAGGGTTCTTCCTGCACCAGTAATGGGCGAGCAGGAAATACCCACAAGTAAACTGGGGAAGGGAGTCCCTGGCTCATCCACCATTCTCCATTGTCCGAGAGCCACCGCAGAGAATACTCCTGGGTTTGACCAGCCAGCTATCTTCTCTTTTCCTTTTGTTTACTGAGATAAAGACAGTGTGTGGCGGAAGATCCAGGGGAATACACTGAGGGGGTGGAGCCTGCCTTGAAGGAGCAAGTAAGAGGACAGACAGACAGACGCACAGCAGTTGGTGGAGGAGTGCAGCCAGGTGTTTTGGTGTGATACTTTAGTGAAATGATAAGAATAAGGGTCTGACAGGAAGCTTCTTGCTGTTTGGGCTCAATACTTGTGGTATTTGCTGGAGAAACTTGGACACATTGCTGTCATTTGGTGAACGGATAAAATGAGGGTGAATTCTTGCAACAGATGGCATGCCATGTGAGCAGGAAATACTTTGAAAGTTGTAATTAATACTTGTGATGTGAATGCAGTTTTGTCTGAAATGTGCCCTTTTCTCTCTACTGTTCCCATTTCTAAGACTGTGCATTGAGTACCTGCTATTACCAGATAAGGGAAAATGTCCCTTCGGATTGTATCTCCAGGTGGCAGTCCATAGGTGTCCTTGGGCAGTATGTACCCAAAAGTTGCTCTTCTGAATGACAGTTCTGAACACCCAGGTCCTTTTCCTCAGAACAGCATCCCAAAGTCTGTAGAGTACAGCTCTCACCATACTTGAGACCCTTCAGGATTTGGTTCTACCGTGGCCTTTGCCTTCCCTTTCTCTGCTGGTCCTGCCTTCCCATCTCTGCCCTCCTTTGTTGCACACTTGGGTCTCAGACACATATATTTGATGGCTTTTCCAGCCTTCCCCAAACCTTGTCACTCTTCTTCCTAGTTAGGAATGTGCTACCCCGTTCTCGGTAGGCAAGATCTCAGGCATTCCTTGATTTTCTTTTTTTTTTTTTTTTTTTTTTTGAGCAGAGTTTACCCCCCATGCCACTTTGGGTAAATCTTTCTAATGATAAAAAATAACATAAAGTTTTAAAAATGGGTTTGCCTTATACCATTGTACCATCTTATTAAATTTGGAGTTTCTTTTATAATACAACTTACGAATTTTATTGAAAAGCATATAAGTAAAAAAGATATTTTAGACAGTAAGGACGTAAAGCCAAAGAGGACAATCAAAGTTTTGTCTCAGATAATTCCACAATCTCAAGGTATCTTTTTTTCTATAAATACATGTGTTATTAAGTATAATTATAAAGCTAAGTACCGCTTAAAACCTGCTTCCTATAAGTCATTGTGATGAAATGGAACAAAAAAAACCAACTGGCTAGAGTTGGTAACCACCTATAATAGTCTGAGAAATGTGAGAGTGGGAGTGTGCACCTAACTTAAGACAACTTAGGTTTTTAAACTTAGCTTTTATATTATCTTATGATGTTATAAACTTGATCCACAAAAGTGAATTTGCACTAACCATGATGGTTTCTTTTTTTAAAAAAAGTTTAACCTACTTCATTCTACCCCTACCTTACAGGCTTCTAACAGGAAGAGGAAAAGCAAGAGAGAACTAGAAAAATGGATGGATGGATGAATGAATGAATGAATGAATGAATGATTTTCTTGTACTGCAGGGATTGAATCCAGGGCCTCACACATGTGGGCAACCAAAACAGTAGAGAAATGATACCTGAGCTGGGAGACAGCCAGATCTCGGTTTATGTCCTGACTGTGGCTAACTTACTGGGCCACTATGGCCAAGTCACTTTCCCTTGTTCTTGACTGCTAACTTTTCCAGTGTGAGGCATCCTCTGGTTCCTTTTCTGCTGCATCTGGGTACTTCCTCTGGGAAACTGTTCTATTAAACAATGCAAGATAAGTCCTTTCGGTGAATATGTCTGGGACTACACTAGCTTTGGAGATTTAATGATCTAATGATGAATGGGGTGTGGCCCCTACCTCTTATGTCTTCTGGAGCAGATGCTGGCCAGGTGTGGTGACAGGAATACACCATGTCCTCTGTGTAAAAGTAACAGACACCATGGGTTTTTACCCCTATGTTAGAAAGAGGGGTTGGAGGAAGAATGCCAAAGACAGTAAGTAACATTGCTACTATTTATCAAGGAGAGGGCCACCCTGGTGAAGCCATCTTAGCACAGTGCTGTCCCTGATCAGCCCAGTATGGATGGCCACTCTTTTTTGTTGTTTTCAAGACAGGGTTTCTCTGTGTAGCCCTGGCTGTCCTGGAACTCACTTTGTAGACCTGGCTGGCCTTGAACTCAGAAATCTGCCTGCCTCTGCCTCCCAAGTGCTGGGATTAAAGGCGCGTGTCACCACGCCCAGCTCAATGGCCACTCTTTAGGATAGTCTTAGGATGTCTAAGATAGAGGATTGAAGCATCAAGAATTCTTCCTTTCCCACCCTTATTTATAGATGGGGAAACTACACTCTGAGAACTTAGAGGGCTCAGAAAATGGGTAGACACTAGAGGAAAAAAAAAAAAAAAAAAAAAAACTTCTACAAACAGATTTAAGGTCAAATCCATAGAGGGAAGCATAGTTTTAAACATCTCTTTAAACTCTAGATTTGGTTATTTTGTAAATTAGATATTGATCTCATGTGTCAGTGGTCTACAAAGCCTTGGAAACCTTGACCCAATGCACAGTAATACTGTTAAAGAAATCCCCCAAATAAAATTAGTTTCAAAGAGGAATGTCCTGAATTCACCATCTCTTCACATTCTGCTTCCTCAACACACCCACAGCCAGGAGTCTGGGCTGTTGTGAGCCTTGTTTTGACTGTCTTAGTTGAGGTCTACCTTCATGTGTTGGTCTTACTTTTTTTTGTTGTTTTTGTTTTTGTTTTGTTTTGTTTTTCAAGACAGGGTTTCTCTGTATAGCCCTGGTTGTCCTGGAGCTCACTTTGTAGACCAGGCTGGCCTCGAACTCAGAAATCAGCTTGCTTCTGCCTCCCAAGTGTTGGAATTAAAGGTGTGCGCCACCACCGCCCAGCTTGGTCTTACTTCTTCTAAAGAAACAACATGCAACTCCCTGCGTCTGCCCTTTGTTCCCATGCTTTTTCCTTCCCATCGGCTGTAGAAGGAGAACCCATTCTGAAAGCTGCTTTCTACCCACACCCAGCACCATCACCATTCAACTTGGACACTTAAGCACCATGACTTGAAGTCATAACTGCCCCAATGCTAGTTAGTGATCCTAAAACAAATCATTCACAATCATGGCTATGTTTCCTTGCCTTGGGGTCTGTAATATATGTAGAATCCCTCGGGGACAAAAAGGCTTGTACCCCAAGACACTGTTGGTTCACTGGAGATCTTGATGGCTGAATCTATAGACACTGTCACCGAAGAGGACAGATGACACAATTTCCCATCATAGTTCCCCTAGTCTGGAAGTTTTAAACTTAAAGAGGCTATGAGCCCCAATAGAAAGCTATGTCATAGAGTCAGGCTGTTTTGGGGTTCGATTGCTAGTTTATAAATGACCTTTCCAAACTATTGTTTCCATCTGTGAAATAGGACAGTAATTTCTATTTCACAGGCTGTTGGGAGATTGAAAGGTGCCTAGAGACCGTAGCTCCTTTGGTATTAGTGTACCCTGACCCCAGAAGTGTTTGAGTACTGCTGGGTGTCATGGAGGATTGGCAAGCTTTAGAAGAAGTAAGTGTGGTGGAGAGTGCCTGCTGAATCTGCAGCTTGTCCACTCTGAGCATGCGTTGGATTCGGCCTGTCTGCCCTCTGCAAAGTGCTCTGGAGCCTCCCAGAGAGTGGAGCGGCAGCTGTGCAGATGTAGCCCCCTTCCATCTGCCCTGGCTGAAGGTGTTCTCCAGGTGGGGAGACCATGTTGGAAATTTGTCTTTAATGCATTCCAGTGTTCTGATGCAAAACCTGCCTGAGAGATTGAGCAGAGCATATTAACCAATATCATTTAAAGTTGATTAAAACTATCATCTTAATTAAGTATGAGAGAACAAGAAGTTCTCAGTCTTCTGGTAGCAATTAAAGACTAAAGAGGAGATTTGAAGTTGTTTTTGCAACTCTTAAAATAATACTCCCTCCCTCCCCTCCCTCCCTCCCATGAAAAGCGTTTCTGAGCTAGAGACATTCCCTCACACTGAGGCTTGTGAGAGCTGTTAAGGGCCGCAAACCTGCTGGCAAGCCCTCCACTGCCAAGGCTTCAGAGTTCTCAAAAGCTAGGGGTTCAAGCTCAGGATACGCTGATTGGGAAAGCGAGCCTAAACAAAGGGCCCTTTGAGGCTGGAAACTGGGGCTTGGCTTCAGCACAGAGCACTGTGGGATTGGAAGAGTGCCCTGGGACTTGCCGAGAAGAGGGACCCGGGCGATCGAGGGAGGAAGTATAAAGTTTCCCCATACAGTGAGGGGTTCTGCTGAAACCCTGGAAAGTTGGTTTCAGAGGCTACCTGTTGTCTACCAGCCAAGTCTGGACAGTCTGTAAAACCTGGACTTGACAGCACTCTCTGTCTTTGACCAGAAAGGGCCTGTGGATATTGCCTGTTTAGTAAGGGTATCTCACCGGGAGATCAGAGATTTCCTCAGAAGGCCGGAAAGCCATCACTGTGATCCGTGCATTCATCTCGCCACCGTATCGCTCAGTGTTTGTTGGCTGCCTGCTTTAGGCTAGGCTGATGTGACTGCAAAACTTACAAAACCCAATTCCCACTCATGGGCGGGGGTGGGGAGTGGAGCGGGGTGATGAAGACCAGAAGCTATGCAGACAGAGTTCTGGAATAGCACTCCCCAGTTCAGGTGTTCACACTCCCCAGCCAGCCAGCTCCTTCCTGCATCCTAACTGGGTTTTACATCTAGTCTTCCTGCAAATAAGACTTCGAATGCTCATCACCATAGACATCCTAACAGGCAGCAAGCCAACCAACAGAGATACTAGCAGGGACAGCCAGCGCACTGAGACAAACTCCATGAGGAGTGCTACTACCCCAACCCCTTCCCGCGTGGCGTGCGTGTGCGTGTGCGTGTGCGTGTGTGTGTGTAGGTACTCGAGCACGTGCATCTATGAGCTTCGTTTTTACAGCCAAAGCTTCTTTGACCAGAAAAGACCCAGTGCCTGTCAACTTTGTGGCACGATGCTGGCTGAAGGGAACACGCAATAGGAATAACTAGGAAATAACTAAGGGTGGGTTTGTCCGAAGCACTAGCGGTAGGATAATACCCAGAGGACCTGACTCAACTAAACCACTACTCCAAAGAGGAGCAATGACTTTCTTCCGTTACACATTGGAAAACCGATTCTGTTAAACAGCGGGGGCCCAGGCGAGAGGGTACACATTTTCTTAAGTGAAGAATTCTCATGTGTTTCTTTCGTTCTCCAAGTGTGTATCAGTTAATCTAAGCAAATGTGTGTCAGAGTTCTCAGATTGAAAGCATCCAAGGCTGGAGGTACGGGAGCCTAGAATCTGCCAACAGGTACCCAGCATGAGAAAGGTGTGGCTGTGAGACACAGGGCTGCATTGTTCCACAGTGGGGACTGATAATACCACAGGGCGCACAGGAACCATCGCACCTGAGCAGAGATGCTCCAGCAGCTGACTGGTTGCTTAACTGAAGGACACTCATGAAGGGTTTTCTACTGTGTTTGTGTTTAGAGGTTATGCACAGAACTTAACTACAGTATTTGTATGACAACAAAATATAGAGAAAAAGCTATAGTTCTGTGTATAAATGGAGAAGCATTCATAAGAAACATCGGGTTCTATAGAACCCTGTCAGGTAAGTCTGAGGGAAGCGACTCACTCAGTTCCTAATACAAGGTATTGCCTACATGAGTTGCTCAATAAAAATTGAACAAAATTGAAACTATCTGGGTTTTTTTTTTCTGCCACCAACATGTATTTTCAACCTTTAATCTAAACTTATTTTCCATTTTTGGTGCTTTAAATGATATTGGCCAATCTCTAGGAAAAAAAAAAAAAGGTCACACATAGTTTGCCATTCAATACAATCCTGGCATTTTGGCATATTTCCTTTTATTTAATTTCTTTTCAATTAATTAAGCACACATGCCCTTGTTTCTCTATGTTAGTGATTAAAACGATCTTTACTTCATCAAATCACTTGACAGTATTGGACCTGAGTGTCACCATTAAGTGCACATAGCCTTGGAGTTGAGCTTCGCCATCAGCTGCCCGCAGGTCTTTCCCCTGCCATGTTCACTTGTTTCCTGTGATACCCAGACAAACTCCTGGATGTGAGGGAAGATGTGCGGTGGTTCGTTCTGGGGCTGTGAGGGAAGGGTCTGCTGTCCTCAGCATATGGTATTGTCTTGTCTATGGCTGTTCCCATGTCATGTGATCCTTCCTTTATGACCTGTAAGCATATCCCCTGTACAAATTTCTCCTTACTAAGGACACCGATTTTCCTGGATCAGGACACACCCCAGTGATGTCACTGTAACTTGACTGTCTAGAGAGACTATTCACATTCTAAGCACTTCAATGTAGGAGTTCTAGGTAGGGATACACTTCACCCTATAACCTCCCCTCACGTATATGTTAGGAAGTTGGAGCCAGGAAAATAGTCTCTGATTTGACTTTAGTTGTGACTACGTCTGGCGTGATATTTTTATCTGCATCCTACTCATGAATTGAAAGGCCATGAGCAAGGAGAAACTGGTATCTCCTTTGATTCTAATTCTATTGATGTGAGACGGTATTTAATGATTATTAATTTAAATGGAACCTATTTTGACCTGCACTGTGATGCTATTTAAACACCAGGTCAAATGCAGCGTCCTCGGCGTGGCTGAGACTTAATTACAGTCCTGTATCTATGAAGCCTGTTGGCGAGCTAGATCCATTCCTTTGAAAGTTCCAATGAACGCAGCAACCTATAGGCTATCTGGCGTCCTAATTACTCTCTGTTGATTGGACCACATTTCCAGCAGACCCTTGCTCTTCCCTCTTCCCCGCTCACCCTCCTCCTCCCCTGCCTCCCACTCCTGTCATCTTTCCCCCTCCTTCCTTCCTTCTTTTTCTTTCTCCAGTTTTTTGTTTCTTTTTCTTGCATAAAGGATTTTAGTAGACTGTATACATGCTGTAGATATACACAGGTCTGTTCCAAGGGAAGGCTGGGAAATCGTATAGCAATAAGCCATGCATGTTCCCAGCCATCCCTGGTCCTTGGGGCGTCCAGTTCACAAGGAGATGGAAACTCCTGCCTGAGCTGGTGGGCAGAGAAGGTGCTGATGGGGCCTGCCCAGCCAGCTCCCTCCTGGAGGAGCTGCAATGGCACCAGCTTAGTTTCAGCCCCAACTATAATGAAAGCTTTAAATGGTGTCTCCTGTGGTTGTGCAGTGTTTAAACACCTATGCCCTTTTCCATTGACCGCGCTCTAGCAAATCACTGCTCCCTGATGGAAATGGAGGGCCTGAATGAGGATGCCGGGATTCCCCCTTGTGCTTTGTTCATTGTACATGCTTAAGATTTATTAGAAGTGAATGGATGATGACCAAATGCATTATGGGGCAGAGATGGGGCTATCAGTATAAGCTGGGGAACATCTCAGGGTATTCCTCTCAAATCTGCATCAAGTGTTAAGCCCCACCCCCCCCCATCTTCCTTTAGCATTGAAATGAGCATTGACAGCCTGTATGTTTTGTTTTATTACTTTGTATATGCTATTGCTCTTGCTTTAAAGATTCTATTTAAGTCATAGGGACAAAGAGCTGCTGTTTCTCATGGTGAAAACCATGAGAAACAGCAGCTGTCACCATGAATTAAGGGTGTACAGGCACACACAGACCACCTTAGTGTCTCGGGATTCCATAATAACCTTTGGCAACTCTTGAGATGAGTCGTATTGTCCTAATTTTACAGTTGGTCTAAAGGTTTATATAGCTCACTTAATGGTGGATCAAAACACCAAATTTATTCTGTCCTCAAAGCCTATACTTTGTTTAGACATCTTCAGTCACTCAGATTTCATAAAACAAGAAAAATAACCAAAGAGCTTGTGGGCTTCATTATGCATATTTAGTATCTACATTTGTAATAAATAGTGGTCCCACTTCTATACTAACTAGCACTTGTTTGTCTTATGGAAGGTTCACTACCCTGCATTCCCAGAAGAAACAGTTCATGAGCCTTCGGTGAGCCAGGCTGTCAGACCATACTCACATTCCTCCCATTACCAAGAGGCCAAGGCCCTGTTAAAGGTGAAGGCCAGACCCCAGGTGTGTGATTGCAGAGTCCTCCAATTCTCGGCTCCACTGCACCAGTGTTTGCCTTTCTGGATTCCTTGCCAGCAGATAGATTTGTCTGTTAGCTGTTCACATCTAATGTAGACCCAGGTGTACCGTGGAAGGAACTGCACTGGTTCCTGAAGGTCACCTGAAGGTGTCTATGTAAGGGATGTGAGCAGTCAGTCTAGAGGTGTCTAGGATCTGGAGTGGCAGTGTGGTGACATAGGCCTTCACATATCTCATTCTGTGTGAAATGCCCAGGCTTTTTACAGACGGTTAGTCACACGTCAGTTGGCTGGAGCTAGCTGACTCTTCCTTGCCTTGTGACAGAGCATTGCCCACCAGAGTTGACTTTTCTAAACCCAGCCTGCCTAACTACATCCTTCCCAGATGTGGTTGCTGAGTATCCAGCATTGTAGAGAAGACACGGATTAAACACCAGGCCTGAGGGGGGAAACTCAGTCTTATTTTGAAAACTGCATGGATCAAACAGCTTGGAACGGTGAGAGATGATTGGTGAGAGATGAGGCGGGCATGTCTTAAGGCATCTTCAGTTAGCCCATATCCTTCTGGTGTAAGGTGTAACAGAGAACTTGACTGAGGTTCTGGGTGCCAGGTTCCTGCTGACTAGCTAGTCCAGCCTCTCCTCTCTTCACTAGATAAAAAGGCTCAAAGAGGAAAAGAGACTTCCTTAGTTACCGAGGACTTTGGGCCTCCCAGCCTTGGCTCTGACACAGACACCTCCTAACTCCATTCTTCGCTCTGTCTAGAGACCAGGCCATGAGAAGTCACATGTGCCTTACAGCCATGCATTTCTCAGGGTTCTCCTCTTCAAAATTAGCATCTGATGTCTGGTTCTGGAGTCATTCTATTTCTTCCTGGAAGATATTTTGGCAAAGTGTTTGAAAACTTAGTTCCTACCTAGGCAGAAGAGAAGATGGAGACTGCAGGTTTGAGTCCTTGTGGGATCCTTCCAGGTGATCTGCTGAGAACGGCAGCTCTTGAAGGCTAACGCACCCGTTTCAACCCCTCAGCTCCAGCACACAATAGCTGCTCAGTAAATATTTGTTATTCAATACAGTCTAAAATTTTATATAGTGTATGCATACCGTTATTTACACTATACTATTTGTGTGTGTTAGGTTTTTTTAATATAGCTTTTTCTAGCCATGGTTGACATATTTTAGAAGCAGCTACTGCCAAGTCACCTTGAGATGGAATTGCATTAGAAAGAAGAGTTCTTGGTCTGGGGATGCAGCTCAGTGGCAGAACACTTGCTTAGCTGGATTTGTTCCCAGCACTAAGAGAGTTGGAGGAAGGGAAGGAGAAAAGAAGGGAAGAGGGAAAGGAAAGGAGGAGAGAGGGAAGGATAGAAGAGAATATTAATTCATTCTCATCTTCTGGTTGCTATTTTAAGTGCTTGAATGGGTCTAGGCAGAGCACAGAATCTCACTATTATTTTTTATTAAGTGCTCCTGATAGTGACTGTCTGCCTCTGAGAGTCAGTTATGGCCTTTCTCAATCCCACCTCTGCCATCGACATGTGGACAGGAACATGAGCACTTAGCTTTCAGGTCTAGAGTCTTAACACAAACAAGACAGTGTGCGCAGGGCTACAGAGAGGTTCAATCTAAAACAATTGCCCAGTATAGCTTGTGTCAGATTGTGAGAGGCAATGGGGAGAAATGGTCTGCAAGCCTAATTAGGCCCACTCCCCAGTTCTCTAAGCCCCCTGCTAATTGGCAGTCCCTTAATAGATTAGGACTTGGCATCAGGCTTGCATGTTATTATAAACCACACACAGAAAAACCCAGTGGCCGAGGAACGCCTGCCAAGGCCAGGCCTGGGTTTCTGTGAGGTTTTTGAAGTGGACTGGACTCTCAGTATTTTGTATAGTCAGTGTACTGAAAGGAATCAAACCATTCCTTTGGACGGGATTTGTGAAGGGCGAGCTTGTTGAATAATTAATTCCCTGAGACCCATTCTGTCATTTTGATGGACAAGCTGCGGGCTGGCCCCAGATGCAGCTTGTTCGCGGGCGGCACCAGCGGGCGGGCGGGCAGTGGATTATTTCTCACGGAGCTACCCCCTTCCTAGGCATCGCCCCCCTTCCCTTTGTGCTTCCAGGGGAGGGGAAGGAAGAAGCCCCAGCAACGCACCTGCTCTGTGGCTGGCTGCTAAGTTCCGCTCCTCAGGAAATCCCCACTGTAGCCTTTCAAGACGGCAGGACCTGTTTTGCAGCTGAGGATGCTTTGAGTCCAGAGAATTCACCAGCCTGGTGTCACATTGCCTTGACCTGTCCAGAGGGAGAAGGATTATACCTTATTCCAAATCCAAAACCAAGTCAGTCTCACCTCCCCAAGACCATTGGTTTTTGCTTTTTTTCAGTGACTTACAGTGGCTGAGACACACTGTTCTTTGATTGGGTGATACATAGGGGGTTACCTATAAGCTCTCCCCTTCTGACCAGGCTACCCATGGCAGAGAGAATGCAACCCTGTGCTTGGGGGACAAAGAGAGGCTGGAGTCTGTGGCCTTGTCGGCATTTACATGAGCATGTCTGCTCCCAGAAGCACAGCACCATCATCTCCCAGTCCCTGATCTAGCGGCCTTGTATTGCCTTCTTGTCTCACCAATTAGATTCCACTTGGGAATCCTTTCCCTTCTTTTCAAGTCCATTTCCAACAAAGGGAGGAACAGGAGTGGAGGATGGTGTGATCTTCACAAAAAAAAAAAAAAAAAAAAAAACAAACAAAAACAAAACCCTTCCATTTCTTCGGCAAACATACCAGGCCGCTCTCATGGCAATACCATGGTGAAGGGGAATAACGTTATTTGGCGTTTTGCCCTTCCAAAAAGTGTGTGTGTGTGTGTGTGTGTGTGTGTGTGTGTGTGTGTTTGGGGAGGGAAGTCTTGTGGGAGGGGACAGATAGGACGAAAGAACAGTGGGGGCTTTGTAACTTCAGCAGAGGGTCAGGTGGGTAAGGTCATGAGGGAGGAGGAGGGAGTTAGAGAAGCCTGGAACCTTCCCTCCCCTGGGCTTTGCTATCCCCTCCCCTCCCTGCTCGAGGGAGGTTGTAAAGGAGAAAATGGGGAATTGTTCTGTCTTGGTTTGCAAGAAAGACTCTAGACATCATTGTGTCCCTCTGAGGGAAGCTGGCTCCATGATGCTTTGCAAGGATTAAGGACCTGGCTTCCAGAACCACTGAAGAACCATCCCAGGAAGAACCCTTTCTCTCAGCAGCTGAAACATGCACGACTGCACCACAGGGTTTGGGCCTCCTGGAGAGTCTTGGCTGGGGAGCCTTCTTTGAACAATGGGGTTCCTATAGCAAGCCACCGAGGAGTTAGCTACTTCAGCCAGCTCTCCCTAGGGTGTGGAAATGCCTATATTTTGTGGTCCCCGTGCTGGAGGGGTTGGGGAGGAGGCCACTAAGGGGGGACCTCAGAGCACCTGGATTTCTATTTATGTGAGACACACTCCTGACAGTTCCAGTCTAAGAGACAGCTGCCCCATCCACAGCAAGTCAGGTGACCTCTGCTGGGACTTGCTCCTGAGCATCACTTTTGAGAAGGAGTATTTGGAAAGAGAATGGCCACAGCCCCCCCCCCAAAAAAAAAACCCCACCTGGCTGCCACCAACACCATTTTGGCACAACTGAGCCAAGAGCTACCAACTTGTTGCACATTACCTGAAGACCTTCAGAGTTTGGCCTGCTTTTGGAGCTGCTCTGGCATCTTTCTTCACACACTGAAGAGCAGTGGGAACCTCGGTTTCCTCAGCTGAGGTAAGAGTCACTGGTAAAGCCCATGTGTCCCAGAAAGGGACCCTGGAAACAGTGCTTTCTTCTTTAGAAATGGCTCCATACTTTTTAGGTAAAGCCCTTAATTCCTAAACTTAGGTGATGAGACCCTTAGGCCAAACCACCCTCTCTACTCATGCTGCACATGAAGTAAAGGAACCAGAGAACAGAGTGAAAATGAGATCCAGTGTCAATGCTGCCCTGAAGAGCCAAGACTCAAAAGCACGTGTCAATGACTGCTGTCTACTTGGGATTGTTAAAAACCACATTGGCAACAGAAACTTAGCTAGCCCTCCCAAACTTACTTGTGGCATCTTAGGGATATGGGATATTTCTGAGCCAGAAACTAGTAATGAATTTATTTTGCCTACTAGATAGGCTCAGAACCGACCAGACTCCCACCCCGCCCCAAGAAGGCAAAAGATAAATTGGCTAGACCAGATGAAGAGCAGAACAAATGTCTTTCATGGTTCTGTTGGGTTTCAACTTACTTCATTTTGTAGTTATCCCACGGATGATTCAACTAGAAATCTTTTCCCCAAATAAGATAATTCTGGGTTCATAACATTTTAAGTGGTGGTTTTATCTCCTTATTAGCAGAAACTTTTTGAAATCTAGGTTTTAGGGAAAGATAGGCTTCCCTCTATCTTTTCTTATGTTTTTCTTCCGGACAAAAGTTGAGAAGGACATGAGTGTGCAATAGTAATTTGGGTTTATTTTGCTGTGGTTTTATTGTTTGTTTGTTTGTTTTAGCATGGCCTCAAATACATCTCTGGAATTGAAACAACAGCAAGAAGTCTTTGTACATTTTGGGCCTAGACAGTAAACAGGAGTTGCATGCCTTCTATGTGTGGGCCTGTGCTGGCCGGTGTCCTCATGGACATTTTACCATGTCTCCATTTTACCAGTGCCATCATGGGTCTTCCTGTCACTGGCTATAAGTGCATTCTCATAGGGCAGGGATCATGGCTTATTAATTTCTGTGGCCCATAATTTTCTTTGTAAGGCATTTCTTTCTTTTCTCCCTTATCTCTCTGCCTACCTTGTGCCATTCTGTGGACTTGGTGAGGCATGGACCAAGCCTCAGATGCCTGGAGAAGAAGTTGGGGTTGTATTTTAATCAGGTGTTTGGTGATGCCCTGTACTCCCTCGATATTTCTAAAATGACAGTGTAACCCGTAAAGACATCACACAGAGAGGAAATCAACTGGAAATTCATGTGTGATTAGTGAGCATTTAGGCAGAAGGTCAAAGCGATTATTTTGGACATCAGACTTTTTGCATTTTAGGGCCTGTATTCGGTTACAAAATTACATCCGTGAATTATTTGTGCAGGTGGCAGCTGTCGGATTTGAAGGTTTCTGCCTTTTACAAAAAGAACATTGACAGGCCTGGGAACAGGGAGTGTGCTCCTGGAGTGAGAGTTGTCTTATCCACAGCACCCTGGAACTGCTCCAGTCTTGCTCAAGGCAAGTGGCAGTCCTAGTTCAAGGTGACAGAACCCCTGTCCCTGTTAGTACAGCTGCTTTAGTGAGGAAGCTGTTCAATCTAGTTGACTGACATCTTGTAAACAGGGCTAGGAGGTTATCAGATATAGGAGGGAAGAGAACTCATTGTTAAATGCCTACCATACCATGTCTCCTCCTCAGACTGGTATTGGCATCCTCCTTTTACTGGGGCGGCTCGGAGAAATTAAGCAACTCGCTGAAGATCACATAGATTGTGAAGTGGCAAAGCTAGTTTCAAGCCTGGGTCTAACCTACCTTCTGGGGATCCGTGAGCTTCCTCTCACTTGATTCCCTAAGAGGATCTTAGGGATGTGCTGAAAGTGATCCCTTAGCTCATGGGATAGCTGGGGTGGGGTGGGGTGGGGCGTGACAGCTGAATCACTGGGATTCCACAGCCTTCCCTTAAGAGGTCAAAAAGTACCTCCAGTAATTTCACTTTGTGGAAAAGCCTGAAGAACTGAAGCTCAAGTTTAAAGTGATGCAGCCTGGAAGCCACTCATCCCACACCTGAAACTGGTTAGGTTCCTCATGAATGATTCTTAATGGAATCGAGTCTCTTCTTCACTGTGGAAATGTGTTCTTTGGGGGTGATTAGGTTCAGAGAACTGGGTTTGGCTGTGATCCGTAGGAGATTAAAGTTTGGAAGGAAGGTGAAAGAGCTTCAAGTCCTAGGGTGGATTTGGTGACGAGGCAACTCTTCCAAACTTTGGTTAGCTCCCACTAAGTCCTGGGGAGGAGTGCTCTCAGTTCCAAGGGATACCGAAATGGATTCTTTTCTGAAGTGACTCTTGGCTAGTGCAGGAGAATAATGAATTCCTATGTCAGCATGATGGTTCTCAGTCTCTCCTCCTTGTAAATGGAATAGTGATGTGTAAGGGCACTGTGCTTTTAGATTTCTCTTGTATTCCTGGTATGTGCCTAGCTCCATTTTGAGCAAGATTGGTAATACCAAAGTATCTGATAGGTCTCTTCTCACTTGGCCTTTAGTTGCTCTGTAGGGCTAGTAAGCTTCTAGCATGTGAAGGCTGGTTTGTTTTTATTCCAGATAACTACTGCCTTTAAAAATAGAACTCTGTGATGATACCATTTAGGATCACCTAGAGAGGTATAGGTTAGGTTAGCTCATATCTTCTGCTGCTGCAGAGCCATGCAATTTATTATGACACACCTTGTTTACCTGGCTAATAAGGGAGGTGCTCCTACATGCTACACCGCCAGACTTACAGAGGAATCTTGCTGATGGCTTCAGAGTTCAACAACGGCTGGTCTTCCACTGGTCCCTCTCTTTTCTTGCATTGAAACTTTAAAAACTACCTGTCTTGTGTTCTTCTCTACGTAATCCTAAAGAGGGCAACTTAAAACCTAGGAAGGTCATCTTGGTTCAAGGCTGAGATGTATACACATGTACCAGTACCCACTCTCACGCGTGGGCTGTGGCCAGTGCTCACTATGGAAGACATTGTTGAAGCAGGGCTGTTTCTGTTGGTCTAGGTTCAATATTGTAAGAAAACCTTTATTCTTTAATGCAGAGATAGGAAAGCCAGGACTCTACAGAGCTTGGCAGTTAACTTAAATCACTAAAGAGAGCAAGTAAGCCTAAGAAAATCCACAGCACGAGTAAGATGAGTATGGCAGGGGATGCACAGCCCCAGTGCCAGTGAGAGCGATGGTGAGTGCCAGTGGACCCTGGAGAATACAGGCTTAAGACGACGACGATGACACTGGGAATCTGGATGTGATTTGAGACTGCCTGTTACTAAATGGTAACACTAGTTTTAAGCATTGGGTGGGCCAAATAGAATAGTCTCTGCCAAGCAGATTTGATGTGGACTGCCAAAGTGTGACCTTAAACTTAGCCCCTCTACCCTGAGGAGCCTAGGAGTCCACTGCTGCCCTGGCTTGCTGACCAGCACAGCTTTGCTCCTATGGGGCTCCAGTGGTGGTTCTGCCCCAACCTTCTTCCCTCCCAGCTGCCTGTGGGCTTGCCTTTTAACTTTTGACTATCGAACTACCTTCCAGGTGTGTCTGATGTCCTGCCAATCCACAGTATTTATTTTAGCGCCACGTGAGTGTGATGTTTTTGTACACCTGGGCATCGGTGCTTAGATGGACACACACATGCTGAGGAGAGCGTGTTTCGCCACTGGATAAATAAGAAGCCGTGTTTTCTCTTTTCTTTTATTTTGGACTTGCCGACCTTTATGCTTTGAGAATGTATGGCAGGGCTCCAGCTGTGGCCCTGACATCAGGGGAGCGGGTCCTGTCAGCGGCCCAGTCTGTTTGCCCACTTCTCAGAAGTCCCTAGAATTTTAGGGTTTTACAAGCAGGTCTTTCTTTCTCTTGGGATCAGACTACCTTTGGCAAATGACTGGATAAGCCCATGAATGCTTCGGTTGATTATGGATAGACTATCTTGCTCTTCCTTCTAAGGGTTCCTGACACTAAAGCTTTGTGTCTGTTGGCTCCCTGGGACATAAGGGAGTAAGAACCATTATTCACCAAGCCCGGCAGTGATGATATACTTTATAAATCGCATCTCAGCCCCCACAGTTCTGTAAACTGAGAACAATTATACAAAGTCCTGTTGTATGATGTTAAAATAAGATGAGGTAAAGTGACCTACCCAGGTCAGACCCAGTCCCGAGAAGTGGTAAGAGATGAAATCCTATCAATCCTATGTGCCTGAGTTTATGAATGGGGTCTGGAGATGGCTCAGCAGTTAAGACCACTGGCTATTCTTCCCAAGGACTGTGGGGTTTTACCCCCAATGCCCACGTGCTGGCTCAAAGCACACTGTAACTACAGATCCTGGGGATCCAATGCCCTCTCTGACTGCCATAGGTACCAGGTACACACATTGTGTGCAGGCACACATGCAAGCAAAACATATGCATTAAATAGACACCAAATTGAAAAAAAAAAAAAACGTTCATGAACAGACTGGAAGAAGAAAGAAGTGCAGGAGCTTAAAACATGGCCCCTCTGTGTTGTCGGGTGTGGTTGCAGAGAGGAGCCTGATGCACAGTTCCCTAGCTCCTGCAGCCAAACTGTTGAAGCATACTGGAGGCCAATGCAGAGAGGCTGGATCTGTATAGTACCTGGTTTTTGTCCTTGTTCAGGCTAAATATACTTTGGACAGCTTTGTAGTTGATTTTATAGCACACAAACGTCTGTCGGGGTATTGTTCATGTCATGTTTAGCAAGAAAGTCTATATGGCCCCATCACATGGGCTTTGGACTTGATGGTTCTGCCTCGTGTCCTGCTTATTTCTCTTATCAGTCAAGTGGACAGGGACAAATTGTAGCCTCTGTGACCCTTGACTGTGATGGCTGCGTACTAGCGATCGAAGGGACTGTTTTGAAACTTCAATCTGTTAATATATCCGAAGCTCCTGGAGAACATTGCAGATTCCTAATGAATGCAGATTTATCCTTGTCCATATTTAAAAGGGGCTAAAAGAGAAAGAAAGAGGCCTTGAGAAAGGACTCTTTCACCCAAGGTGAACAGATGGTAAGACCTATAGGTGCTGGCCATTGCATTTTACTACAGAGAAGGATCTTGTTCATGGAATATATAATGTTGCAGACTACGGCTGCTGGTATGTTTTATTTCTAGGTGAATGTGGCAGCTTTTTCAAGGGGCTCGTGAGATGGCATTTGCCTCATGAGCCGGTTGACTTGAGTTCTTTCTATCCCCATAACCTATGGTGAAAGGAGAGACCTGACCCATGTTTGTCCTCTGACATGCATGCTGTGGCACAGGGATATCTACTTGTACAGCAGACACTCTAAAAAATACAATAAAATAATAATAATAATAATAACAAGTTTTGCAAAGAATCTATCAAGAAAGGCCAAACAGCCAGAGTTGAATCTTTGACGACTGATATTAATTATTCTATGGTGGGAAGCCTGACACTTCGTAGCAAGTGCTTGCTTACCATGTTCCAGGCCCTGAGTTCCATCTGGAGCATTGAATGCCTATTGAACTAGTCAAGATTTCACTCTCAGCACTTTTGAATCAGGCCAAAGTTCCCTTTAATATCCAGGATTAGGCCACAGACGGGTTTCTCTTTGCCATGGGACCCCAGACTTCCTGAGGGTGGGAAACTGAAAAACAGTGCAAGCCGTTACTCACCGCAGTAGCCCCAGGTCCTAACACAGTGTCCAGTTCTCAGGGAACTACCCTTTCTTTTCTGTTTACCTAAGCAAGAGACTTTGGACTTGAGCTCAGGAAATAAGCAGCAGGACTCTACCTGCCGTGAGTTTCTCCATTTAGGCCTGAACTTTCTCCAGCCCTGAAGAATGGGCATTTGTCAAGGGGAGTCTCTGACCCCCGAATACTGCCTGTTCACGCCAGCCAACTGAGTGTTTTCTATGGAGCTTGTTTCAAAGCTGGAGAAACGCCTTCATAGTAAACTTAGATTCTGCTCATCTGGATTGTGTCCAGTCTAAAAATCTGGACAAACATTATAAACCAAAGAACGTTTGCGCACTTCTAAGACCAGTAGCAATTAATTACTTTAAATAGAAATACTGTCACTTACTGGCAACATAAATATTTGTATTTTGAACCTCTAAGTAGTTGTTGGGTTGACCATTCTGACCTTAAGTGATTTTACTTAGTCATATTTTAACAGGGAGTACATTTATAAAGAAGGGTCAGGTCAGGGAGGAAGAAAATATAAACCAAAAGAGAGAGCTGGGTTCTAATCCCAGTGACCTATTGATGCACCCAAAGACCTTGGAGAATAGAAAACTGCTGTCTTCAATTTTCTGTTGAGTACAAAGGAAAATAGCAACACACACACACACTTTCACAGTTATTGTAGACATTAAATAAATTGCAAACTGGACTCTAAACCCTTTCAAGGGGAACTCAGTGCCTTCTGCTGTAGCTCTGATATCTGGTCCTTTGTTCTGCACTTGGGTGAGGTTGCTTGGCCTCTCTGATCCTCAGTGGTTTTATTTGTAAATGATTTGAATAGCGCCTACTCAGAACTCTATCCTATCAATAAGGTTCACAAAGCTCCCACCAGAGAGTCCTGGTAATGTTGCCAATGCCTATGCCTGTGTTGTGTGTCCTGTGTCGTGTGTCCTGTGTCGTGTGTCCTGTGTCGTGTGTTCTATATTATTTTGCTGATAAGCACATAGGCACTCAGCGGATGTTGCTTTAATTATTACTCCCACAGATTGTAGATTTTGCTTAATTGAAGATAACTCCAACAGCCTCTTAGCCTTTTGACTAAGATCAAGTAAAGATAAGTACAGATTGGGTCCAGGGGAAAACTGAGCGGGTCTCAGGAGAGGCATCTCAAGGACAAAACTGTCCTCGGATTGTGATTTTGGGTTCTGAAGTGAAGTGCAGTCTCTTCACCTTTCTCCTCCTGCTCCGCTCACCCTTCCTCACCAAGGGCTTCTAAAAAGCACTTGGAGAGAAGTGGCTGTGTTTAATTTTGTGCAGATATGAAGCCATGACTGCGGGGAGTTGGCTTTGGGGTTGGGTCACTCTGGTAACACTTCCCACATGACTTGATCAATGGGTGGGCCATGAAAACTTACCCTGTGTTTTTTTACACCCCACCCCCAAACCACCCAACCTGACCAAGTGTTAGTTTTTCAAAGCCAGTGAAGTTTCAAAGGCCTGAAACCAACACAGCGGCCTTTCTTCGAGCTTTGATTTTCTGCCCATTAAGTGTTTGTCACTGAGTTCAGATTTCGCCTCCTCTGCAGCCTACACATCCCACGAAGCCCCTAGAGGTAGGGGAAGTTAATTGATCCTTGATTAAAAGGAGAAGTGAGGCTTGAGCCTGGGTCTAGACACTTTAGATTATTCTCTCTCTTCTGGCTCTGATTTGCTGCAGAGAGCTCATAATACACATTTTATTATCAATAAATCTAAATTCTGGGATATTGGCTTCAGATCTTTGATTGAATTAGACATGTGTGTATCTAATTAGTGTGCGTGTGTGGCATGTGGTAGCTAGGAGAGCATTAGCTAGGAGGGCTGTCTTGACTGCTCTAAAGTGTTTCTTTCTTTTATTCTCCCCCCCCCCCCCCTTACAGAGGCATGGGAGTTCATACGGGTGCTTCTGTTTTTAGTGACTCACTCTAGAAAGCACCCAAGATTTAGGTAGGTCATTTGAACCCCATCCAGCTTCACCATTAACTTACAGAGTGACTCCGCTAAATCGCTTTAATCTCTTTGAACTATAGGGTAGGTTCACTTGCTCCTTCTCTGTGATTGGCCTTTGGGCTCCTTGGAGGTTGAGACTTCGCCTCTTTTATCTCCATAGCTCAGTCAGTCAGTAACTAGGTGGTTAGACCACAATAGTGTGTGTGGGAATCCTCAGGTGTGGGCACATAGTGCTTGCTCAGGAAAAGTTAACTATCATTATTACCCTTTGTGCTGCTCTGGTTCCCTTTCTTCTGTTCATTGTTTGGCTAGCTTTTCCTGACTCTAGCAAAGTTGGACATTGTATTCTGCACTAATTGTAATTGCCAGCTTTTGTAGTTGCCAGGACTAGAATCTTTAATTTGCAGTGCGTCTTTATAGGTGTACACGGTCCGTGGATCCAAAAGCTTCTCCAACTCCTGCAAGCTCAGCTCAAGTCTCCATCCCTTGCAGGACACTTTTAATGCTCAGTAGAGGAGTTTTGTTCTCTCAGTGCCTTTCTACACAAGCCTCAGCCATGGCACTCTTGGGTTTGTGACTCCTGAATCACATGAACTCTCCAGGGCAGGGTCTGTCTAGCATCTTGCCCTCTGGTGCTGGGACTTTGTCTGCTTGAGGCTAAATGAAGACAATAAAAGATAATAAAAATAGTGGCAGTGAAGGGAACAGACTGCCCTGTTTTGGAAAGGATACCTCCTTCTCTTCCTCTCATTGCTTTCCTGCTGCAAAGCATGGTCTCCTGCCTCATGAGCTAGCTTGTCTGGCTGGAGGAGTATTATTCAGTTTCCGGCAACTCTTTCTGGAGCAAAGTCAAGATTTGACTGGCATCACCCTCGGTAAATACCACAAGTTTGTAAGGGAGATAGAAAAGGCCATTGGGTTTTCTAAATGATATCTCCACGTCTTTCAAGAAAATAAACAGAATCTAAACTTCTTGTCTGTTTCTAGTCAGCACCCGTATAATCAGAACCGGAAACCCACCCCAAGCCACAGGCAAATAAAGCATCTATCTGTGTTGTTCCCAGCCAAACAGAGGGCAAAAGAACTCGTCAGATGTTTTTCCTTTCTGAGCCATCTCCTTGGCCCCCTTCTTCTTTTGACATAACTTGTCTGCAGTGTGTCTTAGACTCTGCGCTGTTGTTGTCCAGTGTATTGCTTTGAATTTCTTTCTACCAAGTCTTCCTAGACTGATATACTGTGTGTGTGTGTGTGTGTGTGTGTGTGTGTGTGTGTGTGTCTTCCCTGACTGGATTGGAAACTCCCTGAGGGCAGTGTCTGGCTATTTCTTGTATCTCTAGACCAAACAAACATAGTTAGAAATCAATACATACTTGTTCAGTGAATGAAGGAACACATTGATTTATTCCGTCATCCCAGGAAAACTGAAGTTAGATTTCATTCTTTTCATTCAGCAGATGGGAAGGGGAATTTTGAAGATGTGAAAAAAAAAACCTGTTCAAATAACTCCAGAGCTCTCTTAGAAATGTCTTGTCCTCAGAAACATATGTTTTACAGGCCTATCATGTGAAAACTATTGAATATAGATGCTAGAGCCACAAATGTCAGGCACCTAGAGTCTGTTCCTATACTGAGGGGTTTTCTTAGCAACACTCTGACTGCCGAGCATCTCAGAGGCCGCAGCTCAGCCTGGCAGCATCTCATCACAGCACACGGAGTTCTAAAATTATGCTATAATACCAGTTTCTGGCTTCTCAGCCCCTCTTCATGGACAACTTGGTCCTATTTCAAAATCTCTAGGCCAGAGAGTAAAAATGGGCCAAGCCCTGTATGATATCTGTCCCAGGCCCAACCCCAGAACATCAGCTGAGTTCTGTCACTACTATGCCTGCACACGTATCCACTGCCTCCCCACCCCCTCCACTCCAAGGCAGGAAGAATTTTAAGAGTTAATGGTTCTTGCCTTTCAGAGGCCCCTCTGTGTTTACTTTGAGAAGGTCAGGCCCGATGGATGCTGTGGTGTGTTGCTGTTCTTCTTTTCAAAGCACGAGTATGAACTTGATAAAGTAAATTGATGTTCTAGCAGGAAGCAGTTAGGGGGCACAAAATAAACAGCCGTAGAATTCAAATAAATCCAAAGAATAAAACCAAATAAATCCGTGTGTGTATGCACTGTGATACATAAATATACTTTTTTTTTTTTTTTTTTTTTTTTTGGAAAGCTCGTGTTTTTATCACTGCTGGTCTGGACCAAAGTAATTGAAAAATTGTGCAGCTCATGGAACTTTTTTCTTTTTCAGAGGCGACCTGGGGCTTTGAGCAATGTGACATGAATATAATTTTTTTAAAAAATGAAAAGAGAATTTTACTTTTTAAACAACTGCTTATTTTGGTTTACCCCCCCTATATTTCCCTCCCCCCTACACAAATGAATTTCACATTTGGATGAAACCAATTTGCAGTGTTAAATTAAGGATTTAGGCACTTAGAGTGGTTGACATTAAGCTCTAAAAGAGTGAAAGATTCCTCTTGATTTTCCCCTTGAAGAAGGGGGCGTAGTGCTTAAAGGATGCTTTAGAGTGACCTCTCTGGTTTATTATAAACACAAACACAGAGACAGTCCTTTGTCAGTCTCAGGATTTGTGTGAGCCAGACCCTGTACGTATCTCCTTCCTGTCGAGGACTCTCAGAGGCTGGTGGAGCAAGGTTCTGATCTGGGACATGCCTTGGGCAGGGTGAGAGGCTTTATGGTTCTCTCTCTCTCTCTTTCCCTCTCTCTTTCTCTCTCTCTCTCTCTCTCTCTCTCTCTCTCTCTCGGGAGAGCCTTTAGTGGCACTTTAGCAGGGCAATAACATGCTCATGTCAGAGCCTTTCAAGAAGTAAATCAGCCAGGTGTGGTGGCACACGCCTTTGATCCCAGCACTTGGGAGGCAGAGGCAGGTGGATCTCTGTGAGTTTCAGAACATCCAGGGCTATGTAATGGGTCTCTGGAAGCAAGAAGTTCCCTAGTAGGAGATGACTATAGAATCCGTGCAAGACTTCCAGTGGACATTTGCTCTTTGCTTCCAGGCTTTGAGGAATGTCTGGGCAGGTGGTAAAATCTAATAGCAATGACTTCTGAGAGAGTGGAACTAGCAGGCCATTGATAACCAGCCACTGCTTTAAGATCTGCCTGGTACTTCCTGTGCCCCTGGGCTCTGACCTGGTATATCAGATGGAAGGGCTGAGCTCAATTCAAGTCTATGACTCTGAATAGTGAGGGGAAAGACTTGGAAATGGCATCTGTTGAGCCAGACCCTTTCAACGAGGCTTTATGTATGGGAAAGTACTGCCCATCACACGCGTTTCCTGTGAGGTGCCTGAGATGGGGGAGTTTGACTGAGACCAGGAGCTATGGCTGGGAGCTGGTGGACCTGGGATTCAACTCCAAGCTGTCTGACTCTGATGGCTGCGCAACTGCATGGAAAGTGGTCTTCAGACGAGCTTCTAAGAGCAGAGATGAGGGCCCCAGAGAGGTCACTCCGGACACCTAACTGAATATCGTTAGCCTTGGGTTGCGTTAATTATTCTTAAAGATCTGGTATTAATTTGTATCAGGGTTTGGTAGAGCTATGGAAGACCCCATTCCCTACTCTTTCACTACCTCGTTGAGTGCTTTGGTAAAAAACAAATAAGAGAACAATGCCATATTCTCTGGGCTGATGAAAGGGGGGAGGGGACTCCTGTAGTGAAAGCGCCACAGATGCTACAGAATACCGCAAACAACACCACAAATGTAGGAATTTCATTAGTATTTCCATCTGATACTTGGACTAGCCTTTGCTGTAAGGTGTTCCCCTTCGGCTCCTTTGCACTGATAGCTTCTCTTTTCTCTCCCCTCCCCCCATGTGTGTATTCCCAGCGGCTCTGCCCTTCCTCATCATCGAGACAAGCACCATTAAGCCTTACCGTCGAGGGTTTTACTGCAATGACGAGAGCATCAAGTATCCCCTGAAAGTCAGTGAGACTATAAACGATGCTGTGCTCTGTGCGGTGGGGATCGTCATCGCCATCCTGGCGGTAAGTGTCCCCTTGCCTCTGCCATACTGATCCGGACTTCCTCCTGTGTTGTACGGCAAAATATCCAAGCCAACTGACGTTTGCAGCCAGCCAAAAGAGATGGCCACCAAAGAGAGCTTCAGTATTGTTTTGTCTCTTGCAGTTAATACTATTTCCAATAGTCCACATCTACTGGGAGATAAACGTATGAACATTTAGCAACGTCTTTCTGTACTATTTAATATGTGTTATCGTCACAACAACCTCGTGGAGTTTAGATAATTGGTTTTTCTCTTCTAATGTCCATAGAGTAAGACTTAGTTAATCTAAGTGGTAGAGTTGAGATTAGTGCAGAGACATCCCTTACGTCACCGTCTGATCTCTAAGTCACTGTGCTAGAAGGCTGAGAGCCATCCTTGCCCTCTGGTCAAGGTGTTTTCTGTGGTCTTGCCTCGCCTTTGCTGAGCTGCTGTAGCAGTGGCAATGAATGTCCTTGCCATTTTCCTGCCTACTGTTTAGTTTTCTGGCCCCAAGGCTATGGCGGTAAGATAAATAGGACTTGGAATTCCGAGCATTTGATCCGGACCCCACCCTTTGCTTAGCAAGCCCGCATCTTTTATAACGAAGCATGCAGGTTGTTTTCACGACATCACAATAGAGTATGAAAGACCTAGAGGGTCTATTTGCTGTGGAAAACACCATGACCAAAAGCAACTTGGGGAGGAAAGGGTTAATTTCAGTTTACATTTCCAGGTAGCAGTCCAGTATCCAGGAAAGTCAGAGCAGAAACCTGGAGGCAGAAACTGAAGCAGAGGCCATGAAGAAATGCTGCTTGCTGGCTTGTTCAGCTTGCTTGCTTTTAGCACCTAGGACCGCCAGCCCAGTGGTAGCACTGCTCATAGTGAGCCGAGCCCCCCCACATGTAATCATCAATTTATAAAGTGCCCCACAGGCAGCGTGCCCACAGGCCCGTAGAGGTTTCCTTTTCTCAAATGACTCTAGCTTGTGTCACGTTAACATAGAACTAGCAGCACAGTGAGTATTAAAATACTAATTGCCGAATTATTAAAAACTCTATTAAAACTCTTAATCGCTGAACAGGTCACTAGGGTGTACGTATAAAGTCCAGCTGTCATATGCTTCCCTTAAGGAAGCCCCCATGAACAGCACTGCAGAAACGTGCCGCACAAGAACTGTGACCAGCTCCAGAATTCTTTCCAGCAGTACTAACTAACTCCTGGGAATTTGGGTGTGACCCACCTGGGCCCTACCCTCTTTTAGTGCATCTGTCCTTTTGAGTCGGGACGGGGAGGGTCATTCTTTGAAAGCCTGCAGAATGATTTGTGAGTTTTACATGTTTACAACTGTCTACGCCTCCAGCGTTGTCTGTGTTCGTTCTCTGCCCTTGAACTCCTGCAGTGGGGTGAAAAGGAGAGGCTACACATCTGCATGAACCGCGTAGATCCTCAAATGGCTCTCCTGTGGCACTTAGCTTGGAGGTGGCATTTTGGGCTGCTATTCCCATTGTGCAGACAGAAAAATCTATAGCCCAGAGTGATTCAATAACAGACAAACTCAGAGTCTATAGTTAATAAGACCTGGGGTTCACTGTGCCTGGTAGATTTCAAAGCCCCTTTCTGGGCTTTCAGACATACATTTCAGAATGGCTAACCTTTCTAGATGAACTGCTCCATAGAATAGGCAGTTAGCTTATCTGGCCTGGTTTGAGTTGTGACAGGTAAGATACTGGTAACACAAGTTTTTCTTGTGACTTGCAGTTCTGGTTATAAACTCTGAACACCCCCCCCCCCCCCCGCGCGCGCTTTTGGTCTCTCTCTCTCTCTCTCTCTCTCTCACACACACACACACACCCATGCCCACACCATAAGCCAGGCACACAATCAACAGTTTGAATTTGAGCAATAGCAAGGAGAGCTTGTAGAATTCTTTCCAATCTTTAAAAATTAAAAAAAAAAATTTAAAAAACCCAGCCCATTTGGCAGACTAGTCGCTTGGGAGGGTGCACTAAGGATCTCTGTTCAAAAGCTGAAAAATAAAAGGTCCAATTTACTATTGCTCCAAATTGATGGTTGTGGGAGTGAGTTCTCCTGGAAGAATGGCTTTTCCTGAAAAGGGCATTTGTTGTGGAAGGCAGATAATTACAGAGTCTCTCTTGCTGGGGTTTGAACAGGTGTTCGTGACAGCCCGGGGATTGGCTAATTGAATGCTTTGAGAGAGCACGCTATAATCCAGGAGTCTTGTGATAAGAACAGGTCCAGGACAGGTACATCACATGCTGTTCAGGCCTTCTACCAGGTGTTATCCCCAGAGTGTCACGGGGTTGCTGGCAGTAGAAAGTGAATTAAACATCTTTCCGATGTGAATCAAGTGAAAGATTGCTATCAGCAACCCTCAGTTTCCTTATCTATAAAATCAAGGCAGTATTCACAGTTCCTCAAAAGGATTGTCACTAAAGTCAAACACCTGTAAAGTTCTCTAGATGAAGTGTGCACTGCCTTGTACATAGACGCAGCCCCTGGCTTCTCCCAGGCCCCAGGATGGGCAAGGGAAATGTTAAAGCAACTTGTCTGGCGGCTGTTCCGTCCTTCCTGTCTAAGTCCCAGTCCCGCTTAGCAGGTCTGCTCCTGCTGAATGCCTCCTCCAGAGCTTCCAACATTCTTAGTTTCTTTTCACACCTGCTCTTGGGTGTTTCCTTATCCTGTCCCTTTACTAATGTCACCTTGATGTTTTCCCTAGATACCTAGCTTTTCTTGAAACAGTCCTGTGCTGGGCTCTTCAATAGAGGATAAGCAATGGTAATAAGCAAAAATAGATTTCAATCAAGCCATTGTATGGTTCAGAGATATACCAAGAAAGATGCACAGCGCACACAGCAGGGCAGATGAGATGATACACCAAGAAAGATGCACAGCGCACACAGCAGGGCAGATGAGATGGGTCAGCAAGTGGAAGGGCTTGCTGAGCAATGTGAATTTGATTCCTGGGACCCACCTAAAGGTTGAAGCAAAGAATCAACCCCAGAAAGTTTTCCTTTGGCCTGGTCAATGTGGTATATGTTGCAAAACTCCTCTGCCAGTAGTAAAATTATAATGTAAAAAAAATTCTAGAAGAAAAAATACATAGCAATAACAGCTGTCCTGGTCAAGAGCTACTGTGTTCAAGGGAAACATGGAGAGTGATGATAAAGGTCACCCTTAAAGAAACACCAAGAGCTACATAAGGGTATAAGCTCTGGTTCACATCCGAGCTCCTCTGCTGCGGGGCAGGTTGCAAGTTGATGTGCCTCAGTAGATTCATCTGTTAAATGGAAAGAGTTTGTAAGTAGTCATGTTTGCTAAGGTTTTGAAATGAGATCAGTGTGTGCATACACACACACACTCAGAGTAACTCAATGCCAGACATAGTAAAGTTTACCCAATAAATGTTAGCTGCCTTTATTACAAATGAGGACACAGTTTCAAAGTGTGGTGACATGACTTAACCAAGATGGAGTCTGGAAAAGAATTCCCACTCTCTTCGTGTCACTAATTAGATCTGAGGCCACTTGCTTCTCAGTCCTCTTTGCAATAGGACTTCTACCTTCTGCTCCAGCTGCCAATGCATTTAAGCCAGAGGCACATATGACATATGTGCTCCTATCACCTATCGTGGTCTGCTAGCCTGCCTGCCTGCCTGCTTGCTTGCCGTCATGCCAAGAGTGCTCCTGGAGAAAAGTTCCGTGAAGACCTCAGAGGCAGATGAGTAACTGGCTTTGATCAGTATGATCAGTTCTGGAAAAGCTATACAAGCTGCAGACAGCAGCAGCAGGCTGCATTGCCCACTCTCCCAGCTTGACTGCCCCATGAGCCTGGATGTCTTCACTAAGCATCGGACTTGTGACCAGAGAGCCTGAGGGACAGTCATGCCAAGGGAGCAGGTTGCAGAACTGAAAAATCAGCTTGCTGCGTAACCGCCCTGGACCTGCTGCTCAATGTCAGGTCTGTTGCAAACCGTAAGAGAAGCCTTGACTGCTTTGGATGCCCTTGATCCAGTCTGCCCAGATGCCACACAGAGGAATGGAATGGTGGTGGAGGAGGAGATCAGGGTGATTTCGAGATGCAAGTTGTCAGAGGTTGTAGAGAAAGCAGACACCTTTCTGAGGCAGAAGCTATGGAAAAACTCTCGTCATTTTGACCTCTTTTTCAGATGTGTATCAGATTCTGGAATTATAGCATAATAAGAATTCCTTCCAGGTCCGCACAGCAACAGTCGCTACCCTGCCTTAAAAAGGCTTAATGACTCTAGCAGAAGCCAGGGTAGGAGCAACCAGAAAAACCCCATGTCCTATCTAGCTTTCTCTCCTTCAGCTGCGCCTTGCACTGCCCAATCAAGTATAACATGGGGAAGGGTCTTAATACGGCCTCAGAATGTTCATTGTTCTGTTCAATAATCATAGGCTCGGTGCTTGCCAAGCCCACATCCCAAAATGGGTTCACATAGATTGTTTTTATCTAGGAATCGACGCACGGGAATGTCATAGGTCATCCTCCCTTCCCTACAGGCCTTAAGCAAGCTACTTCCCCTGGGAGACCCAGCTGTGCAAAAGTATTCGTCCCAAAGAAACTCTGACTTTGGCACCGCACCATCTGGCTGTAAAAGTGAGATAGCCAGTCATTATCTCCCTGGGCTTATTTTGGCCTTTACATCAAGTGCTCTCCCATGTGTGACCACTGTGATCCACGCTTTCTTTTTCTTTTTTTTTTTTAAAGATTTATTTATTTATTATATGTAAGTACACTGTAGCTGTCTTCAGACACACCAGAAGAGGGAGTCATATTTCGTTACAGATGGTTGTGAGCCACCATGTGGTTGCTGGGATTTGAACCTTTGGAAGAGCAGTCAGTGCTCTTAACCACTGAGCCATCTCACCAGCCCCCACGCTTTCTTTTCTGCAGTGCTATGTTGTCTGTGGGGTAGCTTTTCTTTGTGTATTCTCTTATTGGCCCCTGGTAGTCATCCTGGGAGAATGAACATTAAGAGCCGAGACAACTGAGGCTAAGGATAATCAGTGACTTCCATGTAACTAGCTAAGTCAGGGCAATCGGCTTGATCCTACAACCAAGGCTTTCAAAGTCGGAACACCTCTGCTGGCCTCTGCAAATCTGCCCCTCTTCCACAGCTATTTAGCAGGCCTCTAGTGTACCAGGGGTGGGGTATTGATGGTGAAGTGCACACTGTTTCAGGGGACAGCCAACAAGTGCCCCATCTCAAACAAGTCAACAGTGCCTTCGCTACTCATTGCCTTGTAGTGGGATTCCTGTCTAGCTTTGGTCCCTCCTGCTGGGTGACAGGTTTCCTGGGAGACCGATGCCAGGTCTTCTCCTCTGATGGAACGAGAGGCACTGAGTAAAAACCTCAAGCAGCTATCACTAGGAAGCATCCTTTTGGCTTCCTCCTCCCCTACCTTCCAAAAATCCCTGAGAACGCCCAGTCTGCCTACCTCTAGTCCAGTAGTTAGTGTGCTGGTTTCTCCTGTTTACAACATTCATGTTCTATTAGCTGCACAAGGTAGGGATTGATTCAATATGACCTAATATTGTTAGTTCAAGACTCAGACTATGGAACTTTGTATAAATGTATAAAAATGACCAAGTATGCTTTCAATCATGGACAGAAAATCAAAAGCATTGGTCCTGAGATGCCCAAGGATCTTGTTTATTTCCCAAAAGTCTCAAATATGCTCCGTGTGGAACATGGGAGCGTGCTCTGTGCCACATGCAAATTTCTTACTGAAGAGACAAGAAGAAGAGCTTAGTACCTCCAGGACTTGTTTATTCAGGATCAGGCTTCAGTTGGTCCACATCTGGACTTCATTAGGTCTCCTCACCCCCACCCCAACCTCCCTTTATCTGTAAGAGGTCTGCCAAGAAAACAAGGTTCCCCAACATTGCTCCTCATTAAAGGTTAGTTGAGTTTTCAACTGAAAAAAAAAAAAAACCGGCTGAAGCTTGTGCTGGCCCAGCAGTGAGTTTAGTGGGAGACCCAGTCCCCCAGTTTACAATCCACTCCATCTGTGCAATTACCAAGACCACCAACAGAGAGGCCACATTAATCCTTCAGTTATGTTGTCCCCTGATCAAATGGCTGCAGAGTTCTTCGGAGACCCTCTCATCCCTTGGGGCTGGTGGGAGGGGGCATCTATTTGTGATTTAACAAACAGGCATTGACCGCCTCTGTCTAGGGTTTCGTTTGTTCCCTCTCCACCGCCCACCTGTGTCACTCCCAACTGCCTGGAAAGAGATGAGGCTGGCAGCAGTTCCCTTCTAGCTACGCACAGACCTTGGGGTACATGACTATTTGAAATCAGTATTTAGGATGAAGCTGACGAGTCTCCAGTTTAAATAACAGCGTGTATGGGTCTGAGGGACAGAGTCTGTGTGAGTCAGCGTGTAGCAGGCGGGGACAGAGTCAGATCCTTTTATGAGCTCAGGGACTAGAAACGAATTTGCCTTATCTTAAATGCTCTTCAGCGGCTATATGAAGTAGGCATTATTTTCCCCATTTTATGAGTGAGTGAAGACATTGAAGCGTTCATAGGAGAGTGACTTCATCCAAGGTTACTGTGCTGAACAAAAGTGAAAGTGGGAATTAAAACTTGGGTTTGCTTAAAAGCCCAAGTGTTCTAATGAAAAAAAAAAAACATTTTTTTTTAACCTCCAATGTATTTGGAGCCATGTAGAGTTTTTGTTGTTGTTGTTGTTTTTGTTGGTTGTTTTTTTTTTTTTTTTTTTGTCTTTCTTTGGTCAACTATAAAAACTTTGAGTTCTTAGTCTTAGAAAGTTACATGTGTGAAGACCAAACACCCAGGCCAGCAGGCAAGTGATCACAGGTGAGAGCAGGTAGTAGTGGTTTGTGTGAGATGATTAGAATAGAGGAGACAAGCTAAGTGCAAGGCCCGAGACTCAACCCCCAGTATGAGAGAAAAAGAAGAGGAAGAACAGGAGGAAGATGGAGACAACTACCTACTGTGTGTGGAAGATGCTTAGTGGGTTCTTCCCTCAAACCACACAGTCATTGTGGTAGACACTGTGGCTGAGGTATAAGATGTGATTTTGCCCTTGAAGCATGTGGTCTAAAGGAGAGGCAAGAGAGTTCACCAGCAGTGCTGTTAAAGCTCAAGGAGGGAGACGGATTAGGCAAAAAACAAACAAAGAGCGTGGGTTCTAGGGATGAGAGCGCTTTAAGGAAAACGCATGTCAAATTTTTCTTCTGCTTGGGACTGAGAAATAAACTGAGGAAATCTACTGTTCTCCCCTTCTGCTTCTCGGTGACCAAGGGTAGAGGCTGTGAGGTCTGCAGTCCCTGGGATCTCAGAGAAAGAGGGCTTTGGGATCTTTTCACACAAAAAGACTTGATAGTTTTTAATGAGCATGTATCCTATCTGATGATCAGCAGGCTCTCACGCTGCTGATGCTAGCACCACCCTCCTGTTTGTGGATAAGGAGCCAGGTGTAACATAGAGAGCCAGGTTTAGTGTGCCTGTTACTCCGGGTACACAGGTGAAAATGCCTGAATTTGGTGCCAAGACCAGCTGGCACTTGAAGTCCTCCTTGAAGGGGAAGGATGGGATTTTCATCAGAGATCCTGACTTGCAGGAGAAGGGGGATTTCTGTAACAATGGAGGAGATTTTGCAACTCTAGGGCACTGGCAGGAACTGCAAAGCAGACCTGTTTGGCTGGAGAAACAGGGAAAAGGGTGAGGACGAAGTTCAGGTAGACAAAGAAGACCGGGGCATGACTGTCAAGGTCTCTGGTGGTGAGGAATTTTCACTTCAGTTAATTGCTAGAGAGCAACAAGAATATTGTTCTAAGTTAGCAGGGTCAGTTTTTTAACTATGGTAAGAATGAAGCCTGAACCCTCGTGGTGGCAATATGAGAGGAACTAGAGGGGGAAAAAAGATGACACAAGGGATCTGTGGATAGTTGCTGATGGTGGTGAGTAGGGAAATGGAGGGGTCTTAAGGGTCTGGGTTTTTGTTGTTAGGTTTAGGGGCACATAGACTAGAAATACAGGGGTGAAAGTTGTCTTGGGGGGAGGGTGGGGATGGGTTAAATCTTAAACTCTGATCTACTAGTATCAGTTTTATGTCCATTTGGGTGAATTATCAGAGGCCAGGGACAGGATTGATGGGAGGGGGCCCGTTCGTCCTTAGGAGATCATTTCATCTTCACAGAGCATTTGAAGCAGCTAAAATCACAGCAGAGAGCCAGGGATACCACTCTACGAAAGAGTAAAAGCCAGGTGTGGAGACATTGGAAACGGAGAGCGTAGCTTGGAAATAGGAAGAAACGCACAGTGGTACAATATCAAGGAAACCTGACAAATTCAACATGAAAGAGGACTGTGAAGTTGGCAGCCTGCAACACTCTGGAAAGAGCTGCCAGGAGACTGGCATGAACTGGCAGAGTATCTCTTCAAGGAGGACTTTGGCTGGGAGCGCTTGCCATTTGGGAAAATAACTGTACTTCAAACCATGTTCTTCAGGAGACCTGTGGGCACAGGGCAGCCACTGATGGCTGCAGCCATAATTGGCTTCTGAGGTTTCTCTCTCTGGCCTCTTTGTCATCTGTGTTAGAAGTCAGAGTTGTCACACCCACCACTGTAGCCTGAGAAATGTCTGTGACGTATAGCCTTTCTCAGGCAGCATGGCACTGAAGTGCCAAAATGCTGGAGACAGCTGAGTGGGAATTTTCCAATCACTTAATTCTACTCAAGTAAAGATCTGGCCATTTCCTTCTAACAGATGGAACATTTGGCTTCAGAGAAAATTCAGCTCCATTCCTGATTCCATCTTGAAAGGCAAAACCCAAGCCTATTATATTTTCCCTTAGCCTTGAGACTGAGAAAAAAAAAAGAAAAAGAAAAAACAATTCTCCATCGCCAAATGTTTGTTGACTGAATCTCTTCTGGCGCAAAGAAGTTCGTTAACCCATATACACATGCGCGAGGTCTGGGGGTTAGGGTAAAGCTAACAAGGACATAAACATACAAATAAACTCAGTAGTAGACCTGTATGGGTTGGTCTGGTGCTGCTTGTATTTAAATGCTAAATACTGGCTCCCAAGATCTGGTTGCAATGGATCCACTACAAGAGACCTTACTTGTATGCCTTTGTATTTGGGACTCAAAGACCAGCTATCTTCTGGGACTTCAAGGAAACGGCTATCTTGGTACCATTAAGAAGAACCCAGGAGGGAGGGAGAAGGGCAGGTGTCGGCGATGGGGCTGCCAAGCTGTCCTGCCCTTCTCCTCCTTTAATTCAGAGTGACTCACTGGCCTCTCTGGCCTTTACTGCTCTCACTTGGAAAGTGTGTCAGTAATCCCAGAATGACCTGCAGGGCTCTGTGAGAAACAGACAGCTCGACAGAGGGAAAAGCGCTTTGTAAGCTGTAAAGTTCTATGTAAATATTATTAAAGCAGAACCGAGTATCGGGATGTTAGCCCTTCAGAGTCACCCGGGGAAGACGTCTCAGTTTTTAGAAGAGGAATTGTTAGGACATACTGTGTAAAAATATGACTTTTTCTTGGGGTGATTTATAAATAGAGCAAAATGTTTAAAACAACACAGCAGCTGAGTGGTGGTGGCGGCGATGGTGGTGGTGGCGGCAGCGGTGGTGGTAGTGGTGGGGTCCTTCTGCAATGGGCTTCTTTTCTTCTATCTTGTTTCCTGGAAAGATCAAAATCAAAACCACCACACACGTATTTTCTGCTTCTGCCCTGGCACGGCATATTTCCCACATCCTAATCGTGCAAGAAGAAGAAGAAGAAGAAGAAAAAACAACCAAAACCAAAATGAGCCTTTCAAAGTGCCAGGCATTTGACATATCGCCCATTGAATTCCTTGCCAGCCTTGCCAGGTGGATATTATTAATGCTATTTTCTATAAGGGACCACCTAAGCCCAGACAGGTGAAGTCATGTGACTGCAAAGGACTAGAATGATGAGACTGAGACTTACTGGCTCCCAGGTTGCTGCTCCTTCCTCCCCAGGAAGGCTAGCCTAAAGACCCTCTCCATTTCCCCTCCTGAATGGAACATCTGTAAAGATGTGGGTAGCTGGGCTCTTTTTCACCACAAAAGACAGGAAGAGGCTCTCTCTTACAGTTGGAGACAACCTCCCAACCACTGGCTTGCCGGCCAGGACCCGTCCCTTTCTGTCCCCTTGTGGCTTAATTGCCATGCCTTCCTCTGTATGAGTTTCCAGACTCTGGGCCAAGCTCCTTAAAAGGCAGGTAGGGGAGAGTTCTCTGCCGGCCTGGCAGCCAGCCATCCCCCCCACACCCCTCAGATCCGCTGCTAGCTGCTTCAGAGATCAACATAGAAGACATTTTTTTTCCCAAAGTGAAACTTATCAGAACTTTGCTGACTGTGGCAGGAATGAAGGCCCTGGGGGTGGGGACCAAGCCTTTGGAGGAGGGGTGGGGTGCTCATTTTATGACCCAGGAATGAAAACATTGTGAATAATGAATAAAGTCCGAAAGTAGTAAATCTGAGACTCCAGAGAAGGCGAGTAACATGTCAGGGAGCGGTTTAAGCCTTCGCCCCTCCTGCAGAGGTGCGGCCCAAGTTTCATTAAATAGCCTTTAAGGGTTAGGATTACAAGAAGCCCAGTCCCCTGGTTCATAATGATGATTTATGGCTGTGTTGTCGACTCCGCGACCCTTCTGTACAAGGGATGGAGAAAATACATAATTTGCTGCTCATTAACTGTGCAATCTGTCAGGGCGGCTCCAGAAGCCATGTGGTCCCGGAGCCTTGCGTCTGCTAAATGGCTTCAGCAAGGCTGTCCTGGAGACACAACTGCTCCTCCACCATAGGAAATGGTTTTGATAAGAGTGGCACTAACAAGCTGGTAGCCTGCCCATGTCTTGGAACTGAGAGACAGTGGACTTTACTCCTCGGTCATCTCCCATCCTTCAGAGAGCCCCAGAATCCCCATCTGTACAACGGACTTGCCTTGTCACAGAAAATCACACTGCATGAGGCTTGAGCCAGGATTTCTTTGTCAGTGTGGCCTGGTCCTGGCAACTCAGGAGCAATCCGAGGGCAGGTATTGTGCCCAGGGCCTTGGTTCTGCTCCCAGCTTATAGGTAGTTCTTACAAGAAACCTTCCTCTACTGTTGTCTGACCTGTTGCCTCTGCTTGGTTAGGAAGCTGGGTCAGAAGAGAGTTAATGGCATCGCTCTTAGGAAGTACTAAGTCACGATTCTGCGGATAGAGAAGTTGACCTGCTCCAGATTCACCCTGTGAGTGGAGGACTCCCATCATGGGTACTTGATACTTATTCAGTGGCCACCCCCACTCCCTGCACGTAAACACACCTGAGTGTGATTTATAAATAAAGAATCAGAAGGAGTCAGCAATCGGGGCTGTGGCAGTGGACATCTGGAACTTGTTAGCCTATAAGATTCCATAGGGTAAAAGTGTAAACAGGTTGGAAGAGGGAAATGAGTTGAGGATGGGGGTAGAGAACGTTGGGCAAAGACTGAGTGTGTGTGCCTGGGTGGGATATTTGGGCCCCAGTCTCTTCAGCACAGAATGGTTGCCTTCATTTCTGACCTGCCGTGACACTCAGATTTCATCTCTTATATGTTATCAGAGGGACCTCGGCAAGGATTAGGGGACACTGCCAGGTCACATGTCTTCAAGGATCGACTCCTCCTGCTCCCTGACATTTGTCTGTTTCTTTAGTGAGCATTTCTGAGGCCCTATGAAGAGCTAAATATTCTGCTTTCTCAGGGACTAGCTAGGCAAGCACGCTGACTGGGCCGGCCTTTGACCACCCCTGTCCCTATAGAATCATCCACAAAGTGATCTGGAAAAGGTGTGGCACTTATAAACACAGTCAACTAGGGCTCTTGTGTCAGCGTGCCTTGCTCCCTCTCCTGCCCCTGCTTGTCGCTGGGCCCAGCTGCTATGTTTATCCTACACACCATCCTTCCCCACACTTTGGGGCCTTTGAGGACCCAGATTAGACTCCTGCTTTGATGCCTTTCCCCACTGTAAAGTTATTCCTTTACAAAGGACCTCTGCAAAGGAGTGCCCTGAATGTGCCAATCTATTGCTTCCCTTGTGGTTGTGAACGCGTCTGCTCACCGAAAGGGCGGGCAAGTGTGGTCCATAATCCTTCATGGGAGGAAGTGTGAAAGGGACTTTTGTGGTGAGTGATGAGCCGACCATCCCTGCTCCTGGCCTGGAGTTGCAACCAGGAAGTGGCCACAGCTGTGCTGTGGAGTTAAGAAAGGGGGAGGGGGCACTGCACGGTTGTGTTTTACCCAAGCAATTCGGCCGAGTCAGGGAGACACTATCCACATGTGTACACTATCCACATGTGTTTCACCAAAGGCAATTTGATCTAATGACAAAAAGATGCTGTCCACAGTAACCTTACAGAGTGACAGCTGGCCCCTGCTTGCTGAAAAGCCAGGCAGTTTGAGCAGCAGGAAGACATTGTGGGAAGAGCATGTGACCCAGCCTTCTCCTTTGGCTCTCAAACCCAAGGAGAAAACCCAGCTTGATTGAGGAATTCAGACTCCTAAAGGCACCATATTGAATGTTTCTTGGCTTTTATTTAGGTGTTTCTGTTTGTTTTTGAGACAGAGCCTCACTGTGGAGCCCAGTCTGGCCTTGAATCCTTCATCTTCCTGCCTAGGCCTTCCAGTGCTGGGATTGTAGGTGTGTGCCACGGTGCCCAGGTTAGACCAGTGTTTTGTTTGTTCATCATGCTACATATGTGAAAAATAAAATAGGACTAGAGATGTCAGTCAGTGTGGGGCCTTAGGTTCAGTCCTCAGTCTAGAAAACTAACTAAATAAATGTTAATAAATATAAGAAATAAAAAGCCTGTCTTTCCATGACTCAGCACTTTTCCACCAGTGTTCTTTCATATAAACCAGCCATTCTGCAAAGGCGAGCAGCCTCCTTTTATGGGGAAGGAGGCTGAAGCACGTGAGGCTTGAGGGGTTTAGAGCCCAGATGTGTGGAGTAGGTGGCAGAGGCTGGATTCACTCAGGACCGACTGGGGTATTCACTGTGGAAACACTTATCAATGCTAGTGCCAAGGTGGGACCTTCACCAGAGTCAGGGGTACTTCACCACATCCCAGAACCCTAAGATGTGCCTACGTGGTTCCCCTGACATGCAACCACCCTTAGTCATGCCCTTGAGGCTTAATTTTCTTCTGTTTTCTGTAGCTGAGTCCTTTTTTGATGACTATATATACACATATAGGTTAGTCTTATAAAGGTGTAGATACATCTACTTATTTTGTGGGTGGGTTCTACTGTTGGTATGGAGATACTATGGAGATGTAAGGATCTTTTTAAAGAAGGAAATGGCAGCCACGTTCGCATTTTGAATCTTCCCCTTATGTGTTTACGTGAATATGCTTACTTAAGTGGGGAATTCGGATTTTGTAGATTGTACCTTATAGTTACCGATCGGTCATCTGTTCTCCCGTGTCACTAAACGTGGTCTTCAAGGATGCCTCGCGCCTCCCTAACTCCCTCATTGGTTTCCTTTCAGATCATTACAGGGGAATTCTACCGGATCTATTACCTCAAGGAGAAGTCCCGCTCCACCACTCAGAACCCGTATGTGGCAGCTCTCTATAAGCAAGTGGGATGCTTCCTTTTCGGCTGTGCCATTAGCCAGTCCTTCACCGACATCGCCAAAGTGTCCATCGGGCGCCTGAGGCCTCACTTCCTGAGCGTCTGTGACCCTGATTTCAGTCAGATCAATTGCTCCGAGGGCTACATTCAGAACTACAGGTGCAGAGGAGAAGACAGCAAAGTACAGGAGGCCAGGTAGGGCGCCGCCACCACATAGAACGACATGGCAGGTCTCTATCTCGATACAGTGAAGATTGGAGGGCGCCTACTGAACACCCTCAGGTGCTGGGCTCTGGTGTAGATGAGGGAGAAGACATAGTGCCTACTCTTGAAGAACTCATAGGCCAAATGATTGAGACAGATGTGTAAATAAGTCATTATGGTACAGGGGTGGTAAACCTCTTGTTTATTGATGTGTGCCTGCTATGCTCCAGGCATGTATCCAAAGCACTCCCTGGGATGCAAAAATGAACGAGATTCAGTGTCTGCTGTCAAGGTCAGAGTCTAGGAAGGGAAGCCAGATGAGTGAACACTGGGGATGTGAATCCCTGTGAATACAGTCCTTTCATGGCCTTCTCTTGTCCTTGCAGGAAGTCCTTCTTCTCGGGCCACGCCTCCTTCTCCATGTTCACTATGCTGTATCTGGTGGTAAGTCTCTATCCTCCAACAGGAGCAGAGCTCAGCCCTAGCTTATCCCCTTACCATCTGTGAGGACATAGTTCATGTGAAATGCTTGTGGGGCGGAGGTGGGGCGTGGGGGTAGACATGAGCTGGGAACATTACGTTTCATCAGAGCTCAACTCTACCTTAGCAGAAGTGCCATTACTCTCTCAGCTTTTTCTAATTTTCAGGTTAAAAACCTCTGTTCACCCTGCTGTGAGGTAGGGACTGTGTGTCCACTTTGAAACTATAGAGCGCTAGAAGGTACCTGCGTGGTATTTACGGTACAAGCGCTGCTTTCTGGAAGGCCAAGGACACCTTTGTTACAGATAGATAGCACCCTGGAGCGGGAGAAGGTTATTAGACCCAGAGAATCCAGGTGAACTGTCAAATTGACAAAAGCACCAGCAGTGCCGTTCAGATTCAGGGGTTCTGACCCCCAATGGTTCTTCACCATATGGTTTGTATCCGTACTGGATCGATAGCACACACTCTGTGGCGTGCCTACGGGGGTCAGAATCAGTTCTCTTCAACCCTTACCTAGCTTTCAGGGACTGGACCCGGGTCAGCAGGGTTGCTTCCATTGCCAAGTAGCGAGTCCCTTTACCCTCTGACCCATCTCACTGGCCTTCCTTATCTCCCTTGCTGAGAGCGATTTGGCTTTTACAAACTACTTGTGCGTCCAGGAGGACGTGTGTGAAGTGCAATATTCCTATTTCCTGGATCTAGAGACAGTAAGAAGTGTGTCTGAGTTCATTTGCCTTGGGGATAGAGATGTGATTTGGGTTCACCCGATGCTCTTCCCAGGCAGCTGGCCTCCTTGGACACGCCCTGACAGTGCGGGTGGACAGCCTCCTCTGCTCTAGCTGCCTGGGGGACAGCGGGCTGCTCTGCTCCCCTTCGTCAGTTAGACATGGCCTTCCCTGCCTTTCCACACTCTATGAGCCAGGTCCAGAGCAAAAACACTTCCTGCACTCAGCTAGCCCAGAGGAGTTCAGCACGAGAAGGTGCAGAGAGGTCAGACGTAGCCGTGGAGAGTGGAAGCTGTTTGGAAAAAGAACATTTCGATTTCAACTTTCTTAAGAAGCATAATTAGGAATTGGAAAAAACAACAGAGTTTGTTTTGTTTTGCTTTCCCCCTTCTCCCTTCCAAGTTCAGAGGCCTCTGGCTCCCCATTACCCAGGATGCAGTGCTACAGGGTGGGCCCCGACCTATAAAATCATTCGACCTGGATCTCACTATTCAAACACGGCACTCCCCTCCGCTCTTCCTTTGCTTGTTTTTGTTTTGCTCTTAGAAAGGATAATTTAGCAGATATTTAGAGTTTCTGTTCCCTGTGTGTATTTTGCCAGGGCTGGAAGCAATTTCACAAATGTAATTTCAGTATTTTGTAAAAGTACTTAGGAGAATTGTATGTGTGTTCATTTGCCCCTTGATGTCCCTTCATTTTATTCCAAGAGAAAAATACCGAATTCTTTTGAAGCCAGTACTGGATAGGGTATCCTCTGCAGTGACCCAGAAGGTGTGCGCTGACATGTTTGGGGGTCCTGCTGTGGGCCAGGCACCATGTCTGTAGCTTACAACAAAACATCCGCTTCTCTCTGCAGCTTAGGGGCTTGACTTTGATTATCTTGTTTGTGAAACAGGCTTGAATCTGAGAAGTTCATAAGGACATTGTACAGCCAGTAAGACAGAGAAGGCACTTGAAGGATAGCCATCCCCAGTGGGCACTGTGGCCCCTTGTCATTGTGCTAGCTACAAAAAAATCTGAAACCAAACCTTTATGGAAAGTAGCCTATGTCATTCGAGCGTTGGACAGCATTTCAATCCCACCTGAAGGGGAAGACAGCAACCCTTCCTGTCTGCTTTAATGTGATTATTCACTCCTTGGTCCTTCAGGAGCTGTGGTTACAGAAGGGAGTCTGTACAGAGGATGACTGAGTGAGGGATTCATTGTCCTTGAAGATCTATTTGTATCTCTCTGAGGGAGGGGAAAATTTGTGCCTTCACACTGCTGGAAGAAGGGAGTGAGAGAAGCTGAAAATAAGAGAAAAAGAGACAGAGAAAGGAGAGTGAGGGATGGATGGATAAATTGGTGCTAAGCCCTTGTTTCCTGGTATATTTTCATGTATGTGCATGCAGGCGCCCACATGCGTGAACACACACATACACACATGCACCTCACCTGATTACATGCACACCACAGGATCTTAGGAACAAGTGCAAGAACGCACACATTCAATGTTCATTCCTTAAAGACACCATACATGCAGAAACACACAACACACATGGACACAGAGACCCCTACACAACAAGTTATCTGCCTTAAAGCAACCTCAGAAGCAAAAGGCTGAAAGCGAGAGCTGTGGTTTTCTTCAGAACTAGGTTTTGGGTGGCATTTCACAGAAATCCTAGGCTTTTCCAGTTTCCCACGTGCAAAACTTTCTCAAGGCAGTCTGAAGCTCGATACCTGAGGGTGGATAGAAATCCCGAGATCAGCCAGACAAGCCCTTCAGCCCTCTCCCGGTGCTTTTATGGTGGACTTCAGGAAGTGCCAGAGTTGGGCATCGATCCTGACCTACCCCTGTATACCCTGAACTTTTCTAAGAACCTGTGAGCCACGGCTTTCCCGAAGCACTGGGGAGAATCATTTGTGAACCAGCTGAGCTCAATACTCGACTGCTTTTGCCTCTAGAGTCACACAGATGCCCATCACGAGTTGTGAACTGTGAGTGAGATACTTGCCTCAGTGTACTCATCTGTAAAATAGAGACTGTCACATGTATCTTGGTTGCCACCATTCTGATCTGGCCCTACTCTCTCCATCTGACAAATGAAAGGAAAGCAAGAGTGGGCGTCAGTGCTGTTCACCACTCTCTTGGTCTGCATATTTTAAAGAATTTTAAAGTCCTCTGTGTGCTGAGAAAGAGGAAGGGCAGTCATGGGGGCCAAACTTGTGCCCGTGTAATCATGGCGTTCACAGACAGGGGCTGACAAGACACACCAAGCATCCCCACTGTGGGCCTGTCAGCTTCAGCCATCCACTGCAGCTTCCGTAGCTTTGAAGGGCACTCCAAATTGCATTTGGATTTGCAAAATGGATGGCTAAGAAAAAACCATGGCCCAAACCCCAAATTATCTCTGGGCACGGAAGCTTAAGGACGCGGTTAAGGATTGTCAGAGGTTGATGCAGATGCTAATAAACAAACAAAGCAACAGCGCATACCTCTGGGCCTTTGCCTGTGTCCCAAGGGACCACATCTAGATTGGCCCTTTGCCTCCATCATCGGGGTATGAGGACATTGTAGTTATCTGGATAAAACAGCAACACTAGGAGGACAGACACCAATTTTTGTAGCTCACCTGGTATCTCCACTGTGGTAGCAGATTCTTTGATACCCTCTAGGGCTCCTCTGAGGGCTCAGACCTGGGCCTTTCCCATTCAGCATTTGGCAAATATTTAGTGAGCTCCTGTCGTGCACCAAGTGCCATGATAGGAGTGGGAAGATGGAATTCCATTAGGCTTGATCACACGGTTCAGACAGAGGGCCAGGAAGACAGAGGTGATGGCATGGCCCGTTGGGCTGGGGAGATGAGTGGTTTATTAAGGTTGCTTGGAATCATGGTGGGGTTGATCCGGTGAGATCAGGAGGAACCAGAGAGACCCACAGTACTTGGAAGCACACACTACGCCTCCTACCTCCAGAGTATCAGGTGTCCCTTGCAGTCCTGCAGCAGGGGTTAGAGAGCACAGGTGATAGCTGATCACTAACCTCTGGGATCACGAGCCCCACCTTCCCCTTCTGCAGTGCATACAGGCTGCAGCAGGCTTATATCCAGGCTCTTCCCTGCAAGTCCAGTCTCCTTCTCAGAGAAGCCCTCCCTGCTTAAAATAGACAGCTTCATCCACCATTCCTGGCCCCGCTTATGCCCCTTCACTTCCTTAACTAGAGTTCAGTGAATGGTTGATGAATGAAGGAGTGTTGGATGACCCTCAGGTCATTTGATGGTCACAGTTCAATAGTCTTTTCTATTCCAATGCATCTTACTTATGGACTTGTTAGATTATCAAGAGCCCATGTGGCCTAGGGACAAGGCTTCAACCTCTTTGCTGAACTCTTTACCCATTGGCTTTTTCTGTACTGCCCATGAGAACTGTTTATATGTCATAGGATCTGTTGGGTACCAAGGAAACAGGGAAGTGGCTGACCTCTGATGGCCACATTCTCCAGGCTGTGGCTATTAGTCATTGAGGTTTTGTTCAGTGTTTGGAATCCCAGAGCATAGGGTCTGGGGTGCCCATGAGGCATTCCCACAGATCCTGGGAGAACATATTCCAACCTCTCATTGGAACATGATTGCTGGGTTTTTTTTTTTGGGGGGGGGGATGTGCACAAACCACTGTACCATATGTTTTTCCTTTCCTCTTCATTCCATCTGTCTATTCATCCACCCATTTGTGAGCACTTGTGAGCCAGGACCTGTGCAAGCACCTGGAGCCACCAAAAATACTCGTAATTTTGTGGAGAAAAACCATAAAACCATATAGTTGTGACAGAGTCGACGAAGCTCCCTGATTCAGGCTGGGGGTGGATGGAGCACAGAGGAAAGGGCCGTAAGCTCTGCTGATGAAGTGAGCTCAGAGACACCCAGGCCTGTGCCTTCCACTCATTTAGACAGACGGTGTGTCTGCCTTTGAGACGTGAGTGTGTATCAGCATGAGACAGTGAGGTAGAGGAACCTGGAACTCCAGGAACTTGTCCCAGAAGACAACTGGATCACTCCTTGGGATGGTTTCTCTCTCTCTCTCTCTCTCTCTCTCTCTCTCTCTCTCTCTTTCTCCTGAAGAGATAAGTTTAAGAAAGTCAAGACTTGGGTTAGATCACAGATTCAGAAAGGCTTTTTTTCTTTTTTTTTTTTTTTTTTTTCCTGTTTAATTCGGAGCTCTCTATTGCCTTGAGCAACATGGCCTCTTCTGTGTTGGTCTCTTCATCTGTGCCATAGCACCCTGGTGTCCACCTGTCATGATGATGGTGGTGGTTGCAGGTTATTAAACACCTAGCTCACTGTCTAACTCAGTGCTTGGCAGAACGCTCACTTCCATTCCTTCCCCTTGATAATGATGGAAAATGAGATTTGATTTCCTGGAAAGGAAGAAAGGGTCAGGTAAAAAAAAAAATCTTTTGTCTTCCAAGCAGTTGAATAATAACTCAACAGAGGGAAGCTCTGGTTTATATCATGTGGCCTTCTGCCAAGCACAGGAGTCAGGGCCAGGAGGTAGCCAAGGAGGAGACTGGAGAGCAAGTTTCTCACTCTGGGTGTGGCTGACCTATCCTGCCTCTCAGAAAAAGGATAGTTAGGAACCCCAGGAGGACAAACTGCCTTTTCTCTCTTAAGCCACCTGTCCCAAGAGCAGTGGAAAGGAAGGGAGAGGACTGTACGGACCTGTTTCTCCAGTATGCAGATCACAGTGCAGAAACACCAATGACTTAGCAAGAATTAGAGAGGCTGAGAGCAGGGCTCACACCCAGGTAGACAGAACTAAGTATAAGAAGTTCTTGTATAAGGAATTCCAACTCTGCAGGATCCCAGTTTTGAAGCTAGGACCAGGGCGAGAACTCCATTTTTGGAGTATGATATGGATGCCAAGGTTCCATGTGCATTCCCGTGGGGAAGGGAGGCAGACACACACCTTTTACTATAATCCTCCCCACACCCCCAACCAGCAGTTCTGTCTGAGCAATTGGAAGCACAATCTTAGCACCAGCAAGAAAAATTGTTAGGATGCAGGGGTATCGTTATTTCTGTTACTTTTTGCAACAAACCAGATTTCACTGATATGTCTTTCCGGTTTTTGAACATGATGCACACTTGCAGCATTTAAAAAAAAAAAAATGAGCAGCTCTGAGGCTCGACACAGAAATGGGACTTCAGAAAAGCAGGATGACCCGGCCAGGCTCACATGTGGAATCTCGTTCTCACTGCAGGACTGCGCTCTTGCACAGTGTCCATCACAGTGTCCCAATAATGCTTAGTCCCTGGGTTCTGAGCACCAAGTTCTTCAGCTCAGAACCCTTCACAAACAGAAACAAACACAGGCAGGACCAGAGGTCAGGAGCAGGTTGGATGTGATCGGGGTAACTAACTGGTTTTGTTCAGCTCTCCTCAGTCCTTTCCTATGCAACTCGATTGTTGTTACTGTTACTGTTGTTGTTGCTGCTGCTGCTGCTGCTGCTGTTTTGGAGTGCTGAGGTCCTTGCTGAAGCTCTTTCAGACTCTCCTTGATACTGGGAAAGTCTCTTTTGGCTCAGGATCATAGGCACACTTGGCAGCGCCATGCCAGCAAGGTTTACTGTCCTCTTGGGTAGCTTGGACCTGTACCATGAACTGGGAATGAGGGGAGCCTCCAGAATTCCTTACTGCCCCTAAGCTCCAGGCTAGAGAACCTCTTGAGACCAGAACCACAGTCCTGGGTTGGCGCTTGTGAACTGAGCTAAGCAGGAAGATCCCATCCATTTCGTGGTAGAGCTGGTAGGGGTGCCACAAAGCCTCCTACCTCCTGCCATTGCCTAACTAACTTCAGATCAAAAGCAGCCACTGGGTGGAAGGTCGCTGCACAAGGTCGGTCTTTAGTAATTTATTGGTTTTGGAAAGATTGTCACGGTCATTGAATAACCCATGTGTCAAGGCAAAGGAGTGTCCCCATCGTGGTCATCAGGGTCATCCCTGACCACGAGCCCTTTGCTCCACAGTGTTCCAGTTCCTGATGGATATGGAGGCAGTGCTGGCTGTCGGTCTGCTGGCTGTCAGTCCCACTCCATGTGAGGAATTCTTTTCCCATGGCCAATACTGCGGTCTCATTCACAAGCACTCCCTTGCTCTCTTCCTGGAGCTATTCTCATGCCTGTCTCCTCCCTGAGTTCCACTCCTCTAAGAGAGTTTTCTTTTCTGGAGCCCCAGCCTGAAGCCTCTGAGTCAGTGGCAGGGGAGATGTAGCCTTGTCCGGTTGGGAAGCCCACCCTTCCTCTGCCCCACCCTGGCTTCCCAGGCCTGTGACCTAAGTGGGCAGGCAGCAAGCAAGGAAAGGGTGGGATTCTGCACGAGCGCTTTCCAAGGTCTGTAGATTCTTTTCAGTGAAGGAAACTGAAAATTCTTAGAGCTACTTAAAGAAAAGTGGTTAAAGAATAAAATCTTCCCTCCACCCTCTGGCAGGGTTTCTTTGCGTAGCCCTGACTATCCTGGAACTCACTCTGTAGACCAGGCTGGCCTCGAACTCAGCAATCTGCCTGCCTCTGTCTCCCAAGTGCTGGGATTAAAGACCTGCGCCACCACTGCCCAGCAAGAATAAAAACTTTTTTGCATTCTAAATATTTATTCTTTTTTAATTAAGTGTTTTATTTGTAAGAATCAAAGCTTGTACTTACTGAGTTGTGTGCTGTGCTGTGCCCTCTGTGTCCGGGCCCTCTGTGTAGTCCACCATCTGTACTGCTGCCTCTCAGGCCATGGTTATTATTCTCCTTCACCTGAGAGGAACCAGAGGCTCCAGAGGGCTTTCTGATTAAAATCTGTGTTCTTTCTGTTGTTATCCACCTCTCTCCTGTCCATCACCAAGAGTAGCTGAAGAAGGCAAACCTGAGTGGGCACCCAGAATGTCCATTCTTCCTTGAACTTGTTTTGGGTTGCTGAGAGACCATTCCCACCCCCATAGTGAGAGAGACACTATAGTCCAGACAGGCCTCAAACTCACAATCCCCTTGCCTGGGATGTCTGCTTGGACTATAGATACCATGCTGGGCTAAGGGCAGGATCTTTTGGTTCATCATATCAAAGTATTGAAGCATAAATGGAGTAGCCCATGGCCAAAGGCTTTAGAGTTGCTCTGACATTTACAGTGCCTATGGTAGCCCAACCCTGCCTATCTATACTCCTTACAAAGCATGTAGATTAGTTTTTCATCAAACTGAGTGCTTTACTTAAAACCAATTTTTGTAATTGCCAATGCTTTTTTCCTTTAATAGGAAGATATTCTCTAAAATGAGTAATTTCAGGCTATGTGGGTCTTTCCCCCGAAGAACTCAAAGCCTTTGGTAATTTTATATTAAGGACTTGGTATAGTGCGTTCTCCAGTCTTGTGAGACCCTTAGTATTGCATGGAATACAGCTCAAGAGAACGTAGTCTGCCTAGCAGAAGGCAGGTTCCCTGGTCTGACCCCCTAGGCCCTCTCAACCATATTTCTCTATATACCCTATGCAGTCACAGCCCCCACCAGTCTCCCTTAACTTCCATTAAAATGTCTTCTATCTTGATGGTTGAAGTCCAGCATCCTTTGCCTTTGGCAATGATCCTAGCCACCCTCTACCTCCTTTAACAGTGTCTGTTCAAAACATCACTCTACGCTTACTGTGCCCATAATTGTACACGGAGTGGAGATGCCTTCCCGTTTCTTTGTCATTGACACCTGCCATAGCATATGCCCGTCCATGGGTCTGTTCTCTGGGATTTTTTTCTTGAGAATGAAATTTCTAGTTTTATTTTTCAGGTATTCTAGAATGTGCATTAAATTCTACTTGAATTTATATACATTCATTGTTCTTATAAATGAAGATTCTAACTCTATTCCAAGTGTCCTTTATGCCCCTTATTTCATGAAGTTTTGGGTACATTCATTTGTATTAATTGTCTTTGCCTTTGGGGTGGTGGTGTGTGGGGATTTTTATTGTTGTTATTTTTGCGTTTAGATTTTTAACTGGTTATTGCTGATAGATGAGAAAGCCATTGATTAAAAAAGAGAAAAAACTAGCAGCCAACAACAGTGTATACTCTTACTAGTTTTACTAGTTTTTAGATTTTTTTTTTTCCTATTACACCCATTGGGTTGAAATAATGGTAGAGCCACCTGCTGTTTTCTGTGGGTAGTTAAAGCCTCTGTCCTAGACATCGCTCCTGCGTAGCTCAAGTGCTCTGGGACCGTCCGTCCACTCTCCATCCCCTCAGTCCGGCTCCCTGGCTCTTGGCATGCTCCTTCCTGACCACCAAAAGGAAAGTGTCCCATTGTCCCTGGAAGGGAGGTCCGGCCTTTGCCCCCACCTCAGGTCTGCCTTGTGCCTAGCAGCCCCTCCTTCTGCTCTTCCTTGTCCTGGCCTCTCCCCTGCTTTGATTTGTAGACGGAAGTTCCCCCTTGTTCCTCTTGATTCTTCCCCCTCATTTCCCAAGTTCCCACAGGAACCTGGGAAGTAGGTTGTGCCCAGAGGTTAAAGCGGAAGCTCTAGCGAGATAACTCCAGAGGGGACAATACCCAGCTGACGTCATTTCAATTTTCCTTGGGCCAGAGGAGGTGTCTGAGTTGTATTTTTTTTTCCCCTTGTCATTTTCTTCCATTTTTCCTCAGGATTACTCTTCTTCCCTACCCAGTGCAATATCTCTTCCCTTGAAAGTTCTCTGGCATTGTCTGGCTGGTTTACATTTCTTCCTTTTGATTATTCAGAGTCCAGGTTCCTCCTGGTGACTTAGAAACTTCTCTTGGATAGAGTTGCTTTCTTTCAAAGCAGAAACATGCCCTTGTTGAGAGCATCAGAGCAGCCTCATTGGTATGTCCTTGCTGTTGCAGTGACCAGCTGGTCCCTAGGGACTAGGCAGCTGTAATCCCCGAGAAAACTCACAAATGTGTAAAGTAAATTGACATCAATCCCACAACAAAGCCTTTTCTGGCCTTGGTTACTGATCTATAAGTAGTATAGATCCAGAGGGTAAGGGGAAAGTCATATTTATTAAATGCTTACTGTGTGCCCAGCAGCATGTAAAAAAACATTCATGGGTGCTATCTTATTCAAGTCTCCATAGCTCATCTCTTAAAAGAAAAATCAAAATTTTATGCTATAAAAGCTGAAGATCAGCATTTCCCCATGGGGCATCGTGTCCGAGTTAAGTGCTCTGTACACAGTATACCATACCACATCTAGATGGTTCCATTTGGCAGGAATGTGGAGCACACTAGCCTAGTGGTCTAGTGTCTGTGAATGAGAAGTCATTGAAGGTGTTTTTCTCTCTTTCTGTCAGCTCTACCTTCAGGCCCGCTTCACCTGGCGCGGGGCCCGACTGCTCCGCCCCCTCCTGCAGTTCACTTTGCTCATGATGGCCTTCTACACGGGATTGTCACGGGTATCTGACTACAAGCATCATCCTAGCGATGTCCTGGCAGGATTTGCCCAAGGAGCTCTGGTGGCCTGCTGCATAGTAAGTAGCCCTTTGTCCTTGGCACTCATACAGAGCCCTGAACTGATGCCTGTTAAATGTTTCCAGCCCAGTGACTAAAGCCGTTGAATCTTCATTCCGAGTCGTCTCTTCTTAGTGTCCCAAAAGCCTCGGGCTCCAGGATCCCATCAGTAGATGGCAATCGTTTAATAGGTTCTGTGAATCCTCTTCTCTGTGAGCACAAGTTTTGTCTTGTAGAATGCTGTGATCAGAAGTCAGCTTAGACATTGTCCACTTACGAATGTATACGTGACCACAGCAGACTGGAAAGTTGCAAAAGCATGCATGTGAGTGCCTACAGAATGACAGTCCCCTGATGACACAGCCTGCTTTGGTGGGACACTAGTTAGTCAGTGGCTGTTTTCCACTTCTTGAGAAATCTCTACACTCTTCTGTGATGGCCGGGAACCTTGGTCTCTGTCAACTGGAGAACCAGAGGTTTGCTGAAGGAGGAGCCCGCCCCTGGCCCAGGCCCTTGCATATTATCAAAACTCCATAGAGACTGGACTTGGTGTGGGAACATGTTGGTTCCCCCCAACACAGAGAGATTGCTTTTTTACATGTTTCACCCTGATTGCCAATTAAGGTGGGATCGGGCTTTCCACTTCTCTGAGCCTCCATTTCCCTACCTTTCCTGCCTCTTTTCCATATTCTAGATGCTGCTCTGTACAAACTTTGGTATTGAGCTTTCTTGAGCCCTTCTTCAAGGTGCCCAATCCAATCCCATAGGAAGTCCCAAGGGCAATGTAGGACTGCATTGGACATATGGGCCCTTGGCAGCTCAGCAAAGGTTGTACACAGTATGGTCAGCATCACAGAGATGAAGTAAGGGTGTTCAGTGTAGACACTGGTGAAAGAAAGACCTGATCTACCTGCTAGCTTAGGTATAGGACGCCTGGCTGTTTTGATGATGGCTGTCTTCAGTGCTCTCTTATTCATTCATTCTCTCTCTCTCTCTCTCTCTCTCTCTCTCAAAATCTGTGTGTGTGTGTGTGTGTGTGTGTGTGTGTGTTGTTACCCAGAACAGCTGTCACCCTCCAGCTTGTCCCCTGGTGCCTGGCCCTTTCATATGTGATGATAGTGGGGGGGGGGGGGTACTTGCACAGAAGGGTAACTCTTTGCTGCCTGTACCCTCCTGGGCTTTGCTCTCAGCAGGAGGGCAGCCCATGGGACCTGCTTCTGGGCATCTCCTTGTGAGAGTGTGCCACTGCCCTCATTGAAGTCTCCCTTACCCCCCAACTTAAACAATTAAAAGGTGTGGGGATCGTCCCCAGCCTTCCTCTCTTTCATACCACAACTATGGGGCTCTGGCCGTGAGCAATTAGACAGAATTCGGGAGAATGAAAGCTTCTTTTCCAGAAGGAAATCTGTGAGTTTGCCTTTATCCTGTTTGGCTCTGGCACACTGGCCTGAGAAGTTGAACCCAGAGTCTGTAGAGCGCCCACTGTTGCCTGGCACCTCCCTGCATACTTTGCCCTGTGACTTCTTTTGGACACATGGCACCACTGCAGAGATGAAGCAACCCAGGCTTGGAGAGATGACTTCGCTCCCCCAAGGCCAAAGAGCTGCTCTGAGACTGACTCACAGCCAGTGCCCTCTGTGCTTAGCACTGGGGGAAGGGGCACCAGACACTAGGCCAGCCTGAGCTACCTCAGGCAGAAATGGTGTAGCCAGCTGTTTTAAAGAGTGTCATTTAAGTGTTTTGTAGGGTCCTTCCCAAGCCTTGTGCTGATCCGGTTAGCCTCTTGAGTCTGAAGTTTTCTTTTCACCAAGGGGACAGTTTGGGAAGAGGTGACAGAAATCTTACCCTGTCTTTTGCCCTTTTTGCCTGTCAACATGGGGTGACAGGGGCTCGGTCTAATTGATTGCTTTTCTTTAGATACCAAACTCCACCTGGTACACAGCCAGGACCTCCTGGTCCCACTAGCTTAGAAGCACAGCACTGAGGGATTTGTTTTGCTTAAACCATCTGACAGGCCCGGGCAGAGAAGTCTCTGGAAGCTGTGGCCGGCTGCTCAGTGTGAGAGTTTGGGAATGCACAGCAGGGACAAAGGAAGCCAGCGTGTTCTTTCCCACTGAGAGATGCCCGCCTGATGGTGTGGTACTGGTTTTGATTACAAGGGGAGACAGACACTGAACTCCAGCTACTGCGCTGAGTCAGAGAGGCTGGTCCTCAAGGTGGTGTCTGACGAGGACACTGAGTGTCGTGGCCCCAGACTGGCTTGAGAGGATGGAGGGCATTTGTTTGCCTGGTTTCAGCTCTGACAGCTCTCACGCGCAGTGGAGCCTTAGTGTTCTGGGCTGTGGTGTCCCACCTCTGCTTTGCTTATGTCATAGGATTAGAGGTGTCCCTTAAGTCCAGCAAGTCCTGAGGAAAACAAGTGTTCTTCTCACTTACGAATGCAGTACATTTGTGATATCTATTTCATTAGTATTATTGTATTTTTGAGACAGGATCCCACTATGTAACCACGCCTGGCCTGGGACTCATTATGTAGACCAGGCTGGCTTCAAACTCAAACTCATGGAGACCCACCTGCCCTTGTCTCCTGAGTGCTGAGATTGCAGGTGGGTGCCACCATGTAGTCAAGGTTCTTAACACACAGTGACATCTTCCTGGGTCAGAAGGTTCCAGAGAGAGAGATACAGCACATAACACTTAGGCCACAGGGTGCTTAGAATCCATTTTCCCCTCTGCCAGAAAACCTCTCCTGCCAAACCTGTGTGGCCTCTGGTGGCCCAAGCAGAGGTGTGGGTTCGCTAACGCCTGTGAATTGTTAACTGTAGTAACTATTTTCATCGAAGATGAAAACACAGGAGTCAGGGATTAAGGCACACAGAGAAAACATAGAAGCCAGAGGTGACTCTTAACAGTCTGACACAAAGCCAACACTCGAAGACCTCCCGTCCCCTTCCTCTCACCTGCAGAAATGCCAAGCTTCTTATTTTATGACAGAGTCCTTGCTCTAGATAGCTTCCTACTCCTGACAGAGCACAGTCCAGTTCTTCTCTGGTGAACCCTCTTGTATGAGTCACTCATAGCTGCTGTAACAAGTGAGCCTAATCTACAGTACAGATGTTTAAGTCCCAGGACTCAGGAATCAAAACTGAGTCTCTCTAGGCCATAATCAAGGTGTAGAAAAGGCTGTGTTCCATGAAGAGGCCAAATGGAGCATTTTCTTGCCTTTTATAGCTACCTGTGTTCCTTGGTGTATGGCCTCTCTCCCTGCCCGCCCCTCCTCAGGCTTGTGATTGCATTTATAACCCGGAGTCATGCGTCCATTTCCATGGCCATACCTTAATCTCATCAGCAAAGTTATTTAGTCAGGTCTGGAGAGTGGCTCCTGGATACATTTGAGAGACTAGTGTTCATCTCGTCATACCTTCCCCAGTCCCTAAGGCTAGAACTGCCCAACTTTCATTTAGTGTTCCCAATTCTTTGCTCTGTCATGGCTTTGGCCTCTTCTGCTCTTTACCTGCTCATGTGTCTGTCTGCTCAGCTAGATTGCTAATGCCTTACCACCAGAATCCATAGCTTAGTCTTGTTGGTTATTCTGGGTGGCTGGTGTCATAGCTGACATTCATTGTTGGTTGATCAACCTTGGGGCAATCATGAGTGATGAATTGGGTGTGGCCTTGGGTGGGATTTCTCCTCTGAGCCTTGGCTCTTTATCTGTCAGTTAAGCTTGGAAGCCTTGCAGCCTGTCCATCTTTTTGCACAGAGGTTATTCTCTGGGACAGTGTCTGTGTACCCAAGCTGGGACTGCTCTTTCAGGTAGAGCAATCTTCCCAAACATGTCCTAAATTTGGGGATCACCCTTAAGCCTGCCAGTGGTTCAGTGTCACCCTAGTCATGGTTCAGCTCCTGCATGGCCTTGGACAGCAGGCTGAGAGCCAGCACTTTCATCCAAGTCTGAGGAGGTTGGCTTTTTCACAGCAAGCAGATTTGTCTAGGCAAAAGTGGCGTGCACAGGGAGTATGGGTTTAGTTTGCTTGCCCACTGAAGGCTTTCCAGAAAGGGAAGACTCTGGAACCTGATGAAACGCAGTCTACACAGTGCCTTGGACTCAGTACAGATGCTAGAACTCAGGCAGGACAGCACACCAAGGCACACCTTTGCAGGATGTGAACAGAAGAACAAAGCAGAAGGCCACAGCCCAGACACACCCAGAGCCAGAAGAGGTAACACACATGCGTTATCTTTCATTTGCAGAGACTAGACCTCCAGGTGCACAGAACAGACAGACAGACAGACAGACAGAGCCAAATGCTGCTGCACAGACCCTTGTTCTTCCTACCTGCACAGCTCTGCAGCTCTCCCTACCAAAGATTCAAACCTCTACCTGGATTCAGCCAGGCAGTGGGACAGAGGGGCGGACATCGGTTGGTTTCCTGTCTGATGACTACTTGCATATCTGGTCACCTCCTTACTGACCCTCTAACAGATGGTAAATTAGGGGGGCACTGAGAGGGGTCAGAGGAGGGCCAGGCCCCCATGGCTATGGGTTCTGCAGAGGAAGCAGCTGCTCCCAAGTTTTATAAACACACAGCAGTCTTTCCTGGTTTTCTCTTCCTGGGGGTGTGGCCCCCCACTAGCAGTTGCTCTTTTGTGCCTGCTATCTTCCTCCAGGATGCAGGGAAGGGCGAGGGCATTCTTTGTCTCTGGCCCAGAGCAGTGACCTTGGGAAGAGTGAGGGGCAAGAATGCTCACGTGAGGAAGAGCCGGGCCACGGCAGCCTTGTGAGAGGAAGCTCAGTGAGGAGAGCCCAGGACACACCCAAGTCCACACACACAGAGTCAGAACCAATTCCAGGTCGCTGTGTTGTTTCAGGGGTAAAACAGCAGTACCAAGCCTGCATTCTGTCCCTGGAATTTGTAAGACTTTTTCCTCTTGTAGTAGGAGATTCTTACCTGCTCCCTCTGGATGTAGTCCAGTGTTGCCAGAGTCAAGAGGGATGGAAGAAATGACACCCACATCCCCTGAACAAAAGTCTGACAGTAATGCCCAAAGCTGACCTCGCTACCTAGTTCCCCACTGTCAGGTCGGCAGGAACGTAGATGTGGCAGGGAAAGGAAGCCAAGGCATAAATCAGGAGATGGTAACAGTATCGTTACAGCACTCCATAGTTTGCAAAGTTCATTAAGAATCTCTCTCTTTTTTTTTTATTTTTGTTCCTTTGCTGAGAGGGAGGAAATCGAAACCCAGAGGAGGCAGTTGTATCTTGCTGCTTGCTAGTTGGCATGTTGGCAGGTCCTGTCTAACGTTTTCTCTTTTATCTTTTTAAATGCTGGTGGTGACCTATAGATGCTCTTGTTACTTCCTAACAGCCAGACAGTGGTATGGTGGGAGCCAACTTGGACACTGGGTGGGCACAGGTGTGAGGGCAAGAACCAAACTCTGCTCTTTTGCAAGAGAGAGCAAGTGTACACTATAGATAGATAGATAGATAGATAGATAGATAGATAGATAGATAGATAGATAGATAGATAGAGATATCCTTAACTTTTAAGTTTTATTTTATGTGTATGAGTATTTTGCCTGCATGTTTGTTGTGTACTGTATGGGTGCCTGCTGCCCTGAGAGGACAGGAGAAGGTGTCAGATCACCTGGAACTGGAGGACAATTATAGATGCTGAACACTGAACCTGGGTCCCCAGACAAACAGCAAGTGCTTTTAACTGTTGAGCCATCTCTCTAGTCCTGTTTGTTGTTGTTGTTGTTGTTGTTTAAGTACCAGTTGTACACAAATGCAAGGCAAGTAGGTGATTAGAAAACATTGTTCAATTCTGTACTGCATCAAGAGAAACAGGTTGTAATTGCTGGCTGAGCATCACACAGCAGCATGATCCTAGCCCATCATTGTCCCTTTCAGATGCACAGGGCTAACACAGACACTGGCAAATTCCTGGTGCCAGCAGCCACCGAAAGCCTTTTATTGAGGCTAAAAAGCAATGACTACGAATTGAGTAACTCTCCTAGAGTCAAAAGACTAGGCTGCCAAAGATACTTTGTCATTCATTATACAGTCCTTACTGTTACTAGGCCATGAGGGTGCATCAGTTCCTGGAGCTTTCTTCTCCAAAGAAGATTCTCTACTCAATTTGAGAGACAGCTCTGTGTGGAACACTAGAAACCTGAAAGGAAATCCCTAGGCCAAGGCACACTTCTGCAAGTGTAGGCAGAAGAGAGGCAGCTCTGGTGTCTGTAGTCACCCGGGAGGCGGCCAGAATGACTCAGCACAACTCCTTGCCTTGGAGTAGCTCACAGTCTAGAAAGGGAAGCATGATAGAGCATTTAGAGAACCACACATCAAAGCCTGTGTTGTAACAGCAAAATGGAAGGTTATTAACTGTACAGAATGAGGGACCAATGAGAGGTGGGAGCAGCTCTGGTGGGAGAAGTTGTGGTGGATCCCAGCGTGGAGTTGAAGGAGCTACTATGTCCAGGATACAAGCCTCGAGGCCCCGAGGTAGAGGGTTTGAGCCCCTCCATTGCCCTCCCATACTGTCCACTGCTGTTCTCTCGGCTACTTAGTCTATACCACAGATTGCTACAAAGTCGGGTAAAGTGCACATTCCAGGCCACCCACAGATTCTCAGACATCTCTCTTGCGAAGCGTCCGGGTGATTCTGAAACAGGAGGGTTAAGGGACTGCACTTGGCAAAATCCCTGACCAGACAGACAGCTCTTGTTTTCCTTTGCATCTGAGATTCTAAAATTCTCTTGCTTTTATGTTATCCATCCCATGCTGGTATGGAGACGTGGTGGGGTTTCTAAAAGTCTCAGTGTGTAATCGGTGTGATTCCTATCTTCAAGGGGCTCACTTACTTAGTCTGCAGAGTTGAAACCCTCAAGGATTCCTGAGCACTGCAAGTCAAGTTTGCTGTCACTATGTGCTCCGAGCCAAAAGCCTTTGCAACGTTTGCTGACTAAGCCACCCACTGCCGTGGAAGCAGAAGCTGGGCTGAGGACCGAATTCTGGCTTCTGGTCTGCATGGGTCTTAGTGATCTCTTGCTAGGCTACATCCCAGCAGGATGGGGCCGTGTGTGCCCTAGGGGTGGCTGCCATCTCTCTCCACAGCAGGTGAAGATTCATGATGAGACATCAAAAACAGACTTTTGCCACTATGCTGACTCACTCCTCAAGATAGCTCTAGAAATTGTAGGCCTTTGCAAGTAGATCCTATCTACCTTACAGAAAGCTCCTGTCTACTCGGCTCTGTAACCAGCTCGAGTCTGCACATGCAGACTCACGTGTGCTCTCTCTCATGTATGTATTTGTGTACATATGTGTATATGAGTCTCATATGTATGTATGTGTACACTCACACACACACATACACACACATACATGAGACATTGTTTTGTTACATACATAGCAGAAACTGGCTTTAAACTTGATCCTCCTGCCTCAGTCTTCTGAGTGTTGAGTTTGAAGACATATATTGCTGTGCCTACCTTTCTTCTTTTCCTAGTTCTTACTTGCCTTCCCACAGAGAAAATAAGTAATTTTTATATAACTAGGCAGTGAGTGCAGCAGCCATTGATGATGGCTGACACTTAGTTTTTCCCTGCACTGTCCCACATTTGTACCCTGTAACTCCCGAGCTAGGTATTGTGTCCCCAGTAATGGCAAGGCTTGGATTTGAGACACAAGTCCATTTACTTTAAAGACTAAAGCTTTCTGACCAGTACCTCTGGTTGGATAGAAGGAAGTAGAAGACAGGTAGGCAGTGGCCAGAGAGCAGTACAGAGTAGGCATTGCAAGGGGCCTCACACTGTGAGCTTCTTATCTCCGCATCGTGTGAGTGGGATTCCTAGAGCCTCCTTGTTTGTGTGTAGTCTTGCTGCTGGAGGAAGGGTGATATTGTCCAGGGTGTTTGTGTAAGTAAACCATCTTCCGCCCTTGCATCCGATCACAGAATGGCCAAACATTGGAACTTAGCAGTAGGTCAGAATCACTTCCCTAAAACAATACCTTGGGAAGCCAAGATATTAGAAGGCTGGAGCCCAACAGAATCATGCCAATTTTAAGAGTTCTCATGATAACCGGTGCTGATGTTGATGGGGTTGAAACCGAACTAGAAGAAAGCCAATGCTTCTCCGAAGTCCACACCCACATCTCTGTCAGCTGGAATTCTACCCTCAGCAGCTCCGAATCCACCTCCTTGTCTTCACTGCCCCTCCTAGACACTGCAATCCTTTTTCAGTCATGCTGCCTGACATACTAGCATCTTAGATGCCGTGTCTTCCAGTGTGGTGATGCATCCCTTCACAGTGATTTCTGGAGTCAAAAGATGTCTCAATATGCCCAAAGACAGGATCCTCTTCTTTCCAGCCTCATTGACCTCCTTGCCTTAGCCCTACTGAGTTTCCTTCAATTCCTAAACATTTTGCTTTAACTTCTGAGTCTTTGCAGGCTGTGATCTCTGCCTATGATAGCTTTGATGCCATTCACCCCCTGGCCACTACCTCCTGAGCCTTCAAAGCCAAGCTCAAATATCCATCCCTGGAGCCCGCATTCAAGGCCCATCCTCAGCCTATCATGTCTGAGCTAAACACTGCATTCTCTGTGCTTCCTTCTATTATAGTCCTTAAAACAGAGCATTGTGGGAGCTCGTGAGCTCCTCAGCTGATAGAGGAACCCTGCTACCTAATGAGCTCAGTTTGATACCTGAGACCCAGAGAGAACCAAGTCCTACAAGTTGTCCATTGGCCTCAACATGTATGCTGCAGTATGCACATGCTCGTACACATGGGCACAGAGTAAATAAATAAAGTATATTCGAATTTTGTTTTTAACCACAGTATTATATAGTTGGCTATTTACCTGGCTCATCCCACACTCCCACCCTACCCCATTGATCTCTGAGCTCCCGGAGAGCAAAGAGCTCTGTCTTAATGTTCTGGGACTTAACACATACTACGAGTTTAATGAGTGTTTATTGATTGTATTCATTCTTTCCTCTCAAAATTGGTAGTTTATAAAATTCCAAGAATCAGAATGAAGTTGAAAGCAAGTGCTCTAGGCAGTGTGATCTAGACCCCTTCTTTGGGGGTTGGCTTTGTGGGGGAATCTCACTTTTTTCACTTGTTGAGACTTTACTTCTTGTTCATTCTTGGAGGCAGCAGAGGAACAGTGGAGCAGGGCTATCAGTTGGCAATGGGTGTTCCTTGTGGTCCAGCCACAGATCTGAATCTGAGCAGAGCCTTCCCAAGCTGGCCCTTCGGCTTCCCTTTCTGGGTGGAGAATCTTCAGTTGGAAGTGGATGCTCCAAGCCAAGAGTCTTCTAAATGGTTCTCTTTGGGTTCCACTATTCAGACATCAGGAAGATTGAACCCTGTTTGAGTCTTGACAAGATCATCTTTCCTGATTCCCAAAAAAAGTGTTTGTGTAGCCTCAAGCCATGCCCAAGGCAAAGTGCAGCGCTAGGCAGGATGCTGCTGGGTCTGGCTCAAGTTGGCATGGTATCATTTGACTGGGTGTTTGTGGCTTTTGAGTATGTGCTCCTACCCCCCACCTCCCACAGTGTTCAGTCGTGTATGCACGACTTGCGGTCCAAAGCCACAATGCTTGATTCCCAGAAAGTAGAGAGCATTTGATAAATTCAACAGCAACAACACACACGTATTGAGTACCTGACGTCTCCACAGAAACCAAGTACTATAGGCAATGTAATAAGGAGCTGGAGTAACCCCAGGAAGCAAATCTTTGCAAACATGAGAACATGTGGTTTAGTCTAGCTCCAGCAACCATGCTCCAATCCAGAGCACTAAGAAAAGACACATCTTGGGGCTAGAGAGATGATGGCTCAGAGGTTAAGAGCACTGACTGCTCTTCCAGGGGTCCTGAGTTCAATTCCCAGCAACCACATGGGGGCTCACAACCATGTGTAATAGGATCTGATGCCCTCTTCTGGTGTGCCTGGAGACAGCAACAGTGTACTCATATACATATAAATAAATAAATCTTAAAAAAAAAAAAAGGAAAGAAAAAAGAAAAGATACATCTTATTGAACTTTATTCCAGACAGTACAAGACTTTTGAGACCATTCAGGAAACAGAAATATTAGTGCATAGTAGGCATGAGCCCCATCGATTGAGAAGATGACCATTTGTGGGAAAAAGAACTGTCCTCTTCTGTATTTGCCCCATCGTGGGTAGAAATACAAGAAGAATATTAGTTCAGCAAATAGTCCAAGGCCTAACTGTTGCCAGGGCCCGGCTTAGCAAATTCTAATTAAGAACTGTTTTTTCATAGTAAGTGGTCAGAATGAAGTCATTGCCTGTGTCACCGTGGGCAGTGCAAAAACAATTGCCACTCAGAAAGATGAAGGACACAGAAACCTGTGTGTGTGTGTGTGTGTGTGTGTGTGTGTGTGTGTGTGTGTTTTGTGTGTGTGTCAGTCAGTGTCTGTCAGTCTGTCAGTGTCTGTCAGTCTGTCAGTCTATGACAGATCAAGCTGTTAGGCTTCCTGACTGCTAGGTAGGTACCACTGAACTGTGTCCCCAGCCAGGATCTTTATGTATTTCAATCCCAGTATGAATCCAGTTGTGTATTTCCTAGTAAACTACTGACAGAAACCAATCACAATGGGTTATTTCGTGTAAACCCCTGTCTGTTGCCGAGTCACCCAGGCAGATTCTGCATGTTTACTTTGCTCCCCGATGGGAGATGGGAAGCCAACCCGTCTTGCTCCAGTAGCTCATCAGGTTCTTGACTCTCATCAGAAGCTTCTCCCAGACAGCAGCAACCCCATCTGAGCCATCTTGTAAGTGGGTGTTGCGTGAATGTTTCCCAATCATTATGAGAAAGACTCAGCAAGGTCACATGCTGGGGAGGGAGAAGAATGCTGGGAATGAGGGCAGGAGGTTTGTCCACTGACCGCTCTCCCCAGTAAGTTGCTGACTCTCAGTGTCAAGACCCAGGCTTCTTGACTCCCCCACCCCGTCCCTCTTCTCCAATGGTTGATATCATAGGGCTTTCGGGAAAATATACTCACCGTGCCTCTTCTTGTTCCGGCTCCTGCTGGTCAGAGTTTGCACTGGCCCATCTCACCTTTGGCCTCACTCTGGATTTCTTTGTCAGGAAAAGGAGAGGAGTGTGGGTTAATAGCTGAGCAGTGATGAGCATGTCCCTTCTGTGGAATTTATCTGCCATGACACGTAGGCCTTGAGAAAAGTAGGGTTTGCTCTTTCGTAGCCCAGGCAAGTCATTGCCTCAGTTTCCCTCTCTGCACCGTGATTCCTGTATGACCTCCGCCAGTTAAAAAGCTGAGATTCGGGCCCTCTTTGCCAACCGTCTGTGTTTGTCGCCTGTTCCTGGGCCACACTAGGCATTTACTGACTTGGATCTCTGATTCGCGCCCTAGGTGTTCTTCGTGTCCGACCTCTTCAAGACTAAGACGAGCCTCTCACTGCCCGCCCCTGCGATCAGGAGGGAGATCCTGTCTCCCGTGGACATCATCGACAGGAACAATCACCATAACATGGTGTAGATGCTGCGGCCTCCGGAGCGCTTTCTCTGAAGCGACTGCACGTTCCTGCTGCTCTCCGATCTCATCAGACAGTAGAATGTAGGGAAAAGCTTTTGCCCGATGGATTTTGAAAACATTTAAAAAAAAAAAAAAAAAGCCTTATCTTGTGGCCTTCCAAAATAGGTTGTTTGCCTGTGTGGAGACAACAGTGCGGGAGTCCTGAGTGCTGGCTGTGCAGCCAGTTAAGTGTTCATGTTCTAGTGAGCACGGGCTTGTCAAGGAGCAAAACACTAGAATAATTGAGCAGAGGCTGGGGTCATCTTTTGTGACCCGAGAAATCCCAGGCCAGAACAGCTGGAGCTCTTATGTAGCACACAAGGCTCGAACCAGCACCGAATCAGCCCCTCTGCCCGCCCCACTCTACTGTGACTTTGATTCAAGGAAGTTTGTGTGTGTGTGTGTGTGTGTGCCTCAAAATTCCGGGAATGGGCACACAATTTTTCAGTCCCGTGATCAGATCCTGAATCCCAACCCCCAAGACCTGAGGCCTCTGTCATCTCCCCATCCCCAGGCTAACAACCACAGCCCCTCACTTTTAGAGATTAGGAGACCCTTTGTGGAAGAGTGAACTTCACAAATAGCACAAGTTCAGAAGACACAGAGGGTGTCTTCTCACACACCACACTGTGACGAGGAACTGCCATTGCAGGGTCAATCACCAGGCACTTGCACATGTAGAAACCTGTAGACTTTGGTTACTGCTATATTCCCCTTGAGATCCTTGCTGGATGCCGACCAGGATTTCATGTGAGGGCCAGGGATGCACAGACCTGGTCAATCTTTGGCTGATTGAAAGAGCCTCAGTAAAGAGACAAGGAGAGAGAGAAAGGGCAGAATGAAAAAAAATGAACCAACATTTTTTGGCTCCTTGGGATCAGAGAGAGCCAGAGTAGCAGAGGGTCTCGTGCCCAAAAGGCTACCCTTCAAGATAAGGGAGCCCCGAGGGTCTTTGCAGGAGTTGATCTTGCTGTGTAGAGCACTATTGTCCCGGGGTTGACCCCTGGGGCAGTTCTTGGTGGGTTCTGCTGGGCAGAACACATGGGTTAAATCTGTGTAGAGAGTTTTCCTCATCCTCCATCCACAAGTGTCCTTCCAAGCAAGGTCCCCCTCTAGACAGTAGACAAGGACCCTTCTACTGAACCTCCAAGGAAAAGAAGAAGGAAAAGAAGAAGTGCTTTTCAAATCTTTCAAAGGGCTACATGTAACCATCTGGAATGACCACATCTACACCCTCCCAGACTCCGTCCTTTCATTTCAACATATAGCAAGCTATGATTTTATATATAAATATTATATAAATATTGTATAAAACATTAAAAGTTAACTATGTAAGATATTATTTCTGAAACAGTTTTAGTTATATCCACTATGATTATAAACTGTGTCTCGACCTGTGTTATTTACATTAGCTGCTTAAAGGAGCATTGAGTTCTTTGGTTTTGTTTTGTTTTGTTTTTTTTTAATCTCAACTAAAGATATAGTTCTGTGGTAGCCATTGTTTTACAATGAAATAACTGCAACTAGAGAAAAAAAACTGTATAAAAACATTAAATTGTCAGTATTTTTGTAAGATTCCGTTTTGTAAAGAGAATAATATTCAAACACTTTTGTGGCATACAAAGTAAAAAAAAAAAGTGTATCTGAGAAACTAAACATGTATTAAATGTGCTTTTTAAATAAAAGCTCATAACACAACTAACCAAGGCACTGGTGCCTGAGCTGTTAAAAGGATGTTTCTTTGGGATCTGCGGAGAGGAGGGTGGGGTGTGACCGTGGGGTCTCCTGAGTGGGCTTACCTTAATGGGGCACCAGTTCCTGATTGTTCAGTGGCCATGATGGAGGCAGATGTAGAAGCTGTCCTTTCATCTCTGAAGCCTGTTTGCAGAGCGATCCTGGAGGCTGACTCTCACCTCCAGCCTCTTAAAAGGGTCTTTTGTACTCTGCAGTGTTTTCATGGGGGAGGTGGGAGCTCTGGGTCCCCAAAAGATAGATATGGAGACTTCCCTAGATAAGATGGGCTTGGGGAACTTGAGGGAGAGTCTTTCCCACAGCCTATATTCAAAGGAAGGGGTTTCTGTATTGACAGGGCATTGGGTTCCTGCTCTCCTGCCTTGTGTGACCACCCGCACCACCCCCACTGCCACCACCTAGAAGGAAAAGGGAAGCTGGAAACTCAGGAGTGTTGTGCACCTGTGTGCCAGACAGTTCTATCTGGATGTTCCTTTACATCCCAACACAGTTCTTAGCTTGAGCAAGGAGGGATGCTGTGGGATGCAGACGATGTAACTTTTCTAAGAGCCGGTCAGTAGGTTGCAGGACAGGCCTTACATTAGCTTATTTTTGCTGCTGTAATAATAATTACAAATTACTGCAACTAGGTGACTCGAGACAACACGAATCTGTTACCTTCCTGGGCGGTAGGCTCTTAGGAGCACTTGCCTTATGTAGTTTCCGAGGCACCTGCATTCCTCGGATGACTGTGGCCCTCTTCTCAGTTGACCTTGTTCTCTCCTATTCCTCCTCCATAGGTGGCATCTTGGTAATTGCCTGAACCCAGGATAATCTTAACCTCCCTATGTTAAAGTCAACTCATTAGAAAGCTTAATTCCATCTGTTACTCAATTCCCCTATGCTGGGTAACAGACCATTCAGATTCCAGGGACCTGAGCAATCCGTGACCCAATGCAACTCATGCAGTGTGCACCCAAAACTCAAGGATGGGAACAGGCATTGTGTCTTAGTCAGGGTTCCTATTTCTGCACAAACATCATGACCAAGAAGCAAATTGGGGAGGAAAGGGTTTATTCAGCTTACACTTCCATACTGCTGTTCATCACCAAGGAAGTCAGAACTGGAACTCAAGCAGGTCAGGAAGCAGGAGCTGATGCAGAGGCCATGGAGGGATGTTCTTTACTGGCTTGCTTCCCCTGGCTTGCTCAGCCTGCTCTCTTATAGAATGAAGACTACCAGCCCAGAGATGGTCCCACCCATAAGGAGCCTTTCCCCCTTGATCACTAATTGAGAAAATGCCTTACAGTTGGATCTCATGGAGGCATTTCCTCAACTGAAGCTCCTTTCTCTGTGGTAACTCCAGCTGTGTCAAGTTGACACAAAACTAGCCAGTACTCACAGGATAGCAGTACAGGAATTTATATTAAAAGGAAGAGGGACCTAGGAATGGCTCGGGGTTACAACACTTAACATGCATGGGTTTTTTTGTTTGTTTTGGTTTTTTAAATATTTACATATTTATATGAGTACACTGTCACTGTCTTCAGACACACCAGAAGAGGGCGTCAGATCCCATTACAGATGATTGTGAGCCACCATGTGGGTACTGGGAATTGAACTCAGGACCTCTGGAAGAGCAGTCAGTGCTCTTAACCACTGAGCTATCCCTCCAGCCCCGCATGCATGGTTTTAATCCCTAGTGCCTACACACACACATGCACCTTGCAGCTCCTACCTTGCAGCGCCTCCAAGATCAGTCTGCCATTTGCTGCCCTCAGCCACCACCACCCCAGAGAGCCAGCAACATTTTGACATATTTTGCAGCCTAGTACCTAGGATGCAGTCCAAATTTTCACTTCAAGTCTGAAGAACAAATGTTCAGAGAGACAAGCGAACTCGCTGGTGTGGGAGAGAGGAAGAGTTGGTGCTTCCAGAATCTAAGACATCTGAGATGACCAGACCTTCATTTCCTCTCCCAAAGTGTTGAACGGCACTAAAGAAATAGCCCAGGCTTGACCCTGCTTCTCAAAGTGTAGTCTACAGAGTTACGATGTCTGCACCCCCGAGGAACATGGTAGAAATACTGAGGTAGAAGATGCCCCTTAACCTATAGAATAGGACTCTTCCTATAGGTAAAACCCCCAGGGGACTCATCTGTACAACAAGTTTTGTCTCATAAACCGGATCCTGCTGTGTACACTGTCCCCACTGTGTCTCTCTGAGGCTCACTTCAGTGCATTCTGGGTCAGACATCAGTAACCTCAAAGCTTTATGAACCAGAACTATCCAAGGGACTCTCTGTAACAAGTCTGGGATTCTTTGGGTCAAAAGCGTGCCTCACCCTACCTGCATCCTCCCTTCCTGTCTGGGATTACATAGTCTCTGTTGAACCAGTTAACCAGCATCCAGGTAACAAAGCCACGTGACCATCAGTAACCACCAATAAAACAAGTTTCAGATTCAGAAAAGCTTAAAACACTGTCCTTCGTTTTAGGAATTATTGAAGACATCATGTTTTTCTGAAGTACGGACAACAAACTTTGCCAGCCCCGAGCCTGAATGCCCTTTCTCCCAGTTCAAGTGAGCTTCTGTATCATTAGCTTAGTCCTAAATACTTCCCACAGCCAGAATGACCACAGTATTTCATTTGGTTAGCTCCACTGGAGTCCTCCAAATGCCGTTAAAGTTACTCTGGTTCACTTTACTGAGAGAGAAACTGAGGCTCAGTTAATCTTTTCTTACTTGACACCTCAAACATGGGATAAAACCGGGATTCAGACTCAAACTATTTCAGTTAGTCACTGGCTAAGTATTTACTAATTACTTCCTAAATCCCAGATAAAGACATCAATGTGGCCCAAGAACAATAAAGGTCCATTAGGAAAAATTAGTTCCTTCTGGTCAAGAGGATGAGTGTCTGGCCTGAGCAGAGAACTAACCCTCCAAGCTACTCCGAATGGAAGAATTAATCCAGTTGGGCTTGTCAATCGCCTGGCTAGGGAGCCACCTCTAGGAGTGCAGGCTCACCTCAAGCCTTGCTAAAGAATCTTGCTAAGGGATTTCTCTCCCTTAAATGAGATGCTATACTTTTCCTTCCCAAATTCAAGGTCCTTACCTCCTTCCCAACATGCTGTCCTGAGGGTCAGCTTGCTCTGTCTGCCTTTCCATCTTGAGTCAGAACCATTTATTTATTTATTTATTTATCTTTTCTTTGGTTTGTTTGGTTTGCTTTTGTTGGTTTTGTCTCCTATGTCTCTCTTTTTTTGTTTTCTTTTTTTGTTTTTTGTTTGTTTGTTTTGGATTTTTTGGTTTTTTTTTTTGTTTTTTGTTTTGGTTTTTCAAGACAAAGTTTCTCTGTATAGCCCTGGCTGTCCTGGAACTCACTCTGTAGACCAGGCTGGCCTCGAACTCAGAAATCGGCCTGCCTCTGCCTCCCGAGTGCTGGGATTAAAGGCGGGCGCCACCAAGCCCGGCTCCTATGTCTCTTTCTTTCAGGTGCTGGCCAGAACTAAAGTATGATTTCTCTAGGACTTTCTTTATTCTTTCTCTAAAGCTCTGTACCATGTTGCTGGTCTCCATGCTGGCTTACCTTAAACAGCAGGCCTTCTCCATTTTCCTCCTCCAGACAGGTACTGAGATTCACCTCTACCTGCCCCGGGGGTGGGTTCTTCTTAAACAATAAATAAAACTATCCTCTTTGAATAAACTTTGCCTTGGCTTGGCGTTCACCTTGCAGATTCATCCCCCACCTTCAGTTTGAAAGCTGCGGATGCTGCGAGGCTGGGTGGCTTTGCCTCCTTTCTCTATAGGTGACTACTTATGTGTCCACTGTCTCATCTATTGATAGTAAGCCTCCTAGAGAGGGATGCTGAATCTTTTTCTTAGGATAGAGCTGCAGTCTTTATTTGATGAAAATGCATTAATGTGTGTACATCAACATATATATGTATGTAAGTTTATGTGTTTTCACATGTATGATTGAATGTGTGGTTGGATATGGACATGCTCATTCTACTTCCCCAGCATGGATAACACAAACCATTAGGTGAGATTTGTAAAGATGCTGCTGTGTTCACAGTTGAGAATAGTCAGGAATAATAATAATAAAAAAAGACAAACCATTACAGGATATTTGGTTATTGTACATAGAGAACCCAATTGTGAGCAAAATATAAAAACTCAAATAAGTACTGCCTTTGTCAGATGGTTAGGTGTGTCCCGAAGAGATGCCATTTGAGTGTGCCTCTAAAAGCCTCCAGAGATAAGAATGCAGAAGAATGGAAAGTTCCTTAAGGCAAGTTGCTTGGGAGAGAAAGGTCTTGTGTTCTTGGCTCTATGACCCAAGGTCATCTGGGTGGACTCAGCTACCCCACCATAAAGTTCCTGCCAAAAGTGTATTGGACCTTTGATAGAGTGCTCTCTCTCTCTCCCTCTCTCTCTCTCTCTCTCTCTCTCTCTCTCTCTCTCTCTCTCTCTCTCTCCCTCTCTCTCTCTCTCCCTCGTCTTGCAAAAAAACTTTATGGGAGGAATTCCTGGTAGGAGATAGGGATTTTCTCTTTGGGCTTGCAGGAACAAGGACACCGTATTCTAGGAAAGAGAGCTAAGGAGCCCTCTTGGGTTTGGAGGAGCTCAAGACAAAAGTAGAATAGTAGCTCAATAGCCTGAGAGAAAGAGATTTCTAGAGCAAGGACACTTTAGTTGTAGAGTCAGGCTTATAAATAGATATTTTGTATATAGTTAAGAAAATAAAGTTACCTGACTGAGCTACCAGGTTTTTATCTCAGTTCATGCCTCCCTTGTCTTTATTGATATAAATGTTAGATGATTTAAATGGCTACAATAAGCAACTAGTATTTTGAATAGCAAGTTGTGAAATATGTGGTCCAGGCAGTTCTCAGTCAGAATGGCTTGCTAGTGAAGGTGCCTGTTATGTATTGGGGGGGAGGGGGGAGGGGTAGAGTCCCATGTATCAAAACAATTGATTGGCAAGCTTTTTGTGAGTTCAGAGTATTGGGAGGAGGTAGGTAAGTCTCGCATTACAGGATGGCCTCAGTGGGCAGCGGTCCCCATAGGTAGGGCTTGCATGCCAAGTGTCAGCTCTCCTTTTCTTTTTCATTTGAGGCTGGTTCTTTCTTTCCGTCTTACCAAGCATCTGTCTTGTGCCTGAGGTACCATTCCTCTCACTCTGTAGCACACGCACATAAGCAGAAGCTTTCTCCTGGCGCTTTCAGTCTTGTTCTCTTTGTACTTGCTTCAGGGAATGCTGTCTGGGGCCCACATTTATCGGTAGAGAGATTTCAGGACCACGATGTCACTTGCTCAGTTGGAAAACCCCAGAATGAATCAAGACATCCTAGGAAATGAGTGGCAGTCCCCAAAGAGAGACTGCCTTGTGAAGTCACCTCCAGCGACAGTAGAGGAGATGAGGGAAACTGAGGCAGAGTTGGGAAAGCACTACCAAGGTTTGCCTGCCATCCACCATCCAGTCCACTGCTGCGTAAGTCAGGGAGCTGCCGTTGAAACTGTGGACAAAGAGAAAGACAAAAGCCGGCATGTTTCAGAAAGCCCAAAGAAGAGGAATCTAAAGGATAGGAAGATTATATAGGAAGCCAATAATACTGATAAAGAATGTGGGCTTAGAGTTTAAACAAAACAGAACACTTTGGCCTTGAATCTCCGTGTAAGCTTCTCATTAATTAGCATTTATATACTTAGCCAGATTCAGGCGTGGCATGCCTTATGCAGAAACGGTTAAAATGACATGATTTTAAAAGCCAAGTCTGGCTCCCGTCAAGCACTTAAGTGGAAGACCTACTGTATTTTATATGAGTGATGACTACTGCTGCATTTCAAAGCAAACAGTCAGCCAGATTGTGGACGAGGAAGCAGGATCTCCAGGCAAATTCAATCAGGTCCAAAGCTCCGGTGCGGCCTATCAGCTTTCCGTTTTATGTGGTTGAGGAAGGGGCTCATGTGCAGGAGCAGGAGCCGGAGACAAAGAGGTAAGCTGAGAATAAATCCGCAGAACGCCGCACCTCAGACATCTCAACTGTTCTCCACAATTCATCTTTAGAGCTTCTTTAGAAAGAGAATAATATGATTTGACTAGCTTTTTGGTTTGGTTTGGTTTGGTTTTGGTTTTTCAAAACAGGATTTCTCCAAGTCCTGGAACTGTCCTGGAACTCTCTTCTCTGTAGACCAGGTACGCCCTGAACTCACAGCGATTTACCCGCCTCTGCTTTACAGTGCTAGGATTAAAGGCGTGCACCAGCACTGCCCGGCTTGATTAATATTTTTAAATAAGTAGTGTTGACACGGCTTTGCAAACACATCAAGGAGTCCTATGTAGTTTGAACTAATAATTTTTAAGTGCAGAAATTTTTAAAAGGGATAATCAGAGACAAAATTATGTATGTGCAAGACTATACATTGAAGTGTGTTCATTATGACACGACATGCTAAGTAATTAACAATGATCAGAAAAATTATGATATGCTCAGCAGCTAGATTGTTGTAAATGAATGCATCCAATAATATTTAAAGATACAGGGAAGGACTGGGGAGATGGCTCAAGCCCTTAAAAATGCTCGCCATGAATATCTGACTCCCCAGGTTCAAGCCTAGAACCCGGCTGACGTAGTGGTCCTCCTCTGCGATGCCAGCACTCTTGCAGTGAGATGAGAGGAAGGGGCAGAAGAATGGCCGGGAAGTTCATGGGCCAGCTAACCTGGAGCCCACAGCACTGCAGTAGAAATGAAAGATCCTGTGCCTCAGCCAACTCTCAAAAGGTGTCCTCTGACCTCCAGGTGCACACAGGCTGTGTCAGCCCTCCCTGAAATAAATATGGGTTTTCAAAGTGTCTTTCAAGGTACACAAAAGCATTCACAATAAAGTTCAACTAACCAAGACAAGTTACAAACAGCAATGCAGTGAATTGATTCTATTTTAAGAATAAAGGAGAACTACGCAGACTAAATAGTAGGACTTGAACCCTGACCCCTCAAATTCAAATAGCGGGCATTAATAATTTCCTTTTTTCCAAGTTCTCTTTTTTAATGATACAGTTGCTTATTTGTAAAATTTCTAGATATGTGCTCTCCTTCTCCCCTTGCCTTACCCCCTCTCTCCATGTGGCCATGCCCTCTACTTCTCTCGCCCCCCACCTCTGCCTTTCTACAATAGTCTATTTTACTAATAGCAAAAAAGTCAAAACCTAAAATATATTAAAATTATGTTTTATATATATGTATGTATGTGTGATTATATATATAATATATATTAATATATATAATATATATTAATTACACACACATACATAGTCTCCATAAATGTAGAATGAATTCATAGCTGTGCTGGCTAATTTTATGTCAACATGGCAAAAGCTAGAGTCATCTGAAAAGAGGGAATCTCAATTCAGAAAAAAGGCCTCTGTAGGACTGTGAAAGGCAGTCTGTGTTCTTGTCGAATGAGGCATACTCGGGAGACCCAGTAGAAAAATCTACAAAGGACCGAATGCTTAAGCGATGCTCCCAGACACAAGCTCCTGACACGTCAACTCTTCAACTCCATAATCCTGTGATGATCAGTCATGTAGACAATGTCCCAAGCTCCTGGTATTTTGGCTATAGCTCCACCCCACAGTTACCTGGCAACAGCAAGGTAGCCCAGCCCACAATAAAAGGGGCTGCTCGGGGCCCCTCCTCTCTCTCTTAAGCTTTTGCTCTCTCTTTGTCTCTTACCTCTCGCTCTCCTCTCCTTCTCCCCTTCCCTTTCCCCCTCTCTTCATGTGTTCATGCCCTCTACTTCTCTGCCCTTCTCTCTCTCTCTGTCTTTCTACAATAAATGCCTTCAAACCATGGACCGTATCTGCTCATCAAGATCCACCTTACTGGAGCAATAGGACAGGCTTCCCGCACCAAGCCCAGCGTGTAACCTCCTGCCGGGAGGCCTTCCTGTGCTCCAGCAGCCAACCCAAGCTGCCCACCGAACTAGCAGTCTGAGCTAGCCAGACTCTCTTGTCCCCGTGGTAACCCACTAGAGTTCTCCCCTTAACCTTTCCCCTTCCGCCCCCAGGCCAGAGTCTGCCTGAGGTTCTGTTCTCAGCTCTTCCAAGACATACAGTGGTCTGGGATGTCCAAGAGCGAGAACCTGTTGTCCGTCCCTGCCCCCGGACGGCCCAAGGATTCCAAAACTGGCTCTCCTCTGTGGTGCCCATGAGTTGGGGCTGAGACTGCGCCTCCCCCCTGCCCCCCGGAGTGGAGTCCTGTGGCCTATGAGGCCCTACGCCTGTCCCACGTTGGTTCTGTGGGGTCCCGCGGCAGTCTCCCCTAGCTCTGGTGGAACATGGGTCTCTTCCACCCCTTTATTTCCCCACACACGTTGCCCCACAGGTCTCCCTCCATAAGTTTCAACTGCATCAGGTCCTGCCTCCAGGTTCCATCCCTGCTTGAATTCCTGTCCTGGCTTTGTAATGAACGACTATGTGGAACTATAAACCAAACAAATAAACTGTCCCCGCCCCCCAACTTGCTTTGGTCATGGTGTTTTATCACAGTGATAGCGAGCCTAGCAAGGACAATAGCTTTGACAACCTAGAAATATATATATATATATTTTTTAATGATCACTCTGGGAGGCATTGTGCAGAACAGATTGAGAAGAGGCTTATGTGGGAGGGAGAGAAATAAATGAGATGATTCCATGCTCACTGCCCAAACAAAAGGCAGCGAGGTTTCATGAAGGAGGGCAAAGTAGATATGGATTCTAGACACAGGAAGGATTAAAACAGGAAAGGCTTCTTCCTCTGTACGAATGGAGGAACCCAGAGGCAAGCACAGTGGCCACATTTCAGACCCTAATAGTCCTCCAGCGTGTGTCCTGATCTTAGAGGGTAAAGGCAGTTTGGAGAAGACAGCTACAGCTTAAGTCCTGCTTTGGGCATGGGTTTGAGCTATTCATGGGATATTGAGATAGACAAGTCCGGTCAATGAAAGTTGTGTATGCAGTTGTATAATTCACTGGTACCTACTTCCTGATCATCTACAGTGTTCTTCCAAATGTCTGGCTTGCACACACAACAACATATACAACAAAGCAGAGCTTTTGTTCCAGTTGGGGACTAGATGCTTTAAGCTCAGTATAGACATCTGGGCTGAAGGCAGACTTCCAGAGTCAACAGGCAGGAGATGGTTACAATAGACATCTGTGCTGGAGATAAACATTAGGACTCAACACCTGGAGGTGGTGGGCGGAAACCCTGGGAGATGTGAGTGAGACGTGCTCCTGAGTAAGGCAGGAAGGGGGAGAAGGTGGGCTGGTTTGGGGTCAGGTTCAGTAAGGCTATTGCTTTTCTGTGGAGCAGAGGACCTCACTACTCTGACTGACACTTGTCAGAAAATGGCTTTACCCATGATAATTACTTTCTAACTCTGTCCAACCCCCCGGGAGACTGGCAGATCCCCGTATCTCTCCTGGACTTGGTTTTCCGAAACAGTGATGATGAAGTTTTAACCTGCTTTGATCTCTTTCCTGCCTCGGGGATTGGAATGTTCTTCCTTCTGTCCTTCCAGTCCTTGATCCTCCTTGTCATTAAGATCCCAGCTTACCTCACCCTTCTGAAGGAGGAATTCTTTGATCGTCTGGTATAAAGCTGTGTTCGTTTTCAGTCAACTTGTCATAAGGTAGGGTCATCTAAGAAGCAGGAACTTCAGTTGAGAAAATGCCCCCATCAGATTACTCTATGGGTAAACCTGGGGGAGAATGATTAGTGATTGATGAGGGGTAGGGGGAGCTCACTGTGGGCAGTGCCATTCCTGGGTAAGTGATACTGGGTTGTGTAAGAAAGCAGGCTGAGCAAGCCATGGGAAGCGAGCCAGTGAGATTGGTTCCTCCACCGTCTTCCCTTCAGTTCCTGCCTCTGGGCTGCTAGCCTGCTTGAGCTCTGACTTGGCTTTCCCTAATGGTGAACTCTAAAATCTAAGAATAAATCAACCCTTTCCTCCTCCCTACGTTGCTTTTGATCAAGGTGGTGTCTTGTTTTCTTTGTTTTCACAACAATAGAAGGCAAACTAGGTGAGGACTTGAGTTCAAATCTCCAATATTGACATAGAAGGCCAGGTGCAGCCGTGTGTGCAGCCTCAGTGCGGGGTGTAGAGACCAGAGGATACCTGGAGCTCTCTAGCCATCCAGTCTAGCCAATCAGCGAGCTCCAGCTTGAGCAAGAGACTCTGCTTCAAAACATAACGTAGATTGCCATTGAGTAAAACACTGAAAACCTGACCTCTACAGGTGTGGGGACATGTATGCATACCGGCTGTAATGATTTGTATATGCTTGGCCTAGGGAGTGGCACTATTAGAAGGTGTGGCCCTGTTGGAGTAGGTGTGGCCCTGTTGGAGTAGGTGTGGCCTTGTTGGAGTAGGTGTGTCATTGTGGGTGTGGACTTTAAGACCCTCATCCTAGCTGCCTGGAAGCCAGTACTATGCTAGATGAAGATGTAGAACTCTCATCTCTGCCTGCACCAGGCCTGCCTGGATGCTGCCAAGCTCCCAGCTTGATGATAATGGACTGAACCTCTGAACCTGTAAGCCAGCCCCAATTAAACGTTGTCCTTTATAAGACTTGCCTTGGCCATGGTGTCTGTTCACAGCAGTAAAACCCTAACTAAGACACCTACCTAATGTGGCAGTAGCTCATGGAGTCTTCCCCACTCAACCTACAACAGCCGTTCTCAAACTTTAGGTCTTGACCCCTTTGGGAGTTGGAATAATCTTTTCCCAGGGATATAGTCTAAGACCATCAGAAAATACAAATATTTATATCATGATTCATAACAGTAGCAAAATTACAGTTATAAAGTAACAATGAAAATAATTTTGTGGTTGGGGGGGTCACCATATTACGGGGTCTCAGTATTAGGAAGGTTGAGACCCACTGCCCTAGATGGATTCTACACTATTCTCTGAAAGAAGGAATGCAGCATGAGACCCAGACGATGGCTCAAGCAGCCAGGTCTCCCTCCTCTGCTTGTTACTTTTAGATGGTGTTCATGTCCAGTCACATCTGGACTGGGCTGTCTCTGCTTCTGCCACACCTGTGCAATAAGGCCTCCATAAAATAAGCCAAAGGATGTGCCTGAAGGCCTTCAAATTGCTGAACATGGGAGGTTTGTGGAGGGCGGCACGTCCAGAGAGAACTACAAGTATTATCCCCGAGCTCTATGAGCCATTTGATGAGTTAATCCAACCAGAGGAGGCGGCTGTGGGAACAGAGATCCTGCATAACAGCTCCTCAGGAGGTCCTGGACTTGGGACTGGGGCTTTAGGCCGATAATCTTTGGTACTGAGCCCTCTATTTGTTGGATCTGGCATTGTGAGTTGGAAGACAGTGTCTAGACAATTCAATTAAAGGACTCCCAGTGGTGCTTCAGACTTCTTGCTTGCTTACAGATGGAGAAAAATCCTTATCACTGATAAGGTCCTGACGCCTTTGATTCTGGTGCAGGGCAAGGAAGTATGCATTGTGTTCCAACACAGTGTGAGACCTAGCCTATAAGACTGGCTCTATAGTCACCCCCTGGGCTCTTCTCCTGGTCTTCAGTTGCTTCTCCTACTCTCCAGATAAGGTGTCCAGAAACATAGACCACACTTCTCTCATTCTTTGTTGTTGCCTTATGTCTTAGAATGGTGCCTACCACATAGTGGACAAGCAATGCTGTAAAAAGCGCTCCCAGTTGGCACTGAATTCATTCTTTGCAATAACTTAAACTAATAATGAAGGCTTTGGCCAACTTAAGGGCTTATATTACAACTTAATGGGCTAATATTACAGCATTTTTACAGAATTGTTCCTCTGAAGGTGGATGAAGATTATTGGCATGGTTATCCAAAACACAGGGATTGAGAGCTGCGAAGTAACTGGGAAAAGAGGCATAGCGAGTCAAAAGAGACGGTTCGCCTTGGTCTCGTTCTTGTTTCAATTTCCTCTTAAAGATGAGGGAGATGAGATAATATTTGTCTGCTGAGCAAACTGACTCAGAGACGGGAAAGTAATGTTTAAAAGCCCTATGGTTATTCCACCCATGAAAATAATGCTGAGATTGCACCAGAGGAAAGCAGGGGGTTCCAGGAGTGGGGCGGGGGTGGAGGGCAGGTTTGCAGTGGGTGAGGAAGAGTTTCTGAAGTTCTGGTCTAATTGATTGCATCCATGTCTGCAATCAAACAAGAACAAGATGAGCAACGGCGGAGAAGAGGGTTTTGGAGGTTGAGAACAAGGACCATGGAACACAGTAGCTCCGAGTAGCAAGAGAGAAAGCTCTGTAAAGTTGGACTATTTGATAGCATGAGGACCCACTCTGCCGTGGTCTGGAGAATCTGTTGGTAATAGTCGGCAAATCCGCGTGCCTTCTGCTCGTTGTCCTTCAGATTCAGGTGACAATGGATAGAGGAACTGGACTGACCAGCTTTGTGTGTGACAGGTACACTCGCCCATTAGATTGTGGCAGCGGGTGGACCTGAAGCTGCAAAAGGAGAGGGATAGAGGGATGGAAAGAGGTCGTGACAGGGCTGTTTCTGAGGCCCTGGGCAGAGTACTTATTTCTCTATCGTCGGTTTTAATAAACACAGATTCCCCTAAGAACATCTGACTTTCCTTTTGTTTTCTTTTCCCTGCAATAGGCTCGCGTGGCACTTCTTACTGTGTGAGGACCCAGCATTTCGGGCAGTTCCTGACGCCTTGGCTCTCTGCCTTCTCCCACCTAGAGAACCTCTCTTTCCCTAGGAAGACCGCTGGGATCCCTGGGCTGCAGGGATCCTCCCGTCGCCCTGAGTGCCTGTCTGTCCTAGGCCTGTGTCCTGCCAGGCTGCCAGGTGGACAGAGAAGCCTTTATTGTCCTCGACTGCTTGGATCTCATCCTGGGCTTCTGAGTTCGGCCGCGTGACTTTAGAATGCAAATACAGTCTGCTTTTGTAGCAGTGTCTTTGTCTGGGGTGCAATCACAGCTGAGGGGATTTTGCACAAGAGCTCCAGCTCCTCCTTTTCGCGGCTTGAGAAAGGCAGGGCGTGGAGACCGCCTAGTGGGCGGGCGGGCGGAACAGGCTCCGCCCAAGGCCATGGGGGTAGCTAGTGGTGTCCCTCAGTCGCTGCCAGGATGGTTGAAGCTTAATATCTTTGTGCCTGGTAGTTTATTATGGGGGTATGCCTGGTCGGTGGAGTTTGGCATTTCCAAGCGGATCGACTCCGTTGCATGCATTTTACCAACACGGTATTCTTATTTTCAGCCACACCTCACGTTTCTGGAAAGACAACTCCCAGCCCTTTCCTGTGTCTGTTCCAGCAATCGGATTAATGTTCCTCCTCAGATGCCCGTGATTCACATATTGCTGTCTCTTTTTAGTCGAAGCAATCGAGACTTGGAGGCTTGAAGTGGCTTATCCAACATCACCAAGATAGTGGGAGCCAAAGTTCAAAATGGACCCCATCTGCCTTCCTTACTCTTAACCTTTTATATTAATCCATCCATGCCATGCCCTCTAGAAGTGCTCAGTGTGGAGGATTAGGGAGACAGCAAGGCAAACAAAGGATAGGTCAAAGTAGGAAGGTAAGTATGTATATGATTCGGAGAAATCCACTAAGGAAATCGACTTTCCCTGGCCACACGTGGTTCAACCCCAGAAGGAACAGGTGCAAAGGGGCAGAGGTCCCGGTACCCACAGAATATAGGAACTAGAAGGCCCTTGGGGAGGGCTCACCCCTTCATTTTACTAAGAAATAAGTGGAGACCAGCGAGGCTTACTAATTATTTAAGATCACAGCATAAGAATGTCGTGAGACTGGGGCTGGACCTCGGGCATCAGGTGTACTGCCCTTTCCCCTGGGCTCTGTCTAGTGGTGTTTGTTTTTTGATATCTCATTAAGACTTGACTTTCTATATTTTTAAATTTTAAAAATAGTTGTCATTGCTTAGGTAAATAAACCTCTCCTCCCCTCTCTCCCCCCCGCCTCTCTCTCTCTCTCTCTCTCTCTCTCTCTCTCTCTCTCTCACACACACACACACACACACACACACACACACACACACACACACACACCAAACTTGTTGAGAAGAAGTTCAATCGGAGGTGGAGAGGGGTAAAAGGAAAATGAGGGTGAATATGATCAAAGCCCATTATATATATATGTGTGAAACTGTGAGAGAATTGGGAATATAGAAGTTCCTTTTTTCTTACTAATAATGGTCACCCCTATGAAAGTGATTTTCCCTTAGCACTTAAAAATGGGCCTTCGTGTATTTTAGAATCCTTTGTTCTTTGTGGTAATAAGTCAACTAAACAGGCACTATTTACAGAGGAGAAAACAGAGACACAGAGAAGCATCTTTCCTAAGCTCCATCTGCACGTTGGAGCCTAGAGCTTGTGCATTCCTGCTCTGCTATAGAGCCAAGGAAGTGAAGAAAGGAGGGGTCCCAGAGGGCATTTAGGACTTAAGATCACAAAGCAAGGGATTGGTGAACACTGGGTACAGAAATCTGAATTCTAGTATTCACCTAAGGAACTGGCTGTAGATGACCAGTGATAGTCAAAGTAAGAGAATGGTAGGCCTGGCATTGAAGACCATGTTTCTCTGTTGAACATAGTTAGATAGGTAATACAGAGAAAGACACATATACAGAGAGCCCCCCCACCCTCTTACTCCCCCACAGATATCCCTACCCCCTACACCACGCATACACACACACACACACCACATACTCAACACAAAACATCATACACACACACATCACACACACCATACATACATACATACATACATGCCACAGAGAAAGAGAGACAGAGATACCACAATATCAACACACACACACTAAACTATACTACACTCCTTGATAGTCTTTCAAATATTCCAAAGACAACCCTGTCTTTGGAGTCTTGACCTTTGCGGGCCAAGTCTGATGTGGGTCAGACCTCATTTCTGCAGCTAGGAATTATCTGCTGTGTGCCTGCCTTAGTGTATGGCAAGGCAGGGCTCAGAACCCGGGTCTCTCTATTGACCCTGTGGTCATTTCCTATCCCACCCATGCCCTAGCTTTTCTCCTGTGGAGCACGTCCTGAGAGAGTCCAAGCATCATCTCAAAAGGCTGTCGGGTGAAGCGCTTTAAGGAGAATCTGCTTGGTAAAACCACTGTAGGTTTGCAGGGGCAGAATGGGAAGTGTGATTCTGGGTCAGAAACTGCTGTGAAAATCTGGGGTTGCATGAACTTGGTTAACACTTCTTAAATATGAGGAAGATCGAGCAGTGAGTAGGCAGAATTATGAATTGGAGATGCAAAAGGAATCTCCCCAAATCTTTCTGTGTGCCAGAAACCCTCAGTGACCTGGCAAATCAGATGCATGAGAGTGATCAGAATTAATGAAATGTCTCTGGCTTGTCTTCACCACTGACAAGGTGTTTCTGAGGGCTTGGCTTCTAGAGAGCACATTTGGGAGGAGACCTGCCACTGGGGACAGATGAGATTTCCTGAGGTCAGGGGCTCAAGCCAGGCTTGCCACTGACTGGCTCTGTGACTGAAGAAGTTACTTCTTTCTGAGCCTTAGTCATCATTCACTCTGTTATGCAATAAACATGTGTTGACTCCTGTGAGCCTGAGGGATGAGACACTTCTGACAACAGGGCCCTTGCTGTGGAAGAACTCAGCCTCCACAGGGAAAGAGTCAAACCAACGGATTGTGTGTGTAGACACACTAAGAGTGTATGCTGGGGTCTAAACAAAGATTCCCTAGCCAGGACCATAGTTAGCCCTTCTAAAGTCGTTATGAACACTTAAATAGTTATGCCTAGGTTGAGCACTTTGGTGTCTACCGTTAATCCTGGCACTCAAAAGTCAGAGGCCAGAGGACCCCTGTGAGTTGGAGGTCAATCAGGACACAAGTTTCAGGTCAACCAGGTGATCCTGGCCGGAAGACCCTATGTAGAAAACAAACAAACAAACAAACAAACAAACAAACAAACCAGTCTCTCCTTTTTCTGGATCAATTTACAGTGCCAGAGTTCTAGCTTGATAGACTGAACACAAATTATTTTCACCCTTTAAGTTTTGCCTTAGGCTAATCAATTCCTGTCTACTGAACAGGCCACAGCATTGAATGTCAAGATTGAGATGTAAAGGGCCAATACAAGGCCAAGGGGGGAAGAATATACCCCTAGTTGCAGGAAGAGAGAGTATGGGCTTCCCAGAGTTAGGCAAAAGTTCCCTACACAGGCACAATTGTGCTTCTTCCAAGGTGACCAGAATGCAGGCTGGGGAGTGTATTAAAGACTGTAGAAAGATGGTGCAGTGGTTTCAATGTATCCTGCAAAGGTTTGTATGTGAAAACACCCTCTGGCTTTGTTAGTGGCATTCATGGCTTTGTAAGAAGAGCCGGCAGGCTCAATCTGTCCCATAGTGTGATGCTCTTCATTGTGTTAAAATGCAGCATGGGACCCTCATCACATGCCAACACCCACATGCCTTCACAGCCACCATCACACACACCACCACAGTGGGCAAAATAAACTGTCATTCTTTAGAAAGTACCCAGTCTGAGATATTTTACTGAAAGTAATCAAAACCAGGCTAAGACAAGCGAGGTTAGGAAAGTTGGTAGGTACCATTTCTTAGTCACTCATTAAGCAAGGACTTATTGGGCACCATTCCAAGTGAAGTATTATAAGTAACAGGGCAACAAACTAGGAAAATTCCCTTCCCTTGAGAGGTCCCCATCTGCTGTGATCCTGATGTGCCTCCAGCCTTATGTTACTATACCAGAAAATCATGTAAGTTTCTGTCCCATTTTCGTTCTAATGCTTCGTGAGCCTTTTAATGAGTGTGTGCATGCAAATGCCCCACGGACACTGGGAAAAGCTGGCTTATTTCCAGAATCACCTTAATCCTGCATAAGTAGCCAGCCTCAGTGTCCTGGAATTCCTGTCACCAGACACTTGCCCGACCCCACTTGTTGATGCTTTAGGAGATTGTTTAAGTTTAACTGAAAGGGCTGTTGGGTCATGATTTCATGGACCCTGATTAGGAGTTTGTCATTCAGGGCCATGCTATACCATCGTCCAAGACTCCTCTGGCTAAAATGAGTGAACAGGAGAGTTCCCTAGAGCCACAGGCAAAGGGTGAGCTCTGTCTGAAGGACACAATCTCCTGCAGGTCCACGAGGACCTCTCATTTGGGTCCCAGGCAGAACCTGAGCTTGCCAGAGCAGTAGGTCTAATGCAGTGACAGAAGGCTTGGGGAACTTGCTAACCCTGACTGTGTGACTGTGGATCATTGTTCCTTCCTCTGTTCATCAGAAGATGGAGAAAATCAACTACAACAGCAGAGTTCTTTGCATTCTTCAACCCAAACTATAAACTAGATTAAGATGGGCACTATGGTGGAGACAAGTTTGGGAACTTGGGGTGTGGCTCATTCCATCTCCCTCCATGTCCTTCCTCGGTCTCTCTAGGCTTCAGACAATCCCAGTGCTGCCCCAGATGCACAGAGGATTCAGTTTGAAATGACTAGACATTATTTTTTTTTCTTCAACTCAGCACTTCTGGCCCCAAGTTCAGGGGGAGGGGGCAAAATAAAAAATGAAAAAATTGGTGACATTTTAAAGTTTTGTTTATGTAGAAGTGACTACCTGTCCTCTTCCCATTCATCCTGAACATATTCCGGATTATCTATCTAGTCAACCCTCAACCTCTTCACCCAACCATAAAGTTTCTGTGGCCCCATTTGAACCCACATGCATGCCTGTAGCAACAGAGTGGAAACATGGAGAATATTAACATTAAAATTCACATACCGTGTGTTTCCCAAACTCTGTTTTTTCCTTAAAAGAGGTGTGTTTTTTAGGAGACAGGAGTTTGTTCCTCAGGTGGCTCATAGAGGAAATGACAGCCCCGTGATTATCTATTGCCCTGGACTTTTCTGTGGCTCTGCAAGTTTTTTGTTTGGTTGGTTTTGGGTGTGTTTTGGTTTGGTTTTTAAGACAAGGCTTCTCTGTGTTGTAGCCTTGGCAGTCCAGGAACTCACTCTGTAGACCTGGCTGGCCTTGAACTCAAAGATATCCACCTGCCTCTGCCTCCTGGATGCTGGGATTAAAGACGTGCACCACCACCACCAGCTTGCTGAAGGCACTCCTGCCAGTGACTCTGTATTCTATCCACCACGAACAAAGAAAGGAAGAGCTGACCATTTTCTTTTAGGTTAGGACAAGTGGTATACATTACTTTCAAATCCCATAAGCTGGCCTATGGCCACACCTACCTACCTCTGAGGGAAGCCTCAAGCTCCCTGCCCCCGACAATCTCTTCAGTAGGATAGTCTCGTGACCTGTTAATAATTCTTGTTAAACATAGACAAAGGAGTCCAGCAGGAATTCCTCCACTGAGACCTAGTTTTCTCTCAGGCTTGGGAAACCTGCTTTCCTTGAGAGCAGTCCAGGTAGAAAATTACATGATGTGAGTAGAATCCAAAATTTTAAAGTTCAACAGCAGCTCAAAGGTCAAGATAACCCAATCTCCTTTGTTTGGTGAAGATATGATGAACCCATTAGGCAGAAGAAGCAACTCGGGACACAGAGGCAGTGTGTGATTTGTCCATGGTGATGTGGTCAACAGTACCAGAAGCTAATCTAGAGCAGATAACCCTACAGACTGGTGGGACTCACTGGGCACCTGGAAGATCCTTGGCTCTTTGAATATATGCTCCCATGATGCCTAGCTGGTGATGAGGACTCATTGCAGGGACATCATTGCAGTCAGACACAGCTGCCTATAGATCCTGATGCTGCATCTTATTCTGTCCCATTTGGCAGGCATTCCATCCTCTAGGTATTTACCATCCTTGAGAGTATCTTCCTTCTTTCTCCCTTCCCTTTTCTTCATCCCCTACTACATCTCTCCTTGCCCACCTCCTCTCCTTCATCCCATCTGCATGCTGCTGTCTTCCTCTCTTCTCCCCTGCCCTCTTTTCTTTTTCAGGGAATATTCTCAGTGAAGGAACCCAGACTGGGATTTACAAGTGTAAACTGGAGGCAATATACTTCAGTTCTTCCCATATATTTCTTCCTATGTATTCTCTCCTTTCTTTTCCACCCCTTAATTCTCCCTTGTCCCCTCCCCCCCACACACAGTCCAACTTCATACTATATCTTTCCCCAACAAACTTGCTGATTCCAAAACCTAGAGTAAATCAACAGTTGCTACACAAGAGAGTCTTCCAAGAGCTTAACCCCCAGAATTGGTTTGCCCTAACCAAAATTTTACTTACTTTTAACATTTCTGTTTGTTTTAATCAAGAACTACGCCTGGGGTTTCCCCCTCTGATTCTCTCGTTGCTGGCCCCTGATGTAGCCACAGTCCCTTTTTCTATCTGCGTTCTGAATGCTTTAATTATTTACATATATTTCATGCTTGTGGTGGGTGTTTTCCTCCTTGCCTTTACAGCAGTTTTCTACAGTTCCCTTGGGGGCAAAACAGTACATCTGTATATCAGGCAGGGGTGCTGAGAACCTGATTAAGAGGGGGTGCTTAATAATCTGTACTAGCAAGACCTGTGACTGCAAAGAAATGAATGGATCAGGGGGTACAACTGGAGAAGTCCTCTCAAGAAAAATCTTGAAGCATATTTAGAGGTTAGCTTTCTTTCAGCGAGAACCTTTTGCCATGCTTGCTTCTTTTCATTGCCAGAGTCCCTATTCAGTATTTAGGAAGAAAAGGAGTGGGGAAGGAAGTAGGGAAGGAAGGAAGGAGAAAAGGCAGGCAGGCAGGAAGGCTTATTAAATATTAAAAGTACCGTCTCCCTTTATCTTGGAGATACTCAGAGATGTAAATGCTATCACTGTATCACCTGAAGGGTAGAATCTTGCCCAAAGGAGGCTAATTGAGGCTCAGGTAGATGAAGTCACTGGTTACACATCAGATATGAAGTGAAAATGAAACTGGCCAAGCTCCTGCTGAACCTCTGCAGTCAACCACCAACACTGCCGCGGGTGGGAAGGCAGTGCACAGACTGGTGTTAGGGATTCTTCTAAACAGTATAATAACAAAATCAGGATCTGGAGACAAATCCCTCTGACCCCTGGTTTTCTCATCAGTCATGTAGGTTGGACTCTCAATGCTGGCATTCCAGAGCTGTGGTACAGCCCAACTCTAAATTCCTCTGCCCCGGTGTGAGCCATTAAAACATGATAGATCCCTTCAAGAGGAGTGATGTTTCTTTAACTAGATTGCCAAGGTCAGGCCAAGCAAACTTATTTGGGGTTTATGATGGGAGTGCTCTTAATTGATTGGGGTGAGCAGTTCAAGCTATGCTAGAGGACCGGCTCTTCAGCTTTAAGTTGGAGGGGACTGAAGCCTAACATGATTTGAGGTTGTTTGGTGACAGTGTTTGGTGACAGCACCACTCTTCAACAGCTGACCAGGGGCCCTCAGAGCCCAGCAGCTCCCCACTCCCTGGAGAAGAAGGAGGGAGTATCAAGCAGGAGATAAGTATGCTGCCTTTGTCATTGGGAAGTCATCTCAAGTGTCTGGGGCTTTCCTGTCTTCTACTCTCTCACTGCCAGGAGGTGTTTCCAAGAGGTGTGTCCCTCTCCCTCCTCCTCCCCCTCTCCCTCCCCCCTCCCCTCTCCCCCTCCCCTCTATATCCTGTCTTAGTCTCTGTCTCTCTGTTGTCTCTGTGTAAATTTTTCTCTCTTCTCTTAAAGATATTTTATTATTCTTTACTTAAAAACATTTAGGACATCAGCCAATGTTGAACTGTTTTCCTTTTGAGAGTCCAGCCATCACCTGTTTCTAGTCTCCCGACCTTTGCTTCTGGGCTCTTTTGGCAAAGATTCGTTAATAGGGCACTGGTCCTCACTGAACTACCTCAGATGCCAGACACCATGCCTTCCACCGTGCCCTTTAGGAAGCACTGTGTTCTTTCTACACACAAATTGTAGAGTAGCAATTCCGTGGCCCTAGTCTGCCTACAGGAAGTTAACAGGGGGAACCCCTTCTTCACTGGGTTCAGAATGCTGTACAGAACACTAGGAAACAAAGGTTGGATATATTCCCAGGTCACCTGGTGACATTTTGAAGACAGTTGAAACCTTGCAGGCAGGGTAGCATGAGCCCAGAAGTACAGATATTGAAACTGTCTACCCAACACCTTCTCATCTGCTCTCAGGGGAGGAATTGGAGTCAGATCCAATCTGTAGACATCAGAGCTTCTTACTGTGTTACATCTTTTCTGAGCTTGTCACTGTGAAAGGTAGAGTCCCACTGTCGCTGGATGAAGCCAGAGAGCCTGAGTGACAGGTGAAGAAGGAGCTGATGAGTCGGGGGAGGGGGTGGAATAGGTGGAAGGCTGCCACCCCAGCTCCAGCTTGCCAGCAGTCACCACACAAAGCTTATCTCTAGTTTCTAGGGCTCTGGATTTTAGTCATAGCCAAGTGGACACTGAAATGCTCATTAATCCTTATAGTGATGGATGCTTTTGATGTGGTTTTCATAGTGTCCACTTGGCACAAGAGTCCCTAGGTGATCCTGATTCCTGTAAACCTACAGTATGATTGTCGATTAGCAGTATACAGGCCTAGTACTTTTCCATAATGTTTTCTTTTATTCTTCTTTTCAAGCAAGACTGACTTTACTGGTTAAATTACTTGGAGAGGGAGAGAAAACAGAAACAACAGGCTGCTGGTGTTAAGGAGTGTTACTCTTTCACGAGCCTAAAGCCAAGAGGCAGAACCATGAGGATCTGAAACCGAAAGTCCAGGGTCCCTTGCTTGCACATGTCTTCCTTTTCACACTATTTCCCCCCTATTATTTCATTCCATACTTAATTTTTAATAATTTTCTTAATGGGAGCCCACTGTACATTCTAATTTCAGGGTCTCACGAAACCTGGAGTATTGCATAGGGAACTTTGGGGACAGAGGTAGCTCAAGGCCTTCAGAAACCACTGGAGGAAAATCAGGTGTGAAAATACATGATCTTAACACAGGGAGTGAACAACTATGGTAGAAGAGTTAGGGCTTAAGATCCCTGCACCATCACCTGCCCCAGTTCATAATGCAACTATATTTTGCAATAGAGGTTTTAGATAGTTAAAGTGGAATGAGATTTTGAAGTGGATTTTTATTTAAGGACCCTTAATCCTGCTCAAAGAAAAAAGAAGTCCCAAAGACGTAGTCCTAGAGAGGAAAGACCATGGAAGGATACAGAGGAGGCAGCTGCTGAAAGGTGGAGCAGAATGCTCTCAAGGAACCAGTTCCCAACACCACCACCGGGGTGGAGCTCATGGTCCTGGAGAAAATAAAGGTTTGCTTTTAAATCAACTAGACTAGGGATTTGTTATGGCCAACCAAATAGAAATAAAAAAGGACGTGCTGGGTAGATGGATTTGAGGATGAGAAATGTTTTTATGACAGAATAACCCTAGAGTACGTGGGCCTGAGAGAGGGCAGTGCATTTGTCCAACTGTGAATAACAGCAATGAGTTCTTGTGGAGTGTGAGCACCTATGCGGAGTCTGAGCTATATGAGGTATGTGTGTGCTGGGCAGGAGAGGATCAAAGTCAAGGAGCTATAGAGTGGCAGGGAAGGGTCAAAGTCAAGGAGCTATAGAGTGGCAGGGAGGAGCTAGATGACTGATGTAGTAGCCAGGTGAAAAGGAGTGTGACCCTAATGCAGAGAGAGGGACAGGCTTTGTTGTTTGTTTGTTTGTTTGTTTGTTTGTTTGTTTTGTTTTGTAAGCTGGACTAACAGAAAGGCAGAAAGAGGCAGGGGAAACAGGTTTACACATGGTTTGTTCATTTGGGTGCCTTGGGGACTGGGTGGTGCTTTGCATATTCTGGCTATGCTCAAAGTGACTTGAATACATCTGGGGGTTTAACCTGCTTTTGTGGAAAAGTGCTTAGACTGTCATATTTCCAAAAAGTACCACTCCTTTATTCTCAGGCTTGACAACTGCATGCAATAATTTGGTGGTCAGCCATTGGGAAACAGGATGGTCTGTCTCAGTCAGGGAAAGAACGGATGCTGAACTCTTCATCAGCATCCAACTCCACAGAGGGATGTTGACCCTTCCTCCTAACTGCTTTTCTTCATAGGCTTGAAACTCTAGGGCCCTGGGGCTACAGTGCCTCAGAGGAGGACATATTGAATTGATAACTTCTTCCTTGGGGGAAGGAACACCTGTTGACTTTTGGATACAGGGTCTTGTTATGGAGTCTTAGCTGACCTGGAACTTAACTATGTACAACAGGCTGGCTTTGAACTCCAAAGATCCACTTGTCTCTGCCTCCCAAGTGCTGACATTAAAGGTTTGTCCCATGCCTATCAAGGAAAGAACATTTTGGTCTTGACCCTAGTCTAGGACCTCAGTTGACTTGTGTATCTTTGAGCAAATTATTTATTCTCTCTGGGCCTCAGCTTCTGCTTATGAAAAATTAATCACTTGAATTAGACAGTCCTTTCAATGCTAATGTTCTATGCATTGGATGCAATTGACCATCTCATGGAAAAAAAGAAGTATGGAAAATCATGAATAGGTGGAAGATTTAAGGTCTCATTTCTACTCCAGTTGGAATAACTTGTTTTAACCACAACTCGTTCATCTCACCCTAGACATATAAACTCAGAGATGACTCTAGAGGAAAGCACATATCTGGAAACTATCCAGCCTAGCTTCTTTACGCTACCCTTGAGGAAACTGAGAAATGAGAGGGGCTTGGTCCAAGGTTATTCAGCTAGTTAGGAAGCACAGCCAGGAATAGAACCCAGGACTCCTAATGAGGGCTGCCAAGGACACAGGGTCTCAGTATGTGCCCTTGTTAACTTCTAAAAACACACATGAGTAGTGCCCCTGGAATTGTGTAGAAGAAACTTTCCACATGCCTCAAACTCTGTCATGTGGGTTTCTTTCCTTGTACCTGACTGTTTTAGTTAGGATTTCCATTGCTATTAAGAGACACCATAGCCAAGGCAACTCTTATAAAGGACAACATTTCATTGAGGCTGGCCCTCAGGTTTTGAGGTTCAGTCCATTATCATCATGGAGTGAAGCACGGCAAGGTCCAGGCAGACACATCGCTGGAAAAGCTGAGAGTTCTACATCTTCATCCAAAGGAAGCCAGGAGCAGACTGTCTCACAGACAGCTAGAAGGGTCCAAAATCCACCTACAAAGCGACACACTTCCTCCAACAAGGCCACACCTACTTCAACAAGGCCACACCTCCTAATAGTGCCACTCCCTAGGCCAAGCATATTTAAACTACCTTACTGCCTGATGGGCTTCTATCAAAACTGTGCAAATGCCATGCCACTGGTCACCTGTTCTTCCTGTTTTGTACATCTCTAATATGTATGTATATATGTGTGTGTGTATATATATACACATATATTATATATGCATATATGTATGAATATGCATATATGTATATATGTATATGTGTATTTGTGTATATGTGTGTATATATATATATGTGTGTGTGTGTGTGTGTGTGTGTGTGTGTGTATACTTAGCATATCACAAAGGAATACCTACCTCTCTATTATTGATCCAATAAAAGTGGGATCCATTTCTTTTTTTTAACAATTTTTAAAAGATTTATTTATTTATTATATGTAAGTACACTGTAGTTGTCTTCAGACACACCAGAAGAGGGTGTCAGATCTCATTACAGATGGTGTGAACCACCATGTGGCTGCTGGAATTTGAACTCAGGACCTCTGGAAGAGCAGTCAGTGCTCTTAACTGCTGAGCCATCTTTCCAGCCCAGGATCCATTTCTTATTGACTTTTATATACCTAGCATCCAACACAGGTGCTCAATTAATGGCCACAGAATAAATAAATGCAATGGATAAATGTGGAATGAATATACACCGAGGTCCCAGAGAATGTAGACTCTGATGCAAAGGGCCTAGGAAGCCACATCCTGAGAGGGAAATGAGATGACGCTTTTTCTCACGTGGTTGTTTCTTGGATTCAGAGGTCACCACCTTCACTCAGGACAACTCCCCTAAGCTGTGAGCAGGAAATGCCTCAATATCAGGCCCAATGGCCCAGATTGAAGACATAATCCTTTGGCCCATGACTCACCAATAGATTCCAGAAGGCACGGTGTGGGTGGCCTTCCACTATCAATCAATGGTTGGGCGTCTCTGTTTGTGATTGGAGTGCCTTCTTGCCACCCAAGCTTATAGATCTCTCAGATGCAGCCTGTATGGAGACCTCTGGCCATCAGGCCTACACAGTTTCTAACCGCCCACCAGGAGACTCGGGAAGTATCCATAAAAACTCGCATTTATGGCTACTGACACCCCCTTGAGTATGGTCATTATGATTACTTAGCATTTATGAGACACCCTTCATGTAGCAAGGGCAAGGGGAAGGCAATTTGGCAGTCTCAACACAAACGGATGTTTCTACATAACTCCACTCAGAGGCTGATCCCTCCCACTGAGATTAGTTCATTTCAACCTCAATGCAAAGCTCATAGGCTAGGACAACCTTTCTCTCTCCTCCTGGATGTTAACCCAGGCGTCTCCAAAGGAAGCTGAATCAGAACTCAGTAGAAGAGAAACTTCCACTGACCTTTGTAAGACACATGCTTGTGTTGATTCATGCTCTGAGTGACATTGCTGAGCAAAATCCTTCATTCTTTCTGTATCACTTAGTGACGTATACACTTGACTTGATGCCAGACCTTATGTAGAGGTAAAAAAGCCAGCTTGTGCCCATAGAGCTCAGATGTGACTGGAAGGTTACATGGGACTATAAATATAATACAGATGACGTATAAGAGCCAAGTCCACTAAAGTGTGGAAGCCTAGTGAGCAAGACAGGGCAGGAAGGGTTTCCAGGAGGGTAAGCACTAGATGTCACTGAATGGATAATGGGTTTGGTGATGCTTGCGTGTGGACCTTGCAGATAGATGGACTGGCTCAGCACAGGTAGGTATGTGGAGGTGACATTGTGTGGGATATGCAGACCTGAGATCTGTAGACAGGCTTGCATCTTCCTGTTGGTAGGCAGGGGCTAGGTGACAAAGGTCCCTGCCACCTTTAGAGAAACTAGTAGCTCTCTTCTCAGAGCGCATCCCTTTGGTATGGGTGACACTGCCTGTAGGAACTGCTCCTGTCTGTTACTCATGTGGCCCAGCTTTAGTGCCACTATCTCCCCTGCTGCCTTCCATTCTTTTCCTCACTCTGGACCCCATGTCTTAAGTTTCTCCAAATTTTGGATGATACCCCAAATGACATCCCATCCATAGCTCTGTTTCAAAAGAGTAGAGACCGTATTTCCCAAATGTCTCCACCTGTTTAAGGCAGCCAGCCTCTTGCTCCTGGAACCTTTCTTATGCATTTCTTATGTTTACAAAAGGCATCTACATCTAGGCACTTACTGTGTCTTGAAACCTGAAGTCCTCCTAGGCTCTTTCCCCCATCCATCCATCCATCCATCCATCCATCCATCCATCCATCCAACATTTATTCAGTTCTTTCTGTCCCACTGGGGCTGGCTTTGGCTAATAGTGGGTAATTCAGAGATGAAGCAGTCTTAGTCCTTAAGAACCAAGTGAGAAGGATGTCACATGCTTGGGTGACTGTCACACTGGCTACCTGTGCAGCAATAGATGAGTGTGGGAGCTTGGGGAAGGGTTGGGTGAGGGAGGTCAGACAAAACTTCCTCAGAAAGATGATGGGAGCTGGTGAGGGCTGGAGTTTATGTGAGGAAGTGACTGGTCTGATGGGTGGTTGTGTATAGAGTTTAGGTATCACCCTTCAGAGCAGCTAGGGAGAGAAATGGGGGTGGGGGTGGGTAGACAGGTTAGTCAGGGTCCTGTGCTCCCTGTTAAAAAGCATGGACTGGTCCGAAGGAAATGATAACTCACAGAACAGTGGGCTGCTTAAGCAGGGGAGTTTGCAGGAAGATCATGTCCATAGATAGTAGGGAAGTGGAGAGGAGAGAGCAGGCCACAGCAACATGAAGGTCAAGGGAGAGGTGAAGAGGTGCTTTCGGTCTGGAGGTGACGCTGGGGAGATGTTCCTCAGCACAGCCATTTGCCTTTCGTTATCATCTGTGTGTGGAAATGACTGAGATAGAATGAAGGTCTAACGTTATTTTCCCTGGCTGATTGAAGAATCCCTGGGTGATTCTTATTGGCATTTACTGAGAACACAAAGTGGAAACGGTTTAGGAGATGAAGCAAGTGCCTTCTGTTTCAGATCAGTATTGTTTGCTTGTTTGCTTGTTCTTGATGCCAGGCTGGCCTTGAACTCAGTATGAAGGCAGGGATGACCTTGTACTTCTGGTCCGCCTGCCTCCATCTCCTACTTGCTGGGATCAGAGGTGTGTACCACACCTGATGTTTATGCTGTGCAGGACATTGAACTCAGGGTTTCATGCATGCTAAGTAAGCACTTTAGCATGTGAACTATACGCCCAGCCGGTATATCTGTATCGAGGTACTGTACCCCTGAAGTGATCTGTAAACATGACCGGTCTGGAGGGCACTGAGGCTGAAGATGGAACAACGGCTCATCACAAACTGTGTGCTGAGTGGCACAGAAAGCAGGGAAAACATCAGGTTATGGCCTTTCCTCACAGGAGGCCTTTGTTATCTTTGCTGACCCGCATCTGCCAACTATAGAGGGACTTCTGCTATCTGTCACTTCCCCCCTAGGAATGCTGGGATATTTGAAATATACCACAAATCCCCATGTACCCCAGAAGTGGGTGGGGCTTCCTGAACTCTGCCCACCCCACCCTCAGTCCCCTCTGCCTCCATGTGTTTCTCATTACAGGGTTGATGGAAGGGGCTGCTGGGCTTGGTAGATTTATCATCATTCTGCCTTCCTCCAGCTCAGAAAGTTTGTGGTCTTAAAGGGAAAGTGGCTTTGACAAAGAAAGTTCAGTTCTGATACGAAAATGATGTTTAAGGCTCTGTCTAAGTATTGGTTACCTTATGCTATTGCTTTGGTTTATTAATATTGTTTTCCATGACAGGTGCATTCTGCTCTGTGAGGACAGAGTAACATGGAAGGCATTTCTTTGGGGCAGATGAAATTGGAGAAATAGAGCAAGTTTGGGGACAAGGATGATGATCTGGGAGTCTGAAACCATGACTAGCCCCTCCCTTATCTGTAGAGAAGGGTAGCTCCTGTGGCTTTAGTTTTTCGGCTTACTGTCTCTGCAGCAGTGCCCCTGCTTGTCAGCAGCTTGGGCTGACCCCTCCTGTTTATGGTAGGCTGTGTGTACACAGCTTATTCAGCAGGTCCTTGACACTTGCGTATTATAGGCCTTCTAACCTAGTCATTCTCCTTTCCTCTTCCCACAGTAGGCTGCCTCCTGCCTCGTGATAAGTGCTCTATCATTCATGACTTGAAATCAGTCATGGGACATATTGGTGGAGGTTCCGGAATGTTCTGGGAGCTTTAGAGTCATAACCACGGAGACATCATTTCTGATGAATCAACTCTTGTGATACGGTATCAGCAAGGTAACAGACCATAAATAGCAGAAGGAAACAAAGATTAATGTCGCTATGTCCCTGAGGTATCTGGGTAGGAAGGAGCCAAGGAGTTCCTTGGGGAAGTAGCTGAAGCCAGGGGTGATAAGCTCATGGTGGGTGAAAGGGGAGCTCTGGTGTTGACTGCCCTGACACTAGCCCAGCCTCTGTCACTAACTAGCTGTGGGATTTGGGGCAATTCATCTTCTCTCTGTGAGTCACCTTCACCCAGCTCAAGGGATGGAGGTGATGGGACTGTGAATATGAGAATGCAGGGAGTTGCACAGAGACTGACACGTGGAAAAGCCCAGTGCATACCAATGTAGCGATTATAATAGCTCACAGATACTGCCTGCTCAAAGGGGCAAGGATTACTTTAAGTGACTTAACTCATGAGGTCAGTATGATTTAAAAACTCACTTTGAGTTAAAGAAACAATATAAAGTTTATAGCAATTACTGGTAGTGTTGACATTGCCCTGGAAGCTCACAGCTTCCACTATTTCTATATATAATTATATGCATAATTACAATAATACAATTTTAATAATACATAAATATAAATCGAGACAGAATACATAAATAAAAATGTAAAATTATTTTAACAGAAGTTATCTTAAAATTTCTAGGTACCAGGAGTCAGAACTTTATTTATTTATTTTTTTATTTTTATTTTTTTGTTTTTCGAGACAGGGTTTCTCTGTGTAGCTCTGGCTGTCCTGGAGCACACTTTGTAAACCAGACTGGCCTCGAACTCAGAAATCCACCTGCCTCCCAAGTGCTGGGATTAAAGGCCTGCGCCACCACGCCCGGCTAAGGTCAGAACTTTTATACTGAAACTGTTCAATTAACCCTTACATTTGGCTTGGGGAAAATGTATTAAGCATCTCGTGGATGTTAGGAGAAGGAAGAGGGACAGCTTATCCTTTCTCCGCATCTCACTGCCTCTAAGAAATTTACTCAAGGTCAAGTTGTACAGGTCTCAAGATATCCTGGATTCCAACCGTCAGGGTGGACTAAAACCCCGAAAAGCGTCTTCTAACGTGCATCAGGAAAGAACGTCTATGAGACCACGGATCCAAAATGAGTAACGAGTGAGATCCTCAAAGGAAGTGGTGAGGGGCAATAGGAAAAGTACTGCTGGATCTGATGGTCCGTGAAGCACAGAGGAAATCAGGGAACACGGAAGATGATAGGAGAGCCTATATTTAAAACTGGCTCAAGGTAGGGAAGGAAGCGAGCGGCTTAATTTTAGAAAGTCCCAGACACCAAGGCTCCTGGGGTAAGAAATGTGGAAACTTGGGTGAGGATTGTCCATCATTTATCACCCGCTGTTCTCCAGAGAAGGAATTGGGGTGGGCAGAGTCAGCTGGAAGACTTCCCCGGGAGAGTAGAGAATGGTGAGCTCTGAAAGCAATCGGAAATGGCGGGCCCAGGGACCTCCTTCATTACCCTCAGCCTGGATCTCCCCACATATAGGATTTGCTGACAGAGGTTTCTGTTAAAGAATAAAGGAGATAACATAAAGCCAGTCCTGTGCACGGGATGGCCTGAGCTGGCGTGTGTCTAGTGTTCACTGACTGACTCTTCAGGATGAGGGGATAAGATGTTTGTAAGAGAAAGTTCTCAGCAAGGCAGGGGGAGAAGACTTCGGCTCACTCTAGTTTCTTTAGATCTTAATAGGTTTCTCACGTCTGCGAAGCTGTCCTTTTCCTTAGGAGTGCCTGGGATACTGGGCAGATTCGGGGCATGTTTGCTAGCTGTAGGCGACTACTGTTTGTGCACTCAGACCCTGGCATCAAATACTGTGGGGGAATTATATAATGTGCTCTGAAGTGTGGCATCAGAAGTGTGGCACTGCCATCGCCCTACTCTTTAAAATTGAGATAGCCTTTGCTCTGGTTTTTCAAATAATACAAATTGGTTGAAAATAACTTTTTTTCTCTCTGTTTCTCTCTTCCCTTCTCTCTTTTCTCTTTCTTACCTTCCTTCCCTCTGCGCTCGCTCTCTCTCTCTCTCTCTCTCTCTCTCTCTCTCTCTCTCCTCTCTTTTTCTCTCTCTTTCCTTTATAAAGGTTTTCCTTTATGATAAGCCTGGCCTCAAACTGTGGATGAATCCTCCTGCCTCACACTCTCCCTAAGGCTGGGATTAAGTGTTAGCACACTTAGTGGTGATAGCTTCATTAGTTCACTATGATCTGAAGCAGAAAGTGAAAGACCGCCTTCTAATTCCACTTTCTAGACGGAACTATTCTTATGTGTCCATTATTCTAGACTTGACTCTTTACTCGTAGGGACATACCCACTACGCTCTTTAGGTAGCAGTCACAGATACGCTATGAACCCTTTCCAGGCATAAGGAGTATTGTCAGCTATGACTCAATACCCATCATCTGAATAAAGAAGTTGAAGCTTGCCCTGCCCCGCGGAGCTGCTCTGTAGGTCTCACCAGTGCATCCTTCCACCATCCTGACCAGACTCCAGTTTCACTTCTGCCGTCTCAACAACTGTGTGGTAATTGGGATTTCTTCATTAACTATGACAAACCACGAGATAGACCATGCTCTGTGAAGGAATGAGTCACTTCACATGGTTTCAGTGACCTGGGGTAGGATGGGGGGAAGCGGGGAGGGCAGTATAGGAGATTGGGGCTCCAGTATGTCATTATGTATGATACCTGCCCCTCCCATCCAGGCCCTTTTCTTCACACTGGCTTCCTTCTGAATATCCATCTCATGGTAAGATGATGCCCACTAACTCTAGGCCTGCAGTCTGCCGGCTCACATCCAAGAGAAACACATCACACATCTTCCTAGTAGCTCCCCCACAAGACCTTTGACTAAATTAGCCAGTAGCATGCCAAGCCTGAATGTACCTAGCTTCTACCTCTGTGAATATGTCATCTGGAATCTATCAAGCCACTCCTGACACAGTGTCCCCTGTGGTAGGATAACAGACCCCAGAGGTGAGCTCCCCTTTTTCTAATGCAGTCCCTGACAGGAGGAAGACAACGATAATTTCCGGTGACATATACTGAGAGTCGTAGCACGCTAGGCTCCTTAGTTATGTGATACCCACTTTATGCCTAAGGAAACTGAGGCTTGGAGAAGGGAGGCAGCACTGAGTTCCATTTGTGTGTGCTGAGGGCAGATCCTGCTCTGGGATTCTCTCACTGTGGCGAGGGAAACAACGTTATCTGGTCAAACAGCATCACAGCCACCTGGCCCCTCCCACAGGTGTGAGTTTACCTCACACTGCCCTTGTCAAATGTAATGGAAAATACTCTGTGGACGACACAATTCACACACGCCAGCTCACCGAACCCACCAGCTCACGAACCCTTTATGTCCTCCTAAGCATGCCTCTGTCGAGCCCCCGAGGGGAAGGAGAAAGCTAGATTTGGCCAGGCCATTCTGAGGAAAAACAGATTAAGCAGTAAAACACATTAAGTAATGAAAGAAGTGGACATGTAATTCTCTGTTGATTTAAAAAAAAAAATCTCTACAGATGTGTTTTTGAAAGGATAGCTATAGTTACTTAGAATTTGTTTTAAAATTTACTCATTATTATTGCGCACACTCGTGTGTGTGTGTGTGTGTGTGTGTGTGTGTGTGTGTGTGCACACGTGTATCACAGCACATACATGGAGGCCAGAGGACAAGCCATAGAGTTGGTTTTCTCTTTCCTACTTTAGGCTCCAGGATTTGAACTCAAGTCATCAGGCTCGGACAAGAAACACTTCAATCATGTACCATCTCGCTGGCCCCACGTGCTCAGAATCTTGAGAATCATATGAAACACTTTTGGAAAGATATTTAGTCAGGAAAACTAAAGTGCAAAGTGTGCTAGAGAGAACTAGAGCTCACTGGACAGGCCTGGCTTCCCGCCTGTCTGTGGTGACCTCTGACTCTCCCTACTGCACAGCTCAGAGCATGGCTTGCTTTCCTCCCGAGCTTCCCCTTTCCCCAGTGGTTCAAGGAATGGTTTTGAAAGCGATTTCCCCCTTGGGATGCAGAGGTAACTCCGCTGGGAGAGTTCCTTGCATAGCTTGTATGGACCCTGGGCTTGGTCTCTCGCACATGTAAATTGGACACAGTGGCTCACACCTGCACTCAGCATTGGGGAGGTAGAGCAAGAGGATTAGATGTTTAAAGTTACTCCCATTTTATATAGCTAGTTCCACTCTGCCTCTCCCATACTAAATTTCTCATCCCAAACCATTTTAAAATCTGTTAAATGAATGAATGAATGAAGGTAGGATTCGTTGGGGTGGCCATAATCCTAGACTAGCCAGGGTTCATACCGACGGTCAGAGGGAAGGCAAGAGTTTTCACTGGCTTTAGAGCAAACTTCTTGTGGGCTGAAGGGAACTGGGGAATGGAACCCTCGGGGGCTTTCCTGCCTCTGGAAATGGTGTTGGCTTTGCTTGTTTCCCAGCCAAAGCTTTGAGACGCCGATGAGAAGCTGCTTGCAGTGTGGCCAAGCTCCAGTTTGGATTAGGAGAATATAGGTCAACAGCAAGACACATTAAGGGCCTGCAAATTGGCTTCCTGGAGGGGAGTGCTCACCCCAGCATGCTGGAGCTGTGAGAGATTCAGGCTGTGGGCAGAGTTGAGTGGGGTGATAGCGAGGCTTGGGCCCAGCTGTGCCTTTAGCTCCACAGCCTTACCCCTGTCTCTGACAGACCAACCACCTCTCCCTCACATTCAAAATGAGGACAGTGTTGGATGTGTTTGGGGGCTTTCCAGTACAGACAAAGAGCATCTGAAGAGGCTAAAGCACACTAGGGCTGCTGCCCAGCCCCAGGCTCACTGAGGGTCTGTGTGTGTGTGTGTGTGTGTGTGTGTGTGTGTGTGTGCTAATAGTCTTTAAGTTGTGGGGTTTTGTGACAGTTCTGCAGAATGCGATTAAAACAGGGCCTGGTGGAAAGGTCAGTCTACAAGTCTATGCCATCATGGTAACTGTATAGTGACAGCTTGCTCTGAGGGTAACCATTCCACAGCAGACTGTGTCCCCCAGGGCCCCAGAGAAGAAGTATAGGTTCCCCGGCTCCAGAAGTGTCCCCATCTTACTGTGGAGTAGAAAGATGCTTTAATGCTCAACCTGGCTTACGGAGCACCCACGGGACATGCCTGGCATGCCTGAGCTCAGGAAACTGCTCTGGGGTTGTTAAAAATCCAAGATTAGGAAGCCTGGTGGCAGGGAAGGGAGATGCTGAACAAAAGGAGGGAGAGGAGGTGGCCAGCTTCACGCACACCTGAGATGCCATTTAGAACAGTCAGGGCCTGGCCGACCTGCAAACACTTGCTTCTGTGGCTAGAATGTGACCCTCTGAGTCCTCAGTGTGGTTGACCTTTATTGGGTAGAGCCCAGTGGAAAGTGATTTGGTTCTTTGGGATGTCACCCTTGCCAGAGGCTAAAGAGTTCACCAAAGACCCTGTATAGCGCTCAAGAAAGGTTTGGTATAAAAAGCACATATCAGCTCTGCCCCAGTCCCTAATTTCTAAGCCCAATTTTATATTTGGCCTCATCACAAAGTCATTTGCCAAGATGTAACACAGATAAGGAAGCTGTTGTCACAGCTAGTGCCACACTACTTTCAGCACTGTGAGCTCCCGAAAACTACTTGTCTTTACAAGCTATGCCCAACCTCAGGTATTTTGATACAGCAACAGAAAATGGAGTAACACTGGCTGGGTTGCCTCCTTGCTGTAGGAACACCGGCTAAGTCTCTTAAATCATCTGACCTACACATCACTTCTGGGAAAGATGAAAATACAATGCCCAGGTGTCTTAGTTAGGTTACAATTGCTATAATGAAACACCATGATCACAATCAAATGCAAGTTGGGGCAGGAAAGGTTTTATTTGGCTTATAGTTCTACATCAAAGTCCATCACTGAAGGAAGTTCAGGACAGAAACTCAAACAGAGTAGGACTCTGAAGGTAGGAGCTGATGTGGAAGCCATGCTACTTACTGGCTTGCTCTTCCTGTTTTCTTTTAGAACCCACGGTCATCATTCCAGGGATGGCGTCACCCACAATGGTCTGGGTTGTTACCCACTAATCATTAATTAAGAAAGTGCTTGATAGCCAGGTTTTATGGAGGCATTTTCTCAATTGAGGTTCCCTTCTTTCAGATGACTTTAGCTTCTGTCAAGTTGACATAAGAGTAGCCAGTGCACCACATCCCAGATCTAGGCAGAATGTGAGTGACATTATACCTGTCTCCATGTCATCACTCAGGAGCTACTGGATCAGAATCACAACGGAACCTGTGACAGCCCAGGGCAGTCAGGTCAGCCACTGCTGTCACTGTATTGGTGGTAATGGTGGTGGTATCATTTGGTTGGTGCTTGTGTGTGTGTGTGTGTGTGTGTACCTGTTTCTCTCTGTATGTGTATGTGAACCTGTCTCTCTCTGTATGTGTATGTAACTCTCTCTGTGTCTATGTGTATGCCTGTCTCTGTATGTGTGTGTACCTGTCTCTGTTTCTGTGTAAGTGTTTCTCTCTGTCTGTATGTGTGTTTGTGTGTATACCTGTTTCTCTGTCTGTGTGTGTAACTGTTTCTCTTTGTCTGTCTGTATGTGTGTACCTGTCTCTCTGTATGCGTGTGTACCTGTCTGTGTCTGTATGTGTGTGCAACTATTTTTCTATGCCTGTATGTGTGTACCTGTCACTCTCTCTGTCTGAGAGTGTGTGTGTACCTATCTCTCTGTGTGTTTGTGTCTGTGTGTACCTGTCTCTCTCTGTATGTGTGTGTAACTGTCTCTGTCTCCGTGTGTAACTGTTTCTCTCTGTATGTGTGTGTACTGTCTCTCTGTGTGTGTACCTGTCTCTCTCTCTGTGTATGTATATACACATATGTAATATATAAAATATATATTTATAGATACTTAAATATATTTACATATATACCTAAGCATATATATTTAAATTTAAGTAATGATAATTTGTTGTTCTTATTGTGTGTAAGTGTGTATGCATGAAGTGTGAGTGGGTGCCTGCGTGCCATGGTGTGCATGTGGAGGCCAGAGGATAGCTCCTTGGAGTTCCTTGTCACCTTCTACCTTTGTGTCAGCGCTGGACTTTGAGCTCATGTTGTCAGGCTTTCGTGGCAGGTGCTTTATGACTGCTGAGCCATCTCCCCAACACAACTTTGTTAGGTTTTTTTAGACAAAGCAAACAGCTGATAGAGAATGAATGACTTCTGTTATGTAGGGTAATCGTTCTCAACGCTGCACTTCCCTTTTTCTGTGTTTATAGTAGTTTTGGCAGAAAGCAAGGGGAAAAATTCTACCCACACTTCAAACAAACACACAAACAAACAAACAAAGACCATCAAAGCTGAAGAGACCCATCCCGGACTAACCCTGTATGTACCCAAGGGCAAATAGCCAAGACCCCCTCACTAGGCTCCCTGCTCAAGAGAGGCTGCAGTGTGCAGGCCCCAGAGACTCAATGGTCTCAGCTTTGGTCACTTTCCCTGACAATCTGAGTCACCTTTGGGATTTTCCAAGGCCAACACTCCTGCAGGATTAAAAGAAAAAGAAAGTCCAATATGTTGCAAGTTCAGAAAACAAAATTATTGTTCCATTGGCTCAGGCATCCCTGTGAGGAATGAGGAGGCTGAGGGGGACATCAGGAAGTGAGTGTCCCAAGGGAAATGAGCCCTTCATGTTGCACAAAGTAGCCCTAATAACCATTTACACAAGGTTTGTAAAAACCACAAGGGCTCTGGATGTCTGGACAGACATGCCCTGGAGGCCTCTCAAGGGACATCCCTACCTTTTGTCCTGGTCAGTGCAGAGTTTCACTTAGCTCTGGGCTTGACACATCAAAGGATGCTTACCCCAAGGTATGGATTGACTGCCCACTGACATTCATGGGTCTGCTTTGGTCCTCACACAGCTCTACTTTAGAAAAGAGGATGAGAAGTTTCAGAGCAACTAAGCACCTTGGCCAAGATGCTGCTCAGGGACCCAGTCCTCCCAGAGGCCTCCTATTTTAAAGATGAGGAGCCAAACTGTTCAAGTCAAACAGACCCAGGTTAATAGGCCCAATCTGGAGCCGGGCGTGGTGGCGCACGCCTTTAATCCCAGCACTCGGGAGGCAGAGGCAGGCGGATTTCTGAGTTCGAGGCCAGCCTGGTCTACAAAGTGAGTGCCAGGACAGCCAGGGCTACACAGAGAAACCCTGTCTCGAAAAACCAAAAAAAAAAAAAAAAAAAAAAAAAAAAAAAAAAAATTGGCCCAATCTGCAAGCTACTTGCTGGGTGGTTTCCTGTGTGTTACTCTACTACTCTGTGCCTGAGAAACTGTCCTGTCAGGTACAGTAATAGCAAATGTCTTATGCAGTTGTATCAGTCACTACAATGAAGACAAGACCAAGGCACCAACGAAAAACATCTTCATGTGCAGCTACTTTGGTCTTAGTCTTGTTTTCTTTTTTATTTTTTTTTAAATTTTTTTAATTTTTAAAATTTATTTATTTATTTATTTTTAGTAGGTATTTTCCTCATTTACATTTCCAATGCTATCCCAAAAGTCCCCCATACCCACCCCCCCCAATCCCCTACCCACCCACTCCCCCTTTTTGGCCCTGGCGTTCCCCTGTACTGGGGCATATAAAGTTTGCAAGTCCAAAGGGCCTCTCTTTCCAGTGATGGCCGACTAGGCCATCTTCTGATACATATGCAGCTAGAGACAAGAGCTCCGGGGTACTGGTTAGTTCATATTGTTGTTCCATTAGTCTTGTTTTCTTTTTGTCTTTCTTTCTTTCTTTCTTTCTTTCTTTCTTTCTTTCTTTCTTTCTTTCGTTCTTTCGTTCTTTCGTTCTTTCGTTCTTTTCCTTTCTTTCTTTCTTTCTTTCTTTCTTTCTTTCTTTCTTTCTTTCTTTCTTTCTTTCTTTCTTTTTTCTTCTTTCCTGGAGGTCACTTGAAACCTTTGATAATACAGGAGAAGCTGAAGTGGATGGGGATAACAAATTTGTTCCAAATCATACACGGGGAAGTGGCACTGCAAGGGAAAGACCCAGACGTTGGGATGTGGTGTTCAAGAGGCAGCCTGAGGAGTGGCACCCATATACTAGACGGGGCTACAGCCTGATTCTGCCACTTATTACCTGAGTGATGCTGGGATAGCCCCTGATGGTCTGGACCTCAATTTTCTTACCTGTGCAATGGGTATAATGATACCTTCTCCATAGGAAGCAGAACAAGTAAAGACATTGGAGAAGGAGGAGCCTAGGCCAGCTCTGGTCTAAAGCTAAGCTTCCTTCCTTTGTCTCCCACCTTTCACGGAATGAATTCCTGAACCAGACAGGCTTGGGCTCAAATCTTCTAAGAACTTGGGAGGAAACATTAACTTCATCCTGGTTTCCATACTTATAAAGTCGTGATGGCTGGACAGGCTACCACGTGCCTATAACTTCAGCATTCAAAAGAATGAAGCAAAGAGGGTCCTAAGTTCAAAGCCAGCTCAGGATGCAGCACAAGAATATATTTCAGACAAAATAGAAAACTCATGGTCGGGAGCTGGGGAGATGGCTCAATGGTTAAGAGCACTAGTTAGTGCTCTTCAAGAGGCCATGAGTTCAATTCCCAGCAACCACATGGTAGCTCACAACCTTCTGTAATGGGATCAGATGCCCTCTTCTGGTGTGTCTGAAAAGAACAACAGTGTACTCACATAAAAATAAGTACATTAAAAAAAAAAAGAAAGAAAGAAAACTCATGGTCTCTATACAAGACGGAGCACATCAAGGGTGCCTTGAGGAAGCCAAAGAGATCACAGGCATGATGTCGTAGAGCCTCTGGACAGCGCTGACCTTCTCTTCTCTCCTCTAGGGCCCACCCTGCTGGCTAAGCAACCACCAATAAGAATCTGTGTTCAGCCTCCTCTTCTGCCCCAGAATGGAGACTCTCTCCAAGAGTGAGTCTGAAGAGCTAAGGACTTTAGGGGCAGAGACACTCCCTCTCAGCCCTCAGGCCACTTGAGGACACGGATCCCTTGGGGGCATCAGGCCCAAAGGCTATTCGAAAGTCATAGCTAAACCAGGCGGGCCCTTGGCAACGCCTTCCTGGGCAGGAGTAAGCATGACGTAATTCAGAAAGACACTTGGGTTTAAGGCAACTTCTTCAAACCAACAGCCTCCCGACAGCCCTTCCAGGAAAAACACCAGCTTTCAACAAGAAATGAAACCTTTGGAAAGCTTGTTGCACACAGTTCAGGCCTTCAGAGACACTCAGGACCCCGTGTGGAGTCAGAGGCTGAACTAAGGGCACAGAACTGCCTGAGATGACACACATTTGTCCTGTCTCCCCTGAGGAATAGAGCTGCTTGTTTGGAATCAGACAAAGGCAGTACGTACCAGGCATTTCAAATGACCTGTTTCTTAATAAGCCTGTATCCCACTCAAGCGGCCTAAGCCCTGGAAACCTCATCTTTTTACTGTAAAATGCGAACTATCGTATCACCGCGAAGGTGGGGATGAGGTTCAAAGTAAGCCCTTGATGAATTAGGTTGAGCCACTGAAATCTCTATTATTGAGGCTCAAAGGTTCGATTACTAGAAATCTCATATGCTTCTTTGTGCCGCTAGGGGCCTAGCCTAGTTGGAGAGGTTCTAAACTGAGCCATATTTTAGTGTCCCTCAAACGTTACGAAACACAGGGAGTGGTTGGGATGGTGAGGGCTGGGTGAAAAGGTCTCATTCAGCAACTTTGTGGACGTCTATCTGCTTTGCTTGTCAACTTGACACAGCCTAGAGTTATCTCAGACAAAAGACTCGGTTGAAGAATTGTCTAAATCAGACTGGCCTATGGGCACATAAGAGGGTTATTGATTATTAATTGATATAAGAGGGCCCAGCCTATGGTACCATCCCTCAATAGTGAACCTGAGCTATGTAAAAACTAGCCAATGTCGGGCGTGGTGGCACACGCCTTTAATCCCAGCACTCGGGAGGCAGAGGCAGGCGGATTTCTGAGTTTGAGGCCAGCCTGGTCTACAGAGTGAGTTCCAGGACAGCCAGGGCTATACAGAGAAACCCTGTCTCAAAAAACAAAACAAAACAAAACAAAAACAAAAACAAACAAACAAACAAACAACCTAGCCAATGGCCTGAATCAATGGCTTAGCTGTTAAGAGCATTAAGAGAGCTGTTAGAGAAAGCAGGTCGAAGAGGCCATGGGGAGCAAGCCAGTAAGCAGCATTCTTGCAGGTTCCTGCCTTGTCTTCCCCTCACAATGGACTGTAACCTATGAGACAAATAAACCTTTTCCTCCCCAGGTAGCTTGTCATGGTGTTTAACACAGCAATAAAAGCAAACTAGGACACTCTACTTCCTTGGCTATGTGGAATGGCCAACAGGATAGTCTTGATGTTTTTGCCTTGACTTCCCTCAATGATGGAGTTGTAAGCTGAATAAATCTTTCATTCTCCGAGTATTATTTTGGTCAGGCTCTTTTATCATAGCATCAGAAATGGAACTAGGGCAACGGGGAAGCTGGAAAATGTGCATTGAACAGACCTGTTATGATTGGTCTCTCAAGTGAGTTTGAGGAAGCCATGTTTTATACTTAGGTGGACCAGGCTAGACCAAAGAAGCATCCAGCATCCAGAGAGCAGGTGGTAGACACAATAGTAAACGACAGCGTTGCTCCTAACCCACCGCCTATCAGGGCTTCCTTCCTTCTCTGACCAGATAAATTATCTCATTGGCTTGTGTGAGTCTCCAGAAGAAGATTGCTTCCTGTGAGGCCAGACAGTGTGAGTTGGGATAGAGGTGGGACTTGAACTCAGACCTTTGTCTCCTCTCCAGAATGTACCCAATCTTATCTTAGGCTTGTTGCTACTTGACTTGATAAATCCTGGCCAGCAGGTCCTGAGTTCATCCATGTGTACCAAGCTAATGTTTCTCAGCTGTTCTTTCTGACTGGGAGTCACATGTGTGCACTGTTGCCAGGCAATGTGGCCTTAGTCATTCTTTTATTCCCTCAGAGAATGCAGAAGAGATGGTGATGAGCTAAGAAGATATGATATTTACCATCATGACAATTTTGGCAGTCTTCCCCCCCCCCCCCCCCGTCCCCCGTCCCCTTAACCTGTGTTAATACGTGAGTTGAGAAACAAATGCATTTGGGAAATAAGAAGGCTGGGTGGAAGTGTCCAGTCCATGACCACACTGTGACGGATTCACTCATTTATTTTATCACCGCAGTGAAATACTTGTGGCTAATGAACATCAGAGAGGGAAAAAAAATGTTCATCTGGACCGTACTTTAGTAGAAGGGAATCTTGTTTTTCCCCCAGTGAGGGAGCAGTGACAAATGACGGCATAGTCATGTGGGACCAGGAGCTCACACTGCAAAAGAAGCCAGAGAGAGAGGGGGGTCCTGCAATCTCTTCTGAGAGCATACCCCAGTGACCTGGAGACCTTGAGTCCCTACCTCATATGAGGGCACCCAGCTTCCCAACATTCCACATGGCAGACTAACCCTCCCATCTAGGAGCTATTAGGTTACCAATCAAGCCATGTCCCACCCAGAACCAATGGGATTCTACTGTGATGTGATAGTCCCCAGCTCCAAAAATCTTTGCAAATTTTTATCAAATCTGGGCTATTTCCAAGGCACCATGCTGGTCTCTGGGGGCTTTCCTGTAAGAAAACATGAAGAGGCCACTTGTAGTAGAATGCACTACCGTAGTTTCGGTGATACAGGAAGACCTTGAAGCTCACAATAGGAGGGTTCCTCAAACTTCTGGCGGCGCCTGCTCAGCATCCCCAGTGAACAAGCAGAAAGGCAGCCCAGAGACGGCCTGAGCTGCTTGATCATGGCTCTGTCTCTCTCCTACAAAGCATAGAAGATAGGAGCCTCCCCTTCAGGGAGCTTGCTGTAGGAAGGAACGGAAATGACAAGTGGATGTGCCCAGCCTCATGCTCTGTCCTGTAGTGCTTGAGGACTAAAATGAATTATTGTGACCTACCTAATTTATTTTGTGTGTATGGTGTGTTTGTGTGTATGTGCCTGCACACGCGCCATGTTGCACGCATGGAGGTCACAACATAACACTTTTCTCTGCTCCCACCATGTGGGTCCTGAGGATCAAACTTAGGGTGTCACTCTTGGTGGCAAACATCTTTACCCACTAAGCCATCCCACTAGCCCTCAACTCCCTTTTTCTTGGAGTTCTCTGTACTCGGGAGGCAGACAGCATGGAGCAGGCTTGAATGAGAGTGTATGAGACCCAGTCTGGAGGCCCCGGTTCCTAGTTTGCCATGCTTATCAGGATGAACTGTGGAGAATTCTAGAAGACCTCATGATATGCTTTGGAGATTAGAAACTTGTTAAGCACTTTGGGCAGCAAGAGTAATAATGTGACACAGAGAAAGCAGAGAGGTGGGGAGGGGTAGAAACCCAGAGCAGGGAGTCTATCTATGAACTCCACTTGAGAGGAATGTCAAACCCTGATCCATGGTGGGGAGCAGACGTGCTTGGGCGGATGGACGGCGGCGTTTGAAGAGCGTGGAGTGATGCTCCTGGAGCTGGAATCGGATTCTGATCTCACTAGAGAAGCTCATCTGTCATATCCACAACGCCTGCCTCAGGCAGGGACGGAGTTGGCTAGTGATTATCTTCCTGGGAAGAAGGTGATGTCTCTTGATAATGACATATATGGCTGGCATGGAAACTTACGAAGGCAGTCACACTGTCAGTGAAGGTCACACTGCTTTTCATGCTAGGTATTCTCTGGGTGTTATCTCTATTTCACCCTGCATCTTTGGAAGATGGATATTTTTATTTGAATATATATATATATATATATATATATATATATATATATATATATATATATATATATTTTAGCTCTGAACTGGGCAACAATTAAATAACACACTAAGGACACATGTTTTATAGAGTGAAAGGCCTGAGCCTGGCTCACTGTGAGTGGAAAGACATTTTGCTTTCTTCCCGTGCACTGTTTATATCTGTCTCCTCTCCCAGATGAGGAAATGGCTCCAGAAAGGCAAAAGGAACTTGCCTACGGTCATGTGGTTATGCAGACAGCTAACTTTAGCAGCGTGTTCACTTGGGCATGGGCATGGGACAAGGGTTTGACATATCATGGCCTTTAAGGTATATAATAAATGCCAGATCTGGGCTATCTAGCTTCAGAGCTATTATTTGCCTGGTTCTACTTTCAGGAAACTCAAGTCAGAAATGTTCAGCGGAGGAAAAGGAAAGTTGGCTGAGACATCCCCAAGTCAGAATTTACGAGGTGAAGCTGCTTCAAGCCACCCCTCCTCCTGAAAGCAATTCTGTCCTTTCTTTCTTGCAGAATGGAGTCTGCTCAGTGAAGACTAGGAATGTGTGCCTGTTGTAACTGGCATTCAAGTGAAGGGCACTAGTCAGAGTTGAGATCAATGAAGAGATAAGTCCCTAAGATGCTGGGCTGATGAGGTCAAAGGAGGAGGGCGGGCTGCTTTTCTGGGATCTTTCTTTTCAAGGAAGTTGATGGAGGATGTGTCAAGCTGCACTCCTAACATTCCAACCGCAATGGCCAACTGTCTGAAACCCGTGACTGTCCCATAGCTGGAGGTGAGGGGGCCAGGGAAGGGCCCTCCTGGCTCACAAACCATCCTGGAGACAAGGCAGCCTACTCTGTAAATACTGTGGACATTCCTAGGGAAGGGAAGCTAATTCCACAGATGGTATCCTAAGCCCTGAGAGCTCCAGGAGTGCTCTGCCATCCGGGCTGCCTCTTTTCTCAAACACCATACACCCCAGGGACCCCTGTTAAGGGCAGCAGAGGCTGATGACAGCCATTTTATCAGAAGCACCGTTTATTTTGTACACGTGCTCCCAGGAGAGTCATCTCGCCAAGGAGCTGAATGAGAGTCCAAATTAAAGAATCAAGGTGGATAAAGCAGATGGCGGTTCAAAGCAGCTTTGCTGATAACTGCTCTGAAGATAAGCACTGGCCCACAAAGTCGTCTGCAGCTCTAACTCTGCCTTCCCCCTTTCCTCAAAGGCATCTCGGATCTTTGTTTGTTCTCAATCTGCCTCCTCCACTTATTGGGCACGTGAGCCTCCCAGCTTGGTTCATTCTGTGCAGCCAGGGTCAGACTGTTGTAATCTAGCACTAAAACAAACACCCAAACAAACAAACAAACAAAAAACCCACGAAGGTCATTCTGTGAGCACACTTGCTAACTGACTCATTCATATGCTAAGTAGTCACGGGCTCTGATCTTCAGATCAGCTTGGAATACTTTGAATTTGTAGGGAATGAATTCCTGTGGGCACACATGATTTCCCCAAGGTCACACAGCCAGTAAGCAATAGGGCAAGGATCTAACTCAAGTCTGTGGTTCGTTGGACCTCCTGTGCCTACCAAGCGCTTAACAGGTGCTCTTTATGTTGAGTGGGAATCCGCTCTAGTTTGTGTGTAGATGTTACGATTCTCACCCCCTGACGGTGCACGGCACGTCTGTTTATTTTCATTCCACACATTTGTTGGCAATGCTGGGAGGCATTTGTGCTCTCTACGTTTTGTTTTGAAAGGTACAACATTTCTAACTTTGTCGAGTGGGTGAGTTCCCAGCTGGAAAATGGTGCTGGCTCCTGTCACCTGCCTCCTAACTCAGAGCACAGATGGATAGGAAGAGCAAGGGCCTTAGAGCCTAAAGAAGTGGGTTCGTGCCTGTAATATCAGCCTGCTCTGGGAGATGTGGCAGAAAAAAAAAAATCACAGGTTTGGGGTCAAAACTGGACAAACTAGCAAGGTTCCATCTCAAAAATAAAAGAATCAAGAAGAGGGCTTGGAGACGTAGCTCAGTGGTAGAGCACTGGCTTAGCACACACAAGACTCTAGGTCCAACCGCTAATGCTGCAGACAAACAGGCAAAGCCAAGCAGGCTGTACTTCAGCTCTTTATGGCGGTGGCTCATGCCGGTCCTCGCTTCTCACTGAAGGTGACTACTTTACTCACATTGTTTTAAGACGATAGCGTCTGACACTAAGGATGAGGTTTTAAAAGGTGGGTAAAGTAGCTGGGTGTCAGAAATAGCTTTGCTGAGGACTCAGGTCAGACAGTGCACATAAATTTAAATAAGGCAAACACAAAAGATATCAACAGCAAAAGAGAAAACAGATGCAGCAGCCAGCCTTCTGTGACAGGAGGATGGCTTAGTTAACAGTGGCAGGATGGCTAAGTTAATGGAGGCACATCAGTTTAACAGAATGCTATGCAGACAATAAAGATATAAAACTTTAACTCTAGCATGCTCCCAGATTCCCAAGAAGGAAGACTGGAGGAAAGCAAGCGAGCACCAGTAGCAACGATCTTAACAGACAGGAGATGGCCTGTGCATCAGTCTGAATGCACACACAGTTTGTCTTTCCATTTCCCAATTCCATAACGAGCAGAAGTTGTTTTGAAAATTAATGCCAAAATATGGCACTCATAAAGGGGCGCAAGGAACCCCTCATTGGCCTAGAGAGCAATTAATGCTCTTTAAAATCCTTTATCTCTGTCTTTAAGCATTATTTGGGGGTGTGGGGTGTCAAAGTGCCATCTCAGGATCCAGCACTCATCTCTTCCAGTTACTGTTTGGAATAGAAAGCTGTGGCAGCAGCAGAGGGAGTACGGGAGTACTTGGTGCGCCCAAGCCAAGGTGTCCCTCTGAGAAATCACGCCACACGACAGACCTGACATAAGGAAGTTTATCATGGATGAAGGGAAAGGAACAGGGGTGGAAAGGGGTAGAGGCAGAGGAGGGAGGGCAAAGAAAGGTGGGGCACAGAAGGAGGGAGAGAGAAAGAGAGAGAGGGGAAGGGGGAGGGAGAGCGAGAGACTTTGTGGGAATGCATGGGAACACAGAGGGTATGGGGGAAGTTAGAGAGAAAGAGAGGTCGGGGTATGGAGCAGCCATCTTCATTCTCTTTCTATGCTGCCATTCCTGGCTCGCACTTGACCGGCAGGCAATTGCTGCACCTGACTCTCAATTGGCCAGCAACGGTGTTGGTGATGCTGTAAACTGTTGCTAGGCCGTTGTTGGGAGGAGCCTAGCAGAATTGTCTGTAAGCCAATCGGGATTTGACTGGGTTCGAAGAAAAAAGCTTGAACAGTATAGTAAAGCTGGTCCCTAGGAATTGCCTGGGCTCAAGCTACCAATTGGATGTGCTGATATGATCTTAAAAACAAAGCCAAAGCCAAACCAAAACAACAACAAACCGCAAACAAACAAAAAATACCTCAAACAAACCAAAGTACCCAACACCCCGTTTAACATGTCACCCGGGAAGTAGGACAATGAGAAAGTGACCTCAAGGAAAAAAAAACTTCACTAGTTGAGGGAAGTTAGCTGTTCCCAGCATACCAGAACAGGGCAGGTGGCCAGAGGAATGCTTGTGGCCTAAAATACCAGTGGGTGATCTGGGGACAAATGAACCTCATGGGTACAGTTTCCAAAGTTAGGTCTCTGATAGCAGTGCCACGGACTTCCTCTCAGACAGCTGTTGGTACCCTTTCTGAGGGACAGTAGGAGAGGGTGGGGAGGAGAGTGTTCTAGAGTTGCCCTGCTTTCCCCTCAGCAGCAATGGCAGAAAGCTAAGGCCCTGGTGAGCCCGTTCTGAGAACGTCATGTTCTCTGCTCCCTTCTCAGGTTGTTCCCAGCATGTCAGAGTGAGCAACTCAAGGTAGGACTCGGTGAGAACAAAAAGACACAGGATTTACGGTGTGCAACGAGCTTTTTGTTATCTTGGAGAACACTTAAGATCTGGCCAAGATCATTGAGGCAGCAAGGCAGGCTTAAAACCAAGGAATCTAAAGCCGAGGGCAAGAACCAGTGACTGTTGAGTCCCAAACCTCCCCATGGACTCCTGCCAAAGGCATGGTCCGTGGATCTGCTCAGCGTGTGCCAAGTGCCAGGCTCTGAAGAAACTTGGATATGCTATTTCATCTGCTAGGGCCGGATGATGTTTTGCCTAAATTAGCGGCTCTCAACCTGGGGGTGACAACCGACTTGGGGATCGACTGACCCTTTCAGAAGGGTTGAATATCAGATATCCTACATATCAGATAGTTACATTGCAATTTATAACATTAGCAAAGTTACAGTTGCTAAGTGGCATTGGTTGAGGGGTCACCACAACATGAGGAACTGTATTAAAGGGTCACAGCACTAGGAAAGTTGAAAATCACTGCTCTAAAGCCTTGTGCTGAGGGTCTCATCTCCAGGGTTTCCATATTTGTCCCTTATTCAGTATGACTGGTGTCTTGTAAGAAAGGGCAACTGGCTTATGTTGTTAGTTCCAGCTCAAGAAGAAGAGGCAGGAAGACCTCTGTACATTAAAGGACAGTCTGGTCTAAGCCATCCAGAGCTGTCTCAAAAACAAAATAAACCAAAACCAAAACCAAACAACAACAACAACAAAATCAATAAGTGTGTGTTCTGTCTTGACCACAGACTTCCAGCCCCAGGGGCTGTGAGAGCGTGTGTTTCTGTGATTTAAGTCACTAGGCTGTGGCACCTGGCTATGGCAACCTTAGAATACACTGTTCTACCTGTTGCCTTGATGGCAAGGAACTGGCTTCAAGTGACAAAGAGAAAGCAGCTGCCAGGAGTGGTGACATAGCTTGGCCCAGGGGTAACAGTTAATGAGACTTGATTAGAAGCCAGTTCTCCTTGGCTGGGAAACCTGGGACTTGAACTTTGCTCTGAGAAGTAAGAGCATTTAAGTGAATGTTGCTGGGCAAACTGCAAATGCTCGCTGAATGAACATGACGTGCCTTGTTTTTGCGGTGGCAGAGGTCAGTCCCTTCATAGAGAACTGCAGACAAAGCCTGGCCCTCAGAGAGAGAATCTTGCCATACTCTGCCCTCCAATATCGGAGGCCTATCTTCCAGCTAGAAAAAGGTGTTTTGTTTTGTTTTGTTTTGTTTTGTTTTGTTTTGTTTTGTTTTGAGGCAGGATTTTTCTGGGTAGCCCTGGCTGTCCTGAGACTCACTCTATAGACCAGACAGGCCTCTGCCTCCTGAGTGTTGGAATTAAAGGTGTGCACCACCACTGCCCAGCTTTGAGAAGGGTTTTGTTTTGTTTTGTTTTGTTTTGTTTTGTTTTGTTTTGTTTTGTTTTGTTTTGTTTTTATCTAACAGGACACTGTGGGGCTGAAAGCAGGGCAAACAAACCTGTTTATTTCCACTTACCTCAAGGAAAGGTTTGACGGCCGGCAAAGGTCTCTCCCAGGCTTTGAATGCTAGGTTACACATCCTGTACCATCCTGGTGACTCTGCTCTCAGGTTCCAGGTGATATCTCCGGGAACTTCCCTGCCTGCTTACAGGCAATCTGATACCATTCAATGCCACCAACACTTATCTACTTTCAGCCTTCCTACACTCTGTCCCTATCCCCGCTTAAAGGTGACTCAGTCCTTAGATGGTGGCTCAGTCACCACTTCCTCTGGAAGTTGTTCTCATCCTGGATCGACTTCTTCCATTACAGGGTGGGTTAGCTGCTGCATTCCTAGCCCCAAACCCTGCTCTGTACTTGGTGAGCTCTCAGCTCATATTGGGTATAAATATTGATATATAGTCTTTTTAATTTTTAAAAAAGCTTTAATTAATTAATTTTAATTAGTTAAGTGTGTGCACATGTGTGTGTAGATGCCTGCGGAGGCCAAAGGTGACTGGTTTCTGGGGTGGCACATGGTTGACAGCTGCCCAACCTCTGGATCCTCTGTAGGAGGAGCTCACTCAGTCTTAAGGTTTGGCCCATCTCTCAATACAGGGATGAGCCCTCTGACTGCACTGTCTCTTGCTTTTACCTTACAGTGTGTACCACAACTTTAAACCATACAGTTGGTTAAGATCTGCCTGCCCATCCCTGCCCATCCCTGCCCATCCCTGCCCAGCTAAACTCATCCCGTGGTTTTGACTGCCAGTACATCCCCAGTACCTGGAAGCTGCATTTAAAAAGTATGAGTGGAGTAAATTCAAGCAAAAGAGATGGAGAGAGCAGGCAGTTTGAGTTTGTACAGAGGAAGTGATACCCAAGTGCATGTCCAGCCTCCGAAGCCCTCCTCCTCCTCCTCCCTGCCATCGGTTGCTCTCTTCATTCAGCATCTTGACCTAGGCAATGAGCTTATCAGATCGTGAGTATCCTGGTCTCTGTGTGGTCGCAGTCCAGGCGAATGGAAGGCGGTTGACCCAGTAGTGGCATTTTGGTGTGATTAGTGCTATAATCAGAGGGAGGAGACAGTTCCATGCATGGACACAGTGGGCTGTGATGCAACCCAGTTAAAAGTAGACGGGAGGTAACTTTGAGACTGAAATGCTGAAGCCTGAAGAGAGGTCTTACAGGAGAAAGTGGGGGAGGAGCAGCAACCTAGAATACAAAAGGAGGCCCAGGGACATTGGCCATTCAGCTGGTTCTTGGAGTGCTCTGCAGCAAGGGAAAGGAGCCAGGGGCTGGGAGGTGCACTTAGAAGGTGGAGTAGGCCCCCAATGAGGCCTGCAGACTCTCCCTAGACCTCTGTGAAAGGAGAGGCAGGACAGGTTGTCATTCCTCTCAAGCTAAGCTTTTGTCCACAGCCTGGGCCCAGCTCCTTTGATCCAAGGCAAGGCCATTGTTTCTCCAGCAGCGGCTTCTCTACTCGGATGGGAAAATGTAGGCTTTGTTCTGAGACTTTTATCCAAGTATTGCTCTAGAGGGGACAGGCAGGGAGGGGCTCCGTGGAGGAGCCAGTGGGACTCAGCAGAAGGACAAGGGCAGCCCCTGTCTCCATCCTGCTGCCTTGCGTGGGTTGCACAAAGCTCTCGGAACCCTCGTACTCAGCACAGAGCAGGCTATGTTGGGGGTGGGGAAGGAGTTACGGGCAGACACATTCCACTTCTTTATTTGCCTTTGTCAACAGTGTTCCCAGCCTGAACCTAAAATAAATCAAAGACAGTGAGGCTCAGCGATAACCTGGGTTCAGATCTTAGCTGGACCACTTATTGGGTTGCCTTGGTAAATGCATTTTATGCTTCAGAGCCTTGTGCAAGGCAATCCAGAAAGTGGTCATCTTTTCCACATCGAAAGTCTTGAGATGGATTATTTCATGCATTCATTAGTTCATGCACTCATTCACCCATTCATACAACATTCACCTAGCAAGTGCTTTCTCTGTGTCAGGCAATGTGTGAAAGGGTGCTGAGGGCCTATTACAGAATTACATACTTGATTGCAACCGCTCCTCCCCGTGAGATTTACCAGGGAAGAAAAACACTAAGTACCTCCGTGGGGCTGGGAATGCAACTCAGTGCTGAGTGCTGGAGCACCAGACAAGTGTGGTGCTCAAGATTGGGGGCGGGGTGGGGGGGGGGGAGTATTGAAAGAAGAAATGCAGATTGCAAGAGACAAGACTTCACCGAATCTTTAAAGGAGTCAGGGAGGGGCCCCAGGAAAGTGGCGCTCATAATGACATTTGTAAGCCCTGCCCATTAGGAGCTGCAGAGTGGGAGACAGGCTGCAAATACTAGTTTCTGCTCCCTTGATCTGGTCAGAATTCTCCCTAAGGCCTGCTGGGTTGCACTAGGGTGTGAAGCTCCTCCCCTCCCCAGGGAACTTAATTGGGAAGAAATGGAAGCAGGAACTGGCTTCTGGGGACCTGGAAATTGGTGAAGGGAATAAGCCTGAAGACAGAGGTGGCACTTTCCCTATGTCTGAGTGAGGAGTTCTGGGGAGAACTCTGGGCAGGCTTACAGGTCCTAGGAGAAAAGAAGTTGCCTTGCCTGATTTGCAAAGGGGAAAACAGATAGGCTTGCATCTTGATGGAGGCCTCCAGCAGTACTGACAGAGCCATAAGGATGAAGGGCTCTCAGACTGTCTCCGTGGAACGAGGCAGCTTCAAAAACCTGGAAAAAGCAGAGTACAGCTGGCCGACTGGGGTTCCACAAGCCCAGGTGGGTGGGCGTGGCTATTGTATCTGGTTCAGTCTATTTACAGAGGGTATTGAAAGAGACTATCAGCATTGGCCTTTGCCCCATTTCATGGTGGGGGGGGAGTACTTTTACCCCTATTTTGCAGATGACAAAGTGAACTTTTCAGAGAATCCATGAGGCCACAGAGCTGGGAAGAAGTGAAGGTGTGCTTTGTAGCCAATCTCTTAAGATTTTAAATCCATATTCTTCCCACAGTATGATGCTGCTAGATTACTGTTGAACAACATTTCCCCCTGGCTTGTCTACATATGAAAAGTTTCTCTTTTCTCTAGTATGCCTTACCAGAACACTGGGTTTCCCCGTGTGTATATAGAGTCTGCCCGGTGAGATAGATAGTTATTATTTTAAGTTGAGGATGGGGTAAACTCAAGTGGCAGGTGGGTCCCTTCATGTCACACAGCAGGAACACCAGGGAGGTTCTGTAGACAGTGTGCCTCCTACCATTGTCTTGAGTCCCAGGTGGGCTCCTCAGGTATCCACTGATCTTTCCGCCCTCTCTCTAGACTTAAAGTTAAAATCCCAAACGCAAAGTTTGTTTTCTTAAGAAGCACAGAGTCTTCCCTTTGTTTCTGACTTTTGATAAAGGCAGCAGCCCCAAATCCCCTTTCCTGAGGCCCTTCTTTCTGAGAAGGGTGATTGACCATGTCATGGTTTTTCTCTTTAAACTCTAGCTCCCACAAAGATTGCTGCATACAACATAAACCACGCGTGCTTCTTGCTGGAGCAACCCAGCCTGTGCCGGTCCCAGCCCAGCAAGGAGTGCCTTCCTTAGGCTCCTCTAGCAGAGTTGGGAGCCACGCACCTTGAGAGAGGGTCTATGGACCACCACCATGCCCTCTAGGCAGAGCTGGGTCCTGGGATTCTCTGCTATTTTCTTCTTTTACCTAAACCTTTGCCAACCTTTATTTTCATTCTTGCAAAGAACAAATGAGCCCATATTCAAACTCAGGTGGGTTTGGAGTGAGCCGCGAAACACACACAGCATCGACTCCACTTTTCAATCTGGGAAGTTAAAGAAATGGATAATTGGTAAGTCATCCTGCCTCCCAAGTCTACTCACCAACTGCAGTGTAATCTGTGCTGGAGGAAAGAGTCAATGTGTATCATGATGGAAGCCCTGGGTGTATTTCTGGAGAATTCTGGAGCTAAAGGAAGCACTGTGCTACCCATCCTTTCTGTTTTAAGGGCATGGGATTGTCTGGTCCCGCGGTCCTTGAACTTGAAAGTGTATTAGCATTGTGTAGCATGCTTGTCCAAGCACAGATTGCTAGCCTCGCTCTCTGGGTATCTGATTCCAGTGAGTCAGGCATCATCAGATGCATAGTAGCCATGAAGAAATATTGTGGACCCAATGTGTTGGTGACAACATTTGTTGATTCTCTGTTAGGAGCTGGTGAGTGGTGACACATTGAAAATAGCATGGCCTTGTGAGTCACCATGTGGGTGCTGAGATTTGAACTCAGGACCTCTGGAAGAGCAGCCAGTACTCTTAACCCCTGAGTCAACTCTCCAGTCTAGGATGGTCTTGTGATAGTCTGTAGGGAACATGTGAAGTCTGGAGAGAATGTGTATTGTGGGCATGGGCATGGCCATGGCCATGCTGCATCCCCAAGGGAGTGTGAAAGCCCTCACCTGGTGTGGGATGGATGATAAGGCCGGCCTCAGGGTCTGAGTGTGAATGTTGACTTTATAGAAAACATCCACTTTCTCCTCCCAGATACTCACAGCCTGAAGACTGCTCCTACTGAGATCAGCTAAGCCTGCCTTCCTAATTCTGTACACAATAAAAGCTGCATTTTCAGCTTTAGACAACAAACTTGCCTCCCTGTTCAACTATATATAACAAACATGCTGAACTTCTAAGGTGCTGTGGCTTCTTCATTGGAAAGCCCAGTCTACCCTATCCCAGCTTTTCTGTGTGTCTGTCTGTCTTATCCTTATTCCCTTGTCACCCTTAGTCAGGATCCCAGGGTCGAAGCCATGCAAGCAGCAGGAGCAGATCATTCATAGGCCAGCCCTGGGAGACACTAAGCTGGGGTGATGTAGAACTCTGAAAAGTGAGAGACAAGCCCGAGCTATATGCATTTCATTGAGAGGGAGAGAAAGGCACAGACCAAGCAATTTCAGCAATGATTTGAGCTAGAATTGGGGGTGGGTAGGGGAGTCACAGGCTGCAGAAGGAATACACATTGGTGAACTGAACCTGAACGGAGTTGGAGGCAAAAGCCAAAGAGGTAGTAACACAACTGAGGCCTGAAGAACGAAGAAAAAGGAAGGTACAGCTTGGCACATTTGAGGAACCGAAATCATCATGGCAGAGCGCACCATCCAGGTGGCCTGGACTGTTGCATGAGAGTTAGGCCAGATTTGAAGTAGGTGGGGGGTTGGGGCCAGAGGCTTCCCTGTGAGAATAATGGCAGAGGGGAAATGGTAGACCAGATAGCCCTTGCTGGGAGGTGAGAAAGGAACAGGGCAGGGGAAGGTAGAAGAGTCTGGCTATCCTATGATGTGGCCAAGTCTTACAACATCTCCAGGGCATGAGATCACTCTAGACTGTGTACGGGCTAGTTTTGTGTCAACTTGACACAGCTGGAGTTATCACAGAGACAGGAGCTTCAGTTGAGGAAATGCCTCCATGAGATCCAACTGTAAGGCATTTTCTCAATTAGTGATCAAGTGGGGAAGGCCCCTTGTGGGTGGGACCATCTCTGGGCTGGTAGTCTTGGGTTCTATAAGCGAGCAGGCTGAGCAAGCCAGGGGAGGCAAGCCAGTAAAGAATATCTCTCCATGACCTCTGCATCAGCTTCTGCTTTCTGACCTGCTTGAGTTCCAGTCCTGACTTCCTTTGGTGATGAACAGCAGCATGGAAGTGTAAGCCGATTAAACCCTTTCCTCCCCAACTTGCTTCTTGGTCATGATGTTTGTGCAGGAATAGAAACCCTGTCTAAGACAACTAGTGTCTTCAAGAGAGCCTTCTGGGAAACATTAAGGATGGGAGGCAAAAGGAAAAAAAAACCTGTAAGTGATAAACAACTCAAGAGGAGGCACAGGGACATCACTGAACAAGAAGCATGGGGCCCAGCAGCCTGGCCTGGCACAACTATGCAGACAGTGACAGACATGTGACTCGGCCAGGGTGCTTCCCCGTCATCCTTCTCAAAGCCCTGTGAGTTCCGACACAGCCTCAACACTCAGCAGCAGATGAGGGTCACTTCTTCACTTGACAGAAGAGCAAACCAGCACAGCCAGGCAGGGGAACTACAGGAGGCAGGATGTAGCATGCACGGCATGAACGTCTGTTCTTTCCGAAGAGTGACCTTTCTCCTGCCTTAGAGGCTCCCAGGGAGTAACAGTGTGTTCTGCTCCCTGGCAGGCCCTGTGCTGCTCTCTCACCTGTTCTTTCCCCCTCTTCTACTTATCTCCTAAAAACACCATCAACATAGAAAACCACCCTTGCCCTTCTTGTGCAGCCACTAGCCATGTTGGGGATGTTTGCACACACATCTTGTGGAATCTTTGCCACCAACGGCCAGGGATGGTGACAGGCTGGATGTTGGAGAGAAGCGAGACAAAGCCCTGACCTCAGCTCTCACCGTGAGATGGTGGAGCTGGGACCTCAGCCCAGATCTGTTTGATTTCAAATGTGTAGAGTAAACAATAGTAGGGGGCAGGAAAGGCTTAGAAACCAGATCCTCTGCTGAGGGTCAGCATTCTGTGGGAAGAATTTCCGGAACATGATATACACTTCTCCAGACTCCTACCTACGCACATGCTGGCTTCTCTGTGCACACGCGTCTGCCCATCCTTAAGAATCTTGACTGTCTTGCTGCGAACCTTGGCCTGTGTCCGTGTCTAGATCCCGCTCATCTGTACCCAACCCTGACCTGAATTTAACAGTCTTCCTCTTTTTTCTTTGAGACAGGGTCTCACAATGTCACCTTGGTTGGCCTAGAGTTTACTACATAGTCTAGTCTGGTCTTGAACTCATAAGGATCTTCCAGCCTCTGCCAGTCCTGAATGTTGTGTTAAAGGCATGGGCACCATTATGCCCAGCCAAAACATCCCAAAGGATGTCTTTCCAGGTATTTTGAAAATCACTTTGAATGTGAAGAAACAGTTCTTTAATGGATCTCTGACCACTCAATACTAGGCACAGAACTGCACACACAAGGCTCCGTGATCAATTGTTATTGGATATATGAGCAAATAAAATGAACCTTGTCTTTAGATGTGTTTCCCCACAGTTGGCCAGGATCCCACTCTCAACATTAGCCCTGAGGATAGTGAGAGGGTGAAATGAAGCCCGTCGCTAGCCAGCCTGGGAGTTCACGACTCAGCCCTGTCCCAGGAGGCTGCAGTTACCAACCGTCCAGGGCTTTTGTTCCGGGTTTGCACCATTCCCTGCTGCTAGAACTGTGTATGTAGGTGGCGAGCTTCTCAATGAGATTCACAACCCACACCCCAGCTCCCCTCAGGATGTGTGTGTGTGTGTGTGTGTGTGTGTGTGTGTGTGTGTGTGTGTGTGTGTGTGATGCTATTGTTTATTTCTTAGCCGCCTTAGCAATCATCACACCGGACCAATGAAACAGCTGTAAGAAGGCCTGAGGGAATCGGTAGACAGGGAGATGACAAACTTGGGTATCGTCCCCTGCTCTTCAGCTTTCTCTCCTTTGCTCTTCTCCCTTTCTTCTTTCTTTAAAAACTGGAATAAGACACAGCAGCAGATTTTGGACTATGAAGAAACCTTGAGGGCTGGTGTATGCTGAGCATGAACAAAAAGACAGAAGGAATTTGGCATCCCAGGGGCCACTGAGACCTAGACTGCTAACGTCTCACACGAGGAGAGAGAGAAAAAGTGTCCAACCTCAAGTCACATTTATTTACTGTATTTAAAATTTTATTTTACTTACTTATTTATTAAATATTTTATTAATTCTTTGAGGGTTTCAAAGAGTGTACTTTGCTTATGTTCACCCATATCTTTCCCAGACAAACTATGTGCACACATGTGTGTTGATTGTCTGTGCTCATGAGTTCAGATACCTATAGAGGCCAGAAGAGCTGGGGTGCAGGTGGTGCTGGAAAGTGAGCTGAAGACCTCTGCCAGGGCAGCACATACTTTTAAGCCTAAACAGCCTCTTCATCCTTTTCCTTTTATTCTCCATCCTCTCTCTCCTCCCTCCCTCCCTCTCCATTTCTCCACGGTTTTACTATAGCCTAAAACTTGATCTTCTTGCCTCTGCCTTTCAAGTACGAAGATTACAGGCTTATGCCTCTGTGCATGGCTTTAGGCCATTATTACTGGTCCTGCTTATAAGAAGATGCAGGGAGGCTTTGAGCATGAACCCTAGGCTAGATGGACTAGGCTGATTTCAGAAAGACACCACGTGCCTGCCACCTGGCTAAGGAGGCTTCCTGAAGGTCCCTCAGCAGCTCTACCTACCACCCCGCCTCCAACACACACACACACACACACACACACACACACACACACACACACACACACAGAGAGAGAGGGGGGGGGGGACACTGCATAGCCTGGGGCAGCAGACAGATGCAGTCAAGGGGAGGGCTGCAGACTCACCTCAGTTTATTGCACTTTGAGACTTGAGTGGGCTGTGGAGAGCCCAAGTCTGTGTTATACCTTGAGGCTATCTTCTGAATGCACATGTGCCTAGAGGTAATTCTTTCTCTTTTCAGTCATTCTCCTGCCTCTGTCCCACCTTCCACGAGGCAGACCAGCTGCCCCCAAACAAACACTTCCCACCTCTTGCCCATGGGCAATGCTGAGTGATGCTTAGAGTGAAGAGAATCCTTTTCCATCTTTGGAATCATTCCCATTGGCTTGAGTGGCCCTGACACCTTTTAACCACTCTGATAGCCAAGTTGGGCCCCTCTGGCTGTGCCATTTGCTGTTGATGGAATACTGTTTCCTTTTTTGTAACTACAAGCATCCTAACCAAAACAGAGTCTAAGCTCACATCAGGTTGGGAAAGTAACTGTCTGAGGTCATCCTGCAAGTCTGACTGTAGCAATGTAGACTCCCCTTTCCCACTCTCCTCTCATAATGAAAAAGCATACATATTCTTTCCTTCTACAGTACATGGGCTCATCTGGGGAATAAAGCGAGACTCAGCATGTGACTGGAATAAGAGAGGGCAGCCCTGTGAGGTTCACACTTGGGCCCATGTGGCTGAATCCCAGGCTACGGACTCACTCTATTTATTGTGTCTCATTCACTGGTTCATTCACTCATGCAGCAGATAGCATCAGGCCGTCCGAATACTTACGGAGCTCCTGCCTACAAGCTGCCCACACTCTCAGTGAGGTCACAGGTAATACACAGATGTGAAGACACTGAGATAAATGACAACTACAGGAGTAAGCATTGGGTGCTACAGGAGGAGGGGCCCTCTGACACTCCAGACCGAGATAGCTGTATCATTGGTTTTGCGCACCAAGTGCTGTGCTGTGGTATTTACATTCATTAACCAACATACTTCCCACCCTTCCCACCCAGAGAAGGCATTGCCATTTCCATTTTACAGCTGAGCAAACAGAGGCTAAGAGATGAAAGGGGACTTTCCCAAGGTCAGAGGGTCATTGGTGCTGGAGTCCACGCCTGGGCTCCTGAACCTACTCTGCTTGAATGCTGGAAACTGGATCTTTTGTTAGTGAGGTGACACTCTGAGCTGCATTTGGAAAGATCCGACAACTTGGTAAACTGGTTGCAGCGAGTATAGTGGTGGTTGGAATAACTGAGAATGGCTTGGAGGCTGGGAAAAGGCCTGTCAGGCGAGAGGGAACAGTCTGGGCAAAGACAGAGGGAGAAGCTAAAACAGCAGACTGTGTCTAAAGACAAAGTAACGGAGGCGGGTCTTCTTCCATGAAGCCTTCACAAGAGAGAGTCTCTATCTTCTTACACTTGCTCTTCTTGTTGTGGTACAAAGTGTCTCACAGAAACAGCCTAAGGGCTGACGTGCCTCTCTAGGAACACAGCGGTGGCGAAGTGTGGAAGAACAAACATAGACCTTAGCAGCCCCTGATTCTGAGAAGTCACAGATGACTTAGTGAGAGGAAGCTTTGAGGTGATGTTAACACCAAGCAAGCAAGGACACCGAGAAGGGAGAAAGCATCATGGGCTTGACCTGACATTTGGGCCTGGCCTTCATTCCAGTCAGAATGGTCACATTTACATGCTATGTACAGGGTCTTAGAGGACATACCTTAAAAAAGATGTATATATGTGTGTATATATATATATATATTTAGAATATATTTATGTGCATATGAATATATTTAACTCATATATAATTCATGTATATAATTTCTGTATAATTTTACATACACATATCTATAAATACATGTATAAATATGTATGTGTGTAAAAATAAATATATTTATGTGTGTACATATTATATATCTCTATCTATTTATCTATCTATCTATCTATCTATCTATCTATCTATCTATCTATCTATCTATCTATCTAAAATTTCAGAATCTTTCATGGCTCTGTGTGATCCATACATGGAGTCCTATTTCTCTGTTGATAAAATGGAGGTCCAGAGAAGTAAAATGACCTACTCAAGGTCATATGGCTGGCACCACTTGGGGACAATTCAGCTTTTAGGGCCCATGTTCTTTCCAAGAGAGCTCACTGCCTCTACAAATAGCACGAGGCATGAGGGAGCAACAATTCCGTGCACCTGTGCACCATCCCCTCTTAGCTACTTCCTTGGACCACAGCCTGGAAAGTGCCCCATCTTGCTGTACCCTTTCAGCCTTGCGGGGGATCTCGGGGCTCTGGACTAATCCCATCGGAAGATTGAGTTACGTGGGCTGGCTGGCCTCTCTGTAGGAGAACTGGTTAATCCTCGGAACAGCCAGTTGCATCTTAGCCTTGCTGAGCAGAGCAGGGCTCTGATCCCTGTTCAAGGGTCTTTGAAATGTGAATGGCAGTCGTCCCTGAAGCTTTCTCTGCAGTGTTGCTGTTTGAGGCTTAGGTAGGAAGTGGGACAAAGCTGCTGGCCCCAGGCAGTGAGGCGTGCAAAAGTGTGTGTGTGAGCTTCAAGCACTTAAAAAGAAAAAAAAAAAAAAAAAAAGGAAGGAAAGGGCATGGTCGTTGACTGAGTGTGCACGCTGTGTTTGGGACTTTACAGGCATCTGAGAGCAAACATTACCCAAAGGATCCGAAGCTGTGATGCCAAAGACTACAGGACCAGTCATCCCTCTGTCATTTCTCTTGCTGGAATACAAATCTCTTTCAAATGACACCAAGGCAGGGGGGGTGGTATCCTGCCTAGGCCCCCTACAATCCTATTACTCCTGGTTTACACACAGAAAGGAAGTTGCTCAGAGGTCAAGCAAGGTCACAGAGTTAGTCACTAGTTCAATAGAACTTAAATTTAGGTCTTGGACGGCAGGGAAGTATGTGATGGTGGGGGGTGGGCACAGTGGAGAAGAATACTTCTAAAGCCACTGAACTCCTAAGAGGAAGCTGGAGTTGGTGGAGGGCAGGTCCAAGCTTGACATGTGGTGATGTTTATTGCTTGTTTCCAGTTCAGATGGAGTGGCAGGGAGCAGAGGGGCTCTTTCCCCCACACAGGGGTCTGAAAGGGGCTCTCTCAAAGATGCCTGCTGCTCTCATTCCTTCCTCAGGAGCCAGTCCTGTGCTGGCCCTGGAGGGCAGAGGCCATCCCTCAGAGAAAGGCCTCTTTCCCTCAGCGAGCTGAGCTTGCAGAGCTGCTGTCTCCTTGGCCTCCTTGGCCCTGGCCATTGGGCAGAGCTACACCAAGAGAGCAGTGGCCTCACAGCTCCATAGCCCCATCTGGAAGAATTGTAATGACGATAACAATAGTAGTTATAATAATTATTTTAAATTCTCCCAATATATTTTACCGAGTGCGTTGTTTCTTTAGCAAAAAGTTTTTGGGCATAGAATTTTATCATTTAAAGAAATAGAGACTTAACCCCTCCCCCCAGGTTGTTTATACTCCTTAGAGTGGGTTCCTTCCAACACTCACAGGCGTTAGCAATGGACACGTCCTGGAATCCAGTGAGAGACATGTCCTGGGATCCAGTGATGGACAGGTCCTGGGATCCAGTGATGGGCACGTCCTGGGATCTAAATTACATGGTAGATGCTGGGGCTGTGGAGATTGAGGAAGGGAAGTCACCGGGAAGGGAGAGGGTTAGCTCTTTTTTTTTTTTTTTTTTTTTTTTTTTTTTTTTTTTTTCCATTTTTTATTAGGTATTTAGCTCATTTACATTTCCAATGCTATACCAAAAGTCCCCCTTACCCACCCACCCCCACTCCCCTACCCACCCACTCCCCCCCTTTGGCCCTGGCGTTCCCCTGTACCGGGGCACACAAAGTCTGCGTGTCCAGTGGGCCTCTCTTTCCAGTGATGGCCGACTAGGCCATCTTTTGATACATATGCAGCTAGAGTCAAGAGCTCAGGGGTACTGGTTAGTTCATAATGTTGTTCCACCTATAGGGTTGAAGATCCCTTTAGCTCCTTGGGTACTTTCTCTAGCTCCTCCATTGGGAGCCCTGTGATCCATCCATTAGCTGACTGTGAGCATCCACTTCTGTGTTTGCTAGGCCCCGGCATAGTCTCACAAGAGACAGCTACATCTGGGTCCTTTCGATAAAATCTTGCTAGTATATGCAATGGTGTCAGCGTTTGGATGCTGATTATGGGGTGGATCCCTGGATATGGCAGTCTCTACATGGTCCATCCTTTCATCTCAGCTCCAAACTTTGTTTCTGTAACTCCTTCCATGGGTGTTTTGTTCCCACTTCTAAGGAGGGGCATAGTGTCCACACTTCAGTCTTCATTTTTCTTGAGTTTCATGTGTTTAGGAAATTGTATCTTATATCGTGGGTATCCTAGGTTTTGGGCTAGTATCCACTTATCAGTGAGTACATATTGTGTGAGTTCCTTTGTGAATGTGTTACCTCACTCAGGATGATGCCCTCCAGGTCCATCCATTTGCCTAGGAATTTCATAAATTCATTCTTTTTAATAGCTGAGTAGTACTCCATTGTGTAGATGTACCACATTTTCTGTATCCATTCCTCTGTTGAGGGGCATCTGGGTTCTTTCCAGCTTCTGGCTATTATAAATAAGGCTGCTATGAACATAGTGGAGCATGTGTCCTTCTTACCAGTTGGGGCTTCTTCTGGATATATGCCCAGGAGAGGTATTGCTGGATCCTCCGGTAGTACTATGTCCAATTTTCTGAGGAACCGCCAGACTGATTTCCAGAGTGGTTGTACAAGCCTGCAATCCCACCAACAATGGAGGAGTGTTCCTCTTTCTCCACATCCTCGCCAGCATCTGCTGTCACCTGAATTTTTGATCTTAGCCATTCTCACTGGTGTGAGGTGGAATCTCAGGGTTGTTTTGATTTGCATTTCCCTGATGATTAAGGATGTTGAACATTTTTTCAGGTGCTTCTCTGCCATTCGGTATTCCTCAGGTGAGAATTCTTTGTTCAGTTCTGAGCCCCATTTTTTAAGGGGGTTATTTGATTTTCTGAGGTCCACCTTCTTGAGTTCTTTATATATGTTGGATATTAGTCCCCTATCTGATTTAGGATAGGTAAAGATCCTTTCCCAGTCTGTTGGTGGTCTTTTTGTCTTATAGACAGTGTCTTTTGCCTTGCAGAAACTTTGGAGTTTCATTAGGTCCCATTTGTCAATTCTTGATCTTACAGCACAAGCCATTGCTGTTCTGTTCAGGAATTTTTCCCCTGTGCCCATATCTTCAAGGCTTTTCCCCACTTTCTCCTCTATAAGTTTCAGTGTCTCTGGTTTTATGTGAAGTTCCTTGATCCACTTAGATTTGACCTTAGTACAAGGAGATAAGTATGGATCGATTCGCATTCTTCTACATGATAACAACCAGTTGTGCCAGCACCAATTGTTGAAAATGCTGTCTTTCTTCCACTGGATGGTTTTGGCTCCCTTGTCGAAGATCAAGTGACCATAGGTGTGTGGGTTCATTTCTGGGTCTTCAATTCTATTCCATTGGTCCACTTGTCTGTCTCTATACCAGTACCATGCAGTTTTTATCACAATTGCTCTGTAGTAAAGCTTTAGGTCAGGCATGGTGATTCCACCAGAGGTTCTTTTATCCTTGAGAAGAGTTTTTGCTATCCTCGGTTTTTTGTTATTCCAGATGAATTTGCAAATTGCTCCTTCTAATTCGTTGAAGAATTGAGTTGGAATTTTAATGGGGATTGCATTGAATCTGTAGATTGCTTTTGGCAAGATAGCCATTTTTACAATGTTGGTCCTGCCAATCCATGAGCATGGGAGATCTTTCCATCTTCTGAGATCTTCTTTAATTTCTTTCTTCAGGGACTTGAAGTTTTTATCATACAGATCTTTCACTTCCTTCGTTAGAGTCACGCCGAGATATTTTATATTATTTGTGGCTATTGAGAAGGGTGTTGTTTCCCTAATTTCTTTCTCAGCCTGTTTATTCTTTGTGTAGAGAAAGGCCATTGACTTGTTTGAGTTAATTTTATATCCAGCTACTTCACCGAAGCTGTTTATCAGGTTTAGGAGTTCTCTGTTGGAATTTTTAGGGTCACTTATATATACTATCATATCATCTGCAAAAAGTGATATTTTGACTTCCTCTTTTCCAATTTGTATCCCCTTGATCTCCTTTTGTTGTCGAATTGCTCTGGCTAATACTTCAAGGACTATGTTGAAAAGGTAGGGAGAAAGTGGGCAGCCTTGTCTAGTCCCTGATTTTAGTGGGATTGCTTCCAGCTTCTCTCCATTTACTTTGATGTTGGCTACTGGTTTGCTGTAGATTGCTTTTATCATGTTTAGGTATTGGCCTTGAATTCCTGATCTTTCCAGAACTTTTATCATGAATGGGTGTTGGATCTTGTCAAATGCTTTTTCTGCATCTAACGAGATGATCATGTGGTTTTTGTCTTTGAGTTTGTTTATATAATGGATTACATTGATGGATTTTCGTATATTAAACCATCCCTGCATCCCTGGAATAAAACCTACTTGGTCAGGATGGATGATTGCTTTAATGTGTTCTTGGATTCGGTTAGCGAGAATTTTATTAAGGATTTTTGCATCGATGTTCATAAGAGAAATTGGTCTGAAGTTCTCTATCTTTGTTGGATCTTTCTGTGGTTTAGGTATCAGAGTAATAGTGGCTTCATAAAATGAGTTGGGTAGAATACCTTCTACTTCTATCTTGTGAAAAAGTTTGTGCAGAACTGGAGTTAGATCTTCTTTGAAGGTCTGATAGAACTCTGCACTAAACCCGTCTGGTCCTGGGCTTTTTTTGGCTGGGAGACTATTAATAACTGCTTCTATTTCTTTAGGGGATATGGGACTGTTTAGAAGGTCAACTTGATCCTGATTCAACTTTGGTACCTGGTATCTGTCCAGAAATTTGTCCATTTCGTCCAGGTTTTCCAGTTTTGTTGAGTATAGCCTTTTGTAGAAGGATCTGATGGTGTTTTGGATTTCTTCAGGATCTGTTGTTATGTCTCCCTTTTCATTTCTGATTTTGTTAATTAGGATTTTGTCCCTGTGCCCTTTAGTGAGTCTAGCTAAGGGTTTATCTATCTTGTTGATTTTCTCAAAGAACCAACTCCTCGTTTGGTTAATTCTTTGAATAGTTCTTCTTGTTTCCACTTGGTTGATTTCACCCCTGAGTTTGATTATTTCCTGCCGTCTACTCCTCTTGGGTGAATTTGCTTCCTTTTTTTCTAGAGCTTTTAGATGTGTTGTCAAGCTGCTAGTATGTGCTCTCTCCCGTTTCTTCTTGAAGGCACTCATAGCTATGAGTTTCCCTCTTAGAAATGCTTTCATTGTGTCCCAAAGGTTTGGGTACGTTGTGGCTTCATTTTCATTAAACTCTAAAAAGTCTTTAATTTCTTTCTTTATTCCTTCCTTGACCAAGGTATCATTGAGAAGAGTGTTGTTCAGTTTCCATGTGAATGTTGGCTTTCTGTTATTTATTTTGTTATTGAAGATCAGCCTTAGTGCATGGTGATCTGATAGGATACATGGGACAATTTCAATATTTTTGAATCTGTTGAGGCCTGATTTGTGACCTATTATGTGGTCAATTTTGGAGAAGGTACCATGAGGTGCTGAGAAGAAGGTATATCCTTTTGTTTTAGGGAAAAATGTTCTGTAGATATCTGTCAGATCCATTTGTTTCATCACTTCTGTTAGTTTCAGTGTGTCCCTGTTTAGTTTCTGTTTCCATGATCTGTCCATTGGTGAAAGTGGTGTGTTGAAGTCTCCCACTATTATTGTGTGAGGCGCAATGTGTGCTTTGAGCTTTACTAAAGTTTCTTTAGTGAATGTGGCTGCTCTTGTATTTGGAGCATAGATATTCAGAATTGAGAGTTCCTCTTGGAGGATTTTACCTTTGATGAGAATGAAGTGTCCCTCCTTGTCTTTTTTGATGACTTTGGGTTGGAAGTCAATCTTATCAGATATTAGGATGGCTACTCCTGCTTGTTTCTTCATACCATTTGCTTGGAAAATTGTTTTCCAGCCTTTCATTCTGAGGTAGTGTCTATCTTTTTCTCTGAGATGAGTTTCCTGTAAGCAGCAAAATGTTGGGTCTTGTTTGTGTAGCCAGTTTGTTAGTCTATGTCTTTTTATTGGCGAGTTGAGACCATTGATGTTAAGAGATATTAAGGAAAAGTAATTGTTGCTTCCTGTTATTTTAGTTGTTAAAGGTGGCATTCTGTTCTTGTGGCTGTCTTCTTTTAGGTTTGTTGAGGGATTACCTTCTTGTTTTTTCTAGGGCGTTGTTCCCGTTCTTGTATTGGTTTTTTTCTGTTATTATCCTTTGAAGGGCTGGATTCGTGGAGAGATAATGCGTGAATTTGGTTTTGTCGTGGAATACTTTGGTTTCTCCCTCTATGATAATTGAGAGTTTGGCTGGGTATAGTAGCCTGGGCTGCAGTTTGTGTTCTCTTAGTGTCTGTATAACATCTGTCCAGGCTCTTCTGGCTTTCATAGTCTCTGGTGAAAAATCTGGTGTAATTCTGATAGGCTTGCCTTTATATGTTACTTGACCTTTTTCCCTTACTGCTTTTAGTATTCTATCTTTATTTAGTGCATTTGATGTTCTGATTATTATGTGTCGGGAGGAATTTCTTTTCTGGTCCAGTCTATTTGGAGTTCTGTAGGCTTCTTGTATGTTCATATGCATCTCATTCTTTAGATTTGGGAAGTTTTCTTCAATAATTTTGTTGAAGATGTTTGCTGGACCTTTGAGTTGAAAATCTTCATTCTCATCCACTCCTATTATCCGTACGTTTGGTCTTCTTATTGTGTCCTGGATTTCCTGGATATTTTGAGTTAGGATCTTTTTGCATTTTCCATTTTCTTTGATTGTTGTGCCGATGTTCTCTATGGAATCTTCTGCACCTGAGATTCTCTCTTCCATCTCTTGTATTCTGTTGCTGATGCTCAAATCTATGGTTCCAGATTTCTTTCCTAGGGTTTCTATCTCTAGTGTTGCCTCGCTTTGAGTTTTCTTTATTGTGTCTACTTCCCTTTTTAGGTCTAGTATGGTTTTGTTCATTTCCATCACCTGTTTGTATGTTTTTTCCTCTTTTTCTGTAAGGACTTCTACCTGTTTGATTGTGTTTTCCTGTTTTTCTTTAAGGACTTGTAACTCTTTAGCAGTGTTCTCCTGTATTTCTTTAAGTGATTTATTAAAGTCCTTCTTGATGTCCTCTACCATCATCATGAGATATGCTTTTAAATCTAGGTCTAGGTTCTCAGGTGTGTTGGGGTTCCCTGGACTGGGCGAAGTGGGTGTGCTGGGTTCTGGTGATGGTGAGTGGTCTTGGTTCCTGTTAGTAAGATTCCTCCGTTTACCTTTCGCCATCTGGTAATCTCTGGAGTTAGTAGTTATAGTTGACTCTGTTTAGAGATTGTTCTTCTGGTGATTCTGTTACCGTCTATCAGCAGACCTGGGAGACAGATTCTCTCCTCTGAGTTTCAGTGCTCAGAGCACTCTCTGCTGGCAAGCTCTCTTACAGGGAAGGTGCGCAGATATCTTGTATTTGGACCTCCTCCTGGCCGAAGAAGAAGGCCCAAAACAGGACCTTTCTCAGACACTGTGTTGCTTTGGCAGTTCCCAGGTGGTACAGACTCTCACCTAAGCAGACTAAATTCCTAAGTTCCTTGGAGTCCCGGGACCAAGATGGCGACCGCTGCTGCTGTGGCTTAGGTTGCCTCCCCAGCCGGGCGGGCACCTGTCCTCTGGTCCGGAAGGTGGCCGGCTGTCCCCGGCCCACACAGGGTGCTGCCTCAGCGCCTCTGTGCTTCTGCCTGTTCCAGAAGCTGTCAGGTTCTCTGGCGCACCCTCTCACCTGTTCAGACTAATTTCCTAAGTTCGGCGGGTCTCGGACCAAGATGGCGACCGCTGCTGCTGTGGCTTAGGCCGCCTCCCCAGCCGGGTGGGCACCTGTCCTCTGGTCCGGAAGGTGGCCGGCTGTCCCCAGCCCACGCAGGGTGCTGCCTCAGCGCCTCTGTGCTTCCGCCTGTTCCAGAAGCTGTCAGGTTCTCTGGCGCACCCTCTCACCTGTTCAGACTAATTTCCTAAGTTCGGCGGGTCCCGGACCAAGATGGCGACCGCTGCTGCTGTGGCTTAGGTCGCCTCCCCAGCCGGGCGGGCACCTGTCCTCCGGTCCGGAAGGTGGCCGGCTGTCCCCGGCCCACACAGGGTGCTGCCTCAGCGCCTCTGTGCTTCTGCCTGTTCCAGAAGCTGTCAGGTTCTCTGGCGCACCCTCTCACCTGTTCAGACTAATTTCCTAAGTTCGGCGGGTCCCGGACCAAGATGGCGACCGCTGCTGCTGTGGCTTAGGCCGCCTCCCCAGCCGGGTGGGCACCTGTCCTCTGGTCCGGAAGGTGGCCGGCTGTCCCCGGCCCACGCAGGGTGCTGCCTCAGCGCCTCTGTGCTTCCGCCTGTTCCAGAAGCTGTCAGGTTCTCTGGCGCACCCTCTCACCTGTTCAGACTAATTTCCTAAGTTCGGCGGGTCCCGGACCCTCACCTTCTTTTTCACTCTGCCGAGGGTTAGCTCTTTAAATGGCATTGTCATCCTGAGCATGGGGATGTCTTTGCCAAGGGCCCTGGCACCGTCACTGAGCCTCCAGACCTCTCTGGGTCACTGGCTACAGAGTACCTCATTCCTGACAGATCCTGGCACTTGTTAGCTGTGTGACATTGGTGAGGCACTTAAGCCTGACCTTCCTTGCAGACAGTCTGGTTTACTCCCCAAACTGGGGCTCCAAAGTCCCTGGTGAAGCATGTCACTGTTCTGGGTGAAGTGACATCAACCAATTAAAAACAGGACATTCGCTAATAAGGCACCTGCTTTGTCAGAGCACTAGTGGTGTGTGTGTGTGTGTGTGTGTGTGTGTGTGTGTGTGTGTGTGTTCGTTCTGGTGGTGGCAGCAATAGTGGTTGGGGGAAATGCTGATAGTGTGATGGTATTGGTAAGTGGAGGGCTGACTGTGTACTTCAGAAATGACAACTTGATAGTCTCATTACAGCAAATACAGCTATGCTCTTGGATAGTCAGGCTCTGTCTTAGGCTACTGTTGACTACCTCTTTTCTTCTGGTGCCTTTTGCATGTTTAAAGATACTTGAGAGGGAAACAATGTGGTAGACAACTTTCTCTTATAAAATGAAGATAATGTCCTCCCCCTTTAAGAGCAGTGATTCAGTGGTTGTGTAAGAGGCCAGCCATATTTAGAGCCCCTCGGTTTGGTGATGAGCTCTGAGGTACATCAAAGGCGGCATCACCTGTGGGAGGAGAGGTTGCTCACTGCAATTAAGCCTCCTCTCTGAAAGATGCTATTAAGATGGCCTGAAGACTAGTCACAGGACGGGAGAAAATATTTACAAAACACATGTCTGATAAAGGAGTTATATTCAAAGTATACACAGAGCTTGTGAACTCAATGATAAGAAAACAATTTAATCTAAATAGAGGCCTTATCAAATGAGATACTAGAAAGGCAAATGCTTGTGTGGATAGAGGAACAAAGTTATTTGTCATCAGGGAGTTACAAGATATCAAGACCATGAGGTATTATTACCCTGCAACTGTTAGAAGCCCAACCCAGTGTGAAAGGAGAGTTTCAGGCACTGCTTGTGAATGAAAGTTGTGCTTCTAATGTTTAGCTATGAAGAAAAGCATGGTCATTTCTTACAAAACTATTTAAATATACTCTCATCATGTAATGTAGCGATTGTATTTGCAGATATGTCTCAACTGGTTTAAAACAGGCCTGAAGAAAACCACACACTATCATCTTACTTGCATAATTAAGGCATGGGAAATTCATAGCCACACAATGTCCTGCAATAAGCAAACAACTAGACAAATTGTGGCATGTATGTAAGATGGAATATTATCTCATGATTTTTTTCCCTCCATGACAGGGTTTCTTCATTTTAGCCTTGGCTGTCCTGGAACTAGCTCTGCAGACCAGGTTGTCCTTGAACTCAAGAGATCCTCCTGCCTCTGCCTCCCAAGTGCTGGGATTAAAGACATGTACCACCATCACCCAGCATATTTCATGATTTTTGAAAACCAAGAAACTATCAAGTTATGAAAAGACAAAGCTAGATTATAGTACATGTTGCTAAATAAGGGAATCTTATCTGAAATGGCCACATACCATATAACCCCCACACATGTTCTAGAAACAGGAGCACCACAGCCACAATAAAAGGGTCAGTAGTTCCCAGGGTTCCCAAAGACTGAATAGAAGGTAATTTAGTAGCAAGTAATTTTCTATAGCACTTATTATTTTTTAAAAAAGATTTATTTATTTATATGTAAGTACACTGTAGCTGTTACAGATGGTTGTGAGCCAGTTGTAAGCCACCATATGGTTGTTGGGATTTGAACTCCAGACCTTCGGAAGAGCAGTCAGGTGCTCTTACCCATTGAGCCATCTCACCAGCCTCCTAGGAGGCACTTATTAAACTAAGTAGTACACAACTAACCTTAAAGTATCACATTTTGAGCATCATCCAAATGCTAAGCTTTCCAGGATAGATTTTTACAACGTGACAAAACAGTATAACCCTGAAGAGTTTTTAAACATTTATTTATTTTGTGTGTTTGAGCATTTTGCCTTCATGCACCAAGTGCTTGCCTGGTGGCCTCAGACCTCCTGGAAATGGTGTTAGGGATGGTTGTGAAATGCCTGTGTATGCTGGGAATCAACCAGGCTCCTATGGAAAAGTAGCCAGTGCTTTTAGCTGCTGAGTTATCTCTCTAGAACCACTCTTCCTCCCCCCACCCCAACATACTATTATTTAAATGTATGTAAAAATCACAGTGAAGGCTGGGGAGATGGCTCAGTCAGTGGTTAAGAACACCAACTGCTTTTTCAGACAGAGGTCATGAGTTCAGTTCCCAGAAACCACATGGTGGCTTACAACCATCTGTAATGGTTGCCCTCTGCTGGTGTGTCTGAAGACAGCTACAGTGTACACATATACATAAAATGAATAAATAATTTTAAAATCACAGTGAACGTTTGTGGTGGGGAATAAAACACTGCTGTCTTGAGTAACTTTGGTGATGAATGAGATCTACAAAATTAAAGGCAAAATGAGATGTGTTCAAGTCCTTGTTATGGTTTGACTCTGGAATGTCCAGCACAGGTTCACGTCCTGAATGGCTTCTCCTCGGCTCTAGATGCTGTTTTGAAGAAGTCAGATCTAGCTGGAAGAGTAGGTTACTAGGAATAGGCCCTTAAACGCTATGCCTGCCTCCTCATTCTGGCTTGCTTTTCTGCCTCCTGTGGTCTATACCATATGGCAGTTCCCACAGGGATGGATCGAACTGTTCCCCTGTGATAGGCCCTCCCTACTGTGATGGACTGCCTCTGAAACTGAGCCAAAATAAATCCTTCATACATTAAGTTGGTTCTGTCAGGTATGTTATCAGAGTATTGGAAAAAAAAAAAAAGGAACCAGTACAGAGATTCGGCATCATAGAGGTGTTCTGGTACTGTGTTAAACTGTGGGAAATAAATTCTAGTAAAGTATGGAGGTACAGGATAGAGAAGCCCTGTGATGTTATTAGCAGAAATGAATAGGTGATTCTGATGGGAATTTGAGGACCAGAATGCTGTTAGAAACGTGGACAGTAAAAATTATGCTTGTGAGATTCCACGTGAGAATAAAGTCTATTGGGAACTGGGCTAAAGACGACTCATGCTACGGCTGGAAATAAAGACGAGTTCAAGATAGCATCACCTGCAGGCTGTGGTATGGCTGTTGCTCATTACTTTTAGCCAGCTTTATAGTAAGAATAGAGAGCAAAGAGCAGAGCAGAGGAGAAATTGGAAAATCATGTAGAAAGGAGCCTGCAAGTGGCCAAAGTCAGATGATGCAAATGAAGATAGGATGAATACAGTTGCTAAGGAGATTAAGGTCATTAGGGGAACCCATGAACTTTGTACCAAGACAAAAGGGAACATACACTGAAGGTGAGACTCTTCTCCCATCAAAGGCTCTAGGGTATAATTATGCTAAGCAAATTGGTGCCCTGCTGGGCAAAGACTGCCTACAAAAATGTTTTTTCTTGTCCAGGAGCCAAGCTATATCTCAGGCTCACAGTAGAACACGATGCTGTCCAGAGGACACTAGTGTTGCAGTCCTGAAGAATGCAAGAGACATGAGAAAAGCCATTGAGCCAATAATATGAAAATTATTTCTGTGTTTCTACTGATATAATTCAATAACAGTGGGAATACACCAGGAAGGGAATATATACAAATTTCCATACAAGTGAATTCCAAGCAATTTGTAGATCTTCTGCCCAAAGGAGTTGGAAAGTAATGTGGCTTGTGCACAGTGACTTCCTTTTGGAGACTATAGCAGAGGGAGGAGGAGGGGGAGGGAGAGGGAGAGGGAGAGGGAGAGGGAGAGGGAGAGGGAGAGGGAGAGGGAGATGGAGAGAGAGAGAGAGAGAGAGAGAGAGAGAGAGAGAGAGAGAGAGAGAGATATTTCAGTTAGGCTACTTCTAAAACACTTTCTCATGCAGGTAATGAGGGTCAGTGTGACCGTGACAGGACATGTAGACAGGTAGACAACATTTCCCCTGCTGTTTTTTGATTGCTTGGCTTTTCTTTTTTAATAGTGGGGTCTCTCTATAGCCTTAAGTCTTAGACTCTTCCTATCTCAGCCTTCTGAGTCCTGAGGGTTTCAGACGTGTACTATCCCGTCTGGTGAACTCATTATGTAGCCCAGGCTGACCTCCAACTCACTGTGATCCTTCAGCCTCAGCTTCTCAGGTTTCTGGGATTGCAAACATGCACCACCCTGCCTGGCTGACAACATGTACTTTTGACAGGATACGACCAGTGACACCCTATGGTGTTTCTCCTTCACGCCCCAGGCCCCAGCCTGTATCACCATGTTAAGAGATTATGCTTAATTAAGTGACAGTCTGCAAAAGATGTGACCAGTACTCTGTAAAACTCACAAGGCCATAAAAACTTGAGGACAGCTTGAAAAATAGTTACAGGCTAAAGAAGCCTGAGGGACAGGGCAACCCAATGTAAGGTGATATCATAATGGCATATTGTAACATAAAAATAATAACTAGATTAAATACTAACAAATAAAGTATGGACTTCAGCTAGTACAAAGCACACTAGTATTCATCCATTAACTGGGATGTGGCACATTACTGTGTATTGTCAATATTTGGAAAAAGTGAATTTAAACTATGTGGGATATTGTTTTACTACCCTTGAAAGTTTTCTTCTGTAAGTCTGAAACTATTTTAAAATGTAAAAAAATAAAAAAATAAAAAATGAGATAATGCCATAAAAATTGTTTGGCAAGTAGTTCATATTAAATTATTATAAATGATAACTGGATTGAGTTTTTAATTCAAGCCAATTGCCCACAAGGATAGCATTCAAAGAAAGACCCTCATAAGGCCTGTCTCTACAGAGGCTGAAATTCCAAGGGCACGGGTGCTAGCTGGTGCCAAGGTTTCAGAGAAGGGCAAGCATTATTCATTAAGAGACAGGGAAAGACACTCCCCTTCTGAAAGGGCAGAGGGAAACAATAATGACCATTTATTGAGTCCTGAACTATAGGAAAGTGCTTCATCTACTCTGAGTGCTCTGCCTCACGAAATCTAACAACTCTAAAGGGGGTGGGAGAGCAGATACAGCATTCTCCCCATAAAAGCTCAGGCTCAGAGAGTTTAACAACCTACCTACCAGGTCATTAATTGTACATTTGTGTGACATAAAGTGTGTTTTTTTGGATGTGTGTGTAGAGGGAGAGAGAGAGGGAGGAAGAGAAGGAGAGAAAGGGAGAGAGAGGAGGGAGAGGAGAAGGAGAAAAAGAGGAGGAGGAGGAGAAGAGAAGAGGAGGAGGAGGAGAGGAAGGGGAAGGAGGAGGAAGAGGAGGAGAAGGAGGAGAGGAAGGAGAAGGAGAAGAAGAGGAGGAGGAGGAGAGGAAGGGGAAGGAGGAGGAGGAGAAGAGGAAGGGGAAGGAGGAGGAGAAGGAGAAGGAGAAGAAAGAAGAAAGAAGAAGAAGAAGAAAGAAGAAGAAGAAAGAAGAAAGGAAGAAAGAGAAGGAAGAAGGAAGAAGGAAGAAGGAAGAAGAAGAAGAAGAAGAAGAAGAAGAAGAGGAGGAGGAGGAGGAGGAGGAGGAGGAGGAGGAGGAGGAGGAGGAGGAGGAGGAAGAAGAAAAGAAAAGCTAGGGGGGCTCCCCTCTGTCCTGAGACAGTCAGTGCTCAATGATGCCAACCTCCCATTGTTCCAGCCTTCCTCCTTTCTCTCCTCCCCTCAGTTTGAACCCAGGGTCTTGCACATGCTAGGTGCTTTAGAACTGAACTATAGTATTAGCCTTCTGCCTAGCAGCATTCTTAACTCCTGAAATCTGTAGAGCAAGCACAGGAGAGGGATTAAGTTTTCTTAATTAATTAACTAATTATTAATAAATTATTTTAATACATATGAATGTTTTGCCTAGATGTATGTCTGTGAACCATGTGAATGTCTGATGCCCATGGAGGCCAGAAGAGGGCATCAGATCCCCTGGGATTGGAGTTAGCAGTTGGTTGTGAGCCACCATGTGAATGCTAGGAACTGAACCTGGGTCCTTTGCAGTAGGCAACAGGTGCTCTTAACTGTGGAACCATCTTTCTAGCCCCTGGAACTGAGTTTTTTGGATTGGGAAAACTGGTAGAGGAGACAGAAACAGAAACACTGTTGAAAGGAGAAATCACAGGATGTTGGAAGTCTAGTTAGATAGAAAGGATAAATTCTAGTGTTTCACAACACACAAGGGTGACTGCAATTCACAACGCCTTATACTGGTAGATTTTATTTAAAAGGTACAGAAGTGCAGGATTTGTAAGCTTCAAACACAAAGAAATGGTAACTGTTCAAGGAGGAGATGGTAATTACCTGGACTGGATTATTACCGAAGACATACAGGTGTCAAACAGACATAATCACACTATATTCTGTAAAAATGTACACACAGATGAAAAACCGCAAAAAGAGATATCAGAAGGACTTGGCTTCCAAAGGCCGTGAGAACTTTTGTCGGGTTTGCTGAGATCTCTGGGGTCAGGACAAAGGAGTGGGTGGGGCTTTTTCTTATTGGTTAACATTATTAGCATCATTCCCTCCCTGTCAATCCCTTCCTGCTGTGCTACCTACTCTCATCCACTCAAAAGCCCTGGTGGCTGCCCCAATCTGGGCCACTTCCTCAGGGAAAACAGGATGTCTTTTGCATGCTGGAGCCAGGTCCCCGGGTATTTGGGGTGGGAAGAGACTGTCTAATGGGTGAACCCTGAGCTAGGCACCAGAGAGGAAGCCACGTTTCCGGGACTTGAGGAAACTGCCATTTCCTCCTCTAGCAGGAAGTGGCCTTGGCTATTCTCAGCACCAAGGCTTTGGCCCGCAGAGCAATGGAAATCACAGCCTGGCGCTGCCTCTGGCTTGCCTCCTACAGTTTAACAATCTACCAGTCAAAATAAACTGTCTCCTTAGGTCTCCCATGCATAGTTAAGGTAATAATTGAGAGAGAGAGAGAGAAGCCAGAGGCCTGCTTCAGCACAAAGGTACCGAGAATCTTTTAAAATGCCAGGCTGGTCTTGGCTTCTGGGGCCTCACTAAACTGCATAATTGAAGCATTGAGAAGACAAACCTGGAAGTTATGTGATGGCTTCTCAAATACCCAGTTGATTTGGAGGATGAGACTGTCCGTACTTTAAAAATACATGGGTAAGTCCTGGGGAAGCCTCATTGTTCTGGAAACTGGAGAAGGAGTGAGAGGGAACCGAGGTCCGATATAGACTCCATCAGACAGCTAGTTTTCAAAAGCTCACAATAGTGTAGACTCCACTTCCCTGCTGATGAAATGACCCCATTTACCTGGGAGTTTCTCCGAGTCAGAGAGGTCCTGCCTCTCCTTTTACCATCCTCATGTCCACTGTTTCCAGAGCCTGGGAGACTCAATCTCCTCTTCTCTCTTCCAGCCTGGAAGTGGTCACCCTGGAGACTGAGCATAGTCACACTCTGCTAACCAACATGGACCCACAAACAAACACAGTTGATCCTTCTGTTCTGATAAGGACAGTGACAGAAATAACTGTGTGCTGGGCAGAAAGCTGCTCGTGGGAGAGGGGAAGGAGTCTGCCTGAGGGGGGTCAGCCTGCTGAGGCTGCATTTTAATGTACCTTTGTTAAGGAGGATACCAGGTCACCCAAAATACGGCATGTATCTCGTGTGTGTGTGTGTGTGTGTGTGTGTGTGTGTGTGTGTGTGTGTTTTGTGTATGTGTGTGTGTGTGTGTGTGTGTGTGTGTGTGTGTGTGTACCAGAATGCAGTGCACACTAAGCCCAGAAGAGGATGTTTGATTACTTGGAGTGAAGCATCGAATTCTGGTCCTCTGCAAAGGCAGTGCAGAACCATCTCTCCAACCCCATGGAATCCTTGGCAGGAGATGTGATAAATGAGACAAAGGCCCCACCCTCATGGAGAGCTCATATTTTGGAGAAGGAAGTAGAGACAAATAAAATCAGATAAAAAAAGTCACTTTGCAGAGAAGTAAGGCAAAGTTGGTTAGAGAGTGAAGTAACTCGGGATCAGGTAGGAGAAAAGGCCGTGGGAAGAGCTGCAGGCAGCACTGAGGATCTGGCCAAAAGTGAAGAAGGAATGAAATGTTCTTCTGACCCACATAGGGATCCTCCCTATTCGTGGCACAAATCACAATAGCTTGGAGGCCCTCTCTGATTATGTGGAAAATTCCAACTTGGGCTCATAAAGTTCTCTACCTTGGTCCTTTCTGGCCACTGTTCTTGAAAGCCTGGGTGTCAGACATACTGTTGGACATAAACAGCCTCGTGGTTAGACCTCTGGCCTTTCCCTAATGATGGGAAGTTGCCTGAGTAAGAAAGCTGGTGTCTAGGAAAACACAGCTCATGTGTAGAGGTGGCTCTGGAAGAAAAAGCAGGGAGACTAGGGTTCCCCAGCCTTGGGGAAACAGGTATCACGCTAGAGGGAGACCCCTGTCACTTGTCTAGTACCCTCTGTGTGCTAGAGTGATGTTTAGCAGGGGCCAGCACGACCAGGGCCAATGAAAACCCAGCCCTGGCCCTGAGCACTCACTAATCTTAGAGTTTAGCGGGCATTTAATAGCAAGGTAGGCGTTTGGATGCCATTCCAAGAGCTCTAGGAGGCATTTGAGTCACCCAGGAGGCCCTTTGCGATGAGTTACAGCAAACTTTGCCCACGCCAGCTTGTGCAGTAAAGAGTTTATGAGCTCCCTATAACTAGGATTCAAAGATGGGGAGGCTTCTGATGTTGCACCCTTGAGGGCTCCTGCCAGTGAGCCAAGGATGCTTTGGCTCCACCCTCCTGCAGACAGATGCATTCCATCCCTCATTCCAGTTTACCTCCAGATCACAACGTGGATGCCAACAGGCATGGAAGCCATGTTTTTTTCTTTTCTGAAAGCCATGTTTTCTTATTCATGTGGTCATGTGATTGAGAGCAAGAACATCATCCCCTCCACCTGAAAAGTCAAGCTGGGGCCCAACTGAGGGCCTTTCCCCACATCCACCTAACCTCAGTGACCGAGAGCATGCAAAAATCAGAATGCCAATCCCAGTAATGGAGCCAAGGGCGTCAGCAGAATTTGTGAACTTGGCTCATCTCCAGAGGTAGTGATAGGCCAGATGGAGAATAGGAGGATGGACACTGGAAAGCAGCAATAATGCCCACTGCAGGTAAAAGATAGATATGACTGGAATTACATGTTTCAAGGGGAATCCCCTAGAGAGACTGTTGGATGAAGCATACAAGGAAAAGGACTCTTTAGTTACTCAGGGGAAAGGCAGTAGTGGCTGGATTGGGGTAGGATTAAGGGTCCTGGGTAACAAAATAAAAAAGGGTTAGATGTAAACCTATCTCTGACATCAGCTCCCTGACCAGTGGCAGTCCTTCAACTTCTCTGTGGATTGTTTTGAAATTGGAAATTAGAGATAGAAATTCTTAAGGCTCAAGATTAGAGAGGAGCCAGTAGATGTGCCCCCAGCACAAGGTGTTATTACTACTCACTGTAGCGTTTAAGGGCCTCCATCTTTCATGTCCCCATGGTACTCGGTGGTAGATGAGTGCTCTTTCTACCATGGGCAAAGCTCTCCAGAACCGGAAACCCATTTTTCTACAGCCAGTTTTGAAATCTTTGTTTTTTTTTTGTTCCCAGGGAATTTTGTTCCTGGTCCCATCAGTCAATGTCTAGACTTTGACCAGTACAGGGGACAGTTTGTTGTATTTTCAGTTCACAAATATTGACAGAAGAATGGTTAGCTCAATACATTTGTATGACTAAGAAAACACACACACACACACACACACACACACACACACACACACACACACACACACTTGCTCAAAATTCCAGGAACTTTCTGTTGAACGGAGGTGTTTCCCACTCTCCAAGCCCTCTTGCCAACCAGAGTCCTGGACCCAGGAAACCCCCCTGCTAATCACTGTCACGAAAAGTGATGTCAACTGACTCAGAGAAGCCAATGCCTTCTCAAACAATAATGATTTTGTACACGACAAGGAGTCCTTCAGTCCTCAAGAGACATAATTTCCTCACCAAAAGGAGTCCATATTAAGCAGAGATGTTGTTGAAGATGTGTGTGGGAGGGCCCGGAAGGGGAGAATGTTCTGGGGCTGTGATTCTTCTTCTTCTACTTCAGGCTTTAGTTAGGTTTCAACCAGGATGATGAGAGTATTTGCTATTGACCATTGCTTTGACTTTAGTTTGAATATCATCTCTATCTTCACTAGGTGGAGATCGGGAAAACACTCATTCTTTCATCCATCTCTCCATCTTCCCCTCTCTTTCGTACTGGGGACTGAACCTGGGGCCTTACGCACGTGAAGCAGTCACTCTGTTACTGATCTATACCCTCAGCCCTCTTCTCGCTTTTATTTTCACATCAGGTTTCATTGAGTTTCTGGCCTTGAATTTGCAATCTTCCTGCCTCAGCCTCACTACTTAGCTTTGATTACAGGCACATACCACCAGGCCCATCTGTGCATTCCTTCAAGTAGCCCAAACAATGAATAAAAGCTATAAAACGTACTCCTCTTGCGCTAGCCGGACTGGCCAGCAGTAACGACACAGGATCCTTCTGCACACATTTATTGGGAGAGCTTGATTGCAGAGGCGAAGAGACCCCGAACCCAGAACTGGTGCTGCTTTTATAGGCCTAGGAGTGGCGTGTCTCACACCCGGATTGGTTATGCACTGTGCCTCATTTGCATGTTCCTCATCTGATTGGCTACTCTCTCTCTCTCTCTCTCTCTCTGTACCTCACAGAGCCTCATTATCATACCTCATTTGCATGTATCACATCTGATTGGTTATACTCTCAAAGCCTCATTATCATGCCCGGGCCAGGCAGTGTCTTTGCAAAAAACTTTACTGCATATGTACACATTGTTTGTTTGTCCAAACTTATGCGTGGTGGCCAGCAGTAGTCAGTGCCACTCTACAACAGCACATGTGGCTTCCCACATACTCCTAAAGGTCTCTATCTTGTGATGGATACATGGAGGTGGACGGTAATAGCATATACTTCATGGGGGAAATGCAAGGATGGGGTTATGAGAGCATAGATGGGTGTAGCCAACTCCACATTTGCTTGAGGTGAAGAGGGGAAGGGAATCATAGCTTGCTTCTAGGAGCAGCTTAGGAGCCTAACACTTCTGGGATGAATCTGGAGAAAGAGGCTTTAGCCTGTAGGAGAAGAGTATGGTTAGCAGGGATGTGGTATCCAAGGTAGAAGAATGACCTTCCGAGTTCCAGAGACAAACATGGAGTCTGACAAGGAGCAAGGGCAGGACAGGCATCTGAGGGCTGGATACTGAAGGCCCTGAAGCCCATCAGATGACTATGAAGACAGGAGAGCCAAGCAAGGAACTGGAACAGGAGAAAGGCATGAGTTCCTCCCCTGCCCCCATGAGTTTCATAGCAATATTAGTTGTTACCAAAGGACAGGACTGGAGCAGGGCAGGTTGTGGAGCAGAGACAAGCATCCAATGTCTTCCCATAATGCAGTTGAGAGATGGCAGCAGCTCCAACCAAGGCTTGGTGGTGCAGAGACGTACATACTGAGGGAACTGAAGATGAGAGATGCCCTGTTTGATCTCAGCGAAAGAAGAGAATGTTCTGTGTCTGGTGCTCTGGTAGCTTTATTCTCTCTCTCTCTCACACCCCCCCCCCCCTCACCCCCAAGGCCATATTGCATGTGTGTGTGTGTGTGTGTGTGTGTGCGCACATGCTCTCGAGTGTGTTATTTTATTTGTGAATTTCATGTATGAGTACTGTATTTACATAATTTCCACCCCTCTCTGTCCCCCTTCCAACTCCCCTGCCCTAACTCACCCTCAAGTTCCTGACGGATTCTTTAGTTGTTGTCCCATACACACACATACATGTGTACACAATATGCAACCTACTGAGTCCATGTAGTGTTGCTGGTAGCTACACATACATAGGGCTGACCACTTGGGACTGCATAACCTGCCAGTGAGCTGGTTTCTGGAGAGAGCTGATTCCCCCAGTAGCTACTGATGGCCTATAGTGCTTCATCTAGGGTCGAGGCCTTGTGAGGCTTCCTGGTTTGAGCTTTGCACGTCAATTGGTCTGATCATTAGTCAAGATTTGTTTGGGTAGCCATATTGCTGAGTTTTCATGGGCCCAGCTGATCCTGAGATGTAAGTAATTTGTACAAATGGCAACAGCAGGATTCAAACCCAGGTCTATCTGTCTCCAAACCTAAAAACAGTGCCATCCAGACTTCCACCGTTGCTTCAACCTGCGTGTCTAAGTCAATTCCAACAAGTTTTTGCTTCTCATGTTTAAATCAAGGTCCTCCATGTTTTACCTATTCTGAAGCGTTTAGAGTGTCACTATGTAGCCCTGGGTAGACTAGACAAGACTGGCCTGGAACTCACAGAGACACCTCTGCCTCCCAAAGATATGATTAAAGATATGAGCCACCATGGCCAGAAATTCTGAAGGATCGAAGTGAAGCAAAAACGTAGACAGAAAAAAGTCACTGGGTTTATAGTCAACATGTACCTCCGTCTGCCAAAATCCCAGCCACCTCCTCTCTGGGATTTTACTTTTGTTCTTTTAGCATCTTAATACATTATCGATTGATTGATTGGGTGGTTGGTTGATTGATTGTGGAGGCATGTGTGCAGTGAGCTGTGGCATTCATGTGGCGGTTAAAGGACAACTTGAGGTGTCAGTTCTCTCCTTCCACCATGTATATTCCAGAGACCACACTCCGGTTGTCAGTGACTCTGCCCACTGAACCATCTCGCGGGCCCTATAAAGGTCAAAGTTATAAGGCAGCCTTTCTCAGTACCTTTTTCCTCAATTGCCTGTTTAATAGCTTTAGTTTATCATTGCCTCCCACTAGCTTGCAAGCGTCTTAAGAGCACAGATAGTTTCTTAGAACTGTAATAGTCTCAGTACTTAGTTGGGGGATAATAAACATTAATTAGATTTTGGCTGCATGATTGAAAAGTGCAGGATTGCATGAATCACAATGATGGCTCTGTTTGATTTGCTATTAAGTGCTTATTGAGATGGCGCTTAATATATGAGTGTTATCTCACTCCAACTTTGTTTTGTTTATTTTGACAATTGAACCCAGAGTCCTACACACGCTAAGCACATGCCCTGCACATGCTAAGCACATGCCCTGCACATGGTAAGCACACGCCCTGCCCTTCAGCCACATGCACAGCCATGCACATTGCCCCTTTCTGTAACAGCGTTCTTTCTCCTTTCATCCTGTGAGATCATGAAGACTCCGAGTGCCTCCCCTCTCGCCCCCCGGGAGACAAGAGCCTGTGTGACTCAACAGAGTGCTCCTTAGCCGATCCCTCCAGGTCCCTTGGCACAGATTATATTCTCCTTCCATCCTGCTTTAATCACCAGAGCCCCCAGTCCTCATCAAGCTCCCCGCCCTGTCTCAAACCAGTGCTTAAATGACACCAGTCTCTCAGAAGAAACAATGTAATTTTTCTGACCCTGGCTCACTCCTGCCTTTACAAATGTGAGATACTCAACAGGATCTTAGCAAGCTGTATCAGAAGACAGAACTGTACAACAAAGGCTGTGGACAATTGTGTTCCCATTTCCCTGCCTTTTTTTTTTTTTTTTTTTTTTTTGTGCTTTGTGGAATTGCTCTCCCAAAATATTCCCAATGCTTTATTTACTTAGACTTCAGGTTTATTTTGGGCTGAACTTTCCTGGAGCTGCGTCTTAGGATGTGCTTCGTATCCTGCTGCATTGCCATGTGACTTCAGCTCATCCAGGGAGGACCCGGGGCCCAGAGGATGTCAACCTCCTCTCTGTGCAGCCGAGACAGAGATGACCAACTCAACAGCTCAGCTGGAAATGTGTCCCAGAGGAAAGCCTTTGTGTCCTAGTCACCAAAACTATGCACAATAGCAGACACAAACCTTGTCAACTTTATCAGTTCTGTGTGCCAGGGACTCTGACGTGGCACAGTTTCCAGTGTCTTAGTGATCTGTGACTATAAGTAACTCAGACACTGAAAGACTCAAGTGGCCAGCCAGTGCTGGGAATTTTCTCATGTCAGGAAATTTTGGTGGTGAGGCATGCTAGACGCTTAGCAACTGGAGCACTGCGGGGAAGAAAGTCAGCCAGGCAGGAAGGGAGTGTGGGAACAGACAGGAAGATGACATGCGGCATGCTTTCGTGCTGGACAGCTCTATGTGGAGTCCCTCCTCCTCATAGCCTCAGTTTCCTAACTGGCAAACAGAGGTGATGAGAGCAGGGCACACAGCATGGGCTCTGGGTGCCAAGTCTCATGCCCTTCCCAACCCGTGTCTAGGGGAGGTGAACTGAGGCTTACCCAGTCTGTGCTGGGTCTACTTTGTGGATCTGAGGATGTTAGTGAACCATCAAAGCTGGGACTTGGAGTTCAAGGACTCTAAGGATATTGGAAAAGGACCACTCAGAGTTAGCAGCTCATTCAAGCATTCTGGATTCACACTGGGTCATAGTGTAATGTAGTGTAATGAAGTGCTGGGGGTCTCCAGAAGAACCCAGGGTATACCCGTGAGTCCATTACTGAACTAGCAAGTTTACAACTCCTAAGGTGCTATTTGCACTTTTTCTTTTTGGCAGTGGGTAGGGAAGCAGGGGATGGGGAGAAAGGGGTAGAATGGGGGAGAAGAAGGGGCAGTCAAAAGCAATCAAAGATAAAACCACTGTTTTATTTTGAATCAAAGTTGTGATCCTGTCCTGGAGAGATAGTTTAAGGGTGTGTTCTGCTCTACCGAGAGCCCCAGCTTGGCTCCCAGCACCCATGTAGGGCCATCCCAACCATCTGTAACTACAATTCAAGGTGATCTGGTACCCTCTACTGGACTCTGTGGGCACCTGTAGTCACGTGAGCACAAACCCACATGCACACAGAAATTTTATGTATTATTTTAAAAAAATCCTTAAAAAAATGTACTGGTAGAAAAATGTCTCTAGACGGAACACTTCATATGCTATCACTGCCTTTCAACTCCTGAACTGTGCAACAATCTCTGTGACAAAATAGCTATGACCTGGAAAGTGTCCTTTGAAGGACAGTGGCAGTCTGATGACAAAAGCTGAGCAGAGTGTTTGAGGTGGGAGCTGAACTACATGACTTTATCTGAGTGCCATTTTCCCTTGGCTTGGAAATGGCTTGGAGTGGCTTGGAGCTAGCTACAACACTGTGCTTATTGATCCTTGGGTAGTTGGCGGGGGGGGGGGCAGCGGGGGAGGGAGGCGGGAGAGAAGGAGGGAGGGAGGGAGGGAGGAAGGGAGGGAGGGAGGGAGGGAGAGGAGAGTCTTCTGAAGGCTCCTATGTGAAAGGTTTGGTCCCCAGCCTATGCACTATTGGAAGGCAATGGTACCCTCAAGAGGTGGGACTTAGCAGGGGTCTTACCGTCACTGGACACACTTGACAAGGATATAAGATCACAAGCCCTCTTCTCCCCCTCTTTTCTCAGCTGGGGTACATGTCTCGTCCCACCATGATAATGTGGCCTCTCCACAGACCTAAAGATAATGGAACTCTTAGATCGTAAACTAAAACTTGCAAGATTTTGTGTCCAAATAATCATTTTGTTACTGCCTAATGATTTATAGCAAATTTTCACTATAGTGATGGAAAATTACCATAAAAGACCAAAACGGGGTTGGATGCTTTTCTCCAGCTTTTTTATAAGATTGCCAATGCCCTCTAAAGGCTTAGCTGCTTAATGCTGAAGCATCCGGAGGCTAAGTTTCAACACGAACTTTGGAAGGGACACAAACATGCAAACCACAGCTATCAGTTTCAGATTCCACTCTGCAGCAAGCTTTTAAGAAACCAGCACTTGTCACATTTTGGTGGACTATCCAAGGGGAATATTTGCACGTAGGAGTAGTCCACTCACACCCCTCCCTTTCCTATTCCGGTTCTGTGTGAGGCCAAACTTTTTCACACAGTTCAACCAAATAACAAATCCCTATGGACAGAATTAACATGAGATACCAGAATCTGTTTTGCTTGCTGGTTAGTCGGATCCTGGGCAGGGGATATATAGACTTCAGTGGTAGAGCACTTGCTCAAAATGTGCAAGGCTCTGAGTTCAATCTGTATTACTATAAGAAAGAAAAAGAAAAAATAGTCAGATGTTGAAGATATCTGTAAACACGTGAGACGATGCAATCTTTCTTAAGAATTTTTATGTAGTTTTTAAATGTATAACTATCATTTAGATTGACATGTAATAGATTAGTCATGTATAATTTAATTAATATATAATCTTTCTAAATTATAATTTATAATATAGTAAGCATTACTAGATACGACACATTCTTTGGAATAATCAGGCTTTGTTTCATTATGTTTTAAATTTATTACATGCATGTACGTATGTATGTTTGTATGCATGTATGTACGTTCCTCAAAGCATGTGTGGAGGCCAGAAGACAAATTACAGGTCTTGGTTTTCTCCTTCTACTTGTGGGTCCTGGGGACAAACTCAGGTCATGCGGCTGGGTGACAAGCACCTTTACTCCCCGACCGTCTTGAAATCTCACTTTTAAAAAAGGTTCGTTTTTATTTTATGCGTATGACACTTTTCCTGCATATATGTAAGTGCACTTTGTGTGTGCCTGACACTCGTGGAGGTCTCAAGTTGCCACCAGATGCCCTGGACCTGGAGTTAGGGATGGTGTGAAGACATAAAGATTCTGGGAACTGAACTCTACTCCTCTGCAAGAGCAGCACAGGCCCTCAACCACGGAGCCACCTGCCTCTCCAGCTCCATGCTTTTTCCATGCTTTTTGTGTCCCAGTCGCATGTAGCCTAGGCTGGCTTTGAATTCACCATATGCCTAAGGCTAGCCTTAGGCTTCCAGCCTTACCTCCAAGTGCTGGAATTGCGGGTGTGCACCACCACATTGGGCTTTTAGGTTATTTTGAAGAGCACAAAATTTCATTCCAAATATAGTTTTGGTTATTTACAGCTTGTGCTTAGACAAATTACCTTTTCTGTGCTCCACTTCCTTCACTTGTTAAACAGAGATTATTTTACTCAAGCTCTTGAGACAGGTTATGAAGACCAAATGGAGATTCATGTCTATGAAGTGTTGAGAACAGCTGCTGGCCTCTTGCAAGCCTGTATTGGTCGTACAGTGCATTGGTTATAATAATACAGCAGAATCACGTGATGACCTGCTTCCTCCAGGCTGAGAGGCTGCCAAAGCCGGGCCTCCGTGTGTTTCCTCTCTGGTTTCTAACACTTCACGAAATATTTACTAGGCAGTCAGAAAATTTGGTAAATGAGTTAGAAGCTGGGAAAAGGCACAGCAACTTCTAGCTGGGTTTCTGATAGAGAATCAGATTTATGGATGAGGAGGTCTAATTCCAAAGACTGAGTCTGTAAGGTGGGGCGGAGTGTGACAGAGGTGTGGAAGCTGCGGGCAGGAAGTGGTTTGAGGTATGTGGGGAGAGAGAGGAGAGCCCTGGGTGGTTGCGGTAAGTTTTAATGGGGGGTGTGTTCCATCAACCCTGTGATACCCATTATCTAATGGGGTGGTGCGACAGGCTGCGTGGGCACAAGGGTAGAGACCGGCTCCACCTACCGGTGGGGTTGGGTAACACAACTGGCCTTTTTTACCTTGACTTGTAGTGGGGGATGTCTGTCTGTCTCTTTAGATCTGATCTAAAGTTACTAAGATAGGGGTGTTTAACACAAGTCTCTGATAGTTGTTTTCACTGTTGGATATTGAAACTAGGGGCACTGTGTATGCTTGGAAGTGCTCTACCACTGAGCCACACCCCCAGCTCCTCTACAGATTTTTCAGATCTACATTCTACACGAATAGGGTCGCATTCAGCCGTCACACGTGTAGACTCTCACGCCGAAGTGATTTTGAACATGTAGGAAGGAAAGAGAAAGCATTATTCAGGGTGTGCTCTGGGCCACGCTGCGGTTATGCTTCACCCTGTAAGTGCCCCAACCACCTTGTAAGAAAAGGAATTTCTCAATCCAGGCTTGGGCATATGTAGTGTCTAAAGGATCGGTGGCCTAACTGGGATTTGAATTCACATCTGGGCAAATATCACACAGGCTACCCTTGGAAAAACAAACTATTCTATTTGTTATTATTTACATAATGTACACTTAGTGTGCACAAATGAGAAGCATTTTTTATTAGATATTTTCTTTATTTACATTTCAAATGTTATCCCCTTCCCTAGTTCCCCTCAGAAAATTCTCTATCTCCTCCCCCTCCGCCTGCTCCCCAACCTACCCACTCCTGCTTCTTGGCCCTAGCATTCCCCTATACTGGGGCATAGAGCCTTCACAGGACCAAGGGCCTCTCCTCCCATTGATGGCTGACTAGGCCATCCTCTGCTACATATGCAGCTAGAGCCATGAGACCCACCATGTGTTTTCTTTGATTGGTGGTTTAGTTCCAAGAAGCTCTGGAGGTACTGGTTAGTTCATATTGTTGTTCCTCCTATGGGGCTGCAAACCCCTTTAGCTCTTTGGGTACTTTCTCTAGCTCTTTCGTTGGGGACCCTGTGCTCTGTCCAATGGATGGCTGTGAGCATCCACTTCTGTATTTGCCAGGAGAAACTTTTTTAAAAAAAGACAAAAACACCCCCCCCCCAAAAAAAAACTGAGGAGCAGGTGAAAAGGGAAAGGTACCCATACATTCACCCACTCAGACACAAGACCATGCTAACAATGTCTGGCCTTTTGCAGCATCTCCTTCAGAATTTTCTAGGCATAGTTTTGCAGCCAACATTCTTGTCCAACAATGTATCAGGAATCGTTTTTTGTTATATGAACCATACTGTTTATTTACCAATCTTATCTTTTAAATATTTAGTTTACATGTAGCTTTTCACTAATATAAAAAAATTACAATAAACATTTTTGAGGTTTGATCTTTGAGTATGGCTTATTTCCTTAGGAGAAAATCCTGCAAAAATTGGATTGATGATAAAATGCAGTTTAACTCTAAAGACATTTCAGATTAATGTATTGTCAAACCGTCACCCCCCGCCAGGGATGCTGCAAATTACTTTTTAAATGCCAGAGTTGAACCCAAGCACACAGCAGGCAAATGCTCTACCACTGAGCAACATCCCCAAGCCAAGTTATAACATTTTAAATTCTTACCAGCAGTGCAAATAATCCTGATTTTGTATCCCTGCCAACCTGTTTATTGTTATTAAATCCATGCACTTTATATTTTACCTTCTTATTTCTTGGATCCAGTTCATGTAATGGACTGTGCTGACATATGGAAACTCATGACCTGTTAGTTCTCCAAGGTGACCATCTGCATTTCTGGTCTGAGATGGGCTGGAAACCTGGCCAGTGGGCCTTGTAGGTCTGCGTTTGACTAGGCAGTGGGTACTTATCCACAGGTTTTGGTTAGAATGGCCCAACAGAGGGCCATTTCTTAGGCTATACCTGACGAAGTGTCTTCCAGGGACTGGGCTGAGAAGGTTAGTCAGAAAGCTGGTGCCAGCAAGCCCACCAGCAGTTGTCCTGTCTTCTGTGGTAGTAGCTCCAGGAAGAATTGTGAGAGAAACAGAGTTGAAATGTCAAAAAAAAAAAGCACTTGTAGTGAGTCATGTTTGATTCAAAGATCTGAAGCAGTTCAGCTGCCAGAGTCTCCTGGTTTGATGCATCTCCCCTGCTGAACTCTTCATAATGGACTTTAGACTTAAAACAGCTTTGTGAGTAGGCGTACTTAGCAGAGGGACTCAGGGGTAGACTATGCACATAAGATTGAAGGGCTCTCAGAAGCTAACTCACTAGCGTGTGAACCAAGGTTGCAGGGACTCTTTCACAAGCACACACTTGATCTTTCCCTGAAAGTAGATGGACCTACTGAAACCAAGAGGTAGACTATATGGTAAGCGTGGAATAATGCAAATGAAGAAAGAAGGATAGAAAGAACATTTAATGACACTGGCATTAGACATCTCAACCACCATATGTTAGGGACAGTTCTATAAGTTGGCTGGATATACTACTAGGTATTAAGTGATATCTTCTATATGCCTAGTGCATCCGGGTTGGGACTTGTGACCTGTTCTTCAAAAGACCATGATTAGCCAACTCATGGGTAGGAAGAATCATCTCTCTCTAGAAATACCAACAGCCAATTGAAAAAATACAGGTTTCTCTGCCTGGGAGTCCCTCTCTGTTCCCCCAAGATTTGCCTCTGCTCTAATCCACTGATCTGAAAGGGCAGGTGGAATGCAGCCGTGGCACTTTGGAGTTATTTCTGATGTCTTCTTTTTGTCTCTTAGCATTCCCACTCAGCCAGCTGAGAGCTTTTGGGGTGGAGCTGAGAGTCTAGGCTTAACAAGATTGAAAGCCTAATTCAAGAAGAGCTGGAGACAGGGCAGGATGCTGAAGTACTTCTGATAGAGCACCATGTACCCTGTGTTGAAGCTGGGAGCACCACTGGGTGGCCCAGAATCTCAACTGACTCTTTCTCCAAATTCTAGCTGCTTATTATCAGGGCTTCTCCATATCCTATATCCAAATATAAATAAAGTGTGAGAAGGTCACATTTCCAGAACTAGAAGGCTTTTGTGGTAGTAGACTGACAAGGAGTGAAGCTGAGCCCTGTCCACGATTTCCTGTCTGCTGGATGGTCTCTCGTCTGTGAATTTCTTATGCATCATCTACCTGGTTTATGAAATACCTGCAGGCAGCTAACTTTCAAAACAATAAGATGACATACATTTCCAGCAAGCCATGTGGTAAAGAGAAACTAGGAAAGAAGGAAAATAGCCATGGGCATGCCAGGAAAGCATTTCAAACATGCTATCAGTCTTCACACTAGCACAAGTTTTTCTAGCCATCAAGAACAGATGTGTTGGGCTGGAGAGATGGTTCAGCTGTTAAGAGCAAGCACTGACTGCTCTTCCAGAGGTCCTGAGTTCAATTCCCAGCAACAACATGGTAGCTCACAAATGTCTGTCATGGGATCTGATGTCCTCTTCTGGTGTGTCTAAAGACAGCTACAGTATACTCATATTAAAAACAACAACAACAACAACAACCAAAACCAAAACCAGATGTGTTGTGTGAAAACTCCTCTTCCAAACCCACTCCACGTAACTATTCTTCCCTAAGCTGACTCTCTTCATTATTGAAGTCATAAAACTCCATCCTCCAAAACTTGAGGTTACTAGAGGTAGAGACTGGAGTATATGATTGTTTTATGTTGGAAGCTTGAGACTTCCAGGGTTGCTTGGGAATCAGAGATAGCTGGGTTCCACCCATGATCTATATGGAAGCTGTAAGATCTTGGAAAGTTGTGAAGCTTCAAGACCTCAGTAAGTTGTTGAGAAGATTCAAGGGAGAATTGTGGCTTTTATGGGAGAGGAACCTGGGGGCCAGGAAAGGTGTAATCTATCTGGTCTTTTACTTGTTAAACATCTGACAGATCTATTATCTGCTCAAGTATATAGACTCGTGGCAAAGAAGGCTTAGAAGAAATAATGACTTGCCAAATACCCATAGTCTTGCAAATGCCTGATAACTTTTTCTCTTGCTGACTTGATTCTTTGACTCCACACACCATTCAACTTGTTGCTGGAGATGTTTGCTTTCATAAGGAGTCAAGTAAAAGGAGATGTCATCTGGTGACGAAGGCAAGCAATTACCTGTATGTCCACAGGCTAGATCTGACCTTTGCTTCCTGGGTCCTCTCTGGGTGGTGTTGAGCCCAGATGCCTTACTGCAGTGAACCTTGAGATGAATTTGCAGCCAAAGTCTAAGGGGATGCAGCTGAGGACCCAGCATTGCTGAGCAGCAGAGGGTCCCTCATTCTTGGAAGAAATCCTGGAACCCTTTCTATGGAACCTTCTGGAAGGGAGGGAAGTGGAAGGGAAGCCAGACTGCAGGAGAGTGTATTGTGGAACAGGGGGAAGACCTGTGTGTATGTGTGTGTGTGTGTGTGTGTGTGTGTGTGTGTGTGTGTGTGTGTGTGCAACAGTGTGAGAAACCCTGTGTGATATGGGTAGGTTTGGTGCTAGGGTGGCCTCTAGGGCAAGTGAAGTTCCTTCGGAAATAGATACACATTCGAGCTCAGGATCTCTCGGGGCTGGTGAGTGTGTGGGTTCAAATTAGGGAGGTATTAAGGCTTTGGGTTCTCAATAGCTGCTAGCTATTTTCCACTTGCATGGAATACAGGCTGGATTTTCAGGAATGCTGTCTGGTACTGTGTCCTGGCACACGGTGCCAGGGGTACTGAAAGCCTGATTTGAATATAGGAAGACCTAGGAAGGAGCTGATGGAACAGGTTTTGTGAAGTGGCATACATTTAAACCAGCTACCTTGAAACTTCTAAAAGCTTTTTTTTTTTTTTTTTTTTTTTTTTTTTTTGTCTTCATGGTGCAGAGGTTTCCAGCTATGCACCTTAGTAAAGGCCATTTGTGAATCTTCATTTTATCTGAAGTGAGGATGGGTGGAGCTCACTTTGACCCACAGTTTGTATCTTCTTTGAGACAACCAGGCTTTTCAGCTTTGATGACTCTCTTTGCCTCTTGCTATCAAGGCCCCTGAATATCCCCAAGTCTCTGTGACAGACTGATCTTTACACAATTTCTCCTTGTAGTGATGAGGGGCAAACTCAGGCCTTTGTGTATGCCAGGCAACCATGTTACCGCTGGGCTACGCACTAGCTCTTCATCTTATTCTAAAAAGGGGGCATCATTACTTAGGGGTTACCACAAAGATTAATGTTCCCTGTGGTTCAGATATTTACATGAGAGTTCTTTAGACTTAGGTGGCTGGTGTGCTCTGGGTTCTATGGAAGCAAACTGAAACCTAACTCAGTCTCTAATGGCTGGCTGGGCTTCTGCTACACTGTCTTGATTTTCCTTCTGTGAGACTCAAATAAAGTGATTATTTGAAATTTAATAAAATTGTTCTTCATTCTGCCTTTTTATTTACTCTCTTAATCTCTCTCTCTCCTCTCGCTAACGGAACCCCTAGAGCTGGGAACCTGGGGCTTTCTGCTTCGTGAACTGCTGCCTCCTCAAGTCCCTCATGTCCCTCTGTGCAGGGAGGAGGAAGAGATGGCTCAGTTGGTGAAGGGCTTGCCATTTTGAGGACTGGAGCTTGGATCTTCATGAAAAGTCAGGTGTAGCGCATACTTGTCATCTCAGCACTGGGAAGACAGTATACACACAGATCCAACACACTATGGGAAGGGGAAGCCCGCTGAGCCAAGAATCCTGACAGCAAAAAGGACCATCTCTTACTGAGTCACAGTAAACACAACATATACCAGTGGTAGACTTGTCCCTATGGAGCTAATCTCATGAATAATATCCCCAGCTGATGACATTAGCTACTGAAAGCAGCTGAATGAATCAGAGAGACCTCGCTAATTTACAATGCAAACTCTGCCTTCAGTTTAGTGGAGGAGATGGAAAACCAAGGTGCTTAGGCAATTCAGTGAAGTGGTCTCTCAGTTTACTAGGTCCAGCCCAGTCCCCCTCAAGGCTTAATCATCCTCCAACTCTCCTTGTTATAGACCAGTGCTCCTCTAACCATACCTGACAGTACTTTTTTCTCTCCTGACTCCATTTATAAGAATTTCTGTAAACAACCCATAGCTCAGAGCAATGGTCCAGCTTTTATTCAGGATAGCTCAAAGAAAGGAAACATCAATTCATCAATGATTGGAGCAGCATCTACTGGAAACACTTCCTTCTCAGAAATGGCAGCACAGAGCATCAGTAGTGCCGACTGGGAAGCCTCACTGAGTACCCAACCAGGTCAGTATCAATTTCAATCTGAATCGCATTACAGCAACTTCTGGCTTTTCTTCTTGCACCGTGGAGTGAAGATGGGCGAGGAGGTGGGTGGATGGGGTGGGTTTGCAAACGCATTAATGAATGTAATCTGTGCCTTTTCTCTGACCCAGCCTGGCCAGCTGCATTGGGCTGACATTCCACATTCCGTTGTTCTCCTTCTAAGAAAACAGAACTGGCTCTATTTAGCCCCAGGAATCTTCTGTGTAGGCTTCTTTAGGGGAGAATTTGCAAACCAGATGGACTGACTGTTTACTGTGTCTCCTCTAGTTCAAGGGAAATAATATTATTTCTGAAGGCCATTAGCACCGAGATGGGTATGCTTTCTTGGCCATTGTCCACTTGGATTATGGCCTGTATGCTTGTTCAATAGAGCATTTCTCATTTCTTACCTATTTGTATGCACATTTCAGGCATACCAGCCATAGAATGCTCAGTGGTGGGGCTGACCTTTCAAGTGCATTCCCTACAGTTGCCCTTCTTTGGCCACTTCTATGTACCAGTGGTGAGGCTCTGTGCACTCCTTTGCATCACTATGATGATGGCAGCTGATAAGACCAAGGACAGGAGCATGAATCCCAAGACATTCAGCCTCAGGATGTGTGGGATCGGTGGGAGGGTGGGACTAGTTTTCCTTTGGGCCATTGGCTTAAAATAATATAATGTTAGTAAATGCTTTTAGTCATGTTGTCAGCAATGGACAGAAAGGGAGGTTCAGCAGCATGGTAAAGGAAATGGAGAAGGAAACAAATTGCAGAGAGAAACAGATAGAAGCTACGATTAGAAAGCTGACTTTGGGGCTACTGAGATGGTTCAGTGGTTAAGAACGCTTACTCTTCTTGCAGAAGATCCATGTCCAGCTTCCAGCACCCACATCAGGTGTCTCACAACTGCCTGTAACTCCAGTTCCAGAGCATCAGAAGCCCTTTGACCTTCTAGGGCACCTGCCTGCATGTGGTGCACATAAACACATGCAGGCACACACAAACACACACAAATAAATAAATCTTAGCGAGGATGGGAGGAAGCGCCATTTCTTGTTGAAAGCATTTCCAATTCAAAGCCAGGCTCACTCCTGTGCTTGGCACTCATTGCTGGAGATGACTGAGTCCCTGTAGAACACGAATGCCTGGACATAGATTCCGGACCGCATCTCCGTTCTTCTGATTGAGTAAAAATTTGTACTTCTCACAAGTTCTCCAAAGAAGATGATAATGCAGAAGGTCACACTTGAAGAAGTATTTGGCTAGCTTCCAGGGCATTTTATCATCTGCGGGGTATGTCCTAAACATAAATACCCCCGGTCTTGTTATGTTTCCCTTTTTTGTGTGTTTCAGTTCAAGCTCCAACATTCTTATCATAAAATGTTCTGTCTTCTCTGCCCCCTGCAAATAACCCTGTTGGTGTCTATTAACTGCAGTTGAGAGTCCTCTTGGATACTACAGGCAGCTATGTCGAACCTGGGATGCACAAGTCAGCGGTGTGGTTCTGGGGACAGAGCACTCCCTGTAGGGGCTTCTTCAGTGGAGGAAGGGAGAATTGTTATGCTCATCACTTACTGGAAATGTAAGAAATGGACATTTGAGAACTATTAGTTTTGTTTTCACTTCTGTGGACTTTTTTGGACTGAAGAGGCGTATCATTCGCACAGGTTCGTAGAAACATAGCCTGAGATTGAAAACAAAAATAACGACAACAAAAAATTCCCACCCCAAAGCCAAAACAACAACAACAAAAACACTACCACCACCAACAATGCCAGGGTTTCAACCCACATTATCAGCCTTACTTAGCTCATGGCTTACCTAGTCAGTCTGCCTATACCTCAGCCCTGGGGTTGCCTTCTGACTGTGTACCTGGGAATGTGACCGAAAATATCTGAAATTCACTTCGATCCCTTAGGTTTTTTGCCAACTTTAGACACCATGCATTTGGGTTCATCCGAGAACCGAATGAGGGAGTCAACTGGCACAACTCTTAGGAAGGAAAAACCACAGGCTTCCGTCTGCTAATTCACAAAGTCACACAGCCATCCATCTATCCACATGACGTCAATGAGATACGACTTTCTTTTTATGTCATGCTCAATGCTATGCTTTTATATATAAGACCTGTGTTCCTTTTCATCTGCCCAAACACTTAACTGGCAACAATTGAGCATAAATGGATAGAAAATGGTCTGGGTGTGATAACCAAGTCAGGAGGTCTGTGTTGTTGGAGCAACGGGTTCAGAAGCATCAGCAAGTCTAAGGCATGATAAGACTAACTGGCAATATCTGCTTTGGTTCCCACAGCATGCCCCCACGTGATGGACAGGAGTGGGAGGTTTGCCAGGCCTTCTCAGTTCTTTGGGCCACATTTGAGCCACTTGTGGATGGATGACCCTCTAGTAAATTGATCTATTTGCCAAAGCTGTTCCCGCTGTTCATTCTCAATCAAGGGGTGGGCTGCTTAGCTCCTTGTGTCTACAATCAGTCCAGAGTCTGCAACTACTCACCAGTCGAACCCCTCCAACCTCAAGTGACCTCCTTCTGGTACCCAGAAGGCCTGTCGAGCTTCTGGGTGGAGTTCTCACATCACAGGAGCTTCCAGCTAGATGGAGCAAGACCAGCCGGATCTTTCCCCTTTTAGGAAATCCATCCAATTGGAAGCTTCTTCAGACAGGGCTTTTAGGGGAGTGTGGGACCAGTGCTTCAGACGCAGAGGAGACAAGAATGTTCTGGAAGAGATGACAGCCAAGTAGTGGTTGTGTTAAATCCTGCATCATATTTGAAGGGTGGCTTTTTTTTTTTTTTTTTGGTTTGTTTGCGTCAATTACAAACTGCTTTAATGAAAGACACATTGTCTTTCTTATTCGCAGACCTTATATAAGAATAACAAAAATGAGGGCTGGTGAGATGGCTCAGTAAGTAAGAGCACTCACTGCTCTTCTGAAGGTCCTGAGTTCAAATCCCAGCAACCACATGGTGGCTCACAACCATCGTAACAAGATCTGAAGCCGTCTTCTGGAGTGTCTGAAGACAGCTACAGTGTACTTTCCATGTAATAAATAAATAAATAAATAAATAAATAAATAAAAGAAAGAAAGAATGAATGAATGAATAAATAAATCTTTAAAACAAAAACCAAAACAAAACAAAAAAAGAATAACAAAAATGATGACAGACATGGTGTATGAGTTAGAGAACATCGGAACTCAGTCTGACCCGTGCCACTACTCTCTGTGGTTTTTACTAAAGTTTTATTCCCATTTAATAGATGAGGACAGATTTGAGAAGGAATGAAGGGTTTCTCACCACTGAGCTTGTTTTTAGGCCCAGTTCCTAACTGTGGATTTTATGCTTGCTCTTTAAGAAGTAGGGACAACAGAGGTGCAGAGGAACAGGAACATTCTTGTCCCCGTGCATGCTGCATAGTAGGGATCACATAAAGCTAGCTTTCTGGGTTTTTGTTTTTTCGGGGGACAGAGTCTTACTAAGCAGCTCAAGTTGGAATCAAACTCACACTTCTATTTCTATTCTCTCAGGTTCTGGGATTACAGGCAAGTGTCACTACGCCTGGTCCACAAGCTCTCTTGCTTAGGTTCTTGGATAGGCTTTATTCACTGAACTCCCTTCATGCTGATACTTCCTCAATTGGGGGTCTTTAGAATGCAACATGATATCCCAAGCCAAGCAGCCACACAGAGATGCTGTGCTGGCTGAGCCAACATGAGAACTTCATGTCTCTGATGAGGTAGGTTCTTATTCTCAGTATATAATAGTGCATAGGCAACATTGCTTGCCTTGGTCAACTCTAGGGATCACAAAATCAGGTTCTGAGCCTGTGAGACAGCCAAGAAAGTCCAGTTTAGTAAAGGGATGAGGGAAACGCCCTCCTGGGTGGTCCTGGGGAGAGAGGAGCAGCTGCTGCTTTTGTCTGGCAATGCTTTTTCCACTTCAGGGACACAGGCCTGAATCGGAGCCATGGACATTCCTGGTCTTGCCTTAATTCTTGCTAGAGGCCGGTGGTACCAATACACACACACAGGAATTTTTGACAATTCTTGCCTAAAGCTATTTGCTGTTCATCTGGTCACCTTGAAACTATCACCTGGGGAGAGGAAGACAAGAATGTATAGGACACCATTTCTCCAACTAAGTAACTAATATTGTAGGAGAGACAGATTAAAGTTATGTTAGCAATTTTATAGGCTTGTGTGTGTGTGTGCTTTTCAAATGTATCAGTCAACATGTGAAACACACATACACACATGTATATATATACATATATATATATACATGTGTGTATATATATATATATATATATATATATATATATATGTATATATGTATATATATATGTTTTGCAGTTTATCTGTGAAAATATAAAACCATGGAATTTTGATAATTTAGGTGAGGTTCTATATAGCATAGAGTTAGAAAATGTCAGACTATAGATTTGAATTCCTGAGAAATAAAGTGCTGAAAAGGCTACCAGCAAAATCCTGACTAGATATAAATATATGGCATGGGGCATAAATCACCACTGGTCATTTAGTAATTTTTATTCATTTCCCAATAATGTCTTGGGAGCTCATTAGGTGAGGAATCCCATCTATGGCCTCACCGCCTTGAATGTGTCTCCTAATGAGGGTCTCGAGGCAATTAGAAGAAGAGTAACTTCCTCATTGGTGGAAGAGTGAGCTGAAAAAATTAATGAATCCCAATTTAAAATCCTGGTCTGATGAATTAATAAAGAGTTATAAGAACAATTTTTAATAGAAAAATATAATGGAAATTGTGCTTTTTCTGTCTCAGATAAAGCTGCAGACACAGACTGAACTGTTTTGGCTGGCATTTTATCAGCTCAAGACTAGTAACACTGCCTGTCTCTTTATCTTCATGAGCTCCGATTAACCAGTAACTACCAGTTCACAGAACTTCTCAGAAGTTCTGGGGATTGAATCTAAGGCATCAGCAAGCAATCTGCCACAGACACAGAACATTCTTAGCCCAGTTCATTGAACTTCAGTAATCAGGTCTCGGGCAATTACCACTGTGGGACTGGCAGTGAGCTGTGCTCTGGGGATGTAGAGACAAAACAAAACAAAACACCACCCTTATTATTTCAAGAAACTTGCCATCTCAGAAAGGGTGGCCTATCCGAATAAGTGTTTTAGAGCATTTCCTTTTAGATTAGAATGAAACGGTTTCATTGTGGACCACTCTAAGAAAGAGGAGTAGCCACTCAACCTTCAGAGGCTAGAACTGTTGGAGACACTCAGGGTGGGCCTCCTGGAAGATGACTGAGGCTGGGGAAGGCCTTGGCATAAGGAAAGCTCTTCCCAATGCAGTGAGGGGGCTGTCTTAGACCTGGGTCCTGGAGGAAGCAGGAAGCCTGGGAGGCCAACAAGAAGGAGATGGGAAACCTGACCCAGCTGCGAGGAAGATGGAGAGATTATTGGGAAGAGAAAAAAAACTATGTCGGGTTGCTGAAGAATATTAAAAACACAGTAACTTTGACTTAAGAAACGGGCGCTGCTAGATAAACCTCTTCTCTGGCCAGTCTCTTGGAAAGGACTCTGAAGGCACAGCTAACCAAACAACCATTGCTCCTGGCAAGGGCTTTCCACCAGGTGAATGGTTTGCCATATTTCCGATTCCAGGAACTGGCTGCAATAACACTTATGCAATGATAGAGTGCACAGGGCCCGCCTCCAGGCGCCTGGCTGCGGGAGAACTTGGCAAGCCTGGGCTCCTCTGCTGCTGAGTGGAAAGTCCAGCTTTCCTGCTTTGCCCGAACTTCCCTTGGATGGCGGGCTTTAGGGGAAGTCAGAGAAGGCTGTGTGGGCCGAGCCTGAGCTTTGGCAGGGAAGACCAGGAGGGTATGCAAGACGAGAGAGGATCATCCTTTAAACTTATTATGTATTAGTATTAGCAGCAGCAGCACTAGCAGCAGTAGTATTAGCATTAGATAAGCAGGACACATAGTATTTGTGAAAGTTCAGTTGCCTTCTGAAGGCTATGGACAGAGTGAGGACTTGGGAGCTAAAACAGTCTTCACAAAGACCTTAGGGAGGTCACCCAACATCTCCAACCCTCTGTGTCCTTGTGTGCACACTGGGAACCACACCTTACCAGTCTACGAGGCATAATGAACGACAGCAGCTAGGACCTTCCTCAGCATCGCAGTAAATGTTAGTTGGTGGCTAAAAGCAACACAGCTCTTTAATAACTGTCAAGTGGTTGGGGACAAAGGAAGGCAGAAGGCCATCCATCCTCTCAAAGGACAAGTAAGGAGTGCATCTGCTTCAACAAAGGCACACACACTTGATAGGCTAGGATGAGTCTTAGTTTCTGAATAGTTGCAGACCAAGTGTATGCGAATCAGCTCATTCTCAGAATAGGGGACTTTCCAATCCAAGGTATCCCGGTGGCTTAATGTGAGCTTGTTGCTGCTACTGCGTCTAATTCAGTGCTATTGCCTCGCCAAGAGCTCCTGTGAGGGAAAGAGATGCTTCATCTGTGTTCCTTCAGAACCTTTGGGCATCTTCCTTTTTTTTTTTTTTTTTTTTACAAAATCTGTTCATAACAGATTAGCCATGTCTATTCAGAACTGGAAGCAGCATAAATCACCACTGATAGACAGGAGAATAAATACTGTTCGGTATTATTTCATAACACTACCTCAGTACTAAATGGCATAAATTCTCAATTTCATGCAGTAAGAAAGAATAAAAAAAATCATAGATACGCTTTTAACTACCAAAAATTATTGAGGAAAATGAGACAGAAGATAAATTCAGTTTATAGATAGTCAAGGTCTGAAAGCCAAAGCTATGGTAACTAAAAATCCAGGTTGATGGCTAGCTGAGCCCTGAGTGCTGAAGGCAGAAACTTACGAGATGTTGTCAGTGATTCTGGGAGCATTTTGAAATTGAATGACATTGTAATTCTGGGTTCCAGCATGACATGATGGGGTATGTCTGTAAACCTAGAATGTGGGAAGCTGAGACAGGAGAATTTCCAGTTGGAGACAAATCTGGGCTATAGTCCAAACTGTGTGAAACATAAGAAAAGCTGGTTAGGAAAGGAAGGTCTTAACACTCACCAGATCATTTGTTTAAAATCTGTTCATTTTAATTTATGCAAACTGTTACCTCAGTGATGTGTGTTTCAATGCAATTCAAAGTATGTTCTCATAATGGAATATTTATCAGATATAAAAACAAGTTAGCTACTGACTGATTCATGCAACACCCACCATTGGGTTAAATCACCTACCAAGAGCAGGCAGTGGTTCGTAGCATTCACATGAATTTGTTTAATGAGCAAAATCCAACAAAGGTGCTGAAGTCTGATCATTGGCTGACTGGTTTTGGACAGTGTGAGGAGACTGAATAGAAAGGAGAGTGGCATATATTCCTAGGACAGTGGAGACTTTTCTCATCATTAAACTGATCTGTTTGCAGGCTCCCGTGTTTGTGTAGTCTGTGTAGATTATACATTTGTTGTTGAGGCAACTGGACTTGTAAATTAGCGTCACATCCTTTGCTTCTTTTAATTTACTTTTTATTATCTTATGTGTATGTATAGCCTGCACGTGTGTATGTATGCCACATGCAAGTCCCTTGTTTTATAGGTCAGGGAACCGTGGCTCCAGGGTATCACATGGTTCACCAAATTTGTATGCCTGGGGACCCCAATCTAGTTACCCAGATGTGACTTTCGGTCAGTTACTAGCTCTCTCTGAGGAGGTGTGTGTGCCCCTTCTTGCATACATGTAGGAAATGCCCTGTGGAGGACCCCTAGGGGCTGGGCAGTAGATGGGATTTTGTCACTGAGTGTGAACATCCTGTGACCGACCTGGCGTGGATGTTTTGTGCCTGGGTGCAACTGTGTGGGATAAATGCTCAGACGAGGAGGCTCCCTTGCTCTCCACCCTGGCTGTGTGGGAAGGAATTCTGGGTCACAACCACAGCCAGTAGAATACCAGCAACATGTTCTTCAGCGACGACGTGCGCCCACACAATCTACCAGCAAGCCCTTAGTCTTAGACAAAGGGTTCTATCGAGAATTAGCCAGGGACTTCCTCATGGCCATCCTGTGGCCTCTCCTCATCCTCCAGTCTCTTTGGCAGTACCCTGCACTGTTATGCAGGAACATCTGGGGTCCTGATCACACATGCTCTGTTCCAGTCAGAAACAAGCCTGTCTTTCCAGCTAGCTAGGATGCAAGCTAATTTAGGTCATCCTGGTTGATCATTTTTTTCAGGCTGTTGTGTGGGATAATGGGGATATCCATTGACATCTTATTTTTATAAAGGTAAAGTGGGCCTCTCACTTTATAGAGCAACAAGTGATTTCCCCATTGCTCCTCTTGGGGGGATGGTGAGCTTGAAACCTCACTCTGTTGTCTCAAATTGGTGCTGCTGCTTGTTAACGGCTGATCTGAGGGGCCTTTGAGGTTTATATCTAAGTGCTGGTGAGACCAGTCAAAGAAAACTCTTTCCCAAGGAGAAAGCAGTGGGTGACTAGGCTCTGAGATGGGAAGTGTGGGGGTATATTCAAGGGTCAGGGGGAAGCAGTGTGGCTGGGGTGGGTGGATGGAGGTGGCAGAGGGTTGGGGGCATAGACTATGGATGGGTGACAATCTGGGCAAAGCAGCTCCATCGCTTCCAAGAAGACATGGTCTCACGGGAAGGCTCTCCTAGGACCAGTCGGAGGCACACTGTGCACTTTCTCATTTTCCTGGTTTCCCTGTAGCCTAGCAGGTAAGTGAGACCGGACCAAGACCACAAGCTTCTGTCTGGCCAGATGGGCTTTGTTGTGGCCACTCAAACTATTCAATGCAAGCCTGTATGAGGAACACAGAGGAGACTAACGTCTCTCAGCCTCATTGTCTTGGAAGCAAAAGAGAAGGAGATGGAGCGAGAGAGTTCAACCTTGCTGGATATTCACCAGAGAGGACTGCTTGCATATGGATTTAAGCCAATAGAAAGTCTTAGCCAGCTGGTGACGACACGGGGTGTTCTGGATCCTAGTGTAGCGCTGCGTCTTTCTCAGGGTGAGCTTTTAAATACAAAACCCATGTTCTAGGTTGACATACTTCAGTTAACAAGAACAGTTAGCCAGAAGCGGAACTTCAGACGCTAAAGAAGTAAGGTTAGTACGTTTTGAGACTTTCCCAGAACTACGGATTTGATGGATTAGGCCTTTGTTTTAGTTTTGGCAGGTGGTGCTGTCTATGTGCTGAGTTTTACTGCCTGAATGGTACTTCAATCATGGAGTCAGTTGTGTTAAGGTATGGGGCCCTGTTACAAACCTCATCGGACCCTATCCTGTGTGCTCAGTGTGGCCGATGGCTGCAGCTCACCGTTCCCAGTATTTTCACACATGGTCTATTTCTGACCATCTTACAGCAACTCAGTTCCCTCCATGCTGTCCTTCAAGGACAATTTTTGGCTTCTTTTCCAGCATGTAGCCTTCAGGGAAGGCAGAAGGGCAGGCATAAACCATATTTCCTTTGTCATTAAGTCTGACTAGGGACTGAACTATTAAACTGACTTGCTCCATAAGTGTCCATAGAGCTTATAATTAGACAATAATTTTTCAGCTCTGGTCCAAAGGCTTGTGTGCAATAACTCACTTAAAAAATGAAAGGCGTGTCCCTTGTGGTTGCTAAGAGCAGCCATACCCAAGCACTGTTTTAAAGTGGGAACTTATGTGTGCCTTCTTTTTTTTCCACAGACCCTGAGCCCTGGGTGTGGCTCATTTTGGTACTGCTTTCTATACTGTGTTTGGTTCATGATGCTTTCAAATCTACTGCTTTGCTTGCTCAACCATGTGGCCCTGGCCATCAACTTTATTTTGTCTACTACCACTGAGACTCCGTCTCAATTCTGAATTCTACTGTCTCTCCCCTAACCTCTGTGGATGACTCCCTAATCAATGGGAGGGTATGTGTGTGTGTGGGAGGGGATGGGGAAGAAGTCAAAAAGAACACTTCTCTAAGCTTGAAGATCTCTAGACTTACTCATGTTGTTACAAACAAACAAAATTTACATCCTGATGGATAGCAGGTATGTGCCACACCATCTGGTTAGGATAAAACTTTCTAGGGATGAATACTATGTTACTGTGCACACAAACCACATTTCCTTTGTTTATTCATCGTTGGTGAGCACCTAAGTGGCTTCTTAAAGAATCTCTGCTGTTGTGAAGTATGCTGCATATTAAAAGGTAGAGTTTCAAGTTCTTACCACTTGAAAGGAAAAATATATGAGGTGGTGATAATTAGCAGGGTATAATTACAATGCACATATGTATCACAATGTGTTATATCCATGGAAATATACGTTCATTGTTTATTATATCTTACCAGTTGAAAAATAAAAATAAATGGTGAAAAGAACACAGTAGAGTAATTGCTTCTATAGTCTGCCCCATTCCAGTCCCATTGCATGATGTGTGGTGTGTTCACCCAGCATCCATACAAGCTTCCTATCCCTCTCAGGGTACTGAGCACTGTGTAGGCTAGGATGGAGAAAGGGGCTAGGGCTACTCCAGCGAGGGGCAGTGGAGATGCTCTTCAGAGCTAGAGAAATCGGAGTTCAAAAACCAGTTGCAGGCTGGGGTTTTAGCTCTGTTCAGTGGAGCGCATGCTCAGCATACATGAATCTCTGGAGTTGATCCCCAGACTGAGGAAATGGGTCTGGTACTGCAGGCCTTGGCCTGGCGCTGCAGGGCTGCAATCCCACCAGTTGAAAGGGTCAGGTGGAAAGACAACGTTCACAATCACGCAGGCCTAAGAAAGAAAATTGCATTAGCCTGGTTATATGGTCGTGAGTAGAGTCTTCCTTAGCTCATCTGTGTTCCGGAGATAATCGGCACACCCTACATGGTGCTGGAGGATTTGCAACATATTAAGGGAGATAAAATGCTTACAATATGTAAAATACCCAGTGTTTGGGAGTTGCCGAGGGGTTGGTAGCTACATAAAAACGCAGAGTTATGTGTGTGCACAGCACAGTTTGCAAAGAAAACGGAATCATTCTCTTCAAGCACCAGGAGACTGATCTATCATTCTTTAAAACCTTCTGTTTTCTTCTCCTTGGCATCTAGTGGCTTTTAATTCTCACACTTATCGGATGAACCAGCTAAGATGAGATTATTGGCTGATTAGAAGTGGCTGTCTGAGAATAAGGTACTGGTGTGGGCACGGGTTTTAGTGTGTGCACTCCTGGGCATGTAGTAACATTAAAGCATGGTTAGGCTAAACTTGCAGGTCTCCTTTTTATGCATATTTTCAGGTTTCACCTTTATAGCCACCCTATGAGATAGGATTATTTCTACCCAACGAACAAGGAATGGGATCTCAAAGGGATTAAAGGACTCATCAATGTCACACAGTTAGGTGATTCAAACTTACTTCCCACAGTTCCATATTAGCATCTGTCTACAGACACATACGTACACTGACGCATATGCTAAACATTTTACCGACAGGACTAGGACTTTCAGCAGTCAATCAGGGATAGCGGAGGGGCTCACGGAGTAGGGACTCTTCCTACTAGCTGCGGATAGACCCTGGGGAAGGGACAGTGAGTACATTCAGTTGTCTATCCATTGCTGAGCCCACTAAGTTCCGATGGGTAGTCCTAAACCCACATGCTATAGAGAGCCCTGGTTAAACTCTCAGTGGGTCCCAAAGGTCAAGGGTTTGTTTAAGGTTACAGTAGGTAGGGAGTGTCAGGGGCAGGAGGGAGATGAAAGAAGCTGAGACCTGTGGGTAATTAGAATGTTTTATACTCAAGTATGAAATTACAAAGAACAAATTCAATACAAGGTAAAAATATTTGCCAAAATTGGCCAGTACACATACATACCTACACACGTACACACATACATACATACATACATTTCCCTATCTCTATGAATATCCATTTCCAGACAAGCAATTCTCCTAACCTCATCTTAAAAAGGGAAAAACTATTTGGCTTTGTGCCTGTCTTGTGTGGGAGTCGGGAGACTAGGAAATCATGAGCATCAGAATGTCCGTGACAGCCACCATATTTTATAGTCTATTTGGTGAAAGCTGTTAGTCATGGGCAGAGGAAAGGCTTGGGAGTCAGGGAGGTGACTTCAACATCTCCTAGATGGTAACTCAGTTCTCCACTAGGAGGGCTCTTTCTGTTTCCCAAGTTCATACTGTGCAGGTGACAACCCAGACTCGCCAGGTCTTTGATGTTCCAGTCTAAGGGCATGAAGAGTGGAACACTGACTCTACCTGTGTCAATCACCACGCCACACCACCCTGGGAGGCTTCTTCATGCTTCATTATCAGGTCTAACACAGGCAAGCTTGATTTCTGCCTGCCTTCCTCCTTCCCTCCTCTGCTCTTTTCTTCTGTCCTTCCTTCCTTCCTTCCTTCCTTCCTTCCTTCCTTCCTTCCTTCCTTCCTTCCTTCCTTCCCTCCTCCTTCCCCCCTCTCCTTTCTTTCTTCCTTCCTCTGTCCCCTTCTTCCATCCTTTCCTCTCTCCTCCTCTCTTCCTCCCTCACTTCTTTATCTTCTCTCCCATTTTTTTCTTTTATTCTAAACCTAAACTGTCTTTAAGTCAAAGGCTTGTGCCCACGATGGAATTCAGTAAGAAACTAAATTGCTTCATTCCTACTGCTGTCAGGCCTTTAATGAGGAAAGAATTTGAATCTAACACTCCTTGTTAAGATAAAGACCTGGCTGGTTTATTCACACTATCCAGCTGGGCATGGGGACTCAGAGAAATAATTAAAAGCTCTCTATTAAAGATTAGTTAAGGGTCTCAGAGAAAACCTGGCCTGGATTTTGTGGGAAAGGAGAAAAGGAGACACACCTGGCTCTAGATGAGTGGTTCTCAGCCTGAGGGTCATGACCCCTTTGAGGGGGTCAAATGACTTTCTTTTCAGAGGGATTTGCATATCAGTGGTCCTGCATATCAGATATTTACATTATAATTCATAACAGTAGCAAAATTACAATTATGAAGCAGCAATGAAATAATATTTTGGTTTGGGGGGGGTCACCACAACATGAGAAACTTTATTAAAGAGTCGCAGCATTAGAAAGGTTAGGAACCACTGCCCTAGAAGAATCATTACTAGTTGTTTAGAGCAGTAGGTCCTTCCCCACTAGAAGAACTTCTATTGGCTTTCTAGCATCTGGATCTTGTCTTAAAGTGGCTCTTAGACCACCAGAGTTCACCTACTCTATCTGGAAGCATTTACTGAGCTCATATCACATCCCACTGTGGTTTCGAGTGGGGATGAGGGCGGTCAGATGTCCATCTCATTGGTACCATTTTGCATCCAGTCAGACAGAGGCCCAGAGGAAGTTTGGCTAAGTCAGGATGTGGGCCTTACTCTCATCAAATGCTTCCTCTGAGTCAAGCCCAACTGTCTTCCTGCTTCCTCCACCCTCGTTGCCCTGCCCCAGATGACCTGCCCTGGGGCTGGCTGTCAATGTTCCAGTGGGAGCCTTTGAAGGTAGAGTCAGCCCCTGGCTTGTGGACTGGCCTTCTCGTTAGACACCTCTGTACTTGATATCCTGCCTGACCTGCTTCATTGAAAGAGCCCCAAATAAATACTCAATTAGGAACTTCAGTTTGAGGTCATGCTACCTTGAGATAAGTAGTCTGAGTAATTCATAGTAGAATTAATTCACATACATGTTCTCATTTGAGAGATGCTTTCATACACAGGGCATGCTCAGTTATTCTCACAATAGTGTTGGCATTAAAGAAGATGCTGCTATGTGTTCTTTCTTCATTTTTCTCTCTTTAAAAAGTATTTGTTATTGTTATTATGCGTGCGTGTGTGTGTGTGTGTGTGTGTGTGTGTGTGTGTGTGTGTGTGTGTATACCTGTAGAGGTCAGAGGATAACGTTAGGGATTTGGTTTTCTCCTTTCACTGTCATGTGGGATCTAGGATAGGTGACCAGGCTTGGGTAGCAAGGGCTTTTGCCTGCTGAGTCATCTCATTGCCCTTCCCTACCTTTTTTGAGTCTGGGTGTCTCAGTATGTAGCCATGGCTGGTCTGGAATTCCCTCTGTAGACCAGGCTGGCCTAAAACTCACGTGCCTGACTCCCAAGTAGTGCAAGGACTAAGGGGTGTGTGACACGTTCAGCCCTGGCACTATACTTTAAAATTTATTCTCTCTCTCTCTCTCTCTCTCTCTCTCTCTCTCTCTCTCTCTCTCTCTGTTGAATTGGAGGCTAAGAAGTTTAAGAGTCTCAGATAATGCTAAGATCACGTTTGTGGCTCTCTCTCTCTTTTGTATAGTTCCCACAAATAAAACCCAGGCTGTGATGCAGAGTGAAGGTGGGGATGAGGCAGGGTAAGGGAGATGCTACACGAAGGTCAGGGGTAGTGTTCAGGCAAGGATACTGTCGAGCAAGGAACTCAGCAGGAATGTGAGTGTGCATGGATGCAGAGGAGAGGGGTGTGCCTGTGTGTAGGCCATTCCAGAAGAGGCAATAACCAAACTTGGAGGAAGCCGGATATGGGTGTGCACCAGTGAGTAGGAAGGCATAACCTGAAGGGTGAACCCATGAGGCAGGCAGACAAGAAGGTGGAAGGAGGCAGACTCTGGGGTTGGCACACTCGTTAAAGCTTTATTCTATAAATCTCGACTTACATGACTTAGGGTAAATCCCACATCTTAGCCACTCTCCTATGACTTTGGCAAGCCACACTTCTTAGCCTGCTCTCCTGTCCTCCCAACACTGACTCGATTACTTTTGTGCAGTTTGGGAACTACGTGTAACTACAAATGTCACCAGCAGTGCCCATCCTGTGGTTATTTTAGGAGTTCAGAATAAATTCATATTCAATTTTTCCTCTAATTCTTTTATAGTTGGAACCCAGAGCTTTGTTCATGTTGGACAAATGCTCTACCATTGAGCTGTAGCTCCAGCCCGGTGGCTAGCAATGAAAAGGGCTGCATGGGGAGCCGTTGACCTAGCCTAGAAGGAAGCTTGGAGCCTATCGCAAGTGTAAGATAATGGGCTAAAGAGCGCTGAGGTCCACCCCGGGCAAGCACAGGCTGGCAGTAGATGTGAGGTGAGCAGGTCAGCTTTTTGTTTACTTGGTTTGTTTTTAGAAAATTATAGTCAGGGTGGATAGAAACTGGCGTCTAGAGGCTGGTGAGGTAAGAGGTGGTTTTTGGGACCTAAGAAAGAAGAAAGGGAAGTTCGTTTTAAAAATTATTTTTTTATTTTTTGAGATTATAATATAACTATAAAATTTTCTACCTTCCAATCCTCCCATGGACCCTCCTTGCTCTCTTTCAAATTCAAAGCCTCTTGATTATTTTTACATGCACACACATAAGCACATGTATTCACAGACTCACAGGCACACACAGACACACATACACGTACATACATAGAGACAGAAATGCAGACACACATACAGAGCACACACAGAGAGATACATAGACACACACACACACACACACACACACACACAGACAAACAGACATATACACACATACAGACAGGCAGACACAGACACACACACACAGACACACACACACACACACCCCTAAATAAGTAAGTACAACCTATTCAGCTTGTATAATGTTGCATACATATATGTGTTTTCAGGGCTGATCATTTGATGTTGGATAATGAACTGGTGTGCTCTTCTCTGGCAAAGACAAATTCTGCTCTCCAGCATTCCTCAGCTGCCTGCAATGCTTCGTGTACGGTGGAGGCTTCCGGAGTTTCCCCTGGGCATTCAGCATATCTGTTGCTGTGCTCAGCTCCTGCTTAGGCAGTCATGTTGCTGAGACTGTGGGTGTAGCTTCTGGCATTCCTAGGAGACAGTTTCACAACAAACTCCCTGTTCCTCTCGCTCGTACAGTGGTTCTGTCCCCTCTTCTGCAATGTTCCTTGAACTTCAGTTTCGGGAGTTTTGTTGATGTATCCACTGGGGCTGGGCTCCACGACTTTGCATTTTGATCGCTTGTGGTTTCCTGTAATGGCCTCCATTTGTTGCAAATAGGAGTTTCCTTGATGAAGGGTGGGGACCATACTTACCTGTGGGTATAAAGACAAATATTTAGAATGTAATTAGGGATTATCCTGGTTTAGGAAAGGGAAGGTTGTAGGTTCTCCTCCAGGATCCATGACGTCACTAGCTCTAGGTTGCTGGCTAAGATTCTAATACCAGGTGTGATGATTTCTCTCTTGTTGAAAGCGTCTTAAGTCCAATTATGGAGCCGTTGGTTAAAACAAGGTATGTGCGTCACGACTGCACCCTAAGAGTTATAGTGCCATGTTGGTCCTTGACACAACTCATAGGTATCACGGCTGGGTGGGATTATTATTTCTAGCCTTCCTTTGGAAGCTTGCATGGCACCTTCTGGTACCAGAAAAGGTAGTTTTCAGGGAGGAGGCATTTAGGTCAGTTCCAGCTCAGGGGCCTTTGGGCCCTGTGTCTGAAGTGCAAGGTGCCTTCAGCAATAGAGACATAACTCCCATTTCTTGGGGAGCATTGAAGGTCAATAGAGTTAGGCTGTACATTTCAGGAGTTTCCTGGACAACCCTGTGATTGGTATTCTTTACCAACAAAATAAACCAATTCAATTGAGGTTGCCATGTAGGTGGGGAGACAGAAAGTCTGGGGGATGGGGTTGGAGAGAGAGAGATTGAGAGAACACCAAAATGTCTGGATTATATAGGGAACAGCTTTGGGCTGGAAAGTTCAGACTAGAGGGTGGGGTATTTCAGCAATGTTCTGTAGCATGTAGAGACTGAGGGATGGCTGGGAGAACCTGGAGGTCAGGTCTGCTTTGGTATGTTAAATAGTCACCTGCTTGTCCAGCGATCTGAGTCCCAACACCCTGACCAACAACTCAAAAGAGGGTTGAAGAGAATGTTCTTTAAGGGAGCGTTTTGAAAGGAGCAGAGGAGAGAAGTGGAGACAAAACATTTACGAAGCAGCACAACACCCAGGATTATTTTCAAGCAGACAGAAGAGGTGAGGTCTGCTGTCATTCGTTCGTATTTGAAGATGAAGAATCCATGGTCATCCACTTGCCGCTTACTCATTTGCTTTTATTCTTGGGGAATTCACCGAGAATTCAACACAGATACTCATGTCTACCAGACGTTCATGTCCCGTGTCGAGCACTCCTCCAAGGAGAATGCTTTGGTGACTCTATCTACTACTTAGATGCAATTGCAATCACAGTGTGTGTATTTATTTATCTATATATTGATCTATGTGTTTGTGTGTGTGCAGACATACATGCACAAACGCATGTGAGTGTGGAGGCTAGAGGTCACCCTTGAGTGTTGCCTTTCCTTGTTATTTTGAGACAGCATGTTGTACTGGTCCTGGAAATTGCAGAATAGGTTAGGCTGGCCAGCAAGTTCTGAGTATCTACCTGTCTCTACCTCCTCGGTGCTGGGATAAGTATACTGCCATTCATAGCCTTTAAAACAATAAAAAACAAAATAAAACAAAACAAACCCCATGGTTCCTGGAGATTGAAATCTGATCATCATGTGTGCAGGGCACTTGACTGACTGAGCAATCTTCCCAGCCACAGAACACATTGTTACATATCAGGAGCACATTGTCCTTCTGGATAGTTTTAAATATGGCTTAAACATCTTACTGACTGGGTACACAAAAACTAGGCTCTTTCCACTAAGAGGAATAGCTTAGAACACTAAGATACCTCAATAGGACTGCCCTTGCTCCTTCCTGCCTTTGTAGCTGTACCAGCATAAGGTAATGCAGCCATAAGACAACTGCTGAGTCTCTCCTATCTTGATTCCATTCCAGCCTTTTCTCTTCATAAGAACCTGATCAGGACAGTACATAAGTCATGTTTCCACCCTTGTCTTCTTGGCTGTCTCAGGGATGTAACTGTAGTTATATGCAACTGACCAGGACAGCACATAAATGATGTTTCAAAGGTCACCAAGGGATGAGTACAGACAAAAAAGTGTGTAGGGACCAAACCCATTAGGATTTCAAAGTGGCTCAGGCGAGATGATTCTATTGCGGTGCCAGGCTATTTGCTTTATGGTAAGAGTCAATATGGAAACCTAAGCTCTATGGGTCTGACTCTGACCCCGTGGGTCTGACTCATCAACCACTTAGAAGCCCTCTAAGTGCTGGAGGACAGAGGTCTTTTCCTGAAGACATAAAACATGAGTGCCTTGATGGAATCGTCGCTCCAGATGCACCGAGCCAGCAAGTTTGGCCCTTGAGTTTGAACAAACCAGATGCTTCTCTGGCTGGTAGAACCAGGCTACACGCCATGAGCCCCACCTGGTGTGGCACTCAAGGATCTCAAGGGAGCAAGAAAGGTCTGATAATTAAGAAAGATTTCTCTCTTGAACTATAGCGGGGCACAGTGACTGTCAGGGTTAAAAGATGGATGGCTTCATAAAGACCACCCGGACAGGCAATTGGCCTGTGAGGGAGAGACCACCAGTGCCCACTCACTACGCATGGCGTCTCTGCCAGTCAGAGCTGATGGAGAAAGCTAAGCTGCTCAGAACACCAGTTGGCCTTACTTTACAGTGAAGAGCAATCCCAGGAAAGCCAGTGATGCATGCCTCTCTTCAGAGGCACGCTCTGCCCTGTTCCTTAATGGACAGATGTAGAGATGAGGAAGACATGATTGAACTCAAGAATGTAGAGGATGAGAGCTTCTGTGATGGCATACAAAGTTCAGAGCAAGTCAAGTCTTCACACATGCATGCTGCAATCTTCCAAACATTCCTTTCAATCCTGGGGCTGATGATTAAAGCTCAGCGTATACTAAAGGCTCAGTAGGTTCATCATTGCTTGCTAGCTTCTCTGTGTGTATGTGTCAGGGGGCTGGGGTGTCACAGAGAGAGGACCTCAGATAGAGAACAAGTACTCTGGCTTTATATCTACAGCTTTGCCTAAACCAGCTTTGTAAGGCCAGACAGCCTGTTGTCGTCTCTGTACCGAAAAAGGGATTAGACTAAGTCACACTTGGAGGTAGTTCAGATCTGAGATTAGGATTTCACAAATGATCTACAAGAACTCCCAAATCGATCTCCTCCCTAAAATGTTGCTAACTGCCTCACATTTGCTCTTCTTGAATGAGCATCAGAGAGGATTTTGAGGCAGAAAGAGGGTAAGGGTCATAGCTCAGTGGCAGAGTGCTGGCCTAGAGCATGCCACATCCTGGGCTCTTCAGCTCTGAAAAAAGGGAAACAGATGCCTGTCTGCCGTGTTCACTCTTCCATCTCACTAAAAGGATTGTTTTTTTTTTTTAAGAGTTTTGAACATGTTTTGATACATTCACTTACACCCCAACTCTTCCCACCTCACCCTTTCCCTACCCATCTAATTTTATGTCCTTTTCTTATTTTTTTTAACCTGTCAAGACCAATTTGTATTGCTCAAACATTCTTGCCTGTGTGGTCTTCCACTGGAGTGTGTCAATTTATCTAGGGCTACATCCTTGAGAAAACTGTCTCTTCCTCCACAGCAGGGAACAACTGCCAATAGTTCTGTGGCTAGGGGTAGGACTTCATGCCCACCTTGAATCTTCATGCTGGGATTTGGCCTGGTTTGGGCTTGTGCAGGCCTTGTGCTTGCTGTCTGAGAACTGCTGAGCTCATATGAAAAGCGGCTCAGCTCTGTGCAGCAGAGATTGTTTCCTTGTGGTCAGCCACCACCCCTGGCTCCTAACTCTTTCTGTCCTATATTATAGTGATCCCCAAGCCTTTCAGGTGTGTGTGTGTGTTGTGTGTGTGTGTGTACATATGAGTTGATGTTCAGCATATATGTTCCATTTAGGGTGGGACATTCTGCAGTCTTTTATTCTTTGGACCTTGGCCAGTTGTGGGTCTCTATTTTAATCATCATTTATCGCAAAGATAAGCTTCTTAGTTGAGGGTTGGACAATGCCCTAATACTGTGACATGTATATAGCTATCCCCCCTCTTTTTTTTTTTTTTTTGGTCTGTTTGTTTCTTTTGGTGTGTGTGTGTGGTGTGGAATGGTGTGTGTGTGTGTGTGTGTGTGTGTGTGTGTGTGTGTGTGTGTGTGTGGAGTGTGTGGAGTGTGTCTGTGTGTAGGGCACATTTCTTCCCAGAATTCAATAAATGTGGTATGGTGTGTGTGTGTGTGTGTGTGTGTGTGTGTGTGTGGAGTGTGTCTGTGTGTAGGGCACATTTCTTCCCAGAATTCAATAAATCCAAACTTCTCCGAAGCTCACCTTGATGAGAAACTCGGTCCATTGACTTTTGTTTGTTTGTTTGTTTTTTTAATTACTCCTTCCCAGTAGTGGCCCACATTGGCCTAATGGGGCAAGGTTAGAAAACGTCTCCATTCTTCCTAACAGTTGCACTCCATAGAGCTGACTGTGCACACACCAACACACACGGCTACCAGAGTGTTCCTCTGCACTCCATAGAGCTGACTGTGCACACACCAACACACACGGCTACCAGAGTGTTCCTCTGCACTCCATAGAGCTGACTGTGCACACACCAACACACACGGCTACCAGAGTGTTCCTCTGCACTCCATAGAGCTGACTGTGCACACACCAACACACATGGCTACCAGAGTGTTCCTCTGCACTCCATAGAGCTGACTGTGCACACACCAACACACACGGCTACCAGAGTGTTCCTCTGCACTCCATAGAGCTGACTGTGCACACACCAACACACATGGCTACCAGAGTGTTCCTCATGCTTTGAGCCAAACAGATGGGGCTGAGGGTCTAGCTCAGAAGTCAGCAGGTGACCATGCATGTGCCATAGATGAAAGGCTCCGTACTCTCTGGTCACCTCCTCGAGGAGCTCTGACCTGAGTGTGCATACTATTTAGGCATGGGATATTTCTGCTTGGGAGCTTCTGGTACAGAATTTTCCAGAGCAAGGTACTCTCGCAGCTGCCCCATCCATCGTTCTACAACCACAGTGGCCTTGGCTTTCATCTCAACAGGATAATCCATAGGGAAGGGTCTATCTCTCATCTCCTCCAACTCCTTCAGAGTCATCATTCTGGGAAGGAAAACAGAAAAAAGGGACAAAACAACTACCCCAAATTGTCCTCTGCTGATGAGTTTTTTCAGAGGCATCTGCTATTACCACAGCACATGAGTTTTGTGACAAAGAACATCACTGTCTGTTCTCATGGGTTCTATCCACAATAGGTTTTTCAAGCTTTCAGAGTCCCTGTCCACCCCAAGGGTTCATCCATTGTTTTCTTTCATCTCAGGGTACTCTTTCCTCGGGCCCCTTCTTTCTCTCTTTCATTAATTATGCCCAACCCTGACAGCCCTTCCTTGTTCATTTGAAAGTTAAAGTTCTAATTCATTTTTCTGCTATTTAATTCCTTATTTATTATAGTGTATGGATTTTTAAAATTTATTTCGATTCTTGTTTTGGTTTGCTTATATTTTCTCCACTAACTCCTTTAACCAGAAACTGGGAACTCCAAGAAAGCAGAAGTCGTTTCTGTGTTATATTCTCATCTCTGTGTTCAGCACCTACCTTGGCGTCAGCATATACTAGATGTTCCATTGTTATTCTCTAAATACCCAGCCTGGTTCTGTTGGGCTTCCTCCCAACGACCTGTCCTATCTGTATACGTCCAATGTGAAATTAAAAAGGGAAATCACAATCAAAGAGTCACACCTTCATTTTTAGTCAGAAGGACCTTAAAGGATCAGGATTCATATCCATCTCAAATGCTGTCCGAGTGAACACTGGTCACCCTAGTCTCTTAAGCAGGTACCTGGAATGGCCAAAATGACTGGATGATCACACTGTACCCAGAGGCCGTGAGATGATCGTCACAAGACCACTGGACTCTTGCTTCATGAACATTGCTCTTCAGCTCATGTATTTCCCCCTCACCACTTGTCATGCCGTTTATGTCAGGCAGCCTTTGCATTCTTTACAAAGCCAAGAGACGTTTCTCTTCAAATAATTTTAATTACTGGGGAATGGTTTAAGAGCCTTTTGACTACATAAGCGTGACTCTCCCTCTCTGCCAGAGCTGTGTCTTAATCACACTCCCTAAGATGGCAAGTGAAGTCATTTTATATTGAGTTTCAGTGTGGCATCAGCCCCACCCCAGTTATTCCAGGTTCTTCCCGTCCCCAAATGTGCAGCATTCCTCCTCACTTTTGCCTCCTCCTGAAATAGGAAATACCCTTCCATTTTCCTACGAGCTGTTAGCTCATTTCCTCTCTCGTTCTTGTCCCTACCTTCCTGGCAAGGTCAAGAGAATGCGTGTGCATTAGAGACCATGTTTCTCTCTCTTGAACATAGCTTCTATTAGATGGATAAGCACACAGGAGCACACACACACTATCATGACTTGCCTCTCTACTTTGTCTTTTCTTATTTGTTTCCATACCTATCTCTTCGGGGATCAAAGAAGATGTGAATTCACCTTCTAGCTGTCCCTTAATGCATCTGTCAGATAGTCAGCATCTGTTAAGTATGGAGAACCCATATGCCAAGGAAGAAACTTTGTGAGATGGGAAGTGGGTCTTCCTGTCTGAGAAAATGCACCTGTGCACACTTGCTGTTTGGATAGTGCCTCTTGGAAACTCCTGACGATATTCCTGGTTCAGGGAGAGCATCTCTGTATTGTGTCTTCCAGGATTGCTTGCTGTAAAAGCAACCTAGCAGTTACTAAGGGGCTCCTGGGAGAAGCGGGAGTGAGGGTTCACCCTGCTTGTACACATTTCATTTACTGCTCTCCCCACCAAGAAGTAGTTGAATATTTACTCACCGACTGACCATCCATTGTTCTGCTGTAAGCCAGGTACTATGTTGTTGGTTTGAGTGAAGAGTCGCCAGAGGGAGAGACAAGGCAGATGCCACGTACCTGTAATCTTAACACTTGGGAAACTGGGACAGGAAGATTATGAGTCCATATCCAACTATAAATCATGATCCTGCATCAAAAACAAACAAACAAACAAACAAACAAACAAACAAACAAACCAACCACCAACAAGTAAAACAGCAAAGAAAATTATCCAGGTGCAAGAGGTAAAGTGATTGTCTTATTCCTCAGTGTGGAGGCAGGGGAAGAGCAGACAGACAGGTGTCTAGTGCCATCGCTCACACAGCGGGTGTGTGCAGAGTTACAGGAAGGCAAAGGGAATGGAAGACTCTCATCCTGCTGTAGAGACAGAGTTCTCCTGCCACACTAGATCTTTGACTAACTTTAGATGAGTAAACCTGTCCCATGGTGAAGGAAGGTAAGGAAGGGAGGGAAAGAAAAAGGAAGAGAGAGGTACCAGCATCCACAAAGGTTCAAAGTGAGTAGTTGTAAGCAGGCATACTGCAGAATATGCCATCCACAGTTGTGCCAACCTTTGCTACTGAAGGTGTGCCCTGAGGACCAGTAGCAATGACGGTGACAGAGAACTTCATGGAGCTCTGCCTGAACCAAAGGAATCAGAACTAGTGATTTTTAATAAGACTTCTCAAATATGAGAAGAGTGGGCATAGAAATATTTTCCAACCTTGGCATGCAGCAGGTCCCCTGAGGCATTATTCTGGCCAAGCTGCCCGTGCCGTGCTGTGCTGTATTCTAAAGCTGAAGCTGTAGCATTTGTTGGAAGGGCCCACTCCCGAGAAGCACTAGGAAGATGCCTCTCAAGGCTCATTTCTACAGTTCACTAACCTCCAAGGTGGAGGAGGGTGGTTGGGTCAGGTGGTAGGGAGTCCTCAAGGACCTTGATGGGCTTCGACTTTCTCCTGGAGCATCAGGGACTATTGCCGGGCCTTTAGACAGGAGTATGAAAGCCTGTACATCTCTGTCTATCTGTTTGTCTGTCCCTCTGAGTGTGTGGGTTGTCTGGACTTATGCAAGGACAGACAAGACATCAGCGCCAGGAGTGGTGGCGCACGCCTTTAATCCCAGCACTAGGGAGACAGAGGCAGGCAGATTTCTGACTTCGAGGCCAGACTGGTCTACAGAGTGAGTTCCAGGACAGCCAGGACTATACAGAGAAACCCTGTCTCGAAAAACCAAAAAAAAAAAAAAAAAAAAAAAAGACATCAGCAATTTGAATGGTCACTGCGTTCCAGACAGACAAGTAAATTATCAAGTAAGTGTTGGTAAAGATGACTTTAGATTGGGCTGGAGAGATGGATCAGTGGGTAAGAGCACTGACTGCTCTTCTGAAGGTCCTGAGTTCAATTCCCAGCAGCCACATGACAGTTCACAACCGCCCATAATGACATCTAATGCTCTCTTCTGGGGTGTCAGCTACAGTGTACTTATGTACAATAATAAATAAATCTTTGGACCAGAGCAAGCAGGGACTGAATGCGTGGAGTTGACCAAAGCGAGCCGGGTTGACTGGAGATGAGCAGAGGTCCTAAAAGTTCAATTCTCAACAACCACATGAAGGCTCACAACCATCTGTACAGCTACAGTGAATGTACTCACATACATAAAATAAATAAATAATCTTTTTTTAAAAGATAGCTTTAGATAAACTTGAGGGTGGGACTGGACCCTGTAGGAACCCGTGAGTGACTCAGCCTCCCGACCTTTTGGGGGATCAGGAGGGGGGAGCTTGCTGCTCACCTGCTTTCTATGGCTGCCACCTTTTCCTGCTCAGAAAGCAGCCCCACTTTGTCTTCTCTTTGCAAGTCTGCCTCTGGCCCCAAGGACAGGTCTCGGCCTGCCGAGTGTGGAGGAAGGGGGCAGTAAACCACTCAGGAGCAGGATTTATGAACGGGAGCTGTGTAATTACTGCCAGACAGAGCAACCTGAAGACTTTATGGCCGAAGTGTTTGGAGTCATCCATTAAAGCAAAGTAGGATCTTGGCATGGATGCTGTCACCTTGTGACCAGGCCTGTCTCTCTATGTGAACGTCCCACCCTCCAGGTCTGAAAGCGGAGCCTAGCTGAAGACACAGATAAATCACCGGTGCTCAGGGCCCAGACCTTAACCAGGGCCCCTTGAAGTCAGAGCAGGACTCCTAAAGGGACTGGGGATTGTCTCCCCGGTTTCTGATTGCACACTAACATATGGACAGACCCCTTAATAAGAACACCTTCCTGCTTTGCTGACTTCCCCAAGGCCTTCCCCCTTTCTGTGTTGTAGCTCGCCAGCATCTTGTAGAGGCCCTGATACAGGCAGCAGAGGCAAATGAGAACCTGAAGCCCAGGAAGGTTTAGTGAGTTTCCCAAGTTATAAAGCAAAGGTGCACAGGAGCCCTGAACATCTACAAAGCTGTAGATGTTTTTTTTTTGTTTGTTTGTTTTGTTTTTTGTTTGTTTGTTTTTTCGAGACAGGGTTTCTCTGTATAGCCCTGGCTGTCCTGGAACTCACTTTGTAGACCAGGCTGGCCTCGAACTCAGAAATCCGCCTGCCTCTGCTTCCCAAGTTCTGGGATTAAAGGCGCGCGCCACCACGCCCGGCTACAAAGCTGTTCTTATCTTTTCATGGGCAGACAGGCTGTCCTGGTTTGGGGAGGAGAGCCAGGGCTTGTTCTGATCACAGACCTGTCTGACAGAGGCTCTGGCTGCTTTAGAATACAGGGTAAGCTCAGGGTTCCTGTGGAGTCATGCTGGGGATTTGAGAGAGCTGCCCAGAGCCTCTGGATCTCTAAGTAAGAAATAGGGCAAGGCATCAGACTGCCTCTTTCACAGGGGGTTCACAAGAGTTAAATAGCCTTGCAGAGTCTGGCACCGGTCTTCTTGTCTTGTGACCCCTTGGGCCTCTCAGAAAGCCCTTCAGAATTAGAGTTTGATGCTCAGATGAGACAATGGAGGGAATGTGATTTGGAAAATCCTTGTACTCTTTTCAACTGTGAGGTAATAATAGGAAAATGAATCTGCCATCGCACTGCCAAGAAAACAGCAGCATCTGAGAGAAAAAGCAGACCCGGAGTCTAGAATCTTCATCACCATGATTGTTTTTGAGCTGAGGACCTTCCTTGGGTTTTAAAGCATCTATCTGGATGTTCTTCTGAGGTCCAAAGAGAATATCCCTATGTAAAGCATAGTATGGAAGCCAAAGAAGGGGGCACGGACAACTGTCAGGCTGGGTATTTGTGTGTTGGGGATACTTTTCCACCCAGCTCTTCCAGAGGACTATCATCTTGCTGTCTCCATGCTTGAACACCCCTGTCCATGTCTACCATGTAGGGGACCTGGTGACCCTTCACCTGAACTGGATCAGGTTTTCTCTTATTCCATGGGTTCAAAGTTTAAGGTTCACCCATTTCCATTTCCTGAGCCAAGTCCATGACTGGCACAGGATAGTAAATTCAGGTTGGACTAAGATTAAACTCCTTATCTAGTGGCTGCCCTGATGTATAGGAGACCCAAAGTTGAAGGTAGCATAGACGTGTTGAGCTGAAGTAGGAACTGGCCAGATGACAGGCACACTTTAAATGTAAATGGTGGAGAGGGGAGAGAGGGAGACATGTTTGTCCAGATGCCTTTTTGGCTGGGTGGGAGCCTCAGTTGGCAGAAAGGGTAGGGTGGTGCTTCTGCCAGGGCTACAGAGCAAGAACGCACAGCCTGAAGAAGAGGAAGCAACTCAGATGGAGACAAAATGCATTTAAAATCTCCATCCCTTCTGGCTATGGCATGACAGCCCTGTGTGTGTGTTGGAAGGACAACGGGCTCCGCAGTCAAGTAAATCCATGTGCAGATCCTATCACAGCAAGCCACGATGTTGGAACTTGAATGCGATTTTATTTCCTCTTGTATCTCTGTTTCCTCATCTAGGAAAGGTGTGTGAGCATCTCCTTACACAGTTGCTGTGGATGCATTTTGTAAGCAGGGCTTTATTAAGCACCTGCTCTCGGGTAGGCACTGCCAAGTAGCTACATGGATTTAATTTGTAGTCCCCTACCCATGAGGCAAATATAGTTATTACTATCTCCAATCTCCTTTGCAGAACCAGGAAACCTGTAAGTTCAGAGTTGATGAGCGACTCGCTCAAGCATTCAAGCCAGAATTCCAACCGGGATCATTCTGTAAAGACTACACTACGGATGTGCGAGGGAGGGGCACGTCCTATGAGAGTCCCAGTCAAACTTGGAGCACTGGTGATGGCGTTCTCCTTCACCCTCAGCACTCCCTCTACCCCCTTACCGCGTTTTCTTTGGCTAACCCAGGTGTCCATAGCAGAAGGTAGAGTACCATGAAGTGATTTAATGACTCTCCTTCCCTTGTCCAGGTGCTCTGGGCCTTCAATGGGATGCAAGTCAGGAAATCATTAGTGGGTGTTTATATAAGGGAAGAGGAGAAGTTGCTGAAAGTCAGACATTTGGATGATCCAATATCTGAAATAACAAAATCTGTCCTTCCCAAAAAAAAAAAAAAATCCTAACCCCCCAAAACCATAAACCAAAACACCTCAGCAGATCCTTTTACATGTGTGTGCAAACATACACACTTATACACACATACACACATTTATACACACATACACACACACACACACACACACACACACACACACTTCTTTTTTAACGTTATCAGCTGTGTACAAGATGCAAGTGAGAGTCAAGGAATGCAAATGTGTTTCCACTCATGTCTACCATGTGCCTGGCGCTAGATATGTTGTCTGCTCTACTCTTCATAGTAACTCTGTAAGACAGCAGGTCTATTTTTCCACAAAGGGATGCTCAGACAGGTAAGATGTCTTGACTCTTACACAATGGTTAGGCATCAAGGCCAAGATTAAAACCTTAGCCTGTCTGGCCTCCAAATTCAGGCTGGCTTTCTTTTCTTTTCTTTTCTTTTCTTTTCTTTTCTTTTCTTTTCTTTTCTTTTCTTTTCGTTTCTTCTCGCCTCTTCTCATTGCTTCTCTTCTCTTCTCTTCTCTTCTCTTCTCTTCTCTTCTCTTCTCTTCTCTTCTCTTCTCTTCTCTTCTCTTCTCCCCTCCCCTCCCCTCCCCTCCCCTCCCCCCCCCCCTCCCCTCCCCTCCCCTCCCCTCTCCTCCCCTCCTCCCCATGTCTTGCCCTCTCCCCGAGTCTGTCTTCTCAGGCTGTCCAGGAATGTGCCACCACGGCCAGGCAGGTTTGTTTGTTTGTTAGTTTTTCTATTATTTTCTTTTCTGCTACTTTCTGCCTGGGAATTTGTGTTGTGTGTATTAGTAGGAGCCATTGTTTTCTCTAAGCGCCTCTCTTTAGGAAGGCTCCATTTCTTTGTCCTATGTAATGCTATAGAACATCCTGCAGGTTCAAAACAAAAATATTTAACTCTTCGACTATATGGGACTGCTCACATTCTGCACTAAAGGACAACATGGTGGTGGTGATGGGAACAATGTTGGGAGATGCTCTCCCAGAAATGGATGCTGGCTGTTGGTTCTGTTTTGAGATGTGGGGTCAGGTATCAGGAACAGGTTGTGTGGCTCTATTTGTCTTTAAGATGAGTAGGTTAAGCTTTGGAGAGGAAGACAGAAGATTAAACAGGGGCGGGGGGGGGGGAACCTTCCTTCCAGCTCAATCAGCTGAAGGTTGTAGGGACTTCAGTCAACTGTGAGCACTAACTGCTACTTAGCAGCTTCACAGAGATCCAGGAGTCTGTGTATGGAAGACACCCTTATATCCTGTCCAGCTTACTGCATTCTCGAATTATAGTTGGCAAAAGATAAGTAAATGAAAGTAAGCTACTCAACCCATGGTTTATGTACCACTCTGTGTTCTTTTGAGCAGTAGAATGAATATTCCCAGGTTTTCAAGTTAATGAGGCACAGGTCTGATTTTTAATCAAGCCTCTTACCTGTGTTTGTGGCTTGCTTATGTGGGTCAGCCATTTAGTCCTTCTGGCCTCAGGTTCTCCGTCTGTGAGAAAAGTGTAACAATACCTGAATTGTAAGGTCAGCAGCAGCAACAGCAGCAGCAGGCACTCCTCCATTATTAGTATTTTTTCTTCCTATGTCTCAAAGTGGGAATTCTTTATCTGTTATTTGTTAGGTAGAGAGATGAGCATGAGAGATGACCTAAATTCTCTGAGACAATATGAATCCACCCAGCCTGTCGGTGGCGACTGCCAGCCTCTGTTCAAAGCTTCAGCCAGTGCCCATTATGTCATTATGGAGCCTGCAGAAGTGATTACCAATGTTACTTTTCCAGTTCACTGCAGAGCAGAGGGGGAGAGGTTTTTCACACTGCTGGCGTTTTGTTGGAGCACGGTGATATGGATCCCAGATGGCTCCCTCGGCAGATGTGGCCCTGCAGAAGTGTACTGCTGCTTTACAAGGGATTTAATGAAAACCTGGCGCCCCTCCAGGCTTGAGTCAATCCTCTGGTGTTCTCAGCTAATACACACAGACTGGTCTGCCAGTTCCCACCTATAGATGGCGCGGGGGAGGCTGGGGTGAAAAGCTTTTACTTGAGTAACAAGGCTAAGCCTCTGTGACCCAGTCTACAGGTTGGGGTAGGAGAGCTGGAACAGGGGCGTGGAGGGACATTGGTAGGAGGGTAGCTCATACTGAAGACTGTCCAGTTAGCTGAGGGTAGCCCGTACTGGAAAATTTCCAGTTAGCTATTGTTTAGGCAGGATGATCTGGGGGACGAGGACAAAGATGGCTTTCCCAGTTGTTTGGGACTCATGGTGTTTTTCTTCCTTGCCATGGGTTAGACTAAAAAGCAGTGGGAAAAACGGTGGCTTCAGTTAGTTCCTGCTTTTAATTGGAATTGGATCTGTGTCTAGTCACCCTGTTTGAAGTGCTCCGACTCCTCAAGTGTCAGCTTGCTCACTCCCATGTCTTTTATTTTGGCTTCACTATCATATTTTGGAAACGATGCCTCAATCTCCTGGCTGCAAGCTCCCACCCCCCAGTTCTTAGCCTTATGGCACAAGGCTTATGCTGCCGGAGCCAGACATGAGTTGTGAAATGTAACCACAATTTACTTGTCTACTTGCTTCCTGTTTTGGTCAGTTTGTGGGATGCAAGACCTTTGGAAGTAAGAGCTCCTTGCATCTCCTTGACTGCTAAAGCCCAGTGCCCAGGGTGGCCTGGTCCAAAGTAAAGCTTCAACAAGCATTACTGGATAAGGGATGCATTCAAGGACAAGAATAAGACAGGTCTATGTTTATACCGCAGTGCCATCATCCACAAGCTGGACTCCTTTCCCAGATCTCTCTTAGGTTCACCACGTGTACACAAGGGCTCAGCTGCTAGAGAGAAAGGTTGTTCATAGACAGCAGCACCAAGGAGAGCCCAAGACACACAAGCTATGAAGCAGTCTCTAAAAATTAAGCCCCGATACGTGTATCTAGTATTTCTGTTCAGCTAACGCCCATTGAAGATCTAGGATCCGCTCTGCCCCTTACCAAGACCTGGCAGTACATTAGGTGGGTCCTCACACAACCCTGGGAGCTGTTTTGTTTTGTTTAAGTTTCTTTCCCATTTTAGAACAAAGGAAGTAAGGCTTTGGGAAGATGCAGCAGCCGAGCAAGCCTCAACAGCTCCTCAGAGGGACAGACAGCATTAACCACATTTCTATTTTCAAAGCCATAATTTTCCCCATAATCCCAGGCTGCTTCCTATTAACACTTACCCTGGATAAATAAACATAAGGAAGCCACGTTCTCTGTCCTCTGGGGGCTCTGGTTAAGGTGATAAGACATATGTAAGAGTAGAATGAAACACTAGGAAAAACCAAAGTGGATATATATATATATATATATATATATATATATATACATATGGCTTTGAAGTTTACAAAGCTTGTCCCAATATTTACTACACATTTGAGTTTTGAAATATTATAGTCCAGGATATATAAATAATTTATACAAGTCAATAAGAAAAAGATCAACCACTGTGGAAAATATGATAGGTTATGAGCAGGCAATTCAAGCAGGCAGTCATCACATGAAAAGATGTTCGGCATTACTAACCAGTGGGGGAGCTCAGGTGAGAACAAGAAGGTACCACTTCTGTCCATCCCACGGGCAAATATGACAGTCATGCAGACCCAGCTTTTGGTGAGGATGAAGGGATGGGTGGGCGGAGGCTTGGAGGGGGAGGAGCGGGAGGCTAGCTGGTCGGTCACATTGTATCCATGTGCAGGAAGCCAGCTGGTTACATTGTATCCACGTGCAGGAAGCCGAGAGCAGTGAGTGGATGTTTGTTAGTGCTTGGCTTGCTTTCTCCACTTTGTACAGTTAAAGCTCCCAGGGACTGGTCCTTGTAGGATTAAGATAAGTCTTCCGGCAACAATTAATGTAATCAAGGGACCCCCCCCCCCATATCTAGAAGCACATTTAGGAGAGTCTAGATTCTGTCAGATTGACAATGGGTATTACCAGTTTTAGAAAGATGGGTAAAGAAATTAATAGGTTGTCTAGAGATGATTCTTGAAACCTCAATCGAAATAGTAAATTAGAGCTCTAGCATGGATAAATTCCAACAATTTATTCAATCTCTCTGCTAAATAAATGAGACTGGAAAGGGGCAGGCAGGATATCATGTATAGACACTTAAAAAAAACAAACAAACAAACCACGCACAATGCCATGTGGCTAAAATGATTCCTACCCCACCCATTTTCATAGTCCTGGTTGGGTGAACAAGTGCCCCACCCCCACCCCATGGTAGTAATCCCTTACTCCTAGAGACAGGATGGTTCAGATAGGACCCGCTACTGAGTCCCCAACAGGCTATTTTAAAACAACACCAGCAGCAGAGAGAATAAAAGCAAACAGCAAAACTATGAACAGCATCAGACCCAGGTGATAAGGTTCAGAGTTTGTTAAATCTGCCTTTGAACTTTTCTTCACGGCTGGGTATCTTACCGAGCAGCCCCTTAACCAGCCATGAATGACTGACTTCCCTATACCTTGTCTAACTGAGGCCACGAAGGCAGCAGAACAAGGGAGATGGCGCATGCTGCCGCTGGGGTCTAGCCCTTGGCTGACCGGAGGGTGAGCAGGTGAAAAAAGCTAATAGTTATTCTTTGTTGTCCCCACCCTGCATCTCTCCACCACCCCCCCCCCCCCCATTAGGAAAGGGTCTGAGCTACAGTGGGGGCAGAGTCATTTCTGAGAAGGAGGCAGAGAGAATTAGGAGGAACAGAAGGCTGAAGCTTTGAGAAAAGGCTGAAGAGCCAAAGGCCCTGTGGAGATGATCTGGTCTGTTTAATCCCACATTTACATCAAACACACAGGTATGGAAATGACAAGTGCATGGAAGCTGGCCTTGGACAGGCAAAGCTGGTCCAGCTCTGCTAGTTCCTGTCTGGTGGCCTTAGGCAGCCCACCTAAATCTGGCCTAGGATCCCTATTGCCTCTGAGTATGTCGTAAGACGGTACATAGTGTAATATATAAAGGGAGTGAGGTAGACTGTCTCTGTCTCTGCCTGTTTTTTGGTGTTTCTTCTGTAATGAGTGTGGCAGCAGCAAGGTATATCTAGTTGTATCTGCCATACTTCACCGATAAACCCACTTCCTCACTCCCTTCCCTCATCCTGCAGCCCAAAGCAGTGTAGTTCTCTATGAGCAAGTGCCAGCTTATTTGTCCAAGAACTGACCCCTGAACTTCCAGTGAAGTCCACCAAAGTCAGATCTGGGCAGAACCATCAACTCATTTTCTTCAGAATTCCTACTCTGCGGCTCATCGGATCACATGTCCTTAGTGGGTGACACGTGGAAACCTCTGCCGTGTTTATGTGACATCATCAACGGATGGCTCTTGCCCATTTGACACATTGGCTTTTCCCAATCAGATGGAGCATCTAGATCAGAGAGAAAGGAGGGAAGAGCAAGATAGCAAAATCACCCCATGGTGTTCTGGATGGAAGACAGTTTCTCTTGTTTGGAGTAATAGAGACTGTCCCGTTGTTGTCCTTTGCTAGAATTGTGTGGCATGAAGATTTGAAGACCACAGGGTTGAGTACGATGGTCCTCCTACTCCTCCTTTTCTTAGTGGCAACAGTTCCAAGTCTCAATCTTCCTGCCTCCTTCTGCTGAGTGCTGGGGTTACAGGTGTCACCCTGGCTGGTAAATCACTCTTAAATACATATGTTCATGAGGGAGAGGGAGAGAGTGAGGGGAGGGGGAGGTGGAGGGAGAGAGGAAGGGAAGGAAGGAGGGAGAGAGAGAGGGAGGAGGGAAGGGGAGAGAGAGACAGGGAGGGGAGGAGGGAGGGAGGAAGGGAGGGAGGGAGGGAGAGAGAGAGAGAGAGAGAGAGAGAGAGAGAGAGAGAGAGAGAGAGAGAGAGAGTTCTCAGTGGCATCTGTGAGACTCTTCTCCATTGTTTTCTTGCCCACAGGAGCTCCATTTAAAGAAAAGTTTCTTCCAGCTCAACTTCCAAAGAGAGCAGAGTTGGTTTCCCCATTCCTTTGATAAGGATAAGCATCTAGCTTCCTGAGCCCCAGCCTTCCTGCAGACCTCTCCACTCACTCTTAGCTATGCCTGTTCTATAGTTACTGGGTCACAACTTTATCAGATCCCAGTGATGTGAAAACCCAAGCAGGCAGCTGAGGCTGGGGGCTCAGGGCAAGGCTTCCTATTCATTAGCAGAGGGACAGTGACTCTTTGTCTGCTTTCAGCTGTTTGCACGCTATTCACTTTATACACAAGCGTAGAGCTAGCCTCATTGTGTTCCCTGTACTGGAGGTTGTGACCCACCCGTGGGTCTTGAAATCAATTCAGATGATGGTTGTCAGCATTTAAAAAATGATTCAGATTCAAACTGGGTAGAATAGAAAATACTAGGTTACATGATCCTACATGTGATCCTACATGATCCTACAGTGGTCTATACATGTGTTTGCTCTGGGTGAAGGTGGACATTCCATCTCTTATTGTGTGTCACAGTCAAAGCAGTCCTAAAGCTACTGGTCTGAGATATGCTGGCAAATGCCTGTTCTTGTGAACACATTATTCAGACACAGACACACCCACTTGTATTGTCTTAAGCCACTTCCATAGCATAATCTCCGAGTTCATTCGTTGTAACACGTGGTATGGATACCAAAGCCTAACTTATTTGTTTGGTCCTTTGTAGAAAAATGGCCCTCTCCTCTGACTTCCAAAGAGAAGGACACAACTTTCCTTTCGAAGTCAAATCATATGTAATCTTCAGAATTTCCATCTTCAGTCTTCCTACCCCAGGAGCCATCTGAGCTACAGTCATCAGACACAGACTTAGATTAATGTGTCTATAGCTGCAGAAATGTAGTTATCACAGAGGCAATGGCTGCTAGGAAACCGGAGGTATTCCGATGTGATGGCCGTCCAGGGCACAGGCACCGGGTGACCTTTCCATCCTAGGAAAATATTTTGATGTTTAAGCTCATTGCACCCAACCAGACATTTCCTTGAACAAATTTTCAAGTAAAATATTTCAATCCTGCATTCATCTTGGGGGCCACATGTTTTATCCAAGTTAAATATTTCCAGAAAATAAATGTCTAGACACCGTCTCATATAAATTAAGCACCCAGTTTTTGAGTAGATTCTTACCAGACCTCTCTTTCGGTGTGAGGTGTGTATAATTTAAGTCCCTTGAAAAAAAGGATAGGTGCTGGGTAAAGTCCGACAGTGCCTAAGTCGAGTGTGTGGTGAGATCAATATTGGAAGCCAAGACTCCAGCATTGCATGTCAAGAAAGCCCCCTTTCCTTTGCAGTTGTGAGCATAACAATCTTAGATGGGAAAGTGTGCATTCATTTCATATATCTCTCAGAAGCCTCATGGTTCTGACTCCACTGTTCACAGAACAAGAATGTGGAAATAAAGGAGATGAAGATAGAATTTCAGTTTTTTAAATTTTCATTTTATTTCTGATTGATTCTTTTTCTAACCAGTGGCCTTCGTCTCATTCCTTGAAGCCCCTTCAGTGCTTTTATATTTTTATTTTCTTGGCAGTACATTTCTGTATCATTTTGATTTACATTGTAGATGTTTTTCCCCCACAAAGATGAATTTTTCAAAACTCAAATATGTAAAGGAAAGATCAAACATTTTAAGGTATTATTACATTTCTTATAATATATCTTTATACTTTACATAAATTTTATAAATATATTTATATAAAGTTTATAATCATGAAAAGATTGTAATTACAGAGGTTATAAACTAGTGTTATAAATAGTTTATGTTTTGTATAAATATAATAAATGTATTATAAACATTAGACCTTATATAAAAATCATAAAATACATTTGTATTTTAAATAAATATTATGTCATATATTTATATACAACAATAAATATATAATAAAGTATAAACATAATAGTGTATGCTATGTTTGATAGTATATTCTTATTGTACATTTTTAGCTTACTTATGATAAAAAAGTAATTTCATGAGTGAATTTACAATAAAACGTATTGAATTTCTCAAAATCCTGTGGAGAAGAACTTTTAAAAGTAGTCATTTATTTTCTAGATTTTTGCAAAGTCCTGGACATAGACTATTCTCTATGTTATTATTATCTTTCTAAAGAATAAAAGTTAAGAAAATATTCAAGAAGTAGAGATGATAGAGAACAGCTTTACATTTCACTAAGATGTATGTAAATCTCTTTATTCTCCTTACTTGGGGCCTTGCAAACAAGAAATAAACAAGTTTCTGCACTTGGCACCACATCCTCCTCACTTGCTCAATGACGACTTAATGGACATATGAATGGATTTATGGGCCAGACACCAGGCTGTGTGCCAGAGAACAGAAACAGGGCCTGTGTTCTGATGGCTCTCATCGTGCTGAGGGAGTGAAGTGGGCCTGAGACCCAGAAATAAACAGTCAACAGGTGTTGGGATCACAGGGAAAGAACAGCAAAATGTCCTCTGAGGCCCCCCATGGCTTCAGCAGAGTCACCAAGATGGCATCTCCAAGGATAGAGTGTATGAACTAAAACAGGAACTCAGCCTTGGGATGATCCCAGCAAAGCAGAGGGAGACTTGGTCTGGAAGAATGGAGGAAGAACATGGGAAACGACTTATCGTGAGGTCAGTTATTAATTTTATTATTATTGTTATTATTATTATTAATTATTATTATTATTTGGAGCAAGGGTGTTATTACATAGCTTAGCCTGCTTTCCAACTCACTGTCCTCCTGCCTCAGCTCCTCCAGTGTTGAAATTACAACTGTGTGCCACTTCATGTCCTGAGGTCACAGAGTGTATAAGTAATCTTTGGATCACTATTTTTAAAAAGTAGGCTAGGATATGAGGCTAGGGAAAAACCTACTACTATCATTTTGCTAAATGAACATAACAATAAAACAAGCCCTAAGGACATATCGCTATACCCATAGGTCCAGTATCACTCAACCCTCATCAGAGAAACTGCTTCGTGCAGTAGATGGTAGTTAGCATAGAGACCCACAATCAGACAATGTGCAAACAGTGAGAGACTTCAGAACACTCAGGACTAATGGACAGTGTCTACCGTACCTCTCCCCTCAAGGCTAGGAGGTCTGGACAGAAGAGAGGGCAGAAAGGTTGTCAGAGCCAGAGGTTGGCTGACTTAAAAGAAGCAGTATTTTCCGGACACAATAGGGTTGACACACGTATAACCTCACAGACACTGTGACAGCATGGATAAGACCTGTGCAAGTACAAGCCAGACAAAATCCTAGTATGGAGAAGGGGAAGTGAGCACCAAGACCTACCAGTAACCAAAAAGCTATTTGCAACTGATAACTTCTGAGGGAGGGAAAAAAATCAGTTTTCTTCAATGGAAAAACACTGTAAATCTCCACCACACTCCAGGGCAGGCCTCATGCTTAGATGTGTCAACACAAAATACATGTGTGCATTATATACATGCATATGTGTCTGTGTGTGTTTATTTTTTTAAGAGAGAGAACAACTTGATGTTGGCTGTGTGTGTGAGGATCTGGGAAGAGTTGGGGAGGGGAAAGAATATGATCACAATATATTGTATGAAATATTAAAAAATATTTTTAAAAGAGTAGGCTCAGGGAATAATTTCCCCCACCCCCAGCTTAGAAATCTCATAGGAAATAGATTCTGTAGGGAAATGATTTTAAAAAATGTGGTGGGGCTAAGATCATTCCTGTTCTCTGAGCTAACATACCCCCCCCCCCAAGCTCTCTAGCAAGATGGCTGGTTTCTGTGGCAAGTCTTCTGAATGCTGAACATAAAGCTCCGTGAGACAGTTAGCCACAGTAGTGTCTCCTATGCAGCCTTGCCATCTCCAATCCCAGTTGAGATGGTCTGGTTTCCTTCTCTTGACTCTGACTAGACTATAAATCGTTCTACTTGACTTCAGAGACGAGGCCATCAAAGGCAGCGGGCTTCCATCTGGTTCTCCTGGGATGGTGATTCTTGGAAGCTGGCCACCATATTGTGAGGAAGCACAGGCAGCCACATGGGATGGCTTCATGTAGGTGTTGCAATCAGCAGGCTGATTGAAGTTTCATCCACATATATTGTCAACTCCAGATGTGTGGGTAAAGGGGTCTTTGTATGCTACCTCAGGACACCTTGGCTTTAGAGTCTTCCAGCCAACTCTTAGGGTTACTTTGTTTTCTAACAGTAGACAATGAGGATAGGAGACTTAGAGCCTTTATGTTGGGCCATGGGTACTAAAGGTGACTTCCCGTGGAGGGGATGATGTTCAGGTTCCAGCATCATTAGTTGAAGCAAGTCATCACCCTGGGATCCCAGAGCCCATGTCCCTTACCACCAAGGTGAGTGGACCAGCCAGAGCACTGAACCTGGTCACAGTGAAGGAATGGGGAGCAAATAATGCCATTTCCACCAGGCAGTATCTGTGCATCTGTGCCATCTATCAACTGGATTTCACACTCCCTGTAGAGTGTGTCTCTTCTTCCAGCAGAAGACAAATGCATCTTTACTCCAACCAAACCACATTATTTGTCTTTCTTTGTGTGTGTGAGTAGTCTACAGAACCCTGACTCAAAGGATTAATTCGAGTGTTTCTGCTCAGTTTGGAGATACACTTTAGTGGTCGAACAGTTTCCTAATATGTCTAAGGTCTTAGGCTTGGACCATAGAATCTCAAAAAGCAAGAAGACAAAGTCTATCTGCTTACACCCCAAGGCTTCTATGAAGCTTCCCTTCTGGGAAGGATTTTACTGTGAGCATATTTGCAGTTGTAGCATTACAGTTAGTAACTGGAGAATATTCTGCCTGATTCAGATCTTTACACTGCAGTTTATTAGAACATGAGCACATTGCTTAACTGTCTGCAATTCAATTTACTCATCTGTAAAAGGAGGCTAACTGCAGAAGTTTGCCTTTTATGACTATGTTGTGAGAACTGAATGAATTAACTTGTGAAAATACTTAAAGCCAACAACACCCAGCTTGTAGTAAGCAACTGTAGTAAACACTCACATGCATGTATAAGATATATATAGGATGCACACAGAGATGAGGTGTATGTAGATATGTATAACATATGCATATAGATGGTCTGTATATTTTATTGAGACATAGTTTTGCTATATAGCCAAGGTTGGCTTTGAACTTGCAACCCTCCTTTCTCAGTCTCTGAGTGCTGGATTATAGGCATCAGCTCTCATCCTTGGATGATATCCTTTACTGATATGAAGGAAGCAGATCTTAGTCATTATCCTTTTATCTTGGAGCCAGTGTGATGCCCTGCCCCTCTCCAGAATACAACATGTGCCTTTCACACTCTGGGCCCACCCTAGCACAGGTAATAGCTCTGGAAAATGTGCTTGAATCATTGGACAAATAAGGGATTGACCTGGAATGTGTCAGTCTGATGTGCAGTCCAACACCACGAGATTGAAAAATCAATGGGCCTAGTCTCAAGTGGCAGACATGAGCTACAAAGCGCTGACCTGTCAGCATGGAAGAAAGAGCCGTAGTCAAAGAAACTCCGGCCAGTCATTAAGCATGAAGGGGGAGCTGGGGCATCAGGAGCTCGTATTGGGCTGTGACATCACCTGCCATTCATTTATGTGGGTGAGAATGATTTACCAGCAGCCCAGGGCACATGGGGAGAAAATGTAACTCAGCTTCTCCATACATTAGAAATGTAAATGGCGCCGAGGAAATGACCTGGGTGTTGAGGTAATTTCCTAGATGGACCTGCAAATTTCATTTGTCCTCAGTTTTAAGGCAAGGGCCAAGAAACTGGAAGCTGGGATGTGGATGGTTCTGGGAAGCAAGGGGTATATGGTCTCCATCCTTACCATCCCTGGTCTCAGTAGGAACTCTTGAAGTATACGATGTCATAAGCGTGGAATCGGGTAAGGCTGCAAGGGTAGGACTTTCAACTACTAATTGTGCCAAGAGGAAGTGTCCCTGCTGTGCTTTGCAGGTCAGCCCATTGTGGCATGCACAACATGGAACTATATATTCTTACAGTGTACGTTTCTCTGAGCTGAGGACAGAGATCAATACAACCACCAGCCTCCAGAAACTCTGAATATGATGTCAGAAACCAACTCATTAGAGGGGGCTATTCCCAGAAGGTGAGTTAAATGTGAGAGACACCAGGCAGAGCAGACTAGGGGCCCTGACCTAACATGATAGCTACTGTCAGTGGTAGCTGTCAGTTACTGTCCTTAAGGATTCATTAGCAGCATCCCATATGCCTGCATTGGTGAGCTTTCTAAATGGCAAATGTGGCCATGTCATTTCTTATGTATGCCTTTTTAGTGAAATCAGTTCATATAGACTGAATACCTGTATCTCCTCAAAGTCCTCATTAGATCCCTAGCCTCCACAGGCTTGGTATTGGAAAGCAGAGCCCTTGAGAGGTTATTAGGATCGTGTGTATAGTTGGTGCTCTCATGAGGACAGATGGGAACTTGCCTGTCCCCTCTCTTACTCACTCTGTGGTGACGCAGTGAAGGAAGGGATTCTTTATAAATGAGTAAGAACGCCCTCAGCAGACTCCTACTGCTCTAGCACCTCCATCCCAGACTTCCAGCCTCCAATGAGAAATGCATTCTCATTGTTTATAAGCCACGCAGACTGTGGTGTTTGTCACAGCATCCAAGCTACAGTCATTTAAAACAACAATAGCTAACACTGAGGACTTTCCATCTCTAAACTCCCTTCCTCCTCTCTTCCTCTCCTTACCCCCTCTGTGTGTGTCTGCGTGTGTGACGGAGAGACAGAGACAGAGTGACAGAAGATATAAGCTATCTATTGCTTATATGAAAGAGCCCAATCTGCCTTGCAAAACTGGTACTTCCATGATGCACCCTGACCTTTACTTTCCAGTCATTCCCTTGGCCAAGCCTGCTTGTCTGATTATTCCAAGGAACTCTGGTGCCTTGCTGTCTTCTGTGCTGTCTCCTCTGGTGCTGCCTTCCTGCCTGTCACCTGGGCTGTTGTTACTCATCCTTTTAGACCAGCTGCCTGGTCCCCACCTCAGGCCAGAATTCACATCTCTGCCCTTTGGGCCTTTACACATCAGGCTGGAAAAGCTCTTCCTCTGTTTGTCACATGTTGTTTCAGAACTCATCTCCAGAACCACCCAGGTGTTCAGTCTTTGTAGACCCATGAGGAGGACTGACATGTTCTGCCGGAGGCCCTTGCTTGGTAAACATCCCTTGTTTCTCTTACAGCTGTACTGTGAGCTCATGGAAGCCAATGTCTGTTTCTGTGGCTCCAAATCCCCAGCTCTCAGTGACTGGGAAATAGTGAATGGATGCATTAATCCCACTACATTTTCGTTAAGCTGCCCATTTTAGCTTGCATCACACTGCCCCACAACTGCCTACCACTGCCTACCACTGCTTACCACTGCCTACCACTGCCTACCACTGCCTACCACTGCCTACCACTGCCCACCACTGCCTACCACTGCCTACCACTGCCTACCACTGCCTACCACTGCCCACCACTGCATACAATAAGCCCATTTGAGAACAGTTATTTATTGACCTTATTTATTCTATTTCCTCTTTCTGCTCTTCACACTGAGTAAGTGGGATATAGTATTTGTTAGATAGTTGAGTCTAGATTCAGAAAACTCAGTTGTTTCCATTTGACTTTTTTTCCTTTTAAACTAAGTTAAATGACATAAGATAAAGTCAAAGTGTACCTTACAGAAAGTTCTAAGCTCTGGGCTTAAGCCAGAATCTCTCTTCTGACCTTGGTCAGCCACTTACTCAAGCTGAATTTATTTTCTTGGAATGATTTGTCAGCTAGCCTAATAATATCTCACACAGAAGGTGGTTCTGAAGATTAAACAAGACAGTCTACATGAAATGCTTGGCGCTAGAAGGTGTTCAACCAGAGTTAATTTCCGTTCGTTCACCCAGTCAGTGTCATGGCATGGCAGCAGCTCGACTGGTCCCTTCAGACTTCTGTAGGATCTTTGAGTATTAGACAAGTCTCACTTATGTCGCCCTGGCAGTTGGTTGTGAAATGGTGCCCTTGAAAGCTGACACTGGGCTGTGCCAGGAAGACATTAGCCTTCTCACAGCCAGTGCTATTTTGAGGTTTGATGGCTTTGGAGAGAAGATAACAGCTGACCTTTGTACTGATAGAGAATGCCTGTGTTCTAGGAGAAAGTGCAAAAACCTCGACTAATGCCAGCTGGAAAGAACTCAGTGTGCCCTGAAGTCGGGTATTCAAATGCCATTATTTTTATGCCAACATAAGAGTTTATTCAGGAAGTTGCAAAGAAGGAAAAAAAATCAGATTCCATAGCAATGAACTCCAAGGGAACTGGAAAGTTCTCTGGTCTTTTCTGCTTGCCTGTGTCCAATAGCCATGAACATGGAAAGACAGATGTATTTGCAAGAATGGTACCCCCCAGTGCTCTAGTTGTAATTCCAAAGGCTTGAGAGAGCAGAGAATCACTTTGTGTTTATGCTTCATCTTGACTGTGGGAGCAGAGAGCCGTTCTGTGTTCTCACTCAAGATCAAGGTTGGGAGAGCCACCATCAATGTAGCAGCACCAGTCATCCTGTCTGGAAGAATAGGCTTAGGTCACCCAGGCAATCCAGCCTGATAGGCCAGACCTGTCTCCACGTGATTAACCAAGCAATGTGTATGGCTTAAACATTAAACCAGCGGTGGGGTGCCAAGGAGAGCCAGGACTTGCCAGGGCTCAGCTCAGGCTGCTGTGGAGTTACATCGCAGTAGGACAGCTGGTTCTCATCCTGAAACAAATACAGTGTCTTAAGCAAGCACTTAGAAGCCTTGATTCTACTGGGTGCTGAGCTACACCCTTGACAGACGTTCCTTCCCTTGCTCATTACTTTGTGTGGCGAGCATCATGACTAGGAATGAGAACATGGAGCTGTGCTGTGAGCTCTGAGCACAGAGAATTAGAAATATCAGAAGCACATGGAAGAAAGGGAACAGATACTTTGAGGTGTTAGGGCAGTAGAAACAATGAAGTTTCGGGATCAATCAAAGGGAGGACAGAGGGGAAAGGAAGAAATATCAGAGAGTCCCTCTGTTTTTGCCATGTTGTTTGACAATGGGATAAAGATGGCACAGCTCACTGAAAAAGGTATGCTCAGGTAATAGCATGTTACTTATGCTTCCAGAAGACAACCAAGAAGAATTATTAAGTAAGGCATTGAATACATGGATCTGGAGCTTGGGAAGAAGGTATGGACCCGAGTTTGAACATTCCGTGGTCATCAACTCATAGTGGACAGCTCAAGCCAAAGGAAAGTGGGTGGAGTAAAAAGTAAATCAGGAAATGAAGTGTAGGGAAGGAAATTAAAGGGGACCGTTTATGCAAGGAGCATGAAGTAGGAACTGACGCAATTATTTTGAGAAATAATTTTCACTTACCTGGTAAAGATGGGTAAATCCTTTGGCCCTGAGAAAAAGTCAGAGAAGACATATAGAGGACACTCAGAGCAGCACGACTACACTAGCAACCCCCTGGAAACCCCTGAAATAGTCATCAAAACTACAGGGGCTGAATTAGTTGTGGAAGAGTCACACAGTGAATAGCGCCACCACCACAACAACAAAAAATTAACGAAGCAGGGCTTTGTGCAGCAACAAGAACGAGCATCAAGAACAGAATGTTAAGTGGAAAAAGAAAGTTGTATAGGAGAACATCCAGTATGATTCTTTTAATATAAAGTTCATAGGCTTGCAAAACTAAACACATGTGGTGAAACAAAACAAAACAAAACAAAACAAAAAACAGAAAAAAAAAAAAACCCAACCCAGTAAGGAGAAGATAAACACAGAAATAGAAATAAGAGTAGTGGTTGTTTTCGGGGAGGTGGGGAAGGGCTGGGATCCCAGTGGTGTTCATGGAGTTTCAGAGTCTGGAGTGGGGCATTTCAACTAAGGGCAGAAGGGAAAAGACAACGCCGAACTTATTCCTTTCCCTTTTTCTTTTGTTATCTTTTAAATGTAACTTTCATAACCTGGAACAGCAACAATCAATACGTTTTAAGACTTAGGTTTTGTGTATGTGTGCAGAGATGAGCATGTGTGTGTGTGACTATGTGTGTGTAGAGGTTGGAGGTCAGCCTCTAGTGTTGCTTCTCAGGTGTGCACCATCTTGTGTTTTTGAGACAGGGTCTTTCACTGGCCAGAGATTTGCTGATTAGTCTGGCGTGGCTGGCCAGAAAACCCTAGGATTCACTTGTCTTCATCTCCCTGATGTTGGTATCATTAAGTACCCGAGACTATGCCTGACTTTTCATGAGGGTTCTAGGAATAAATTTAGAGTCTAAAGCTTGCATCACAAGAAATTTACTGCCTCTAGCCTCTCTGCTTACTTACTTTTTTTTGGTAATAATCTAAAAATTAAAATAAGGCCCGGACATAGGAAATAATACAGCCTAAAAGATTATACAGTTAGAAGACAAGGAATTAAAAGTGAAGTTACTTAATGGCCAAGACAGCCAAGAAAAATAAAAGTCTTAGAATTAGCAGAAAGTTAACTACTTGGCGAGCATTTATGAACAGACTTCCACGTGCCAGCCCTTAACGATGAGTCTTAGGAATGTGTGTCATTTAACCTATCCACAATATTTTGAGGGACATACTACATTGGGTTCTTCTAATTGGTGAGAAAAATAAGACTCAAAAAGCCACATAATCGTCCAGGTCTTCCATTTACACGAGTGATAATTTCGATTAGAACAAAAGCTATCGTGGAAAATCCATGCTCCTAACTGGGCATGCACATGAGTGCTCTCTTCTTCAAACAAGGACGTTTTCATGAAGAAAGAAAGACTTGGCAATATCAATGTTGCAAAGCCATAAAATGAGGCTGAGAATACAGTTCCAATAGCTAGCCTAGTGTGCATGAAGCCCTGGGGTCAGCCCTTAGAACTCTTGAAAGTAGGCAGAACCAGGAGGTTCAGGAGTTGACTGTCATCCTCAATTACATAGTGAGTATGAGGATAGCTCATGAGGCAACATGAGATCCTGCCTTAAAAACAAGTAAGTAGGGCTGGAGAGATGGCTCAGTGGTTAAGAGCACTGACTGCTCTTCCAGAGGTCCTGAGTTCAATTCCCAGCAACCACATGGTGGCTCACAACCCTCTGTAATGGGATCCAATGTCCTCTTCTGGTGTGTTTGAAGACAGCTACAGTGTACTCATAGACATAAAATAAATAAATCTTTAAAAAATTAAGTAAAATGAATTAAAAATAGATAAATGGCAGATAATTACATAAATATATAGATAGATACACAGACACACAGGCAGATAACAGTTAAACAGATAGGTGGTGCAGAAATTTTTCTATGGCTCTAAGCATATAGAAATGGGTATTTTCTATCCTTGGAGTCAACAGTGACATCAAAGCAGGGTTAATGACATTTAATTGTATTAGAGAAAATGATGAATTAGAACCAGAAAAGTAAAAACAGATGGTGTAATTTGGAGCCGATGGTTTACACCTGTAACCCCAGCACTGGGAAGACTGAGGTAGGAGGATGGCTGTGAGGGTTCCAGGCCAACTTTAGCTATTTAATGAGTTCCCAGCCAGGGCTACAGAGCGAAACCTTGTCTCAACAAAACAAAATAGCAGCAAATCACCCACCCCTGCAAAATAAGACAAAAGAACCAAACGAAACTACTTCATATTAAATCAGTCAATCAAGCAGGCAACAAACAGTAGCAGCAAAACAAACCCCATGGGATGTAGAATGTTCTTTAAAGGGGAAAAACAACCTCAGGCCGAAGTCTGAGCTACTGACTAGACCTGGGAGACTTGGGTAAGGAAGAAACTTGGAAGGAGGCTCTAGCATTGGAGACTTCATTTGTGTGAGAACATCCAGACAGGGGACTAGGTGAGCAAGAGAGCAAAGCAGAAACGCTCACTTTCATCCTGGCTGAAGTAATAAGGAAGTAACCGAACCTCTCATAAACAAACAGCACCCAGAACAAGTGACATGAAGAGCCACTTTCCAACACAAGGCAGTGTCTTAAAAAAAACCAGAACCCACAAAATATGAACTGTAAACAAGGTGAGTCCCTAAGTTGCTTTAGCATTTGACCTGAGGACAGTTTATGTACTGCAGGTTCAGTAAGGGAGGGCCCAAAAGGATCCAGGACCACTGAGCCTGGGGGTTCAGATCAGAGCTACAGAAAGAATTAAATAAAAGATCTTCTTCACCTGTAATGTGCATAGATTACACCATGACCAAGTTAAAACATTATGCATGCATAGGGTAAAACTGTACATGACTAGGCAAAGAACAATTGGGTTTTGTAGTCAGGTCAATTCCTGGCTCACAGAAGATTCGGGCAATAGTCAATTTCAGCTACTAGAAAAGCCTTGGTAATCAGCTGGCACATTGGCTTAGTCGCTAGAGGGAAAAACATCTGAGGTATATATTGTTTCAATTTAAACATTTTTCTTTGTTTGTCTTTTCCTCCTTTGTGGCTTTCTTTAAATATTTCTTCACTATTATATTTTATTTTTACCTTTGGATTCTTAGCTAACCCCCTTTTTATTTTGGTGGATCAATTGTGGTTTCCACTACACATCTTTAAGATAGTCTATATAAAGCATTGTCCTACTTCATATAGAGTATAAGATCACATTAGCCTTTTAATTCCTTCTCTTATCCCTAGTTCTTTATATTATTATAAATTCACCATAATTGTTTCTATTTTTTACTTGAAATAATCAATTTTCTGTTAAAGATATTTTGAAATGAGTAAAAGTTACTTTGATATATATCCACACTATTTGACATTTTCATTTATTTGTCTAGACATATGTTACTAGCTGATCATCTTGTTTTCATTTTTGCTTGATGAACTCCCTTGAGAGGCTTTGTTGCTATATAGACTATATATATATATACACATATGTGTGTGTGTGTGTGTGTGTGTGTGTGTGAAAGTTAAACCATTAGGGACAGCACTGCTCCCCACAAGAACCATATACTTAAAAAACAAAAACAAAAAAACCAGTACTAGGTATGAGAAATATACTTTAGAATAGTTGCTGGGGGGAGCCCAAGTGAATCTGAAAACAATAGAGAATAAGCCTGTTGCCCTTGGTTGCCCCTCAGAGGGCGAAGAGTGAAACTCAAGACATAGGCTGCTTGGATTATTTGTGCTGAATCTAACCTGAAAGCCTCTTTCCCATCAGTTTGAGGATATTAATTAGAGATGAGGAGGAGACATAGAAGAAGGTGGAGGACAGGGACTTGGGAGGGATTGGAGGAGGGAAAGGAAAGGGGAGGAGAAAGTGTGACTTTATTTTAATTAAAAATGTATACGAAATTAAAAAGGTGCCCATCAGTTTGAAAGAGAGGAAGGAGGGGTATATGGATTGTCTGAAGGGAGAAGCAGGAAGGAGCAAATGATATAATTATAGTGTAATCTCAAAAATAATACAAGAAAAGAAGGTAGGAAGGTCAAGATAGGGAAGTGATATCTTAGAATTTTAGTCACCTGAGGATTCAGAACTTAGAATCTTTGAGTCTTAGGACAAATTGAAATATGAATAATGCTGATAATTAAAATCTTCCTGAGAAGAGAAAAATTATAAAAAGCACTTATCATTAATGTACACACATCCTTTGGAAAATGTCACTTTCCTTAGCAAAGTAAAAAAAATAGAAAGAAAGAAAGACAGATGAAATATGGCATAAAATAAAACAAAAGCAAGAGAAACAATGAGGTGGTAGATTTAAACTTAGCTATAATAGCATTAAATGTAAATGGTCTAAATTGTACAATTAAAGGCAGACATTGCCAGACTAGGTAAAAAAATGCAAATTATAACTATATGCTGTTACAACAATTTGAAATGTAAAGCACAGCTATTTAAAGGTTTGTAAAGGTCACTGCATAAGCCTTAAGCAGAGGCAACTGAAGTGGCTATTTAGAATAAAATAAAGAAGATCCCAGGACGCTACTCTTAATGGAGAAAGAAAAGACCAAAGAGATAGTCCAGTTTCCTTACACAGTGTGAGGACACAGTGAGAAGTCTAGAAGACTGTCCTCAGTGGAACCTCAGCATGTTAGTGACATGTCAGGAGCCTAAAGGTCAGAAGAGGGCTCTCAATAGAATGTCACATGCTGTTTTCTTTCCTGTAGCATTTCAGCTTCCTACCATTGCTGCTTATAAAGCTCTCAGTCTATATTTGTTTGAGATTTTTAAACTAAGAAAGCCTATCTTAAAAATTATAGTTATCACATGTAAAAATGAGGTGGTGCATTTTTACTAAGCTTGTGAGAAGCCAATACCAGCCCTTGCCAGGCCTATTCAGCCTTATATTGGAGTTCCTACTCAAAGCAGTGTAGAAAAAAATGTAAAAGTGTAGATTTACAGTAAAAAGTACAGCATACAGTACATCTCGGAAATTCATATGGAATAGACAGAGGAGCTAAAAGATGAATTTAGAATGGTAACAAAATAAAAGATCAATTAAAATTAATATTTTCACATACTGTCAAATGGAACTTGGAAATTAAAATGATTAAAAAGTAAATATATCTATAATTATATTTAAATCATGATATTCTTATTGACAAGTCAAATATGTGTAAAACTGAGACAATAACTAAAATATTAATAAACACATGGGAAATTATTCTAGTTTTATAAATTGGAAACCTTCAAATTATTAAGACATTAGTTTTCCTCCAGTTCATCTATAGCTATAGTGTAGTTTCAGACAATAGAGCAGCATAAACTTTGTAGAGACTGACAAGCTAGTTTTAAATTTATATGAATGTATAAAGGACCTACAAAGCCAAAATATTCCTTCTTCTTTCTTTTTAATGTGAGCAAGATTGGACAACTTTACATAATGTTATGATTTAATGAGTTGTGTGGTTTGGGGATAAGGAAAGACATATATTTCCCTGGAACAAAGTACAGAGTCCTGGAATGGACATGGTCAGTTGATGTTTTGTAAAGGTGCCAAGGCAATTCAAGAGAAAAAAGTTAGTCTTTTCAGTAAATGCTGGGATAATTGGATGCTCATGTGGAGAAAAATTAACCTTGATCTTTTCTTTATTCCATACACAGTAAGTAATCCAAATGAATAAAAAAAAAACCAAATGTAAAACCTAAAATTATAAAATGAGAAGAAACCAAGAAGAAATCTTTACAATATGGCAGGCGATGGTTTCTCAGGACACAAAAACCATGGGACTTCAAAGGAAAAAGCAATAAGTTGAATTTCATAAACATTAAAATTTCTATTCCCTCATAAATACTGCTAAAAATGATGAGGCCAGGCATATATATATAGAGAGAAAACCACCGAGGAATATGTACTTCACAAAGGTCTTTTATGGAGAATAAAGAATTTGTGCAATTCATCCCAGTTACTACCAATTCAATAGAAGAATAGGAAAAAGCTTAGAGCCAACAGATATGCAAATGGGTCATTGCCAGGAATATATTGAGCCTCAGAGTGACTTTTCTTTATCCTCATGCTCTAGTCGAAGATTTGCTTTTCTCAAATCATCCTGCGTTTCCAATTTATACCATGATGCTTTGCAAAGACACCATAGTAGTAAAGGAATAAAAATTTGACCACTGGGTCATAGAAATGGACCCTTTTTATTGTTTTTCCAATGTGGTGGTTAAAAAGACCCAAAGTCACTAGTAATTAGGGGGAAGATAAAGTGAAACTTAACTAGAGTTCCCAGCACACTTCAGGATTGCTAAAAACGGGAAGGGATTGATGTTAGATGTTTGCTAAGAAGCTTAATGAGGACTGTTCTAGATTTCCAATGAGCCTGCCCAGTGGGACACACTGGAGAACACCGTGACCATCTGTTACAAAGTTAAGCATAAGTTTATTGTGGGTGCAAGTGGGCAGCTCTAGTCACATGTCTTTACTGAAAATAAAATAGTCTCTGATCCACACAAAATGTTCTACATACTAATTTCTGTAAACAACCTTATCATGATGTTCCAAACCAAGGAGTCATCCATTGTATGAAACTGTGGTGCATTCATACAATGGCATTCTAATCAAGAACGCAAAGTAATGAACTACGGAAGCATTCAACTATATGGAAGAACATAACAGAGTTCTAAGATGGACTATGAACACATAAACATATCACTCTGTTGTGGCAGAAGGAATGTCAGTGGTTGCACAGGTCGAGGTGGCATTGATGTTGCTGGCAGAGCAAAGCTAGATTTGGAAGGGACATACATAAACTTCAGATAATGGAAATATATCTTAATCCATCAAATTGTTTGGTGTAAGTGGATGTGTTTTCTTGTCTACAGATTTTACTTCAGAAAAGCTGATTTTTTTTCCCCCAAAGGATCCAATCTAGGATGAAAGCAATGCATTGTGTCATAACAAGGCAGAGGCATGGAATTTAGTGTCCTCTTTCAAACTCCCCTTTTCATTCAAGGCGAATAGTTTTCCTAGATGAGGGTAAGATGGTGCTAAAACCGTGCATAGCCCCCGTGTATGGAAGGCTCACTGGAAGTGCTCAGCATCTATGAAGCCCCCATGTATGCAAGGCTCACTGGAAGCGCTCAGCATCTATGATGCTCCCGTGTATGGAAGGCTCACTGGAAGCGCTCAGCATCTATGATGCTCCCGTGTATGGAAGGCTCACTGGAAGTGCTCAGCATCTATGAAGCCCCCGTGTATGCAAGGCTCACTGGAAGTGCTCAGCATCTATGAAGCCCCTGTGTATGGAGGGCTCACTGGAAGTGCTCAGCATCTGATAACATATCTAAGATAGTGTTGGATGATCATTCGCTCTCATTGTCCTTTGGTTTTGGCTTTACTTAGTCAACGTCCCTAGACTCTTCCTCTGATAGAGCAGTTGTCACTTTGGGATTCATCATGAATATTAAACATCTTGAGAAACACAATCTACCTAGAGAAGAAAACTACCTCACACTCAAACACTGTGGGTTTCCAAGTCTTTGTCTACATGAGCAACTACTAAGACAATGAAAACATTTTATTACTTCTTAGGTCCAATAATCTCACCTTATATGTCTTCAGACTCCATGTGCTTTTCCATTGCACTGCTGTTATCCTTCAGCTCCATCCCTACTACGGACTTTCTACTTCATTTAACCTGGATAAACCATAGCTGACTCTGAAGACTTTCTTTCTTTCTTTCTTTCTTTCTTTCTTTCTTTCTTTCTTTCTTTCTTTCTTTCTTTCTTTCTTTCTTTCTTTTTTTGTTCTTAATATTGTTTATTAGCACAAATGCAGACATAAAAAGTCTAAACCAATTGACTGAACAATTCCTATTCCACGCTTACAGTTAACAGCTTAAGGTATTTCACTACAGGTTTCCACAAATCGTGATTCAACCCTTGAAGTAATTTGCATATAAGATAAAATACATTAACTACAAGGTGTCTTGTAGCCAGGTGTCCATTTTACATATACGAGGTAACAAACTCATCTTTGCTAACTTGTTAAATTCCATTGTTTCCTTCTAAGAAGGAAAAACAAATTACAATTTTTTTGAACAAGAAAGTAGGACTTTACATAAATGACATGTATGTACACAAATTTAAGCTGATCAATGGAACACAAGTGTCTACACATGCTTTCTTTTCTGTTGTACTAAAAGTCAGCTAATCTTGCAAAGTTTTAGCTCTCAAAGTCGCTATTACCAGTTTGTCTACTGTAGCAAGATACCTTAAGTTACTACAGAATCCTGGGAAGTAAGACTGAATAATATCTGTTGTAGAAATACCCTACTCTTTACCAACTCCCACCCACAGCCTTTCAAAATCATAAGCAGCTCTCTTTTGTGACAGACAAATCATGTAAGAACTGAAAACCCAGTTTATGTAGCGTATCTCTGGGTCCGCTGTCTGGCCATTCTGTCGTGTTCTGCTCTGTTGGTCATGTACTGAGTGGCAATACTTCCCACCAAAGGGTCAGCAGGATTGCAGTCTGTAAAGAGTGAGCAGATAGAAAGGAGGACTTTAGAGATGGTTAGTGCTGGGCTCCAGTTGTCTTTCAATATGTCTAAGCAAATAACTCCTTGGATATTAATATTACAGTGATACATTCTTGTACGAAATGTAACCTTTGGAGGCTTGAAGGGATACTCTGGGGTAAAAGTAATGTCAAGGAAGAATCCTCCACCTTCACACACAGACCCTGGAGGACCCAGAATGGTTGATCTCCACTCATAGATGTTGTCACCCTTGGGACCAACACTGCAGTTTGGCAGAGGGTCTAAAGTGATGCCTGCCCGCTGCTTCTGGATCCTCTTGGTGCTGGTGGACAGGAGCTTCGAATTTTTGCTCATGCTGACTTTACTCTCCTTCTTCGACATAGCGAATCCCCCACCCCATCCCGCGAACGGCCCCTCCCTTTGTGTCTGGCTCCTGCTGCGACTGGGCCATGGAGGGGTGCTGCTTCCTGGCTTGCTCATCATGGCTTGCTCAGCCTGCTTTCTTATAGAGCCTAAGACCACTAACTAGAAGTGACACCACTCACAATGGGCTGGGTCCTCCCACATCAATTACTAATGGAGAAAAATGCCCAACAGGTTTGCTTGCAGTCAGATCATGGAGACAATTCTTTTGAATTGAGGTTTCTTCCCTCTTCTCAGATGATTTTAGCTTGTGTCAAGTTGACAGGAAAACCAGCCGGCACAAGATCCAATTACTGACGGGAGAGTAACCAAGCTAGTTATCCCTCCCAGCTTCCGTGTGCTCAGGCTTCCCTCTGTACTCTCAGAGTCCCTTCTGCTCTATAATTAAGCATCATTAACCTGAAAGTGGCATATATCCTTTGAACTTGGAGCCCGGCTGGGAAAAGAGAAGGGAGATAAACTCTGACCCAGAGAGGACCTTTCAATTCACAGAATCCCAAAGCATCATGGCCAGGGAACTTGAGGTCAGCTCTCTGCACCCACAGCAAAAAAAAAACCCCATCTCACCTCTCCCTCCATGCCAAATAGGGGAGACACAATGACTAGAAAAAGAAGAAATTCCAAGTCTGAGAATCCAGAACATGGTGCCTGATGACCACTGTGTGGAGGCGGCTGGGCAGGCTTTGTGAGGGACTCCTATATAGACACACTAGACTACTGTTGCTTCTGGCACCAAGGACCCAAGGTAACTGACCTGTAGGGCCTGTAGGGTTAGCTAGGTGTCTTTCTGTTGTTGTTTTTGAGTCAGAGTTTCTCTGTAGAGCTCTGGGTGTCCTGGAAAACTCTCTGGACTCCAGGATTGCCTTAAATTCACAGATCTACCAGCCTCTACCTCCTGAGTTCTGGGATTAAAGTCGTGCACTACCACCATCTGGTCAGCTAGATTTCTCAACAGGACTCCAGCCAACATGTGGAGAAGAAAACAATTCAGCTCAAAATTTAACCAGTAAAAGCTTTATCAGTCACGACCAACGAGTGAAAAAAATGGGCCAAACCAGTTTCTGATTTCTTTGGAGCTGAGGGCCAGTGGGTAGAGCAGAAGTTGAGCCCACTCCAGTGTCGCCTGATTTTCAGTTGACATTTTGCCTCTGTCCCTGTCTTGAGAGGGCATTTGGCATGTTGGTCTCCTCTCAGCTCTTTTTTCCCTTGTCTACGATTTGGGAAATGTTCGTGTCCACTCTCAGAGAAGTTCCTGAAACGGTAGCTTCACATACAAGCATGCCACAAAACAGACCGGACACACATTCCAACTCCTTGCCCCGTTCCCAGACAGTAACAGGGAGTCCGATTATTGAAAATTGAACTCTTATACAGCATAAAGAATATATATATATATATATATATATATATATATATATATATATATATATGTGTATGTATGTGTATATATATATATATATATAAACACCATAAAACTGTATATGATTGTTCACAGCTTTTTAAAAGAAAAGCCAGGGGGAGACCGAAGGTCAACGTTTCCCAGTCATTGTTTGGTGCAATTTGAAACAAGCCCCGGGAATCTGTGGCCTGTTAGTCTGGCTCAAGGGGTCGCCTCGCTCAAAACCAAGCTAGTTATTCTTCCCAGCTTCCCAGAGTTCAGGCTTTGCTCTGTTCCCTGGCAGCTCCTGCCCCCCACTCCCAGCCCCTGTCAGCATGACTGATGAATTCAATATCCCCATCTCTCTAGCTGACAGCTTAGCAAGCTGACTCCAATCTGCAGGACCCCCTGGTTGCCTGGCTCAGGCTTCCCCAATGAGAGGCCAAAGCTGCTGTGGACAGACAGACAGGTCTGCAGAGGCTGGTAAATAAGAACTCCCCAGAGCCTCTGCCAAGGGTCGATCTGACCAGACTGCCACTCACCTTGTCAGGCTGTGTGTGGGATTCGTCAAGAGCCAGCCTGTCTTTCCTTCACTCTCGTCAGTGTGCCAGGAAGGATCTGCCTTTAAACTTGATTGCGCTGAAGGCACTAGAGGCCTACCGGTTCATGACTCTGAGACAACCTGATCTTCCAGAAGCCTTTGGGTTCTGATTCAGGGGAGTGAGAAAGGTTACTTGGTGCCACAGTGGGACAGGGGTTCACTGGTTTATAGACTCATTCTACAACTATTTATTCAGGCTGCGGTTTAACTGTGGAGATGAGTTGAAGAGAGGTTCTTTGGGCATGAGCCTCGTTGCTCCTTCATCTTGAGATGGGATCCAGGAATTCTGCCGCACAATTTGTTCATACCCACTGACGGTTGAATGAGTCCAGTCCTTCACATGCACCACTGGGCTGCCCCGTGAGGGTATTTCTACAGATTCTAGGAGCTATCCTAAAAGGAACCGAACCCCAGTGTGTATCAAATCCCATATCAGCCGTCCCTAGTGCATTTCCTCTCTCCATACCCTTTAGTTTTATATTGAATTTAATTTGAAAACAAACCACCACAACTGGTAGGACAAAGGAAGACACAGCCGTTTATGGAAACTTCTCTGAATAATGTAAAACGCTCTGCTGTAAGAGAACAGCATTGTTCCTGAGCCTCTGGGCTTGCAGTGGGTTAGGTTCAGGGGACAATGGAGCATTTGGTGACTGACCTCTCCTCCAAGTTCAGGAAACCTCTCAGATTTCAGCCATCCAGGCTGCCCGGGAACCGGGGCCCTGAGAACTAATTCCTTATGTGCTTCTGCTGGACTGAGGCTCGGGAGCCCCACAGAGAGATGGGGTTAACCTGGGCACTGTTTCGGAGCTTTAGTCTAATGGGCTCCATCCAGCCTGGAGAAAATGTTTGTTTCTTATATCTATTTGAAGGTAAACTTCCTTTCCTAAGGTCCCCTAACAAAGGAAGAGGAAAGCCTCCTGTGTTCGGGGTCATTTCTCTTGCACTGCTTCACTGCTAGCTGCAGAGCTTGAGACATTCAGCTCCAGAACCCACAGGGATGAAACGTGCAGAGACAGGATGAAACGGCAGGAAGTGTATTGAGCAGGGAGTATTATTCTGGGCCAAAGTCCCATCTCCTCGGTGACTTCCTGTATAATGTTGAGCATGTTTCTTAACATCCCTGTCTTCGTTTCTCCAACTATAAACTTGAGAAGAGGAAGTGTTTTCATCTTTTCAGAGCTGCTGCACACATCCAGGAGAACACTTTCATACATGCAGTACCTGCTAGAAACCTGAGATACAGTGAAGCGCGACATGGCGGACATGCGAATGAAGCCTACCGTCCTAGTAGGAAGGATTGGCATCTCCCAGCCTGGACAGAGAGAGCTGCCTAAAGAATTATGAGCAGTAGCATTAGAAAGGAATTGAGGGTGCAGCTAGGGCATGGGGATGCAAGTGTCGCTTCCAGTGACTTGAAGGGTGAGTCATAAGTGGAACACTGAAGGGAAGGAAAGGCAAAGGAATTCTGGTTGAGTAAACCAGCATTCATGAAGCTCCAAGTACAGATAGGGACTGGTCAGTGGGTAGGAGACCACATGCCTTCTTTATCGTGGGTAGTCTCTGCTCAAGTCTAGAATGTTCATTAAGAAAGCCTTCACGGGGGCTACAGAGATGGCTCAGTGGTCAAGAACACTTGCTGCTCTTGCAGAGAACCCACGTTCACTCCTCAGCACCCAGGTGGCAGCCCCGAACCATCTGTTACTCCAGTCCCAGGCTATCCAACATCCTCTCTGGTCTCCAAGGAAATGATGCACACTTGTGATACACAGGAAGGCAAAGCATTCATACACCTAAAATAAAAACATATGAAGTTTTGTTTGTTTCATGAGAGAGCTTTTACGGACTTGCTGGAGAGTCACTAGTAGGTGAGGAATTCTGTTGTCTCACTTGTGTGGATGTTATATTTAAGCTAAGAGGAACACTAGTCTGAAGGGGAGAATTGGGATAAATTCTAGGTTTGTGGAACAGATAAAGGAACTTAAGTTTTTTTTTCTTTTTCTTTTTTTTTCTTCTTCAAAAGTCCAAGAGCATTAGGCACCAATTAAAGAGGCAAATCACTGTTAATATTACTAGTTAACATTTGTTTAAGAGTTCTTTGTGCTTGAATTACAGGAAGTGCTTTCGAAGTGATTAGTACTGTGGTGACCTCGTTTTATATATGAAGAAACTGAACCTTAGAGAGATGAAGAGTGTTCCAGGGACAAAGACATCGAGTGGTAGAGGGTTAAATTGAAGCCTGGCCTCATTCCAAAGACTAGGGACTTCACCACCCTGACAACACCAGTGTGAATGAATCCTCTTCAAGAGCTGTTGCTTCTCTCAACACTTAGCTGACGTTGGTACATGCTTTTTGAGGCAGCTGATGTGAACTGAAGCCGTCCCAGTGGCATCTCCTTGCTTCACTCCATGGTACAGCAGAACTGGGTGTCTGAAGGAACACAAACACCATAGCTTAGCCATCCCCTGTGGCCCTGGCTCCACTGGCTGTGACCTGAACCAAGACATACCACTTTGTTTCCTGATTTTCAGTTTTCAGCAGAAAAGGACTTGCCTTTGACCAGGGGGTGTATCTAAAACCATCCAGACAGAACAGGCCTGTGAGCTAGAAAATACCCACAAAAATAACAGCATTGAAACACATGGCTTGGTATGAGCTAGGGTAGATAGCTCAGGGGAGTAGGTTCTTAGCATGCCCAAGACTCTGGGTTCCATCCTTAGCACCCAAAACAAATAAATATTTATTAAGCTACTCTGTTAATTAATTTGTTGAGTTTTTTTTTCACTTGCCTTTTATGGCCACTTAATCTATGTGTAAGTTAAGGTCCAGAGGATTAAATAACTTGTCCTCGGTCACAGAGCTGGTACTCAGCACTAGCCTAGTAGACATCAGACCAACATCTTACAGAGTTATCCATGCAGAGGAAGTTGAAACATGGCAGCCCAGAACCATCTCACCTAAGATTTTAAGAGGGCAGCACAGGAAGAGGTGTTTTAGCAACAGAGGTGGCAAGTGGGCCTCAGGTCCAGGCTCATCCATGGGGTTTTGAAAGGACACCGAGGTTTCCAGAAAAGTCCAGTCATGAGGCCAGTGTTTATTAAGCCTTAAAAGGAGGTTTTCGCCTGGAGAATAGCCTTTTCTCTACATAGTGGAATAAATGAATATATACCCCCAACCCCTTCTTTTTCTGGTGATTCCTCAAGTGAATTATATTAGTGGAAATTAAACATTGTCTTATGCTTTTCCTCCTGAAGCAATCAACTAACAAGACACAGGCACAAGTCAACTGACAGGATATTGGTATTTGGAATTTATTACCTCGCAACCACTATGTTATATTTCGTCTTTCAAATCAGGTACCATCAATGTTCTGTTTCCCAGCACAGAGCAGGTAGAATCCCAGGCCAAGGCCCCATTGCTGGCCTCGAACCCAGGCTTCTCTGAATATAGAGTGTATGCTGTATACTTACTGGGCAAGGTTAGCACCACTGTCAGAAACTCCAGACAGGGGAACAGGAGGTTCCCTACTTCTAGCTGTGGGACGGTGTCAGCAGAGAGTGAAAATTTGAGCTTGGTGAGCTCTGGACCATATGTTGATCCCATCTGTGTGACTGAGTAGGTCAGTTTGCTACTCTTGGGAGTCAGTTTCCAGAAGTACAAGCATCCATGTCCCCTGATTGTCCTGAAGATTGACTGGCTTTATGTTGCCTGCCTGACAGGCAGTAAACCACCAATCAAAAGAGGGATTATTAACTGACAGAAACTGAGTCCAAAGAAGCTGATTTTGATTATGGTAACCAGAAAGAGGTTCCATGAACCACCAGCTCAGCCATCCCATAGATTCCCATACCTCTGGTCCTTGAAAGCAGGATTCATGCAAAATAGGTGATGATGGTGTTGAAGAAAATGGCCACCATGCAGGAAAAATATACATGGTGGTAGAAGAAGATGGTCCCTTGCCTTCCATGCCTTCCAGAATTCCTGGATTCAACAGTCACAGTCCAAGGGGGCATGGCTTTCTGAGTGATGACTGTTGGAAACTGTTGGCTTTTGGCCATGGTTATATCTAACCAGGTGTATGTTCGTTACACAACCAGAGGTGGACTGTGATGTGCAGGTTGCTCTGTCTTTTCTAGTGTAGTCTTTTGACAACACTGAACTACAGACTTTGTCACAAAGGTGAAACTCTTTTTGTTTATGTTCTCCCACATACCCAAATCCTTTGTGCAACTATTGTCATCCCCTAAGATGAGCATCTTGAGTGTACAGTATTTCCCTCCATTTCTGATTAGACACTATGTACTTTGCCTTAAATTCTTAGCTCAAGTACTCTTAAAACTTGGGAGTTCCTTGGAAAGTTGATCTTTGCTTCCTACTTTGATTCCTCTACACTTTGTGATTAGTGCTAACGTCAACAATTGTCTTATTCTATCTGTCTGTGCTTCCTACTAGACTGAACTCTGTATTACAAACTCTGCCTCCTTAGTTCTTCAGAGCAGCCCTGGAACCTACAGCAAGCACTGGCACTGTTACTGCTCATTGCTAACTTTGAATGCATGGATGAAGGAATAGATAGACATTGGCAATACAAGGTGAACTGATGCATACAAAGAGCCTTGCATATAGTAGGAGTTTTTCTTACCCTATCATGGCCACTGGAGCTTTTTGAGTGTATATGCCAGCTTGCTTTCTTGATTTGTCACAGAGCACAGTAGGGACTCAAGATATACTGGTAGAATAAATATGTATTCAGTCTTCAGTGTGTTATCGCCAACATAACATGGTTGTGTTAGATTTCATATTTGTATAGTTGCCTATACAACTATATGCCTCACTGTTGCCTGACTCCTCCCTTGTGGCAGACACTGAGCTTATATCAGTCATTGACAAAGCCTGTATGAAGGCTACAGAACAGTAGGGTGGAGACAGGGATACTAATCTAAGGTAAAAAGTGAGGTGCTCTCTAGGGGGTGAATGAGACTTACACCCAGGACTCTCTTGTAGGAAGAACAGATTCCTAGAAGATGATGCGAGTATGTATCATGCAAAGTCTCACTGTTACCCACACCATGTAAACCCTCAGTGTCACCCACGGCATGCTCTGCAGCCAATTAATCCTTATCATGTTCAAACTGCTCTTTTATACAACTTCCCTTTAGATTATCTCTTTCTTTCTTAGAGGGTATACTGGTTTGATAGGACCATGGAGTATCCAGATTCTTGGTCAAACACTATTCTAGATGTATGTATATGGGGGGTTCTGGTTAAGAGTAATATTTGATATTTGAATTGATGGACTAAGAAAAGTGAGTGGGCCTTGACCAGTTGGCTAAAGAACAGAAATCCGAGTTTCTATTGCTGTGATAAAACCACAACCAAAAGCAACGTGGGAGGAAAGTGTTTATTTCACGTTACAGAAAATCCCATCATCCCTTGAGTCAGGGCAGGAACTGAAGCAGAGGGCATGGAGGAATGCTTCTTACGTACCGGCTTGCTCCTCCCGGCTTGTTCAGTTTGATTTTTTTTTTTACACCCCATCATTACCAGCTCAGGGGTGGCACCACCCACAATGAGCTGGGCCCTTCCACATCAATCAATCAGGAAAACACACTGGAGTCTTGCCCACAGGCCAATCTGGTGGAGACATTTTCTCAATAGATTTCCCCTCTTCCCAAACGTCTGTAGTCTTGAGTTGACAGAACACAAGCAGCAAAGGCATCGTCCTGCCTGACTGCTAGAATGGGACATTCTCTCTTCTGGCTTTCCAGGATCAAACTGGAAAAATTGGCTTGTCTTAGGTTTCAAGTTGCCTTTCAGACTATGACTGACAGCGCAGACTCTCCAGGTCCTCTAGACTTCAGACTAAACTGGAGCTATGATTCATGTAGCTCCAGCTCCTGACTGCAGAGTATGGGGCTTTGTAGCCTCTATAATTACATGAATCAATCTTTATAGTAAGTCTTCTCTTAATTCTATCTATCTATGTATCTATGTATCTATCTATGTATAGATCTATCATCTATCTATCTATCTATCTATCTATCTATCTATCTATCTATCTATCTATCCATCCATCCATCCATCCACCCACCCACCCACCCACCCACCTACCTACCTACCTACCTACCATCTATCTGCTTCTCATTGGCTGTATCTCTTTGGAAAAGCCAAATGAAGAAACCGTGAACCCAGAGTGTAAGGAGGAAGCCTCCTTTTCCTGAGCTGAACACAACAGAAGTTGGGCTGGGTGGTCTGCACCTACTTCCTCTTTCACTGAAACCCTCCGGATCAAGAGTGGGTATAATTTCTAAGTTATAAGTGAGAATATTGAAGCTCAGAGATGTGACGCATCATACCCAAGATCATACAATCAGCAAGTGACCGAGTCAGATTAAAACCTCATTGCTTCTAACTTCACTGTCATTTCTCTCCTACCCAGCCACATCCTTCTCTGCTTATTTAATTTCTCTATTGCACAGTAAGTTTTTTGTAGACACACACCAAGTCTAATTGTCTAATTGTTTATTGCTATTATTATTATTATTATTACTATTATTAATTATTATTTCTACCTGCTCGTTTTTAGGTTTTGTGCATAATCTAAAATTTAGTGCATGTGAATGAACAAGAGACAGGTGGTAGCAGCCTTAGACTATTGCATGGTCTGGTGTATTGTCAGAGTCCCTGTAAGAAGAACTTTGGAGACCCCCTAACTTTATTCAGCCTTCTATGAAGTCCCAATCCTTTGCATACCCATGCTGTTGTTAATTATAGCATGGCTATGAAAGCCCACAGAAGTTGTGAAATGTCCTGAAGTTTGGCCCCTCAGGTTGGGAATCGCACCTCCTCAGGAAACAGGTCTTAGGGCCGGTTCAGCACCTCACCTCTCCATAACCACCCACTGCAGCCAGAGCAGGGAGGAGAGAGGCTGTGAGCTGAAGAAGACAGGGAGACCCTGACAGACGCTGGGCCTCTGGTGGTTGGACTCTGCCTATAAATAGAAGGAATACGGAGCAGAATGTCTTTTTAATATGCACACGGAATTCATTTATTTAATGAAGAATTTTCCTGGAGCAGAGAGCTTGCCATCAGAGCTGAGCTATTTTGAGTAGGATGTGAAGGAAAAACTCGGGAGAATTATTTGCTCTTTGGATTTATGCATTTAAAATAGGCTGCAATAAAAAGTAAAAGTGTAAGGGTAGAAATAAGAACCATGCTTGCCAAGGATGGGGGTAGGGCTAGGAGATGGCCTGGAGAGGGGCATGATGGGACTTTTGGTTATCATGGAGACGCTTTATCTCTAGTGTGGTATTTATTTACATGGCTGTATATGTTTGTCAAAACCTATATAACTATTTAGCCCCAAATAAATGACTCTGACTGTTTGTAAATTACACTTCAACAACGATGAAATATACAAATAGCATATCACAATATGCCTTTGGAGGGGGAAAGGGGGGAAAAGGGGGTGGATATTGTCGAATGCCTACTATGGGTGAGGGTCACAGTGGCTCCTTTTCTTGCCTGGCCTTTGTTAACACCTGCAAAGCACACTATGCCAGAGGTCACAGGTTATTTTCTAAAGTTCCCAGGGAAAACCACCTGCAGTTCTGAAAATCTTAATTCATTCCCCAAGTTCACACAACGGGTCCCCCGAACTTACAAGGAGGATTTAGAATTTCAAAATGGCCTCCCTCCACCTACCTGGAGTTTCAGGGACGAGGCAAGCATGAAGCCTTGGAGACAGGTTTATTAATCCTTCAATAAAATACTGTTGAACACATCCATGCTTTCTCTCCAAAAATGTTCCTCTATTCTGTATTCTTTGGCTGTTTCAGACTACATCTGGGAAAAGGTCTTAATAAGGCGCTAATGGACCTTAACAGCTTTATTTAAGTCCCCCGGACCTGCCTTTTTATCAAGTGTTCTTGGCTTTGAGAAGAATTCAAAATCCTAAAGAAGGTGGCTTGTGATCTCTAGGACCTGCCTTCGTTCCTGGATCCTTTTCCCATGGCTGATGCCATTAATCAATCAAGATGCTCTCTGAACCCTGACCTGACCCTGCAGTTCTTCATAACACAGCCTTCTGGGCAGTAATTACAAACAGATTTGAGCTGGCACTAGGATCACAAACCCAATGGCTATTCTGACTGTGATGGTAGACCTGGCCCAGGTGCATTTGTAAATTGAGGCTGAAATCTTATCCTTTCTACATCTTGAGTCTGGAACTCTGGGAAGGGTTAAGGTCTGGATGAAAGGCGAAAGCAGAAAGAACGTGGCTTAGACAACTCTGGATGGGTATGGATCCCTCTCTCAACTCTCATATTCTTTGTTTGTAAAATGGGGTGATAACCATAGCTGCCTGGGAATGTAGAGGTGCAGCTAAAATCAAATGAAGTGTCATGCAGGAAACAGAGGCTCACTCTATGTCCCAGGCTCTGTGCCACAAACTTTTATATGCATTATTTTGCTCAACCCTACAAAAATATGTGCACAAGGAGCTTTTAAATGTGCATTACACAGACCATGATCAATTTGTTCAAGTCACACAGTTCAGAGTAAAATTGAGACTAGAATTCAGATCTGATTCCAGCTCACGGCTTTAATCTCCAGCTATGTGGCCTCTCGTTCCAGGCATGGAACCAAGAGTCCTTGGGATAGTGCATCCTTTATCATGAGACTGAGAGGACCGGCAATGACTCGGGCTTGGAAAGAGCTCACATGTGAGCCTGGTGTAGGCACTGGGTAGATGTGAGCAGCTGTGCTGGACAGTTTTATGTCAACGTCACACAAGCTAAAGTCATCTGTGAGGACAGAACCTCAAGTAAGAGAATGCCTCCAAAAGATCAGGCTGTAGATAGCCTGTATGACATTTTCTTAATTAGTGATTGATGTGGGAGGGCCCAGGCCATTGTGAGTGGGACCACCTCTTGGCCTTTGACCTGGGCTCTACAAGAAAGCAGTCTGAGCAAGTCATGTGGGAGCAAGCCAGTAAGCAGCACCCCTCCATAGCCTCTGAATCAGCTCCTGCCTCTAGGTTCCTGCCCCGTTTGAATTCTTGTCCTGACTTCCTTTGATAATGAACAGTAATGTGGAAGCATAAGACAAATAAACCCTTTCCTCCCCAACTTGTTGTGGCCATGGTCATTCATTGCACAGCTATAGTAACTCTAATGAGTACAGGAGCCTAATGTGTCAGGGTGCTATGAGAGTGGTCTCCCATATAGGTCTCAGTATCATCAGAGAAACATGTTAAAGAGGGTCCTCTGAGACCTGAGAATCTACATGGCAACTTTGTATAACTAAGAAAACTAGAACTCCCTCTGGAGCTCAAAAGAATTAAAGCTAAAGAGTGTTTGGACAAAGCAATTATGTGGCCTTTCCCTCTGGGAGGAGAAATTCCCGTAGCATGGACTGGTACTTTGAGTATTCAATCCCCTGGCTAGTGTTTTACAGCATAGGTCCTGTACAACAGGGTGACCCCAGGATCTCATGGGAGGGTAGTGTATATAATCTTGAGGAGTCTGGGAACAGGCAAGGGTGACCATCCTGATAAGTCATTCTGTGGGGTAGATGACACCACTGGGTGGAGCCAGAAGTAGAACACAACTCTGAATTATTCTACAATTAGGCTGACTGCTCACATGAATCACTTTGGGTTTTTGTGACAATGCAGATTACCATGACCATCCCTAAAATATCTACTTTGCCAAGCCTAGGGTGAGCATTAACAATCTGAAAAACTTAGGACACTGGTGTCCCGTCTCACGCTGCTGCTGAGTTGTGTGTCTGTCAGCAGCTTGGTTGCCATCTGCTCTCCTGGACTGCAAGTCGTTCAAAGACTGAGCATGTCTGATTCAGTTCTACATCCATAGCACATCAAACTAGGTCTGGCTCAAAGCATGGAAACAGCCAATCAACAACAAATCTTGATGACATCACAGTGAACGGAACGATTCGTCTAACAGTGGCCTTCTCGGTATGCTGTTATCGTATCTTCTAATGTAACTAAAGCCATGAGAGTTGTCTTCACTTTCTTCCACTCCTTCATACCTCTGTCCTCAACTCCCCCAAAGGACAGAGTCTCCCATTCTGGAAGATGCCTTCAGACTTAAATCTAGAGTTTGCCATGTTTCCTTGTATCTACAAATACATCACCACTTGGCTCCATCTCTGGTTATGTATATTTAGGACTTATTTTCCCCAATATAATAGAGGATAATTTCTGAGGTCTTTTTCAATTCTACCAGGCTAGAATTATCTGCCTGGAACCTGAAATTTTGGGTGAATTCTGTAAGATGGGACGGTCCTCCTATTGGCATCTCTTTTAGTGTATTGGTGGGCGTCCAGACAACGAACAGCTGCAGTTTAAGGTTTTCATGAGGTCTGCTTTGTGGGTGGGTTTGCTTCACTTAATGGGCATCCTCCGACAGGCACAGGACAGCCCCAGGAGCAGCTCTGTAAATCCCGCTTGTCTGACGGGTTTGTTGGATGGGAGGCCAGTTGGACAAGGACGAATGGAGCAGGCTGGAGAGCATAGCGGTTCAAAGCTTCGGCCTGTGCTGAGAGGTTTTCCAAGTGCACTCACCTTCCAGGCTTTGACTTCAAGCTCCATCGGAAAAACACAAGTGTCTGAGTCCAAGGGAACGGCTTCTAGTAATAATAATAAAAGAGGGCTTTGAAGGCTTCTTGGAAATCAGTTTCTATAAAATAGTGTTTGGAGAATTCGAGTGTAAGTCAAGCAGAAACGTAGACTGAAACTCCCTTTTCATACTTACCCTTTCAAAAACATTTTATTTTTAAATGGGAAAATAATGCATGCATATGATTAAAGAATGCAAATAACACAGAAAAAGTATTAAAAAAATGTGTCCTGCTTCACTTTCTCATTCCCAGCCCCATAAGAAGTTTACTTATGTGTATAGCGATTGCCCTGTGAGCATAAAGATGTTTTAAGGAAACTTTCTTGTGGATTGGAGAGATGGCTATTGGGTAAAAAGCACTGGCTGAGTAACCCTGATAGCCCAAGGTCAACCCCAGCTGCTCTGTAAAGATCCAGATGTGGTTAGCAGCTGTATTCCCCTCAGTCCCACACCAAGATGGAGGAGGAGGCAGCAGAGTCCACCACAGCTATGGGCCAGCTAGCCTGGAGTAAGCCACAGAGCGGCAGAGGGACAGGTGAAAGGCAAGTTGCAGCCTCCACACATATATGGTAAATCCCACATACGTGCGCACACATGCATGCATGTATGCATGTGCCTCCCCCACATACTTGCCCCCACGCTCATTCATGCTTGCACACACACACACACACACACACACACACACACACACAAGCACACACACCTTTCTTGTGGCAATATACATACACACCACCTAAACATTCCTATTCTAGTCATTTTACAAGAACTTTTTAATTGATTCTTTGTGCATTTCACACCATGCACCCTAATCCCACTCAGCAACTCGCCCCTCCGTATCTGCCCTTCATCCTCACAACCTCCCCATCAAAGGGGTGGGGGAGAATAAAATAACAAAAACAAACAAGACAACAAAAGTCAAAAGAAAGCATCTCATTGTGAAGGCTGCAGTGTGTCACAATGTGTCACAGTGTGTCCCACAGTATATACCCTCGTGTGTCACAGTGTGTCCCATAGTATAGACCCTCCTGTCCCCACATCTTTACTTGAAAATGCTCTTTGCACTGAATCATCAGTCTATCCCTCTTAGCCATGTTGTTCAGCCGCACTCAGGGTGTCTGGCATTGCTGTGCAGCCAGCATTTTCCACCCCTGCTTTACACGCTGCAACCCTGTCACCAACATTACAATTTCTGTCCCTGTGAATGTGGGTTTTCAAGACATTGCCTGACAGGAGAATCATAAGATAGTTGTGCTTTCATGACTAACTTCTGTCATTAGGATGCTTTGTTGTTGACTGTCTTATTTTAGTTGGTTACTCCCACAAGTCTAGTTTATGTTTATATAGATTATTTAATCCCTCAAACAGTTTTTAACCTATTTTTTTTTTTTTGTAATGAACGCTTTGATGCTTTGTGGTAATTACCTTCCTTCTATAATCTCTTTACTTTCTCCATTATTCACATGACTTATTATTATTTTGAGGTTTTTCAGGTTTATTTGGATGGCTGTTTGCTCTGCATGTATGTCTGTGTGCTATGCATAGGATGCCTGGTGCCGGAGAACACCTGGGAGGGTTTGGATTCTCTAGGCCTGGAGTTACAGATGGTTGTAGCCACCGGGTGGGTGCTGGGAACGGAGCCCCAGTCCTCTGGGAGAGCAGCAAGTGCTCTTAACTGCCAAACACCTAACCAGACCCAGGTTTGTTTTTTGTTTTTTTGTTTTTATTTTACTTTATGTGTAAAAGAGTTTTGCCTGCATTTATCTGTCTATATAGCTATCATCTATCTATATCTATCATCTGTGTTATCTATCTATCTATCTATCTGTCTATCTATCTATCTATCTATCTATCTAATCTACCCTCTGCCCCTGTGTGTGTGTGTATGTGTGTGTGTGTGTGTGTGTGTGTGTGTGTGTGTGTGTGTGTATGTGTGTGTGTGTGTAGACCATGTGCATGCCCAGTGCCCCTAGAGGCCAGACCAGGACATTGGATCCTTAGAATTGTAGTTAGATTGTAAGAACCATGTAGAAGCTGGTAAGCAACCTGAGTCATCTGTGAGAACAATAATTGTTTCGTTGTTGTTTGTTTTTGAGATATGGTTCCTCTGTGTAGCCCTTGAACTCAGAGATCTGTCTGCCTCTGCCTTCTGAGTGCTGAGGTCAATGTGTGCCACCACCTTTAATTGCTCTTAACTGCTGGGCCATTTCACTAGCACTCTTTAGATTTTTAACAGTTGTTTCTCACTACTAAACTTTTGACCCACATCTCCAGCTGCCTGTTTAACATCTCCACTTGGCGGCTGACAGACTTCTCAGATGTGTAGAGTATTCTACGTTGACATCATGGTCTTCAGCTCCATGCCCCTTGGTCACCCCCATCTGTTCCTCCATAGACTTCTCTACTCAGCAAGCTTCAACCTTGGTCAAGTCTCAAACCATGTTGTTCTCTAGTCCTTTCTGTCACCCTCAGCATCATTTCCAAGTAAAAGGAAACTCTGCTGGCTCTCCTTCATTCTGTACCCAGAAGATCTGACCCGTGCTTGTACCCAGATATTGACCAATGCTTACTAACTTGCTTCCCGCCAAAGCCTCATCACCTCCAAGCAGAGGACTGGAAGCTTCCACCTTGTCTCGTTGCACTCTCCTTGCTCTCTCGCAGAGTAGTCATTAAACAGTGACCCAAGCTATCCTTTCAAATCAGTTAGCCATTCAATCAAATCAGCTTTCCACCAGCTCCAGACAAGAGGTCAAAGGCTTTCAGATACCCAGCAGACACCATGTCGGTTTCAAACTTTAATCTGCACAGGATCTACTTTGGGATCTTGCTTGGAGTGCATATCCTGACCCTGGGAGCTTCTAACTCCACTGGTTAGAGACCAGCTCTCCTCTCCAGACTCACATCTTCAGACTCACCTTGCCCTGGGACTGCCACCTATCCCTCTGTTCCTCTGGCTTCCTGCTCCAGCCCTACCGTCTTTTTCTGCAGGCTGTCCCTCTTGCTGTGCCTGCTCCCCGCATTCATCTCTAAAATCTAAGGTTTCTAAGACTCCCTCCTGCTTCCTCAACCACCTGCCAATGTTGGTCCCTCCCGAGGCACCTCTCTTCCCTTGTTCTAAGTGGCAATTCTTCTCTATGAATCTCAGGTCAGTTTGGGCCGCCCACCTGATTTTGTAAATAAAGTTTTATTCAAACAAAGTCACATGTACTCATTTAATGTGTTCCTTATTACTACACTCCTGTTACAACGACACAGTTAAATATCAAGACAGACTCCCATGGCCTGCAAAATCTAAAGATGTACTCTTCACAGCAACAGTGTTCTGATCTCTGCTATGCAGTGTGGCTTCTTGCCTAACTTCCCAGGTAAGGAAAAAGGCTTGCATCTGTATTTTAGTGTCTTTTTGCACCATTTGCACCATAAGATTCTGGGATTAAAAGGAGCTTTCCCCCTTCGTTCATTTTATATTTCCAATATGTACAAGGATGCTAAGCATAGTCATTTAATTGATATTTACTAAATAAATGACCGAGTTTAAAAATATTCATGTTTATGATTTCACCTTGTTACATGTATAACGAATTCTGTGTACTTTTTGTCCCTTCCGAAGACTCTATTGGTCCCCCCAGCTTTCCCAATGCTCACTCAGCATGGGTGTTTACATTTCCTGTTGTCAGTGTCGATACCACTGACATTCTGCACTGACACTGTTAGTAAGTATTAATTGCTCTGTCTACAAGTTAATTCAGAAAATGGTCTAACATCCATAAGAAGGCATTTAAGATATTTTAATAGTGTAATAATGTTTCCAGTGATCTCAAGTATGGGTCATAGAGAGAAAGAGCCCTTCCTATGAGCAGCAAGTTGACTTTTGTACATAGTTTCAGTTTCTCTCCAAGTTCTTAAGGGTACCCTCTTAAAAGTACACTGGGCTTTGCCTTCAGCCAACGCTAAAGGTCACGGAGCTTCTCAATCCTGGGAAACTTTGCAATAGGAATTATTTCGTCCTTTAAGTTGAATCTTAGCAGGGTGCTGCTGGATGCTTTGCAAGGTGGCCAACCAGTATTCACATTTTGTTTCTGCCTGGCTTCCCTTGTATCTAGATGTTTCTCTTTCTTAGCATCTGCCTTCATTTTGCTGGTCTGTAGCCTCAAGTGATTGTTTTCAGAAGGTATAGGACCTCACTGTCTTGTCCCTGGTTTTTGCTGTAACATAAAACCACCAAATTAGTAGCTTAGGTCAACATAGATTTCTTATCTTAAAGTTCTCTAGGTAGGTGAGATGCCCCACACAGGCTGAAGCTGGAGCAGCAGCAGGGCTGGCTCCTTTCTCAGTGGCTCTTAGGAAAGTCTCTCTGCCTGTGCCTTCTAGCTTCTGGAGACTGTTCACAGCTTTTGTCTAATGGCCTCACTCATCCGCTTTTAAATTGAGAATTTACATCACTCTATTCACTTGCAGAAACAGCTCCTTCTAACCAGAGTGGGAAACTGGCCCACTTTTTAAAGAAAAAATATGTTTTAAAGTTTTTAAATGACCCAGTTTGTATATATTTGTGATGTATAGCATGCTTTGAAATGTGTGTGCAATGAGACGGTGATGGTGCACACCTTTAATCCAAGCACTTGGGAGGCAGAGCCAGGCAGATCTATGTGAGTTTGAGACTAATCTGGTCTACAGAGCAAGTTTCAAGACAACTAGTGCTACACATGAAAAAGCCTGTCTCAAACAAAACAAAACAAAACAAAACAAAACAAAACAAAACAAAACAAAACAAACAAACATAAATCCCAACAGCTGCTCATAGGTGTTTAGACTCAGGAGATCTTCGCCCACTGTCGCCTGGAGCTGAGGTCTGAGTGCTGAGTTTTATCTGTATAGGTCCGTGCTCTGCCATAGTCCTTGGGCACTTTCAGGTCTGCTTCCTTGAAACTTTCCCGGAGTACGGCTGGGACTTTCTGACTTTGTTTGCTTGCATCTGACATGAGTCACCCTGAAATGGATCCTCTGACCTACACCACAGCACCTCTATTTAGGATATTCCCGAGGATCCCCCACCCCTTTCCCTTTTCTTTTTCAACTGTATGCACGCCCTTGTTGCCTTCTCAAACGTCTGCATCTATTTTCTTTATATCGGAAGCTCCCATTAGAGTAACAATTAATCTTCTATCTGTATTCCCCATTTAGTTTAACTCAATATTCTCATACTTGCCCTCCTTTCACCTTTAAAGAAGACAGCATTTTTAATCAGTTCTTGGACAACTTCATACAATGCCTTTTGACACATTCCCAACTCTTAACTTCTATTTGATCTATCCCATTTGCCCACTTCCACCCCCAACTTTATGTCGTCTTGAAAAAAAAATAACCCATGGAGGCCAACTCATACATCACAAACATCCATGGGTGGGAGGCCATGCACTGGAACATGGTGGACCTACCAGTGGCTGCAGAGCCACACCCTCCATGCTGAACTGTTGACTGGCTTGCTCTTGTGCAGGTCTTACATAAGCAACCAAAAGTGCTGTGAGTTTATGATGGTAGCAGTCCTACAGTGTCAAAAAGACACGTCTTCCTTGACTGCTGGGTCTTTCTGCTACCTATTCTGTGATGGTCCTGAGCCTTGTGGGGAGTATGTGTTCTGTAGGGATGTCCCATTTGTGGCTGAGTACTCTACTGACACTACTTCTCAGCCCTTGATCTGTGATGAGTTTCTACATTAACCACTATGCACTGCATATAAAAGTTCTCTAATGGGGTCTGAAAGCTGCACTATGGGTATCAAAATACACAGTCAATGGTTGGTTTGACACTATGTTCACTTAATTAAATAATTATCCATCCCTGGGACCTTTGAGCTTCCAGACATGGTTCTTGGAGAGGTTTATAGTACCAACATGTATTTGCTTCTATGGAGCAGGTCTTCAGTTCAACTAGAAAGGAGTTGGTAATCTCGTTACATTCATGCCATTATTGCTTCCATGGACATATCTTGCCACACCAGTCATTGTTATAGCTTGTAGTTCATAATGTTCAAAGCCGGGTAAGACAATTGATGAGTCTCTCCTCCATCTGCCAGATGCTTACACAGTACCATCCAGTGCTATGAAAGCTACTTAGTATTTCCATCTGCTTTTTCTGCATATCAAATTTCTTACTTACTTTTCTATTGTCATGACAAGACACATGTCCAAGGCAACTTATAAATGAAAGCATTTAATTTAGAAATTCATAATTCCAGAGGGTTAGAGTCATGATGGGGAACATGGTAATGTACAGGCAGTCACAGTGTTTGCAGCAATAGCTGAGAGATTACATCTGATCTACCAGCAGCAGGGGAAGAGAGAGAGAGAGAGAGAGAGAGAGAGAGAGAGAGAGAGAGAGAACTAACTTGAAATAGTGTGGGCTTTTGAACCTCGAAGCTCACCCCTGGTGAAACACCTTCTCCAACAAGCCTCACTTCTAAATCCTTCCCAAACAGTTCCAACTCTTGTAGATGGAACACTCAAATATCTGGTTTAGGAGGGTGTTCTCATTCAAATTGCCACACCATGACATTTTTTTTCCTTAATCTTCTAGGTTAATGACTTGATTCCCCCCCCCATGACCCATGTATTATTTGTCCCTTACATTAATTTTAAAAATTTTTGACAAATATAGTCATTTGCATTTCCAGTGACCCTTGACTATTGGTTTCTCAGAGTACTTCTTGAATTTCTTAGAGAAGCTGATTGAATATAGTTTGAAAAATTCTACTCCTTTTCTTGCTTATTTTTATTCCTTCTTAAACTTTGTTCAGTTCTTAATCTTTGTTAAGTTTTAGTTGGCTTTTATTCTGTGTCTATTTCTTTCTTCTCAGCTTTCCTCAAATGTTGACCAAATGTTACTGTTATTAAAGACTCTTGTGCAATAGCAGAGGCAGCAGGCATGGGTTTCCCTGGTAACTCAGAAGGCTGACCTTCCCAGCAAGCCTGTTCCCCAGATGGGAGAGCCACTGGGGAGATCTGTGTCGAGGAATGGGTCTTGTTGAGTGATAAGTTTGCCTTTACTACAGATGGTGGGAGCATATAAGTTTACCTGTGAGCTCAGTTTCTGCAGTGAATAGACATTGGAATGGGGGATTATATAATTATATGTGTACTTATAATGTATAATTATGAGTTTATATGTTTATATGTTAATTTATAAATATATGAAATATATAATGTATAATATAATTATAGAGATTCCTGAAGAGTGAAAAGCAAGTTAGGCCTAGGTAGGGCCTGAGAACTCAGTGCAGGGCGTCAGCAGAAGGCGGCAAGTTTGTAAGCAGTATCGCTTGATGACAGCCCAGGGAAAGCCTCTGGATGGCCATGGTGAGGGAATCAAGACCAAATTGGGCAAGACAATAACCTGTGTGGTTCCGTGCCCTACCTGTGCCTCACAACGCCATTTGCTTTTACTCTTCAGGAACCTCTGTAAGTCTCTCTACTGTGTGGCAGTAATTCTCCTTCCTGAAAACGACAACATCCAAGACTTATGTAGTCTGTTTTAGGATCTTACCAGAATTTAGGATGCCCTGTCTGCCACTTCAAACTACAACCCTGAAGTTCCTAGACTAAACCTTATTAAATTTAAAAGAGCTTTGTGCACCTAGTCTGTTTGGAAGCTTGCTTTCCTTTTACTTGCTCATTCATGTTGGTGGGGGCCTCTCCTTAGGACTCCAGTAAAGGTATCCTATACACTGTCACCTGCCTCCTTGTGTAACTTCTCAGTTCTCTGGTCTTTGAGCTGCACCTGTAGCAGATGCACGGTGACTACCCCAGACTATACATGCACTCATACTTACTCAGGGACCATGGGAATCTACCCAAGACTATGCATGCATGCACATCCACTCAGGGACCATGGCACTCCAAGCAGTGACTGCCAAAAACTGCATGTATGCATGCTCACCCAGGGACCATGGGACTCCAAGGGGACATGATGCAACTTTAGCTTTCTGGGAATTAAAGCATGATGATGAGGACAGACATACAGACATACAGGTAGACATTTCTAGAAGGATATAAACAGAATGGATACAGAACCTGGAAACATTGTACTTAAGGGGTGATTATATTTATGCCAGTCTTGAAGGGCAAATAGGGGCCCTCAGGAAGTGCCTGACATATAAGAGCTTTCCAGAAAGAAAAGACAGTAACAAAAGCAGGATGCCGGGAGAAAGGAAGGGGCCAGGACACATGCAGAGTACCAGCCTGGTGAAGCATTTTGCATTTCTTTCTGAGATGAAAGAAGATTGGTTGAAGCATTGAGTTCTGGGTCTGATGGGAAGTCTACAGATCTTGGATATATTAGAGAAGACAAAATCCTGGAAATCTGAGACATGAGTATAATATGCCAAGGCATTATGTTGAAGATTCAATAGGAACAAAAGCTGCAGTGAAAGGATATTGTGGTGATGTTTATTTTTATTTTTATTTTTTTGTGAAGTTGACACAAGCTAGCGTCATCTGGGAAGAGAAGCCTCAACTGAGAAAATTCCTCAATCAGATGGCCTATAGGCAATTCTATAGGGCACTTTCTTGACTGATGATTGATATGGGAGTGTCCAGACCACTCTAAATGGTGCCATCCCTGCTTAGGTAGTCCTGGGTTGTAGAAGAAAGCAGGCTGAGCAAAGCCATGGGAGCAAGCCAGTAAACAGTACTCCTCTGGTCTCTGCTTCAGCTCCTGCCTCAGTTTCCCTTAGATGAACTGTAATGTGAAAGTGTAAGCCAAATAAACCTTTTCTCCCCCAATCTGCTTTTGGTCAGGGTGTTTATCACAGTAGTAGAAAGCAACATAGAACAGAAGAACTTGGCAAATGGCAAAACGAACAGATAGAATATGGCAGCCTCTTGGAGGGAAGGAAAAAGAAAGTTTGCTGAGGTCCCTTCATGCCAGGGCTTTAGGATCTGACGAATGCATGAAAAGACATGAGTGAAACTGGCTCCATTTCGGAGAGCCATGATACCAACTTCCTTCTCAGGAAATCAACTGGGAGTAGAATGTTCTGGAAAGATACATGAGATCAGCTTCTTGTCATGTTTGGATTAATTTTTAAAAATTGGATTAGCATCCAACTGAAATGAATGTCAACCATTAGGAATGCATCTTTGGATGTGAGTGATTTTGATATGAACCAAATGTGATCATCTTGTGGCTTTTATTTATGCAGAACCATTTTACTTTAACTCTTAGGAGCCCTCAGAGGAAGGTTCACATCCCATTTGTTTTGTCCTGGCGATTTTCTGCTTTCTGTTCCTAACCTATTTGGGATCACACACACACACACACACACACACACACACACACACAAACACGGAAAAAGAGAATAGGTTTGTCCTTAATCTGAGTACCTTCTCTGTGTTAGGAATGTTCCACTAAAATTACTGCCTTGACTCTCACTACTACATTAAGAGCAAGAATCATTATCTCTTTCAAAGATTCAGAACCTCATTTCAAAAAGAGTCTCTAATATAGTAAACTGAAGTAGTGGGTTCAAATCCAGACCTAGATATTGGATTGAGTGCCTACTATGTATGACCTGACACTATACCTATGTTGTTTCATTTAATCCCCTAAACAAAGGGCTTAGATCAGATAAACAAGAAGAGGCTTAGCAAGATGAAATAACTTCCCACCAAGCACTCACTAGAGACAGATACCCTGAAGTTCTTTTTTCTTCTTTATTTCCTTTGTTATACTCATTAGGAAGTGCTAAGAAGTTTAAGATATTATAGATTGTTGTTGAAAAAACCCTACTGGATGCTATTTGAATAGTTTTTAAGTGTAGCAGCAAAGTTCCCTGTTTATGTGAGGACCTATGGAAGTGGCCACTAGGAAGGCAGAAGCTAGCCAGGCTCCTTATATGTTGGGTAAAATCATTTTACTTCAGCCAACAGTTTGGTTGGGCGTGACTATTTCTGCTTCCTAAATGGCTAATCTGAATTTCAGAAGAGGTGATTATAAGGGTTTCTGCCTGGGTCTGCCTGTCCCAGAGCCATGGCTTTTCCAGGACAGCACTGACACTTTAAGACCAGCTATTTGGAAGCAGGCTCTGCCGTTGGTATTTCACTTGGCCCATAGCATTTCCCTAGGTAGGTGGTGAATAATTGTCCTTTGATTAAATTTACAGATGGTTCTAAATTGGGTCCTCAGTAAACATGAGCAACATTTAAAAACCTGATATAAATGATCCAAAATGAGGGAGGTTAGAAGTGCAGACAGGAAATAACATGATGGGCCTGATTACCACATGGGATATTCTGGATTAAAATATCTGGGCAGGTCAAAGTGAAGCAGGCTTTAACATAAGCACCTTTCAGTAGCTCTGAGCTCTGCAGAAGGGCAGGAGCGTTCGCTGCAGCCAATTTCTTCATGGACAGATGAGGAGACTCGGAGAGAAGCAGGAAATTATCTAAGGCCATAGTCAAATTACAGCAGAGCTGAATAAAAACCATGTCTCCTGCCTAGTAACCAATGTCTCCTGTCATTACATCCATCAATGGCGGCATGGATCGGGGAATCAAAGGGACTTAAGTCTAACTTCACCATTGAGATGCTGGGGTCTTTGAGGTCTACTTATCCTGTTCGGAAGCCAGCTTTTTTATCTGACAAAGTGGCAAATGAATACATATTCCTTATGGCTATTTGGAAAACTGATGCTATCAGGTTTGGCATATGGCATGTAGAGGTTCAGAAAAGATTGTTATCTAAAAAGAGCAGAGAAATACCTTATTTTCCTCCAGCAATGGTCTCTTTCATGAATGCCCATAATTCCATGCATGAATGCATGCTGCAAGCTCTGGAGGAAGATTAGCAGTAGATACAATGGAGCAGTTGTGTGGTGTGATGCAGATATATTTGACAGGTTTTTCAAATACACAGACCACAAGTAAATCAAAGAGGACCTACTATGTACGAGGTAAGCCTTATGTTTCCTACATGGATCAGACCACAGAGGATTCAGGAGGGCAGAACAGAGTGATGTTAGCTTTCACTGAGGCCAACTGGGAAGGGAAAAGAATGAAATAGGACAAGATCTCAGAAGAGTCCTTCACAGAGGAGAGATTTGAGGAATTATTTCTGCATTGTGTGCTGGACCATTTGGGAAATGGGACCACTCTTAAATTCTTCATCTTGTTTATATGACAAGATATTTAAAAGGAAGCGTTGGCCAAGACAACCATAAAGAAGATATGGCTTTAAATTGGTTCAGTAGTTTTTGGGTGCTATATCCACATCCAGGAGATAAAAGATTGGAGACTGACCAAGAGACAAAAAGATAACAGGAGATTTTTAGGGTGGTGATATGGCTCAGTGGGTAGAGGTGCCAGCTACCAAAACTGATGACCTGAGATCAATGGTGGAAGGACAGAACTGGCTTTCAGACATTGTTCTCTTTCCTACACACATACACACCCTCCCTCCCACAGACTGACTACAGCAAGTGCATACACATATATACAACCACATGGTGGAAGAATAGAGCTGTCTCCCAAAAGTTGCCCTCTTTCCTACACACACACACACACACACACACACACACACACACACACACACACACACACAGTAGGAGGTGTGGGGGAGAGAGACAGAGACATAGAGTCACTATGGCAAGTGCACACACATAAATAAAAATGCAATAAAATCTTTTTGAAAATAGGACTTGTAAAGACTGTGTCTCTGGCGTGAGGAGCAGTTAGAATCCCTCCTTCAAGGGGAAGACCTGGGGTCAAGCCATGCTCTCATTTCTTCAAAACAAGAGTAAGGTCCTCCATAGAGCCAGAGGTCGATAATGGCCTCTGAAATGAGGGTGACATAGAGGACTGGTTCTGATTCCTACCTGGTTGAGCAGCCAAGAGCTTAGAGCTTGGCAGAGTGACAACAGAGAGGGAGAGGCATGGCTTTTATGACACATGGCAGGGTCTCTTTGTCTTTGAAGGAAGAATAGTGTTGTATTGTGGATATATACACACAGTTATGTGTGTGTGTGTACATACGTATATATATATATACACACATTATACACATATATAATTATATATATATAATATATTATACATATTATGCATATGATATATACATATATATTTTATCCACGCATTTGTTGAATAGAGTCCCAAATAAAGCTGGATTCAGTATTTTTATTTATTTCTACTTTTAAGTGTGTGCGTGTGTGTGTGTGTGTGTGTATGTCAGTCAGTCAGTCAGTCAGTCTGTCTGTCTGTCTTTGTTGGGGTTACATGCATGTGAGTGCTGGTCCCAGAGGGAAGGCAGAGGGAATCGAATGCCTTGGGTCACAGGCAGTTGTAAGCCACTCTACATGGTTGCTCGGAACTGAACTCAGATCTCTGCAAGAGCAGTAAGTGCTCTCAACCACTGAGCCGTCTCTTCGGTCCCCAGATCCAGTATCTTGGCTCTCATGAACAATGCTGTGATGAACCTGGAGGAGATCAACATACTGACTCCATGCCCCTTGTATGTATCCAGGAATAGGATGGCTGCAGTGTGCAGCAGTCATGGGTTTGAACTTATGTTGAACATCCATGGTCCTTTCCACAGTTCATGGTTGAGCTAATTTAGATTCTCATTGAGTTGGCTATTTCTGTTGTTGTTGTTGTCGTTACAACCCATTAGTCTCTGCCATGGTTGAGACACAGTTAAAGTATGTTTCTCAAGGTTTTATATATTAGAACCTTGGTCTTGGTGTGAAGTTGTGCAAGTTAATATAACCTCCAAGAGATGGGACTTAATCAGAGGCTTTAGGTCGTTGGGGAGCTGCTGAAGTGGGTCCCATGAGTTAGCTGCATGTAAACACATGGAAAGCCTCTCCTTTAGAAAAAGGAGAAAAAGATTCTATATCTATATCTATCTACTTTTGAATTAGCAATTTCTTGCTAAGGAAGATTATCATGGTTATAAGAAGCCATTTTTATGTGAATTTTAGATTATGAGTAGGAATCTATGAATTTGTAGACTAGGAATAAAAAGTGAAGAACCCAAATCCTAGATTCTGTAACTACTTTTGAAGTATATAATTCTTTTTCTAAGACTTGGTTTTTAAAGACTGATGATGAGGACCATGATATAAAATGCTGTCTGAGGGCTGGGGAGATAGGCCAGCAGCTAAAGTCCTGACTGTACAAGCAGCAGGTTTGACAACAGGAGTCCAGGTCCCCAGAATCCACAGCAAAGCAGAATGGGCATGATAACTAGTTCTCTCGTGAAAGGTGGAGTCAGGAGACCCTGGAATAAGATACAGAGCTGCATGCAGCTTATCAGGGAACTCTATTTAGCGGAAAGAATGAAATGGAGAACTAAGGAAGACTTCAGATGTCAGCCTTGGACCTTCACACACACTCCCACACACATGACCTTCACACACACACCCATGCACATTTGCACAGTATATATACAGCACAAACACATACACACTGTACAAGAAAAAGAAAAAAAATGTTACCAAGATTCTAGAAAAGGTACCTTAAATTAGCCTCTCCCCCCTCACCCCCCCCCCCGTCTCTTCCTCTTGTCATCTCTACACACACACACACACACACACACACACACACACACACACACACACACACGTTTCTTCCCATTTTCCATACTTGGAACCCACCAAGCGCCACCTGAGAGTGGCAGCCCCAGAAAAATTTCATTTCAAAGATCTCAGATATGTAATCATGTTCACAGGTACTGAATTAAAGCAACATTATCTGAGTTGCAGAGCTGAGCTTGGTGAGAGAATTTGTGTTTGAGACCTGTTCTGACATACACCATCTGACACCCTTTGCATGTCAATGACCTCTCAATCCTGCTTTTCATTTGCATCCAATTAAGTTAACAAGATGCCCAGACCCTTCTTGAAGCAGGTGTGTCTTTTTCTTATCTATGTTTTTGACATCTGTTAGAACATTTGGCTTTCGGGAGTGCTAATGATGTGAATCACAAGACTCTCTTCTAAAGTGTTGGATGTACTAATTTTCTTAATCCTTAGAATACCCCTATGTAGGAGGCATTCTCAAGTTTTAATAAGTATGTGGGAAGTGGAATACCACTAACCTATAGGTAAATTGAATCAAAAGTGATATTAAGCAGAAGTAATTTGTAGGCTTCAAGTGCTATAAAAAGATAAGGTTACATTTTAGTCCCCCTCCCCTTTGTCACCAATGAGGACAGGTGGACAATGTATAATTATTGTACAAGCCAGGGCTCCCCACACTGTTTCACTGAGGCCTGTGAAGGAGATAATAACAGGTTTATTTTGTAGATTTGGAAATGGAAGTTCAGATAAGTTTTTTAAGTTAAGTAACCTTTTGGTAACGGCTGTCCAATCGCTGAGTCGAAAAGTGTTGGTTCCAGACAAACTCAGGAATTTCCAAAGCCCTGGTGTTCCAGGTCTGACCAGTAAAGAAGGAATGGAGAGGAGAATGAGATGGGGTCCTTTAGTTAGTTTTAGGGCTCTAGGCCTGAGCTGAAAAGGAATTTAAAAATGTCAGAAGAAAGTCTGGAGCTCTCAGCCCTCGACAAACACCATTCAAATGTCTCTTATCTGGGCATTCAAAGCAGATGTCCCCAGAGGACCTCTGTTCCAAGGAAAAGGCCAGTGGTGACTGCTAGAAACTGGTGAGGTCAATAAGAAGACTGTTATTTCCAAAGAAATCCAAGAGGGCAGGCAGAAGACAGAAGGAAGACACGTGTGCATGGGCTCAATATGATTGCAGTGCCCAACTCCCGTTTTTGATTCTTTACAAAACAGTGCAGGGTGATGGTGGTGGTGGTGGTGGTGGTGGTGGTGGTGGTGCTGGTGCTGGTGGTGCTGGTGGTTGTGGTGGTGGTTGTGGTGGGGTTATGGTGATAATGGTGGTGGTGGTGGAATACAGGTTTGAATCTTAGGTAGCAGCTTATAGTCTATAGTGTCTCATGTAGGCTAGACTGTGAAGTTAACTCAAACATGTGAAGTTGGCCTTGAATGCCTGAGTCTTCAACTTTCATATCTCATGAGCTGGAATTATAAGCATATACTAGATTTTTCTTTTGTTACCATAACAAATAACTGGAAAAAAACTGATTTGAAAAGAGGGATAATTCTTTTTGGCTTATGGCTTTTAGAGGTTTCAGAAAGTCTGCTGGTTCTGTGCATGGGCCTGAGATGAGACTGAAGATTATGGCCATAGTAAATTGCTGTACTGTTTGATGAACAGGAAATGGGGTGGGGCGTAGTAAGGAGAGGGAGGAGGGAAAAAGAGAAAGAGGCAGGAGTCGAGACATATTTTTCTATGGCCCACTCCTAGTGACCTTCATCCTCTAAGTCACAGGTCTTACATTTCACCACCCCCTAACAACTCCACATTACCATGACTATCCAGAGGGATTAATCCTTTGAACATGTCAGAACTCTTAAAAATCCAATCACTTCTCCAAACCCCAGTGCATGACCCCTAGGAGAAAATGCCACATTCAAACCCTGACATGGCATATGGGGACCAGTATTGAACTCTAATTTGCTCTCAGATTTTGGGCTATCCCAAATCCTTCCCTCCAGAGGATCTCATGTTCCTGAAGGGGCTGACAGTTGGCTGGGCCAATGGATGCACCCAGGCTGTTCGTGCTCTGTAATCTAAAGCCTTGGTTATTTTTTAATCCTAACTTCCCACACGCCAGGGAGGGTGGCTCAGGTCCAACTTTAGGGCACATTCCTGACATTTCTAAAGCAATATTCATTCATGCCAGATAGGTGCTCGGCCCTCTAGCCAGGGACTTTTGCAGGCTTTTGCATGCTGCTGTAGGCTCTGTGTTAAATACTCCAGCTGTCTAACTCATGTGATTAAGTGGTGTGGGGCATGGCAGATGGGAGTGGGGTACAGAGTGGTGGTGGAGGTGGTGGGGATGGGGGTGAAGGGTAGAGGTGGTGGTGGTGGAGGGTTGGGGATGAAGGTGGAGGGTGGAGGTGATGGGATCAGAAATGGGGGGGGTCTTTGCTTGCAGTTACTCACTTCTCTAAAGTGAGTAACTTCTGTCCTCTGTATAAAAGGCACCTACAGGCTTGGGTTTTTACCTGGAATAAATCTGCTTATTTCTTTGAGTACTTGGGATGCCTGGCCCGTGACGAACACTAAGTGAATAAGGCTATCTTCAGGATTTCTTGCCAATGTTTTTTTTTTTTTTTATACAGGAGGAAATGGATTCTCAGACAGGTTAAGTAACACACTCAGGATGCTAGGGCAAGCATACGGCAGGAAGCCAGGCAAGTGCGTAAGGATATTGTGACTTCATTTCAACCTGGGACCTGGCAATGCCTGGACAACGTCCCTTCCTTGTCTTGGTCAGTTTCTGCCTCAATCTGAGGCAGGCTTCTAAGAAAGGATGCAGAATATATACAAGCTGGCTCTTCAGGATAGCTCTAAAACCAATTCTACTCTGTCTCCTTCGTCACCAGTATTCTTACCACCAGCTAGTCCCCAGGTCCCCTAGAGCCAAGAAACTGCTGAGCAGGGAGTAGAAGCACAGAAGAGTAGAAGACAGAGGGATTGTCCTGCAATGGCAGCTGCCATTTTACCTTGTGTGGGTAGTATTCAAAACACTCCACACATCGCCCCCCCCCCCATGACTCAACAAAAATTTCCAGTGTTCCTTCTTGTGTCTGGGGACTCTCCCTATACCACAGTCTGCTCCAGCAATAGTCCATTCCCCTTCCTTTAGTCTTTTTTGTTAAGATAGATTAAAAAAAAACTGATTTAGGCCATCTTTATTTTTAATTTGGTTGTAAGTATGGCCATCATGACACACTGATATAATTGGAAATGACAAAATCTCCTCAGGGTCGGTCGCTTGAATGTAGACGAGCCACTATGACAAAAGGAAACTGCCAGTGATCCAAACTGCACTGTCAGTCTTTCCTATTCACTGCTCTTTTGAAAACAAACAAACAAACAAACAAACAATCCAAAAAACAACAACAACAAGAACAACAAAATGCAAGACCAAAACAAAACCATGACTAAATAATCAAAGTGGCCTATTAAATTTAGATATGAACTGTCTGATGAGAGAAACTGTATTTTATAGACATGATGGTCTCACAATGAGGTTCAAAGTAAAGCTATGATTAATAGAACGGGATGAGGATGAGGCAGTAAATGGATTTGATGTATGAATTCTCCATATGATTGAAATTATGAGAAGTTCATCTTGAGGCACATAAAGAGGGTAAGTCAGATTACCTAAATACAGTGGTGATGTGAAAATCTGCAACCACAAATTGCATAGTTTTTGGCAATGACAGTCTAGAAGAGACGATGAAACAAAGACCCAAAGCTCAAAACTTACAGTTTTAATGTATCTACAACTTAGTTCAGTCCAGCGGTGTGGGGGTGAGTTTTCTGTACAATCATACTAATTGAACCATTTAACATCTAATAAGTCAGATATGTAGCTCATAACTCATCCTTAGCTAGATAGGATTGACCCTGTATTTTTTTTTGAAATTGTAAAAGTCATTTTCTTAACCCTATTAGCACCAAATAAATAAAGTAAGAGCAAAATGAATGCAGGCTTGCTATGTTCTCAATCTCAGGACGCTGGCAAGCCATTCTTCCTTAGGTCAAAGGTAGGTTAATAAAAAGCAAAACAAAAGATGCTGCCCTGAACAGTGGATGCTAAAAGTCACTTAAGTTCTTACATAAATTGTCCATAGAATTTTCTTCCAAAACCCATTTTCTTTGAATGTATGCTGTGACTTTAGTCATTGGCCAATCATTGACTAAGTGAGACACTAGGGGCATGAGACACAGCTCATGCCTTCCACCAGGGTGGGACACATGTGCTGAGTTTATCAATAGACTTGCCCTACTATGTAGAGGAAGTGACAATCTGTTTTCTTCTTCTTCTTCTTCCTTTCTGGATAAGTCTTGGATATGGTTGGTCCTCAAGCTTGCCTGTCAGTGCCTCACTGGACTGAGGAAAGTGCTTCAGATGACTAGTGGTTGGCAAACTAAAAGTGGGTTTGGAATCACCTTTATCTGTTTGCATGTTTACCGAAGAGGCAAGCACAGAGTGGATGTCTATCAGAAACTGTGTTCAACACTAATTTTAGCCCGAGTTCATATAAAATTGGTGGAAATTGGTTTGTTGAGTCATCAACGCATTCAGCAGATGTCTTACTAATTCATTCAACAAATGCCTTATCAAGCTCCATAATGGGTGCTGTCTGGAGGACTTGGATTTAAAGGGGCAAATAAAACATTCTCTGTGTCCTCACGTAGCTTGTGGACATGAAGAATGCCTGGCTCCGTCATCTCAGCCTGACCTCTTGTGCTCTGAGAGCCTCATTCCTCTGGAGACTTTACAAAACAGGCAGGTCATCCAGCCCCAGACTCAACACTGGGATGCATCTTGCTTTTGAAGAGAGACTAGGCCGACTCCTCACCTGGCACAAAGCCTCCTTTCTGCCTCTCAGCCTCTTTGTGCCCTCTTATCTCATCCCATCTAGAGATCTCTGCTTCCAGGCATTTGCTTGGGGCTTTACTTGGGCCCATTGTAGCACACTCCTCTTTTTTTTTTTTTTTTTTGCTAGTACCTTCTTGGCCTTCCACTTTTTTCTCTGAGATCTTAGTGCATCCATGACATTATTTCCCTAAGTGTCCCTTCCAGGATCCACTGTATCATTCTCAATGTTCTGTCTTGTCTCCTTCTTGTCTCATGACCTTTTTGCTATGTCTGATTTGAACTGATGACCCATGTTTTATCACGGGACCCATCTGGCCCCAATTTGATACTCTTCGAAGGTGCCTTTTACCTGCTTGGGCCATTGTTATGTGTTCTAGGAGGATGATCACACAGTCAGCCCACAGCTTGTATTACGAATAGGGCACAGTGAGAAATCTTCAGCCTAAAATGGTAACAAAGAAAAGTCCTTTGTCAGCTCAGTTAGCACCGGTGGCCCAAATAGGGTACAATGTGATTTCTTCGTAACTCTGGACATTTGAGAGTTAGGATCTCCTGATCTATTTAACCTTAGGGAATTTTCCCTAGAACGTTCTTCACAAATTGGAAAGTCAGGGCCATTAATTACACCACCGGACAGCAGGGAAGCCGAGGAGGAGAAATCAATGAAAGGGATTCTTATCATAAGCGCCCTCTCTAATTTGGGGAAACTGAAGTCCCTGTATGTTTTTTCAATAAGCACTCCGTCAGAAGCCCGCTCACCCTGACAGGCTTTCATGAGTGCAGCAAGAACAACCTCTGGACGCTGGCCTGCCACAGTCAACTATGAAAATGTGAATTCCACGGGTCACTGTTTCTGCAGCCGCCAGATGTGGATGAAAGGGGAAGGGTGTTTTATTGTGTTTTTTCAAGAAACAGAGAAGGGTCTGTCCTGAAATGGGCCCGCTTCCCTCCCACACAAGTGGCCACCATGTGGCCAGAGGACAGCTAGCTAATTTGCAAGATTAAGCCTTTCTAAATATTTGGAATTGGTCTCTTCTGTCTTCAGCTAATAAAATAGATTTTGCTCCAAAATGGATTTAGGAAGCAGGCACAAGGGCTTCTAAGGGCTTGTTGGCAAGTTACCGGTTAACAAGGTCCATCTGTCAAATGGATGTAGGATGGGCAGGCTCTGAACGGATCGTCTCACGCTTGACCTTCCAAAGATGTCTGCCTCCAGGCAGAGGTCCTGCCTCAGGAAGATGGTGTCCAGTGCCAGCCTCGCTGGAATACTCAGGACATAAGATGTCTCTGCTATAAAACCGTGAGTTGGAAGTGCACAAAGAATAATGATAGACTAAAAGCAAAACCACGCACAAGAAGAAACCCGTATTAGCTGCAAATATCTATTCAATCCAGTGATCCATCCTTTCACTTAATGCTGCATTTCTGTAATGTGCCAAAAGCTCCGCTGGGCTCTGGGGAAATAGATGAAGTAAGACACAGTCTCTGATGTAAAGAAGCTTATGGTTTATTTGTGGAGACAGACTTATAAACATCTGTAATATAAAATGTCATAAAATAGAAGCTGCAGAAGAGGCTTTGAAGAAAGAGGCTGGGCTCTGTCTGGGGGAAGCAGGGAAAGTTTCATAGTGGAAGCAGACTGGGAGCCAAAGAAACAGAGGAGGAAGGTTTCAGGGTGCATGTGCGAGTGTGAGTGCTTGTGTGTGTGCAAATGCACACATGCGCGTGCAGAATGCTCAGGGCTGATGTATAAGGCTTTTCAAGAGAATGTGCTGTCAGGGGTAAGAACAAGCTGTTCTCGGGGCTGGATTTCGAGGAGAAAAGGGTGGGGAGCTACAACAAAGTATGCATGGCTAAGACAGGTCTGGAGGTGCTCATATTTCTAGTGCATTCAGTTTGTGTATGTAGATAGTGCATGGGGCAAAGTAGGAGGATGTGATGGTGATGCCTTTCGTAGAGGATAGCTTCGACTGAGACAATTCTCAGCTCAGACAGCGAGGTCTCCCTGCCGATAACCAAAAGCACTAAGCTTTCCTAGAGCAGACTCTTCCTCTCCCCACCATGTTTACCTGCAACCCTTCCCTACCAGACTCTGTCCCTGGAATGGAAGACACCCGTGGCTCTGTCTGGAAAACAAATGGGTTCTACTGAAGAAAGACTAGGTAGGAGATGGAGAGGAGAGAGGAGCATGATGTCAAGGTATTTACTCTCCTTAGTTCTTCCCTGTGCGATTAGTTGGGTTCATTTTCTCCCGTGCTGAGAGTCACAGGCCTTTCCAGGTGGGCCTCTCTACCAGACTCCCTCCATCTGGGTTTCAGCCCTCCTCCTAACCCCATGCCCAGACACAGGGTGGTAAGAGCTTTGCTAGCTCTCAAACACTGCCATGGATCCATCCTCCCGGAGTTCTTCAAACACAAGTGAGCCACCATTCAGTGCCTTCCTGACCACTACTATATAAGGAAGCACAGAAGCCAAGTGTGCATAGCAGTTGCTAGTTACGTCTTAGGAAGGAATAAAGGAGAAATGTCAGCACTTGAGACCTGTATTCGAAAAGGTGACCCAGGTCCTTATGAACAAGAATGTTCAGAACATAGGTGTAGCATGCATGCTCAAGGGCTGACGTTTAAGGCTAAGATGGCCACCTATAGTGCTTTGGGGGTGGTATTGGAACCCTTAGGAACTGGGGCCTAGTTGGAAGAATTTAGACCAGTGGCCATTTGAGCTTGAATGAGAGACTGAGACTCCTTCCTTCCTTCCTTCCTTCCTTCCTTCCTTCCTTCCTTCCTTCCTTCCTTCCTTCCTTTCCTCCCTCCTTCCCTCCTTCCCTTCCTCCCTCCCTCCCTTCTTTCCTTGTTTCCGTCCTTTCTTCCTTCCTTTCTCTCTGCTTGCCAGTGGCCACTCATCAAGCAGCCTCTGCCGCACACTTCTACCATGACGTGCTGCCTCCTCATAAGCCTCGAGGCAGGGAGCCAACTATGGATTGATCCAAACTTTCACAACCGTAAGTCCAAATAAATCTCTCCTCTTTTTAAGGCTGATTGTCTCGGGCATTTTGCCACAGAGGCAGAAAACCAACTAATACAGATATCTCATGCTGAAGTTGCAGAATGTCCGAATGAGTGGCTGAATGGAACTTCAGTGTGCCTGCAGGGAGCAGCCGCTGAGAGGAGGGAGGGTGGCTGGCGAGTGAGGTGAAGAGAAGCAGGAGAGAGGGCCATAAAGATGAGCTCAGGTTGAGTTGTAATACCTGCTTATGAGTCTCTGTTGGACTCTACAGGACAGGGTCAAAGATGATGTCCAGCACGGGAGACCGGAGGCTGGGAGGATCTGAAGGCATTTAGCTTGGAGAGAAGACTAGAGGGTACAGCCATTGCCTCAGATATGTGAAGGATGTGGAGAGCAATATGGCAGTATGTATTGTGAGCTCATAGTTTTTGGCTCAGTAATCCTGTCTAGGGATTCAGCTCAAGGAAATAATCCAAAATGAGGACAGAACCCTCTGGACAAAAAACATTCATTACTCCGTTACTCGTAATAATCAAGAGTTAGAAGCAAGCTAAATGCTCAGTACCAAGAGGGTGGTGAAAAAGATTACGGCAGACCTTTACAATAGAATATCCTGTGGTTACTGAAGTATAAAATCTTTAAGGGTGTGAGAACATACTTGTAATATCATGACAAGTGGAAAAGTAAGATATAAAATATACAGAAATGATCTCAGTGACATAAAAGAGTACGAACTAAACATAAACGTCAGAGTCTTACTTGCGATTATTGCTACTGATATGTTTCCCGGTGACTGGAATGGCCAGACTGTTATAGAGATCATTGCCACAGAATCAGGAGCTGGCAGTATCACTGGATACTATAAGGACTCAGCCTTATGAATGAAAGATGCTAATCTGGACTCCTACACATAAGTGCCTGCGTTTTACTGTTTGTAGCCATCACTAGAGACATTATTGAATTAGCTCATAAGCAGACTTTAGTTTCAATCACATTTATAAGTGGAGGAAAGCCACAGTTTGGAGAACTAGAGAAATCTGTCCAAGATCACACTGCAAATGGGTTTCAGGGCTGGGTCCGGACTCAGATATGTGTTTCATGCTGTGATCTCAGACTTCCAGCTCGATGCTACTGTATAATTGTATCCAGTCTCTAGTTAAATATCACCACCTGGGAGCTTCTCGGAAAAAGAGCTCCATGGTCAAAATGAAGTCCTCTTGGCCGTGTCTTATGGACTATGTTTTGATCAGGTGACTCGAGTGGAATGAATCCTGTGGTTAGGAGACTCCAGCACAGTGAATGCAGCAAAACCTTGTTTACTAAGTATGAGTGGTAAATAATATTGGCAGAGTTTTGCCCAATGTGAAAAAAAATTCCTAAGTTTATTACATCTATTAACTAACTTCATTCCTTGGGTTTTGTTGTTGTTGTTTGTTTGTTTTGTTGTTTTGCTTTGCTTTGCTTTTGGAAACAGATCTCCCCAGGTAGCTCAGGCTAGCTTTGAACTCTTGTTCCTCCTAGAATCATCCCCCGACTACGGGGATTACAGGTGTGTTCCACTAAGCCTAGCTTTAGCTAACTTAATTCTTTTAACATGCTGTAAGCCTAATAACATTATAACCATCAGTTTTCATATAGAAAAGCATTGGATTTAAAGAAAAAGAATTCTAAAGCAAATATGGTATGTATCACCAGCTCATCCCTTACTGCTGTGCCATGTATGTAGCCTCTGTTTGTGTTCATGATAAAATGAAAACAAAACCAAACAAAAACAGAACCCCAACGTCGCCTCCATGGCAGCACCATAAATCTCAGGAGAGAACGATTTTGCTTTAGGGAAACACCTGATAAACAATTTCGGAATACAGGTGCTCGTGAGAGCGCTGACAGAAAGGAATAGTTATGACTCCTTGCTGGCCAAGTGAGAAGAAGTTCTAGAAAAGAAAACAGGCGAGTGCAGCATGAATAATGGGTAGAAAAGCCAGCAGAGTTAACATGGTGCACTGTCATGGGATCGAGGGAGTCCACAGGGCATCAGGAAACCCGTCACACCGTCAATGAGAAGTTGCTTGTCTTTGAGATAGAACTCTCTCCGTCTATGATGATGTCAGAAAGTACTAGTGTGGCCAATGCACAGTGACCTGCACTGCTGCCACTGCTGGTGTTACCAGTACTTGAAATTGTTAAAGGTTCTGAGGGGTCAGGACTGCAGCTCAGTGGTAGAACACATGCCTACCCATGCACGCGGCCCTGGGTTTCATTCCTACCAGTGAAAGAAACCAAAGTTCTGAATTTCATGTTTTATGCCATACTAAATAGAATTAGTCGTCTGAGAATAAATGTCAAGAATCACACACATCTGGGTGGGAGGCTTCCCCCATTGAGTTTGCAGGCATGTGTAGGAGGCTTCCATAGTCTGAGATTATGGGCTCTATCCAGATCTTTCCAGGAATAAAGGCCCTGTGCCCCATAACACCAGAGTTAGCCATTTCATCTGGTGTAAATGTTCTGCTAGCCTTGAAATTCTCATTTTGTCCATTCCCATTCAAAAGAAGAAGTGGTTCAGAGACAGTAGAGACTCTTCATGCCCATGACAGTAGTGGGGACAGCTAAGCTTCCAAGCCAAGCCCAGGGTCCTTACAGGGTTGGCCGCTGTCTCCCCTCTCCTGGTCTCTTTCCTCTTTTGGATCTTTCCGAGGACTTACCCAAGTTAAACAAAAGAGAAAGGCAACTGCCTGGAGTATGTTAAAGATTCTTCTCTCGGTTTCTCCCTTCCTTCCTTCCTTTCTTCCTTCCTTCCTTCCTTCCTTCCTTCCTTCCTTCCTTCCTTCCTCCCTATCTTCCTTCCTTCCTTCCTTCCTTCCTTCCTTCCTTCCTTCCTTCCTTTCTTTCTTTCTTTCTTTCTTTCTTTCTTTCTTTCTTTCTTTTCTTTCTTAAAACGAGCCTTATCCCTCGCCTGTCCTCCTCCACGGTAAAGATTTTTGGAACTTTCCTAGTCTTAAAAAATATATAAAAATTACATTTTGTTTTCAACATGCAAATCTCAAGCAAGATATATGGTGGCCTCGTAAAGAAATTCTTGTGAGTTTGGAAATGTTTTTTTGCTGTTGATTTTTAAATTTAAAAATTCCACCTGTTAATTGGCCACTCTCTAGAAAATACAAAAAGCGATTAAGGCACCCAATCTCAAGGAATTTTAGCAGCACTAAAACTATCTTTGATAATTATGGTTTTTGCATTGCTTTTTTTTTTTTGGCTCAATGAAATCCATTCCTTTCCTCACCATTTGGTTCTCATTAATAAACCATTTTACTTTCATTTAAGTTGCCTCTTCTCTTTTATAGAATTCTTCTTTGTTTGTTTGTTTTTGTTTTTGTTTGTTTTTTTGTCGAGACAGGGTTTCTCTGTATAGCCCTGGCTGTCCTGGAACTCACTTTGTAGACTAGGCTGGCCTCAAACTCAGAAATCTGCCTGCCTCTGCCTCCCAAATGCTGGGATTAAAGGCGTGCGCCACCATGCCCGGCTCTGTTTTTTAATCTATGTGTTTTTTTAAAATTGGATATTTTCTTTATTTACATTTCAAATGTTATTCCCTTTCCTGGTTTCCCTCCCTCCCGGAAACACCTATCCCATCCTCCCACCCTGTGCTTCTATGAGGGTGTTCCTCCACCCACTCACCCACTCCCACCTCCCCACCCTCGATTCCTCTACACTGGGGCATCTATCAAGCCTTCATAGGACCAAGGACCTCTCCTCCCATTGATGCATGACAAGGCCATCCTCTGCTGCATATGCAGTTGGAGCCATGTGTACTCCTTTGTTGACAGCTTAGTCCCTGGGAGCTCTTGGGAGACTGGTTGGTTGTTATTGTTCTTCCTATGGAGTTGCAAACCCCTTCAACTCCTTCAGTCATTTCTCTAACTCTTCTATTAGGGACCCTGCGCTCAGTCCAATGGTTGGCTGCTAATATCTGCCTCTGTATTTGTAAGGCTCTGGCAGGGGCCTCTCAGGAGACATCCATATAAGGCTCCTGTCAGCATGCACTTCTTGGCATCCACAATAGTGTCTGGGTTTGGTAACTGTATATGGGATGAATTCTCAGGTGGGACAGTCTCTGGGTGGCCTTTCCTTTAGTCTCTGCTCTATACTTTGTCTCCATATTTGTTCCTGTGTGTATTTGTTCTCCTTCAAAGAAGAACTGAAGTATTTACACTTTGGCCTTCCTTCTTCTTTAGCTTCATGTGATCTGTGTATTGTATCCTGGTTATTTGGAGCTTTTGGGCTAATATCCACTTATCAGTGAGTGCATACCATGTGTTTTCTTTTGCAATCGGGTTACCTTACTCAGGATAATATTTTCTAGTTCTATTCATTTGCCTAAGAATTTCATGAATTCATCATTTTTAATAGCTGAGCAGTACTCTATTGTGTAAATGTACCACATTTTCTGTATCCATTCCTCTGTTGAAGGGCATCTGGGCTCTTTCCAGCTCCTGGCTATTATAAATAAGACTGCTGTGAACATAGTGGAACATGTGTCCTTATTATATGTTGGAGCATCTTCTGGGTATATGCCCACGAGTGGTATAGCTGGGTCTTCAGGTAGTACTATGTTCAATTTTCTGAGGAACCACCAAACTGATTTCCAGAGGGGTTGGAGAAGTTTGCATTCCCACCAGCAATGGGGGAGTGTTCCTCTTTCTCCACATCCTCGCCAGCATCTGCTGCTACCTGAGTTTTTTATTTTTAGCCATTCTGACTGGTGTGAGGTGGATCTCAGGGTTGTTTTGATTTGCATTTCCCTGATGACTAAGGATGTTAAACATTTCTTTAGGTGCTTCTCGGCCATTCGTGATTCCTCAGTTGAGAATTCTTTGTTTAACTCTGTACCCATTTTTTAATAGGGTTATTTCGTTTTTTGGAGTCTAATTTCTTGAGTTCTATGTATATATTGGGTATTAGCCATCTATCAGATGTAGGATTGGTAAAGATCTTTTCTCAATCTGTTGGTTGCCTTTAGGGGATACAAATTGGAAAGGAAGAAGTCAAAATATCACTATTTGCAGATGACAGGATCTTATACCTAAGCGACCCCAAAAATGCCACCAGAGAACTCCTAAAGCTGATAAACAACTTCAGCAAAGTGACTGGATATAAAATTAACTCAAACAAATCAGTAGCCTTCCTCTACTCAAAGGATAAACAGGCTGAGAAAGAAGTTAGGGAAATGACACCCTTCACAATAGTCACAAATAATATAAAATACCTTGGTGTGACTCTAACCAAGCAAATGAAAGATCTATATGACAAGAACTTCAAGTCTCTGAAGAAGATCTCAGAAGATGAAAAGATCTCTCATGCTCATGGATTGGCAGAATTAATATAGTAAAAATGGCCATCGTGCTGAAAGCAATCTACAGATTCAATGCAACCCCCATCAAAATTCCAAATCAATTCTTCATAGAGTTAGAAAGAGCAATTTGCAAATTCATTTGGAATAACAAAAAACCTAGGTTAGCAAAAACTATTCTCAACAATAAAAGAACTTCTGGGGAAATCACCATCCCTGAAATCAAGCTGTATTACAGAGCAATAGTGATAAAAACTGCATGGTATTTGTACAGAGACAGACAGGGAGATCAATGGAATAGAACTGAAGACCCAGAAATGAATCCACACATATATGGTCACTTGATCTTTGACAAAGGAGCTAAAACCATCCAGTGGAAAAAAGACAGCATTTTTAACAAATGGTGCTGGCATAACTGGCGGTTACCATGTAGAAGAATGCAAATTGACCCAGTCTTATCTCCTTGTACAAAGCTCAAGTCCAAGTGGATCAAGGACCTCCACATAAAACCTGATACACTGAAACTTATAGAGGAGAAAGTGGCGAAGAAGCTTGAACATATGGTCACAGGGGGAAAAAAATTCCTGAACAGAACAGCAATGACTTGTGCTGTAAGATCAAGAATTGACAAATGGGACCTCATAAAATTGCAAAGCTTCTGTAAGGCAAAGGATTCTTCTTTAGGTTGGAAACAGAGCTGTCTTTCAAACTATGAAAAAAAATGTGACAATCCAAGGGCTTTGTGCTCCCTAGATAAAGTGGCAGGAGAAAACAGTGTGAGCAGTCCCGGTGCACAGCAGGTCATGTTGTCCTGGTTAATTCTGATCATCAGCTTGTTAGGATTTACAGTCACCTAGCAGGCAGCCCTGTGGCTGTGACAATGAGGGCCTCTCCAGAGAGCTTATCCCACCGTTCCAAAGGTGGGTGGCTCCGTTCTTTGGGCTGGTGCTCTGACTGAATAAAAAGGAGAAAGCAAGAGGAATGTGCACTTTCATCTCCCTCTGCTTCCTGATTGTGGAGCTGAGGTGGCACGCGCGGCTCACACTCCTGTGACCGTGCTTTCCTCCTACAGCGGACTGTATTTTCTAAACTGTGAGCCCAGTCAACTTTTCTTCTCCAGTTTGCTTTTGTCTGGTCTTTTATGAGAACAAGAATGCATGGACGTTCAGGAGGGAAGGCTCAACCTAGTTGCAAATGATTTATAAAGCGAAAGTAAACTGGTTTCTAAGCTGCAGCTGAATTGTAGGAATTTTCTATAGCCATTTGGTGTCAAAGCATTAAGATTTTATCCACTAAGCAGAAGCTGAAGAGAGCTAGATGTAACATTTTCCAAACACCAACTACTCATGCACTTTGGACAAGCCTAGTATGGAGGACAAACATGTAGGAGAGGGGCCTAGAGGTCCTGCTTTTCTCTGAGTTTGATGCTGTTATAGTTTATGGCCTCTGGAAAATTCCAACAATCCACCATTGTTAAAATAAATGAGGATATGTCTGAGATATGGCTTAAAGGATGCACGGGGGTGGGGTGGGGGATGAATAGGGACATAACTACCATATGTGTCGGCTATACTACTCTGGAGTATGTATTTCTAAGGACTTAGAAGATCTTTAATTCACTGTACTTGTACACTCATGTTATTGCAGCAGTGCTTATAATAGCCAAGTTAGAATCGGTCAGATAGCACCACAACCAATGAACATGTAGACAGACAGCAGAATGCACACAGTGGGGTTTTATTCAGCCATAAAAACAGCAAATGATTTCACTCTTAGGAAGATGTTTGCAACTGGAGACTGTCACAGTAAGCAAAATAAGTGTGACTTTGGAAGACAAATTTGTTTTCTTTCACTTGAAGATCATAGATTTTATAGGTAGAGATAACTTACAAGTGTATGTATATCTGTACCTTTAGGAATGAAGCTGACTAGCAGAGGTGGAGAGAAAGTGAGAGGAAGAGGAGGGAGTGAGAGTGAACGTGATAGGATTCACTGACTTGATACACTGGCGTGGATGTGTCTTTATGAAGCCCTTCACTGTGTACAAGGAATACACATCAGCTGGGAGAATGTTCCAGATGGAGGCAACTGAATAAGGTGGAGTCAAGGCTTCCTACAGAGAGTCTTAGTCTGGATCCATTTCAGTACCAGCCTACTTTGGGAGGAGAAAAAGGAAGAGGTGTGCTTATTTCTGAGAGATGGAGTTCCATCAAGTTCTCTCTACTCCTGTTTCAGGATTCAGAACTCCACCTGCCATCCCCTAAGTGTTGTAGCCCGCAGAGGCAGACCATGCCATGAGGAGGTGAATTTGAAGTGAGAAACCACAGTGCTTCAGTCTCTATGACAGTCAGGCTTCACAGCCAGAAATGACAGGTGTGTCTTAAAATGCAAGGAAGGGCTTTTTATGAAGTTACTTCCATGGCAGCTCTAGAATGTTCCTACAGGTTTCTTTTTATTAATAATATAATAAATGCATGGAAATTAATCAGAACTTAAATTAATTTGTTTTAAAACAAACAATAACCAGGAGGAGCCGTAACACACTTGGATTGCTAATAAGTATCCGTTTTCTTTGTCATATATTCTCTGTTGCTGTTTTTTTTTTTTTGTTTGTTTTTTTTTTGTTTTTTTTTTTTTTTGAGAGCACAGTGAAAACCTTGTTTGACCATCTAACGTGTCTATAGTGAATTGTGGTTGTTTTCACCTTAGATTTTTCTCCCTCATCTCCTCCCTCTCCCGCTGGAATATTTCTCAACAAACCCCTCCTGCTTTGATGTCTTCTTTTGCCTCAGAACCTCTGAGTTTAGGCTTTCTTGCCTGAGAGAGGCTGGGAAATTATTTACTGGAGCAAAGGCTACACCAGACAATGACCTCTTTTCTAGCAACTGCCAATTGCCAATAAACCTTCAGGGAGAGGCAAAGCTCATGGGAAACTTTGCCAGCCATGAGGAGGTGTCGACAGGCTTATTCTTGCGCAGGTCTTATGCATACTACCACAGCTGCAGTGACTCCATGGGGGGCAATGACTGTATCATGTCCAAAAGCATCTTTCTGTTACACATCTCCCTATTGCTGGCTCTTATGTTCCTCTGCCTCCTCTTCTGTGATGTTTCCTGGGCCTTGAAGAGGTTGAAATGACTGTGACCTTGCACTCGGGGGCCATCCCCCTACTTCAGCCTTGGAATGCTGGGATTGCAAGAGCATGCCACCATTCCCAGTTAATTTTTTTTTTTTTTTTTTTTTTTTTTTTTTAGATTTTAGAGTAGATTTACATTTGAATTCACCCAACTTTCCCAAGCATCTTTCTGTACCTAGCAGAAGCTTGGAGACATAAAAAAGAGTAATAGATCCAAGAGAATCCAGTTTGCAGGAAGACTGACTATGATCCAGTGGAAAGTAGTGGTTATTTCCCCTGGAACTGTTAGTCTCCATGATGGTCTTATTTGGGGAGTTGTAGAGGGCTTCACAGTTACTATTGTGTTCTGGAATGCTTAGTAGGACTTTCTCCTTAAAACGAAAGACATGTGTTGCTCATTGCAAGAATCCTTCTTCAATTCCAGAGCTATATCAATATCTTTTGCTGTTGTTCTCATGGATGACACTTCTCCCTGGGTGGAAAGGTCAGCCCCTCTAAGTTTCCATTGCTTTCTCCAATTTTCTAGCTAATGTCAGTGAAGTTGGTGTAGCCAATGCCAGACTGAGTGTAGAGAGCAAAGGCATGCTTCTCTCATTAACCAGACCCTAGGTGAGAAAGGAGCTGAGCAAGTGCTTGCTGGATAGATGAACAGCACAGACCAGAGACAGAAAAGAAGAAAGGGCATTTTGCAGAACACCAACCAGTTTATTCAGTGTGTTTGGAGGAGGTCCTGAGACTGAAGAAACTCCATCCTTACCCGCCTGTCCCCTTTCCTTCCCCTCTACTCTCCTCCTTTCCCTTCCCTTCCCTTCCTCTCCTCTCCCTTCCCCTCCTCTCCCATCTCCTTTTTCTCCTACCATCGCCTTCCCTTTTATTTATTACTTCTCCTCTCTAAAGAAGAAAGGGCTTCTGGGTTAGCAAAACCCCTCTCAGCTTTCCAAATGAGCTTCATGTGCTGCCCCAGAATTCTTGAGCATCAGCATTTGAAGGGTACTGGCCAGGAAATGTCTCGCTGAAGGTCCCACAGGCCTGGCACCTCCACCCCACCTATCTTCTACCACTTTCCTCGCATTCAGCAAACATTCTCCTCCAGGCTCTCCATCTCAGAGGAGTCTCTTGTTTCATCTCCAAAGGCCCCCTCAGCCCCTTGGGCCCTGTGAAACATCGGGCACTTGGCAGAGATGTTCCCTCCTCTTCCGTCTCTGTAGGGTGTGGAAGGGGGCAGACCACGAATGAGGTCTCAACTCTACAAGGCCAGGCAGAGAGCAAATAGACAGGTCCAGGGAAGGCACACAAAAGGAGAGAAGTCCTTGCCCTGTGTGCCTGTAGGACAGCCTCTAGGTTCCTCTCCAGGAGCTCAGACTGCCTCTCTCCTTAGCCACTTACCCAGGACTACCGTTCTCTGTCCCCCTCCTTCCTCTGCTGCAAAGCACATCTGCTCCTGCTTGCTACAGCGTGCCATACTGCCACCTTCCCCATGCTTCTGTTCCAGCTATGTCCCTTGCTGGAGATACTCTCTTCTGACTTGTAGGCCTTTAAGAAGGCTTGGATTTAGAGTTACTTCCTTGACACAGCATCCCCAAAGCACCCCCCAACTAAAGGGCCCCATTTTTTTCATTCTGCACTTATGATCTCTTGTACTTCTAGGACAGCACTCATCTTTCTGTGCTATACCTGCCATTTCTACCAAGAATCTAACAGGCATCACTAACTACATGGTGTGCTGAAAATGTGTTCAGAACTGTGCTTATGTTGCCATGGTCTCTGCAATAACCTTGTGAGTTTGGTGACTTGACTCAGAGTCCTCTCCAATTAAAGGTGGAGATGAGGATGTGGAAGTCAAGAACAACACAAAAGGAGTGGGGTTTTGAGGCCACTGCTGTGGCAATGGGAATTCAGTTCTGTCTCTTGATAGAGTGGTAATCCAAGCCTTAGCTTGTCAGCTTCATAGCCTGCTGATACAGAGCTGGGCTGAGGCTGGGCTTGTCAGTGCTCCTGCATGTCCAGGCTGAGCTTGCCACATAGTCAAGCATGCTCTGACTATGCTGGAGAAAGTCCTGGACAGGATGCTGAAAGAGAAGATCTGCATGCTGGGGGTCACTGAGAGCAGAATGTGGTGATTCTGGCCTGGCGTGGATGAACCATCCAAGAAGTAGCTGAAATCTGGATGTGTCAGCAAGGTGGGATGAAGGTGGCAGAGACACAGGTTGTAACAGAAGTACTCCTTTTATGGGTGAGAGGTCTGAGTCTCTATCGGAAGCTGAGGGCTAACTTAGCATGCTGGATGCCTTCATTGTCTCTGCAGTTTCAAAGCTTATCAAAGTTCTGGCACATGCTCAGTAGACAGCAGCTGAATGAGTGGATGAGAGAGAGTATTATAGGGGTGAGCTGTAGTGTTGATTTTTTTTTTTACTCCAAATGCTCATCAAATTTACGAGGAACAGCATCAGGAGCTTGTAACCATTAAGGGAAGACAGTGTTTGGTTACTTGTCCTGTTTCTCTGTGAAAGTACCCTGAAGGAAGCACAGTGCTTAAGAGTGCATACTGCTCCGGCGGCAGACGAACTATGTTAGGTTCCTAGCATCCATGTTAGGCAGCTCACAACTTCCTGTAACTCTAGATCCAGGGGATCTAACACCTTTGTCCTCTGAGGACACTTACACTCATATGTACAAATATATAGAGATGACACACTATATATGTAATATGTACACACACACACACACACACACACATACACATATATATGTGCATGCATATATATATACATATACATATATATTTATATATTTGTATATACTCATAGTTGGGTGTTTCAATCCATCATGGCCAGGTATCATAGCTTGAGACAGCTGGTCACATTGGATTCATAGTCAAGAAGCAGAACATGATGAGTGCTCTATGCTTAACTCCCCCCCCTCACACACACACATATACACACACACTTTCATTAAATTCATTACTCAAATTTATGTTTATGCTTTGCTACCTAAAATAGAAATAAGTTCAATAATCATTTTAACATAATTTATTTGACTCACAATCCCCCAGTGACTGATAAAATATTGTTAAGTTGTTGTTCTTGTTTGTTTTTGCAGTGTTCAGAACTAAACCAAAGCCCCACATACACTGGGCAAACACCGTATCCCTGAACTACCCCACCAGTCTGGTTTATCACTTTCTCCTGTTTCTATAGTCTAGGATCCCAGCACAGGGGATGGTGCCACCCACAGAAGCAGCTCTTCCACTACAGGCAATCTAATCTCTCCTAGGCATGCCCAGTGGTTCCCCTCCCAGATGATTCTAGATCTCACCAAGTTATCATTAACAAACATAGACAGTAAGCAAGCATTTAAAAATCTTTGATTAGTGGTGTGTGTGTGTGTGTTTTATATGTTGGTGCATGTAAAAGCCAAAAGAAGACATTGGGTAGGGTGTACCACTCTACCACTCACTGTTCTATTATCTTGACACAGTGTCTCTCACTGAAGCTGAAATCCCAGTGATCTTGTCTACCCTGGCCTGAGCTCTGGGTTTATAGAAGGGCTTGTGGCTTTGCCTGGCTTTTTAAAGGGATCCAAGGACTTGAACTCAAGTTCCCAAGCTTCTATAGCAAATACTTGTGTCTGATGAACCACCATCTCTGTCCCTGATAAGTATTATGAAAGTATAATTCTGTGTAGTGGAGACATAGGCTGTGGGTTCTTTTTAGAAGAAATGAAGCTTACATGGTTATGAGAAGAATGCATTGGCTATGGATCTGGGGAAAGCATGTGAAGAAGGCCTGGAAACGCCGGAGGAGCAGTGAGAACTGCATACAGCCAGAGTGTGGCACAGAAGATCTCCATAGCTAGAGTGTCGCACAGATCTCCATAGCTGGAGTGTGGCATAGTAGGCCTGGTTGTAATAACCAAGGTCTGAGCAAGGTGGGCACATTATGGAGGGTTGTAAATCATGCTTGGGAAGTCCATTCTGCCTATGTTAAGGCTAAAACAGCAGGTAGAAAGATTGGAACTAGGAAGATGAATTTTGGGCTGTTGCTGATGTCAAAGGAAAGATGCCGGTGGTTTAATGTCTTAAGTATTGGGATGCTGCAGAGTAAATAGGACACAGAGGGAACAGGGGACCATGTCAAAGGTGATCCCAGGATTCTGGCCTGAGCAGTCACTGTGACAGGAAGCATAAAAGGATGAGATTAGGGACAGGAGGATAATTAGTTGGATTTTAATCATGATGAACTTTCAAAGCCTATCAACTTTTCCAGTTGATTCAAGGATGATACATAGGCTTCAGGTCAAGGGTCAGGATCAGGGGAAGGCAAGCAGTCACATAGTGAACTAAATTTAATGATTCTTTCAGGGTCCCTTTAGTACAGGGTCAGCACATGAGACCCTGTTTCCTTAAATTTTATACCTTAGGCAGCTTGCTTACTTCTCTAGTCTCAGCCCTGTTCAGGGCAGAGTACAGCATTTTTGGCTGGAGTTACAAGTCTGGATACATAGATGGTAGAGTAGGTATTTGCCATTGTTTAGTTTCCCTGTATTGATTTCTTACTTCCCAAGGGGATTCAGTTTTATTTTGGGGGGACTTTCTTACTCTATTGTGTGTCTTGATGGGACATTGTGAAACAGGTTCCTGCCTCTCATAAAAGATCCTGAAATGGTCCCAGAAGAACACTCTTTGGGTACTAGAGCATGATTTGCAATCAAGTGTCGAAAACTAAATGAGACATTTGAAGAAGAAAATGAGCAAAAGCTACCCTGATGGGCGCTCTTGTTATCTAGGTCTCCTTAGTGGCAATATTCCATGCTAATAGAAGTGACAGCACACTGTGCTAGGAGTGTAACAATTTGAAACATGTACCTACTGTAGAAAGTTTTGTTACTGCTCCTGAAATTGTCCTGGGCTGGGGTGAGGACTGACTGGAGACCCAGGGCCAGGTGGGAAGGGACACAGTCTTAGGTAAGACAGACATTGTCAGAATCGGGCCAGAGGCAACAAAGGAAACAGAGCTTTGCTGATCTGTTGAAAACCACTGGGGGAGGTCTCACTGGAAATGAGTCGGAGGCTAACTACGCTGCTATTTTGGGCTCATTCAACGACAGGACCTAAATCAAACAGATGTGCTTTTGCCCTCGTGCAACACTCTAGAAGTTTGTCATATGAAACGTGGCTTCCCTGTCTACTTTCAAGGAAATTATCAACCCATCCTTAGCTAAAGGGAAGAGCAAAAGAAAGCAAGGGGAACAACTTTTTCCTCTCCCCCTCCTTGTCTTCCTCGTCTTCCTCCTCCTCTGCTTCTCTGTTTAGAAAGTGACCCGAGAACGAGACTGTCTTCCCCTACTTTATTTATGTTCCACTGTATGGCCACTGCTAGATTCAAAGAAGGCTGGGAAATTCAGCCCATAGTGTGCATGGAAGACAGGACTCTCCCATTTGGTTCATGTGGAGAAATTTGCTAATTAAAGGAAGAGAGGGAGGATAGATTGATTTATAGGAGTCTAGTGACTAGATTTTGTCAAACCCATTAATTCTCTTTATCTTCCCACTGAAGCAGGAGCCCTTTCTCTTCCCTCTGCCTCCTTATGGTCTTCATGGGCAGTCTGGCTTTAAGGGACGACCCGACATATACACTATGATAACACTTTGTTGCAGCCACTGTTCTAAGTTACTTATGAGCTGAGTAGTTCAATCCACAGGGAAAGTCTTTCCTTTTTCTTTAAATCTCTGGACTTGGGCTGAGGGAGAAGAGGAGAGAGAGAGAGTGATACCTTACACAGATTAGTACAACAGTTGCTATAGCTGTCATTTGAACTCTTTCTGATTTCAAGGTGTTGGTGTTTTCATTCTACCACAGGTAGCCTTCAGGTCCCTGATGGTGTGAGAACTGGCTGGGGCATGGGGTGGGGGTGGGGGTGGAGCAGGGTCAAGAATGATGAGTAATGGGAAGGTAGTGGGGTGAGCACAAGTAATAAGAGGACCAAGTACCCTCTTTCCCCCTCCCGTGTGTGTGTGTGTGTGTGTGTGTGTGTGTGTGTGTGTGTGTGTGTGTGAGTGTGTGTATGGTGTGTTCATAGACACATGAAGGCAGTCAGGAGAAAGACAGATTAAAAGACTATGCTTACAGGCACCTGTTTGCTGATTTATTTCTATGTAGTCTCTGCAGACCCAAGCCTTCCCTGACTTGGAAAGCATGGGGGAGCTGTTTGACAAAACAGCTGAGTCACCCAAGAGTCTGACCTTTAATGTGGAAAACCGTCACCAAGGACAGGGCTGAGGAGTAGCTGCTGGGTAATCAGGAATGGGGGTGGGGGTAGGGGTGGGGGGATAGGGTCCTGGCAGGACAAGGCAGTGGTCAGAGCAGCAGGGTGGGGAGCCAGAGTGCAGGCAAACTGATTTCCAGGAAGGAAATGCTGCCCCACCCACTCCTCCTCAGGCTGAGGCAAGGTTGCCTTGTTGTCTGGTTCCAGAGAAGGACCTCTCACAAGAATTCTATTGTCTGACCTTCAGAAATGAGAATAAAGTTGTTCCTTAAGGGGGACAATGAAGATCACAGCAGCCAAGGACTCGGGCCGGAAGAAGGAAGTCCTTAAATGCTCTAAGAACTTACAACAGGGGTTTGGGACAAGGGTTCAGGGACTACACTTCAGGAAAGGCTGGGCCTGGGAAGAGAGGTAAACTGAAATCTGTCCTGTTGGGTGCCTAGCCCACATCCTCGAAGGCGATGGTTCCTAGCTACAGAACTGGAGTGCCCAGCTCCATGTTCTTGCAGGCTATACTTCCTGCCATAGACCTGGGAGTGCCCAGGCCCCACTTCTAAAGAATGCCCTCTTCTGAGCCCAACAGAGCTGCTCACTCTTTCTAGAATAGAGTCCCACTGTCAGCAACCCAGGTCCTCTCTAGTGTGTCATGTTCCCATCTAGGTCATCCTCCACCTCCATGATCAAGTTCCATTGTTCCGGGAAGCCTTCCTTGATGGAGCAGGGCAGAAACACGTATCCATCTGCTTTATCTTGAGGTCACACTACTTTGTACTTGCACAGGATCATAAATTCTTAGGTGCTCAGTAAATAAATAAGTGCTGATAAATTAAAAGTTCTGAGGATCTTTAACTGCTATTTTTTTGGTAAAAGTTATCACTAAAAATTAAATATGGTCAAGTCATGTATGTTCATGGATGAAATTTACAAGACCTTTTGCTGTGTTCTGATTTTTGTGGTTGTTCTTGCTTCATGAAGTGTGACCACTGAAACTATTTGAACCTCCAGCTAGAAGACGTGGGTAAGGAATTCCCTGTCATCTACCTTTCTGCTTTCCGCTCTCCAGAGTCCCATCTCTAGGCAAGGGGCTATGGGGACAGATGATGGCCTCTTCCTGCAGGAAAACGCCCTGGGTCCACTCCTGAAACTCCTACAGGGATCTCAGAATATTTGCATTTTAAAAGGGTCACGGTTGAGAGGCCAGATGCCTTAGGGGTGGGACTTTTTCTAGAGCAGGAAATCAAGTTTTAAGGGCAAAGGTGCAGAGCTCTCCAGAGCACAAGAACAAAGGGCCAAAGATTCTTCGCTCAGCTTCCTTAGAGAACCCTCATTCAGCTTTGAGTGAAGACCTCTCCTCCTAATCAAAACTTAAGCAATGGGAGACGGGGGTGGGGGTGGAATGTAAATGCATACGGCTAAGAGAAAGAAGCCAATCTGCAATGCTGCGTGCCATGCCATATGTTTCTCACAAGATGACATATGTCTTGGTAGACATACCATAAAGACAGTATGAATGTCGGTGACAGACTGTAGTTGGGTGAGGGGTCAAGAGGCCAGAATAAGGGACAATAAAACTATTCTGGAAGACATTGCAATGGCGGATGCCTGACACCTAGTTGTCAAAAAATCCACAGAGTGCACAATACAAAGACAATCCTAACGTAAGGAACAGACTTCAGTCAGGAAGTGTGTCAATGCTGGCTCAGCGTTAACTGTAACATATATGCTGTATCAATGCAGGATGCTGATAACAGGGGAGATAATGTGGCCGCAGGGGTGGGATGGGGGAGATCCTTGGGAATTCTGTAGCTTTTGATAATTTTGTCACTAAGTCTGCAGCTTCTCAAAAAATAAAAGCAATTTTATTTATAGGAAAAAAAAAGAAACATTTCCCTGATCATGCCTAACATTTACATTCATATCATATATTTACATGATGTGCCACACACAGGTACTGTCCTAAGCAATTTGTACTATCAATGCACTACAAATGTTCTCAAACCAAACCCATGACACAAGCACAGTCACACTGGCCTCACACCATTGACAGGGGAATGAAACTCAGACAGGTAGGTGAACTTCCCCTGTGCCACACAGCATAGCAGCAGGGCCTGATTTGGCCCCAGGCAGTTTGGCTCCAGAGTTGACACCAGGATGTAAGGTCCTTTGCTGGTCAGCTGTCTGTCACCCTGAGACACATATGTCACCTTGACAGACCCCTGAGTTAACGGATGCAGAGAGACTTTTCCTTCTTGCTCACAGTCATTCCTGTTGCGTCACACAGTCTGCTAGCCCCTTTGGAATGACAGTGAGGTAGCAGTATCCTGACAGGGACACACAGCACAGAAAAAGCCTTTCCTTCATGGTCAAGGAGCAAAACAAGATGTGGAAGAGACCGGGGTCCTACAGAAATTTGGGGACATACCTCTAGTTACCAGATTTCCTCTTACTAGGCCCTACCTCTCAGAGTTCTGTAGTCCCTACATCTCTAGCACCATAATGGGGATAAGCCTTTAAAAAATTAATGAATTTACATCCTGTTAGTAGTTTCCCTTCTCGCCTTTCCTCCCAGTCCTTCTCTCCCCTCCCCCACCAGCCACTCTTCTCCTTTTTGTTTCAGACAAGAGGAGGCCTCCCAAGGATATTAACCTGCCCAGGCCTAACAGGTTGCAGTAAGACTAGACTCCACCAATTTCTCTTCTCACTACTGTTGATTCGACATCTTTCCTTCTACCTCGTTCTCACTTGCCAAGCTTTTACTGAGCTCAATCGGATGAAATTCTCACTTCTGGGATGGAATCTAATCCAAGCCAGAGATTAGAACTCATTCTGATGTCTTGAAGATAACTTCTCTGCTAATGAGGACGAAGAGAGGAGTTGCTGCATGGTCCAGCTTCCCTTGATCACTTTATCATTGCTGTTGGACCATTGGACCGAAAGAATGGCTCACCACCACTTCCCGTTCACTGTGATTCCTCTGATCACAGTCATAGACTGGTGAGTGATTGGTCTGGATTCCATTCTTAACAAGAAGACCCCTGGAAAACTTTGCTTCCACTGGGGCCATAGGAGCTGGAAAGGGGGCTGTCCCCTCCCTGAGCTCTGCAGGTAGCCTATCACAGAGTTGAGTAGGATCTAGAAACCATGTATATAGAAGATGCAAGTGAGTGGAAGTGTGAGGCCCTTGCCTCTATAACCAGGTTCTAGAGCAACTATTTTTTTCTCTTTCCCCCTTTGTGGCCCATTTTGATCGAGGTCCTTTCAAGTGCTTTCTTTTTCCCCCTCTAACACTTAACTATTTATCCAACCTGAGCAGAAATGGCAATGCCTTCAAAAAACTGCTTCAAATCCTTCTGATAGGTGAGAAGGCTGGCTGTGAGCTTCCACAGGGTATTGACTGCCCTTCAGCAAAGTATTCATTACACTTAGAGGTAATCAGATCACAGTTTGGCTTTCTCATAGGATTAGCTGTTTAAGGGATGAGACAGACTCTATCTTTCTATCCTTTATTGCAGCACCTGGAATAGGAGAAATAATCACTTAAAATTTATTATTTGCTAAATAAATGAACAGACTTCAAGGGAACCACTCTAGAGTGACCGTGAAAGGGGTGGGAATTCCATGCCTAGGCCAGAACCACCATTGGGTAGGGCAGCAGAAATAGTTGTGCTGACTGATACATTCTGCTCTGTGACTGTGTGATAAATAAAGGAAGCTTTCACTGGACTTAGACTGGGACTACTCAAAAATTAAGCCTTCAGTGGATCCAAGCACCTTTCCCCAGGTTTATAATGATTCGTGTTAATATAGTTTAGAAGATCTTTGGATTAGAGAGAGGGACAGGGTGGAGGGAGATGGAGATGGAGCACTTTCTCCCCTCTGAGTCACAGTGGATGAGCAATGGAGCCACCGTCAGGCACATAAGAGACAGAGTTGTCAACGACTCATATTACGTAGGATTAATATTAGGCATCTCTGCTCAGCCCAGTGAAAGGCTCCAAGTGTCCTTGGAATTTCAGCGACCTTTCTTCATCAATGAGGACATTGTTCTCTTAGCCCCATGGCTTCATTCATAGGAAATGCAGCGTACTTCTCATGGGCACTGCCCACCACATCTGGGCAGGGTCCTTGGGCTTAGGGCACTGAACTGGGGGGCCTTCCGCACGATGTTTCTCCCTCACACAAAACCTCCCAGGCTTTCAGAGCGCCTGATTGTTATTTCCTGAATCTCTCTGCAGTCTTCTCAGTGGTCTTAGCTGAGAATCAGGAGGCAATTGACCAGGTTTTGGGAGCCTAGCAGGTCTTAAACCTGTCATCAGGGGAGTTCCTCTGATTCCAATGAGTGAAGTTTCTGATTCAAACCCACCTAGACTGTGGGCAAGGAGAGGAGGCCCTGCAGCCCAGACAAATCATTTTCATTTAAAGCAAGCACAATGCCTCTAATAGGCTGCTGACATGTTCGTTTCTAAACCTTCTCTATGACCAGAAAAGTTTCCTGTTTTTATGACTTTATTGCAGGGATGCCAGACTTGGCTCAGGGCACACAGCTATTGCTTGGATTCAAACACAGGCCTGCTTGATGGCAAACATGGGCTAGGCTGGTCAGAGTGTCTACAGAATGCCCAGGTGTGTTACGCAGCTATCCAGAGGTTTGAGATTCCTTTGGCATGTGGTCCTTGTTTTGACCTTGAGATGTAGACTGAATCTAAGACAGACTGCTAAGTGGCTTTTGTTTTCTTGACAGTAGGACCAAAGGAGAGGTGGTGAAAACCTGAAGTTCTGCAGATTGGTGAGAGGACCATATAGATTGGACAGAGAAGTAAGGGAGACAGTCTATGAAAGAAAACAGGCAGGAGTCTTGAGGTCTGCTCAACTGACAGTCAGAATGTGTCTTGTGAACAAAGACAACACTGGGAAATCCTGTCTCCGGAGCAGTGGTTCCCAACCTGTGGGTCAAGAACCCTAGGGGAATTGACTATCAGATATCCTGCATATCCGATATCCTGCATATCAGATATCCTACAAATCAGATATCCTGCAAATGGGATATTTACATTGTGATTCATTACAGTAACAAAAGTATAGGTATGAAGTAGCTATGAAAATAATTTTATGGTAGGAGGTCATCACAACACAAGGAACTGTATGCAAGGGTCACAGCATTAGGAAGGTTGGGAGCCGCTGCCCTAGAGGAGCCCGGAAGGACTAACAAACAGTCTTTGCTTGACTTAACTTCAACCCTGCTCGTGAACTTTCTCTCAACCTGTCTGTATACCCCCTGAGTTAGTTTAACAAGAACTACCCTCAACTCCTCCAATTCTGATCACCTTCAACATCTTATTAATTTCTATTCCACCAGACGTGCTCCCCTCTCCCCCGCAATGTCTGACCGAGAAGAATATCCAGTTATCTGGAGTCTCTCTTCACTCATAGTATTTATTCTTAATCATTTTCCACTCACCAACTCTCACTTTGCTCCTCAGATACCATCCCTACCCACCTGTGCTGTATCTGTAGTTGAGTCCTTCTGTGCTCTCCACTGCAAATTTTTGTTGCATTAGCCACTGTACTTTCTGCCATGAAGTACTAAGGACTTCCATCAGTTGGGAACTGCCCAAAGTTGGAGTACTAGGGTGGAATAATGGACTTGGGGAAATGTCTCCAAGGAGGAATAATTTGGAGTGGGGACAAGAACTATTGTAAGACAATCTGTACACTGGACAGCTGACGGAGTTGGCACGGAGAAGCTTCCAGAAGCAAGAGAATGACAAAGCAGAAATGGCACTGCCTGTGTTCCCTCATCTCCTGGGTCATTTGTTCTCTGCAGGATGCTTAGGATGCAGGATTGGGTGTACCTGAATTCCTCATTGCTTTGAAGAGCTAGTTGTCAGCCTTTCCCAGAAGTTCGTTTTTGAGAGAGACGGAATGTAACTGGCTGTATCTTAAGGTCTACCTTGCTCCCGGGACCTTATTGATGGTCTCCTGGGAGGTGCTACTTAGGATGCCTGGAAGCTGTTCAGTTCTCCTGCAGAAGCTGTCTCAGGAATGGGTGGAAGGTTAAGGCATGGCCCTTGTCTTCCTTCTCCCACCAGGAACTGCTTTTCCCCCAATCAGCCCTGGCTTCCTGCTGCACTGATCTGGGCTGTAATAGAGCCGGTCTTATTTTACCTTTTTTTTTTTTTTTTTTTTTTTTTTTTTATTAAGTTCATGAACTTTAGAGGAAGGAACCTGGAAAAAATGGTCTCATTACCTCAGGAATGAAGGCTCATGCTTCTTTTAATGCCAGAGGTTGGAGTGGCCTTGCTTGTTATAGCCACAAATAATCCCGGTGGAAAATTGCAACAGAGTAGCAAGACCCAATCAGGGTGTTTGTGGACCGCTGCTTAGGGTGAAGCAGGTGGGGTGGGGGGTGCCAGAGGTCAGAGCAAGGTCACTGTAAAATGGGCACGCTCCTGGGCAGGGGTTTGCAGAAGTCAACTACAGACATTGTTCAGACTTTCTGAGATGGCAAGTGCTTGGATTCCAGAGTATGTGATTCAAATTCCAACCCTGTTGTTTACAAACTAGTTATGCAACTTTTCCAACCCCCTTGCTCATTGGTTCCTGTATGTGTAGCGCATAGAAAATATCCATCTTTCTTGTTCGAGAGGGCAGATAGGAATACTGGGGAGGGACCTGCATTGGAAAAGTCACATTCTCTAAGCAACAGAGTAGCAGCTCACCCAGTTTAATAGTGAATGGAGCAGGAGGTCTGCCCAACCAGGGGTTGGACTCTACCGCCTCGGCATAGGGCTTGGGATGAGTGTTGGACCTCAGGGTCTGAGCTAGCTAGCCCTGCCTTTGTCTGAATTTTCCAAAGAGGAGATTCTCCTGGGGGCCCTTATTAAATGATGAGTTTCTGCCTTCTGCCCAAGTCCCACTGAATATGCAGCACTAGGGGCTTTGCATCTCAAACAAAAGCCTCGGACAAATCTAATCATCACGGAATCTGAAAAAAAACAACCATTGGTTAATCATTGCAGCACTCCTGAGTGGTTACCGATAACAAGGGGGTCAAACAAGAACATTGTAGAGAGAGGAACTTGGAGACCAAAGTTGTTTGGTGTTTGTTTGTTTTTATTTGACTGATATCTTCGAAGACCATGGGTTATGGTTCTAGATTAAAGATTCTGTTCCTTTCCACCATTGACCTTCTGCCTTCTCTACTGGAACTTTGCCTACACTGGTCCCCTCTGGCAAGCTATGCTCCTTTGCCTAGAGTCAATCCCAGACCTCTCTTTCAGCAAACCTTTCCAGATTCTTCCGGGTGGTTTTGTTTTGTGTGTTTGTCCCCCCCCCACCCCCCTCGGTTTCCTTTGCACCTTTGTGACACAGTCATCCTACAACTATTCTATTGATGATATTATGTGGTTGGTTTGTGTTTCTAGTCTATGGGAACAGGGGTCACAAGAAACCACAAAACACACTGTGATCTCTCTTTTCAGGACAGGATCTATAAAACACGCTGTTAGGAAGCTGGAAGAACATGCAGAGACTCCTCCGGAGAGGAGCGGCTGCAAAGCTGTAGAAGTCATGGCACGTTTTCTTCCCGCAGCAAGCTGCTCTTTATGTTTATTTATTTGCTTGCATGTGTGTGTGATTGTGTGTATCTTTACATATTCACATGTGTGGTGTGCCTGTGTCTCTTCCTTTATTGCTCTCCACTTTATATACTGAAGCAGGGACTCTTGCTGAACCTGGATGCCGCCATCTTGGCTAGTGTGACCAGCCAGCTTGTTCCAGAGAGTCCCTACACTGGCATTATGGGCAGCTTACTACACATACCTGGCCTTTATGTGCACATCTGAGCGTTGATCCCTATGCTTCGATCGAAAGGTTTACTCTACTGAGTAGTTTCTCTAGATCCTGAAACCGTTCTTAACAAGAAAAAAAAATCATATTTTTAATGATGTAAGCAGAGGTTTTAAAATATCTTCAGCCCATCACATATCTTTTCATTAAGCTTTGTATGGAAGACTAGAAGAGGGACAGTTCTGATTCTGAACATATTATCATGAAACCGGAAGGCACCTGGCTGAGATCTGGTACCCAGCACTCAGCAACTTTGCAGCGTGTGATGCGTTCCCGTCTGTTTCAGATGTTTCTGTAATCAGGCCTCTTCCACCTGCTGTTCGGGTCTTTGAGTGAGTCACGTACCTTCAATCAGTTTCAGCTTTCCGAGTATAAAACCAAAAAGTTCAGAGACTTTTCTTGTTTCTGTCCTTCCAGAGTTCAAAGGAAAAAAAAAATCTAAAATGTAAGCACAATACAGACTTTAAAATTCACTAGACAGATGGGATCGTCGGGTGATCTACGACAGAGACAAATGTTGAGTCCAGAGTTCATGAGTGCAATGGAAAGACCGTTGAGGAGAATTGGTTTGGCAGAAGGTAGGGTCAAAATCCCCCCAAAAAGCTGTTAGAAGTCAAGTTCAGTCAGCTTTCCTGTGACTGAGCTGGACATTTTACAAAGTGAGGTGGTACTATGCTGTGTTAGATCTCTATCAATATGGCGAACCTGAGAGACCATTAACTGACAATGAGAAGATATTTACGCTGGGCCACAGTTTTGGAGATTTCAGTCCAGGACCAGTTGGGCATGCTGCTTTGCACCTGTGATGAGGCCTCGAATCACCCTGGAAACATTCAGTAGAGCAACACTGTGCACTTCATTTTCAGCCAGGAAACAAAATGGAATGAGGCGGGGACCGTGTCACAAGGACCTCTCATTAGCCCCACCTCTTAGAGGTTACATCATCTCCTAATAGCATCACTCTGGAAAGACTGACTCATTAACACGTGACTGTGGGGGATACTTGAGCAAACTACAGTATCTGTGTAAGATTGGAAAGGAAGGTGGAGAAGGGGCCCACCTCCACTGGGGGGAATTGACTTGCATGGTTATTCTGAAGAGCAAGCTGGCATTTCTTGGACCACTTAAGTTTGTATATGTTCATATTTCCCTTGTCCCACCCTGCTTTGTGGTAATATAATACAGCGGGTTCACCCGGCTTGCTTCTGTCCAACTGCTCTACAGGAGATAATATGTAAACATCTGTAATTTCCAGATGTTTCCTTGTTTCTCAGGCTCCATGGATGCCCTGCTTTCCTCTCTCTAAATGCACGACTGTGATCATTGGGAGGTAGAAGTGTTTCTCACAAGACCAAGAGCTTTTCTTTACTGTTTCTGTTGTCTTTGCTACTGTACATGATCATAAAGACTTCTAATTCTGCAATTTACTTTTCAGAAGATGTATCAGAGGGTCCTGATATCTGATCTATGTCAGAAGAGTGCCAAAAAGCTAGTAATCAGGCATCTCTTTGCTATTTATGATTATGAGAGAGGGATTGTTAATTTCTAGGTCTCCTCAGTCCCTTCTGGTGGCAGAGACGGCGACTACTTGGCATTGTGTGGTTCTACAAATTGGTGTTAGACAATCAATCTGGACCCTTCTTCCTTCTAATGGTTTAAACGTAAGAAGTGACTTTCACTGGGCACATTTTGGCTTAGCTGGTTAGGAAAGTCTGACAAGTTCAACTGATGTCAGAATATATTTCATGAAGAAGGCAAGTGGAGAGCCTCATTACAATTCTCTGTGCAGCGAGCCAGAGGTTTAAAACTTGTCGGTTTGACATCACTGAGAAGGTGGGCTTCTAAGATGGACAAGATGTAATCTTAGGGATGTGCTGCATGGGTCCTAAAAGCAAGAAACCAGATTAGTTGTTTTCAACCTGTGGGTGCTGACCCCTTTGGGGTTCAAATAACCCTTTCATGGAGGTTGCCTATCAGATACTCTGTACCTTACATTGTGGCTCATAATGGTAGCAAAATTAAAATTATGGAGTAGCAATGAGAATAATTTTATGGTTGGGGGTCACCACAACATGAGGAACTGTATTAAGGAATGAGGATTAGGAAGCATTGGGAAGGTGAGAACTACCGAACTAGGTGGTCACATGGTAGACAGATCTTAATAGTAATATTGAGTTTAAAGGGAGGGTATTATAAAGTTTACCGAATACATGATTTATGTAAATCTTGAAGAACATGTGTAATATCATCTACACAAGGCAAGACATGTCTTCTGGTGCAATAGTGGTGCATGTATCATGGGAATAACCACTCATTTTCTGATTGGATCTAAGGCACAAGAGGAAACCCTAACCTGGGACCATGAATAGTAGTAGGTAGCTACTGTAGCTACTGTAGCTAGGGTCATAGGCCCTAGGGGAGACCTGTTACTATTATTCTGCTAAAAAGAGATAATATTACCCTGATCCCCTGTGACCTTTTACTATACTTAAAGACTAGTTCACCCTTCAACTCTTAGCAGAGAAACTTCTATTTGTAGTAGACACTGGTTAGCAAATACTAACAAGTGGCCAAATTACAGAGAATAAAAAACTGCAGAATGCTCATTCCCAAATGGAGCATCTACATAACATCACCTCTTACAGAGCTCAGGGTCATTTCAGAAGAGTAGGTGGAAAGAGCGGAAGAGTCAGACTCAGTGGATGATGACAAGGAAACTGTCCTTGGGACTCAGCAAGGCTGCAAGGCTGCAAGGATGAACTCAGTGGTTCTGACAACGTGCACAAGACCTCTGCAAGTCCAAACCAGTCCAAATCCAAGCATAGCGAGGGGACTTGGGCACAAATTTCCACTCCTCACTGAGGTGAGAGAGTTTTCTCTAAGAATGTACAATGGCAAAGCTGATCATAGTCCAGTGGAAAGCCACATTTCCAAGAGTATTCAGAAATTGGTCTTGGTAGATTAAACAAACAAACAAACAAACAAACAAACAAAACCACAAAAAACAAACGACTCAAAGACACAAAGTTGGGTGGAGAGAACAGGGGTATGGTTCTGGGAAGATCTCAGAGCATGTGAATGTGATCAAACGAGGTAGGAAATTCTCAAGGAACTATCAGCAATTCATAAAAGAACCAGCCATGTGTTTAATAATGATAAAACTCTCATTTAATATTTAGACATTGAAATGAGAGCCTAGTTGAGAAAGAGGATTAAAAGCAGAGAATGCAGATAAATAAACAAGTGGGCCTCATGCATAGAGTCCCATGAGCTTTGGGGAATGGCTGCAGAGATGACTAGCACACAAAGATGCGTGATGTTGGAACAACCCGTGCCCCTTCAGGAGAGAAAAACATCTCTAAGAGCTTCTTCCACCACATCCGTGACACAGTATTAATTTTTTTGTGTGTGCCATTTGCTGAAGGACAGTGTCTATGAGGAAAGAACTCAGAATGACAAGAGGTCATGTAATGTGTTAGATAAACAATGACTGAGGGCCTTGGGGAGTATTCAGGGAACAGAGATGGAGATAAGGTCATCACCTACTATTTTGGTTACCCTGGCTCTTGCCTGATTTTTAAGACTCCAAATTCTGATGGTTGGTTAGTGCTGGGACAAAATTACTCTCTGCAATAATCTGAAGGGATCTGATAGGAAAGAAGAAGCAAACAGACATCTTGAACCTCCAAAGGGAACACTTCAGACTTCTGGGAAGAGAAGAATTAAGGAGTGGAAGGAAGAGTTTGCCTCTGCACATGCCGGACCTTCCAACAGTCAGCTGTGAGCCAGTAGGCATGCTGCTTCTGAGGATGCTGTTGCTCACCACCACTTAGTGGTACACACACAGTCTTCTTAGTTCATCACCCGATTGTATTTAATTTATGAAGAACAAAATCCTCAAGCTCAGACAACTAGAGCTCTGAACACATGGCTGTCTGACTCCAAAAGAGTCCATGCTTGCAAGCAGGGCTTTTTCAGGTCCTCCTAAGGGATCTGTCAACTCCAAGATTACCGGTAAGACTAAGTGCTATGTTGCATGTTGTAGACAAATGACACTTAGAAGTTCAGAGGTGAGGAATTTCAATAGAAGCCAGACTAGTCAGAGATTAATCTGACTTGATGTTGAAAATACTTGATTCTTCTGAGTCCAGCATCAGACAAGACCCTAAGAGTTTGTTTGTGACTGGAAATCTCCGCAACCCTCGATAAGGAAAGAGCTCTGAAGGGCTTTACAGTGCGCTGATACAGTAACCCATGCTTAGCTCTCCCCTGGAGGGCTTTAAAAAGGTGTAGTTTCTGTTGTTGGAGTCAGGGTTGATAACTACGATAGTTATCCCTGGTTAAATAGCAATAGGAGCTGCCCTTTCCTGTGTGTATTAAGCATGGTATGGAGTGCTTTCTATAACAGAATATGTCACAGGAATATATTAGCTTCTCAATAAACTTGATGAGCCAACAATCTCATTTTGTTTTCTGCTGTGTAGCCTTACAACTGGAGACCCTTAGCCACACTATGGCAGGTCCTACTGTGCACATTGAATAAACAGGGAAGCCAAGGCTCCCATAAGGTTCACACTGCTGCTGCCATAGTATATTTATATCTACTACTGTTGTAATGATGATAAGTGGGTGATTCTATGGATGTGCCTTTCTTCCAGCTGACCTATTAAACCAGCTCACATCTATTGCTCTATTGTAAAACATATAAACCTCAATTATTGCCATATTTTTCTATGCTAGTGATTGATCTAGTACTTTGTGCCTTTAAGCAAGCCAGCCTGTTTTACAGCATTTCAAGAGCATCAATACTTATATTTTTTTCTATTGGTCTTCAACTTTTTTTTTAAAATTGCCAGTGGGGATGTTTAAAAAAAAATAATGCACTGTTCTCCATTTTTTTCCCTTAATGTTTTTGGAAAGAGATATCTTCACCTTGATTCTATCACCCACCACAGTTTCTAAACTCTCTCCTGCCAGCACGGATTGCTAATGTTTTCTAGGTCTATCACTGAAGGTTCTGCTTTACAGCCTGTTTGTAGGTTGGGCTGCTTGCATCGTTACTCTTTTCTCTATATTGATCTTCTACAGAGAAAGGACGAAGAAAAGTACTCCGCAGTCACTTGCTGAATGAATGAATGAACTAGATAGTAAATTCTTAACGGATCAGTTTGTTCAGTTGATAAAGAGGAAAGGCAGGAAGCAAAGAATTGATCTTGATTCACCCACTGAAACATTTTTCTATACAAAAACCCGATCAACTTAAATGTGCCTAGCTGGGATTGTATTCATGCCAATATTTCCCTGTCTCATGGACATTATATAGAATTTGTCAAATGCTTGAGTAGGAAAGTCTGGGAGCATCTGTGATTTGAAAAGTCTATGCATATCCTGCTTAATCCATTTTTCAAAAAATTGTTCCTAAATTGTGTAGCAATCAGTTACAAGTTATTTTGTCTAGAGTTTCACTATTGGTTGCTTAATATAAAAACTAACTTTACAGATGGTTTCTTTATTTTTATTTTATGTACATGAGTGTTTTCCTGCGTGTTTTATGTACACCGTGTTTGTACATAAGCACATGGCAGTCAGAAGAGGGCTTCAGATAATGGCGTTTCAGATGATTGTGAGCTGCTGTGTATGTTCTGGGAACGGAGCCAGGCTCCTCTGTAAGAGCAGAGAGCACTCTTAAGTACTGGGCATCTCTCAGACTTCTAATGCTGACTTTTAAATGCATCTCTTGCCTTAGGGCATTTTTCAAGTCCTTAGATATTTTAGAGATTCCTCGAGATGATTCTAATATCTCAACCCAGGTACAAATTTCACTCTTATTAAGTAATTTCTAAACAAACAAAGAAACAAACAAACAAAAACAAACTTAGATCCACTAGCTAAGAATCTATCTATTCATCTATTCATCTATTCATCCATCCATCCATCCATCCATCCATCCATCCATCCATTTAGCTTACTGCCTTAGTTTACTGCCTTTGTCAGGTTTTATGTAAGATAATTATGATACAGCCATGGGTGGTGATGGGGTAGATAATAAAATTAAATGGTTTATTAAATTATGTTGGGGTTAGCTCAGGCTATTTACAGGAAGACACAGAGGGCCTTCTGTATAATCTATGTCTTTTGGGTACTGGTCATTGAACTGCAGGTTAATTGCTAGAGGGAACTTGGTTAGACAGACTAATGGACAAAAAGTATTTTAGGCAGAGGCAAGATATTTGTCTGGAATGTTTGCATCAAGGCAAATGTGCAATTGAGGCACAGAATTGATGGGAGTCAACCTTTCTTTCCAAGACCTCTTAGGCGGTGTGTCACTAGCAGTTCTCTATCTGTTCTGTCCTTGGACTCTTCAGAGGATGGGTGTTGGGAGCCGCGCCCACATTCGCCGTTACAAGATGGCGCTGACAGCTGTGTTCTAAGTGGTAAACAAATAATCTGCGCATGTGCCGAGGGTGGTTCTCCACTCCATGTGCTCTGCCTTCCCCGTGACGTCAACTCGGCCGATGGGCTGCAGCCAATCAGGGAGTGACACGTCCTAGGCGAAGGATAATTCTCCTTAATAGGGACGGGGTTTCGTTTTCTCGCTCTCTTGCTTCTTACACTCTTGCTCCTGAAGATGTAAGCAATAAAGTTTTGCCGCAGAAGATTCTGGTCTGTGGTGTTCTTCCTGGCCGGGCGTGAGAACGCGTCTAATAACAATTGGTGCCGAATTCCGGGACGAGAAAAAACTCGGGACTGGCGCAAGGAAGATCCCTCATTCCAGAACCAGAACTGCGGGTCGCGGTAATAAAGGTTCCCGTAAAGCAGACTGTTAAGAAGGATTCAACTGTATGAATTCAGAACTTTTCAGCTGGGGAACGAGAGTACCAGTGAGTACAGCTTTACGAGGTAAGTCTGGTCTTGAACTTTCTAAGGAAATTCAAGACAGTCTATCAGAAGTAAAGTGGAATATGTTTGGCCTTGAATTTTTTCTGGTGTTAGGAGCCCTTTTGTTCCTTTTCACATGTTATCAAGTGATTAAGATAGGGCTGAAAATTCTAGAGGAAATTCAGGACAAGCTATCAGAAGTAAAGTGGGGAGAGAGAGTAGGAACAAAGAGGAAATATGGTACACAAAATAAGTATACAGGCCTTTCCAAGGGTCTTGAACCCGAGGAAAAGTTAAGGTTAGGTAGGAATACCTGGAGAGAGATTAGAAGAAAAAGAGGAAAAAGGGAAAAGAAGAAAGATCAATTAGCGGAGGTCTCTAGGAAAAGGAGCCTGTGCTCATCGCTGGATGGGCTCGGGGAGCCAGCTCTTGGTAGCTCTGAATCAGATGATGAATTCTCCTCTGAAGAAACAGACTGGGAGGAAGAAGCAGCTCATTATGAGAAAAAAGGGTACCAGCCAGGTAAAGTGCTAGCTAATCAGTTAAGGAAGCCAAAAGCGGCTGGCGAAGGCCAGTTTGCTGATTGGCCTCAGGGCAGTCGGCTTCAAGGTCCGCCCTATGCGGAGTCCCCGCCCTGCGTAGTGCGTCAGCCCTGCGCAGAGAGACAATGCGCAGAGAGGCAGTGCGCAGACTCATTCATTCCCAGAGAGGAACAAAGGAAAATACAACAGGCATTTCCGGTCTTTGAAGGAGCCGAGGGTGGGCGTGTCCATGCTCCGGTAGAATACTTACAAATTAAAGAGCTTGCCGAGTCGGTCCGTAAATACGGAACCAATGCTAATTTTACCTTGGTGCAGTTAGACAGGCTCGCCGGCATGGCACTAACTCCTGCTGACTGGCAAACGGTTGTAAAAGCCGCTCTCCCTAGTATGGGCAAATATATGGAATGGAGAGCTCTTTGGCATGAAACTGCACAAGCGCAGGCCCGAGCAAACGCAGCTGCTTTGACTCCAGAGCAGAGAGATTGGACTTTTGACTTGTTAACGGGTCAGGGAGCTTATTCTGCTGATCAAACAAACTACCATTGGGGAGCTTATGCCCAAGTTTCCTCCACGGCTATTAGGGCCTGGAAGGCGCTCTCCCGAGCAGGTGAAACCACTGGTCAATTAACAAAAGTTGTCCAGGGACCTCAGGAGTCCTTCTCAGATTTTGTGGCCAGAATGACAGAGGCAGCAGAGCGTATTTTTGGAGATTCAGAGCAAGCCGCGCCTCTGGTAGAACAGCTAATCTATGAGCAAGCCACAAAGGAGTGCCGAGCGGCCATAGCCCCAAGAAAGAACAAAGGCTTACAAGACTGGCTCAGGGTCTGTCGAGAGCTTGGGGGACCTCTCACCAATGCAGGCTTAGCGGCCGCCATCCTTCAATCTCAGAACCGCTCCATGGGCAGAAATGATCAGAGGACATGTTTTAATTGCGGAAAGCCTGGGCATTTTAAGAAAGATTGCAGAGCTCCAGATAAACAGGGAGGGACTCTCACTCTTTGCTCTAAGTGTGGCAAGGGTTATCATAGAGCTGACCAGTGTCGCTCTGTGAGGGATATAAAGGGCAGAATTCTTCCCCCACCTGATAGTCAATCAGCTTATGTGCCAAAAAACGGGTCATCGGGCCCTCGGTCCCAGGGCCCTCAAAGATATGGGAACCGGTTTGTCAGGACCCAGGAAGCAGTCAGAGAGGCGACCCAGGAAGACCCACAAGGGTGGACCTGCGTGCCGCCTCCGACTTCCTATTAATGCCTCAAATGAGTATTCAGCCGGTGCCAGTGGAGCCTATACCATCCTTGCCCCCGGGAACCATGGGCCTTATTCTCGGCCGGGGTTCACTCACCTTGCAGGGCTTAGTAGTCCACCCTGGAGTTATGGATTGTCAACATTCCCCTGAAATACAGGTCCTGTGCTCAAGCCCTAAGGGCGTTTTTTCTATTAGTAAAGGAGATAGGATAGCTCAGCTGCTGCTCCTCCCTGATAATACCAGGGAAAAATCTGCAGGACCTGAGATAAAGAAGATGGGCTCCTCAGGAAATGATTCTGCCTATTTGGTTGTATCTTTAAATGATAGACCTAAGCTCCGCCTTAAGATTAACGGAAAAGAGTTTGAAGGCATCCTTGATACCGGAGCAGATAAAAGTATAATTTCTACACATTGGTGGCCCAAAGCATGGCCCACCACAGAGTCATCTCATTCATTACAGGGCCTAGGTTATCAATCATGTCCCACTATAAGCTCCATTGCCTTGACGTGGGAATCCTCTGAAGGACAGCAAGGGAAATTCATACCTTATGTGCTCCCACTCCCAGTTAACCTCTGGGGAAGGGATATTATGCAGCATTTGGGCCTTATTTTGTCCAATGAAAACGCCCCATCGGGAGGGTATTCAACTAAAGCAAAAAATATCATGGCAAAGATGGGTTATAAAGAAGGAAAAGGGTTAGGACATCAAGAACAGGGAAGGATAGAGCCCATCTCACCTAATGGAAACCAAGACAGACAGGGTCTGGGTTTTCCTTAGTGGCCATTGGGGCAGCACGACCCATACCATGGAAAACAGGGGACCCAGTGTGGGTTCCTCAATGGCACCTATCCTCTGAAAAACTGGAAGCTGTGATTCAACTGGTAGAGGAACAATTAAAACTAGGCCATATTGAGCCATCTACCTCACCTTGGAATACTCCAATTTTTGTAATTAAGAAAAAGTCAGGAAAGTGGAGACTGCTCCATGACCTCAGAGCCATTAATGAGCAAATGAACTTATTTGGCCCAGTACAGAGGGGTCTCCCTGTACTTTCCGCCTTACCACGTGGCTGGAATTTAATTATTATAGATATTAAAGATTGTTTCTTTTCTATACCTTTGTGTCCAAGGGATAGGCCCAGATTTGCCTTTACCATCCCCTCTATTAATCACATGGAACCTGATAAGAGGTATCAATGGAAGGTCTTACCACAGGGAATGTCCAATAGTCCTACTATGTGTCAACTTTATGTACAAGAAGCTCTTTTGCCAGTGAGGGAACAATTCCCCTCTTTAATTTTGCTCCTTTACATGGATGACATCCTCCTGTGCCATAAAGACCTTACCATGCTACAAAAGGCATATCCTTTTCTACTTAAAACTTTAAGTCAGTGGGGTTTACAGATAGCCACAGAAAAGGTCCAAATTTCTGATACAGGACAATTCTTGGGCTCTGTGGTGTCCCCAGATAAGATTGTGCCCCAAAAGGTAGAGATAAGAAGAGATCACCTCCATACCTTAAATGATTTTCAAAAGCTGTTGGGAGATATTAATTGGCTCAGACCTTTTTTAAAGATTCCTTCCGCTGAGTTAAGGCCTTTGTTTGGTATTTTAGAAGGAGATCCTCATATCTCCTCCCCTAGGACTCTTACTCTAGCTGCTAACCAGGCCTTACAAAAGGTGGAAAAAGCCTTACAGAATGCACAATTACAACGTATTGAGGATTCGCAGCCTTTCAGTTTGTGTGTCTTTAAGACAGCACAATTGCCAACCGCAGTTTTGTGGCAGAATGGGCCATTGTTGTGGATCCATCCAAACGTATCCCCAGCTAAAATAATAGATTGGTATCCTGATGCAATTGCACAGCTTGCCCTTAAACTCAAAAATTCCAGCAGTTCTGCCGTCAGATGGATGTGACCCACCTGACTGGACTTCCATACAACCCTCAAGGACAGGGTATTGTTGAGCGTGCGCATCGCACCCTCAAAGCCTATCTTATAAAGCAAAAGAGGGGAATTGAAGAGATTTTACCCCGAGCACCAAGAGTGTCTGTGTCTATGGCACTCTTTACACTCAATTTTTTAAATATTGATGCTCATGGCCATACTGCGGCTGAACGTCATTGTTTAGAGCCAGATAGGCCCAATGAGATGGTTAAATGGAAAAATGTCCTTGATAATAAATGGTATGGCCCGGATCCTATTTTGATAAGATCCAGGGGAGCTATCTGTGTTTTCCCACAGAATGAAGACAACCCATTTTGGATACCAGAAAGACTCACCCGAAAAATCCAGACTGACCAAGGGAATACTGATGTCCCTCGTCTTGGTGATGTCCAGGGCGTCAATAATAAAGAGAGAGCAGCGTTGGGGGATAATGTCGACATTTCCACTCCCAATGACGGTGATGTATAATGCTCAAGTATTCTCCTGCTTTTTTACCACTAACTAGGAACTGGGTTTAGCCTTGATTCAGACAGCCTTGGCTCTGTCTGGACAGGTCCAGACGACTGACACCATTAACACTTTGTCAGCCTCAGTGACTACAGTCATAGATAAACAGGCCTCAGCTAATGTCAAGATACAGAGAGGTCTCATGCTGGTTAATCAACTCATAGATCTTGTCCAGATACAATTAGATGTATTATGACAAATAACTCAGCTGGGATGTGAACAAAAGTTTCCGGGATTGTGTGTTATTTCCATTCAGTATGTTAAATTTACTAGGACAGCTAATTTGTCAAAAAGTCTTTTTCAGTATATGTTACAGAATTGGATGGCTGAATTTGAACAGATCCTTCGGGAATTGAGACTTCAGGTCAACTCCACGCGCTTGGACCTGTCCCTGACCAAAGGATTACCCAATTGGATCTCCTCAGCATTTTCTTTCTTTAAAAAATGGGTGGGATTAATATTATTTGGAGATACACTTTGCTGTGGATTAGTGTTGCTTCTTTGATTGGTCTGTAAGCTTAAGGCCCAAACTAGGAGAGACAAGGTGGTTATTGCCCAGGCGCTTGCAGGACTAGAACATGGAGCTTCCCCTGATATATCTATGCTTAGGCAATAGGTCGCTGGCCACTCAGCTCTTATATCCCATGAGGCTAGTCTCATTGCACGGGATAGAGTGAGTGTGCTTCAGCAGCCCGAGAGAGTTGCACGGCTAAGCACTGCAGTAGAAAGGCTCTGCGGCATATATGAGCCTATTCTAGGGAGACATGTCATCTTTCAAGAAGGTTGAGTGTCCAAGTGTCCTTCTCTCCAGGCAAAACGACACGGGAGCAGGTCAGGGTTGCTCTGGGTAAAAGCCTGTGAGCCTAAGAGCTAATCCTGTACATGGCTCCTTTACCTACACACTGGGGATTTGACCTCTATCTCCACTCTCATTAATATGGGTGGCCTATTTGCTCTTATTAAAAGGAAAGGGGGAGATGTTGGGAGCCGCGCCCACATTCGCCGTTACAAGATGGCGCTGACAGCTGTGTTCTAAGTGGTAAACAAATAATCTGCGCATGTGCCGAGGGTGGTTCTCCACTCCATGTGCTCTGCCTTCCCCGTGACGTCAACTCGGCCGATGGGCTGCAGCCAATCAGGGAGTGACACGTCCTAGGCGAAGGATAATTCTCCTTAATAGGGACGGGGTTTCGTTTTCTCGCTCTCTTGCTTCTTACACTCTTGCTCCTGAAGATGTAAGCAATAAAGTTTTGCCGCAGAAGATTCTGGTCTGTGGTGTTCTTCCTGGCCGGGCGTGAGAACGCGTCTAATAACAGATGGGCAGTTCTGGGCTCATGAGGCATCAAACTTGCCCCCCCCCCCCCGAAGTATATCCACATGAGATGAGTATTGCCCCAACCAGTCATCTGCAGAGGTACATATTCCTATTGGGTTGATAAGAAAGAAAGAACCATTTTACAAAATGGACTCTGAGGGAGCCCATATTGGTTTTAAGTCTTATTATAAGCACATGTCTTATATAATCAGACCAGTTACTGCCGTGTGAGCCTTATCCCAGTCACAAAGCTGCCTGAAAAGCTAGGATTTATATTTATCCATGGCTGCACTGTCTGTAACAAGAAAGCTTTCATTTTGACTCCCACAGCAGTTTTCATTTAAATGAAAATACAATTGACATCAAATACTGCATTCTGGGCCGCTCCACGCCTCTGTCATTTGTGAAACCATTCATTCTCATTACTTGACCTCAGAAATCAGAGCGTCTGAGATGGAAGAATGTGGTCGTGTACATGCCACCCATTTGTCTCTAGAATGTGCTTATTCCCTGGGTGTTCCATGAAACCACCACCCATGATGATATCATCTGGCCCAGTGAAACAAGTGTTTCTTCAAGTGGAGAGCCCAAACCACGCACATCAAATCCACTCAAAACTACGAAATATGAAGATCTCCCAGACTCCACACGGACTCTCTGCATTAAAATCGTTAGATAAACCCCATGCATCTGCTTTTCTAGCAGCCCCTGGTTGATTCACTCAGTATGTAAATCAACACCGAACACCACCTGCCAGTGGCCAACTTGATTGCAATACCTTTATTTCCCCTCTCAAGCCACATCCTTAGGAATGACAGATTAGCACAGTGAGCATTTCTGGGATGGAACACATCAGGTTAACAATGTGATGGCACAGTGGCGGGCCATGAAACAGGAGCTTCATTTGTATTAATTCAACGTCTTCAAATGATTTTAATAAAACATACATTTAGTATTTAAACTTCCAAACATGTGCACTGTGGTGGAAATATCACATTGTGAAGGACAATGCTGGGTTACTCAGATACAGCAGTAGCATCAGCCTGAGTCACTGCGCCCATCAAGACTTTTGTCTCCCTTGGTTCATCAATATCCATCCCCCCCCCCCCCACACACACACACACAATTCTTTCCAGTAGTTTGCTTCTGCAAGTCCCAGATCTCACGCCATTTCACTCACAGGAGCATGGGCAGTGTCTTAAGTAACCAGAAGATTATCATCACAACGAAAGAAAGTCTCCCTAATGCCTCAATAGCATACACAGATTCCTCCAATTATCCCAGGAGTAGGATGTGATTGTTGGTTTGTTCAGATTAAGACCTAAATGACATCCACACATGTGGTATCTGGTTATTGTGTTTCTTAAGGCTCTGGTGATCTGGAGCAAGTTTCCCTTCCTGCTGTCTTTCTGGGTTTCCTCCTTTTAATTCTGTTTTCTTATTAAAGGGATCAGGCCACACAGACTATCTCACATTCTGAATTTCTCGGTTTGCTTCGTTGTCATTTAGCTGGTTTCTCCCTTCCCCCTTCTCAAACGTATGCTCTGTCTTGCTTAGTTAAAGGGAACTTTAATTCAAAAGCTTTGAATAGATTCAAGGCCAGGTTCTGTTTCAATTTTTTCCAGGAGTATTTCCTTTTCACCGTTGGTGCGATAATTCAGGGCACATAAAATATGTTTGTCCTGTTTTGAGCGATGTTAATCTATCAAGGGTGCTGTTGGCAGCCATCTGATAGCTCCAGGTTAAAAGCCTCTTGACCTTTCTTCTAATGGTTTTATCTGTGGCTGTGCTTACTAGTCAGCTTGTATCATCAAGGTCAGAAAATTGGCATTGATTGGCATTTCCTGTCATTCTCTTATCTTCTCCATTTATTGCCCAGAATTCTTCAGCCAAAAGCTATTGTGTTCCCAAGTTATGGAAATCTGATTTCCTTGAGATATATTTCATAGTAGAGGGAAAAATCAAATCAAGTAAAAATAAAACAAAGCCCACTTGTGTATTTGCTCCTTAGTGCTAATTTCACAGTTGGTGCCTAGATAGAACTTCAGGGAACCCCAGGAACACAGAACTGCTTTTCCCTATTGGGTCATGAGCATTGGGTTCCACACTCAGAATGGAATGGCGTATTGCAGACAGCCTTGTCTTGGTCCTGAGTCCTTTTATTATTGTACCCACAGTTGATTTCCTTTCTACTTCTATTGTGGGACAGAGAGTCCTTGGAACTTTCTTGCTCCAGACTTTAATCACCAACCATTTCTAGGAGGCGCCCTGGGTTCCTCTGTGTGTGTGTGGCAGGGGTGGAATGTGTAAACCATAGCTTAGGTGCTAGGCATGTGCACTGTCCTGGAGTTGTAATTGCTGTGAGGCTATTCTAGTGGGCAGGGCTACAAAATACTTACTTTTTAAACAAACACTCCTTTAAACGTATCATTTCTGACCCCAATATAGCAGCAAAGGGTTTAATTCAATTCTGTTGAGTTTATACTCGTGTTTCCTTGCCCCTAAACTGAAACTCAGATGATCAAATTAGTACCTGTTCTCCATATCCATGATGCATTCTTGTTCTCATTGTGTTCTCACTGGCATGCCAATGTAACACCTTGAGTGGGTGTGAAGAAGTGACCTTTCATCTGGCATGGTTTTCGCTAACGCTAGTCAGGTACTTATTAAACAATTAAAATGTAAATGGCTTCTGCCTAAGTGTTTGACTTATTTAATCTTTGCTCCCAACCTATGTGATGAGTACTTTTATTATTCTCGTGACACTGTTGGGAAAGCCACTCAACCAATTAAGTTTAACAACTTTCTCGAGATCGCACAGACAGCAAATGGTGAAGCTGGATGCTATAACTCCTGGGTTAGGCCAAGGATCTACTCATAATTATGAAGGGATGCTTTTGAAACGAAACCCACCAGCTCTAAATTGTAGTAGCAAAAGAAATCAGAACATCTGAAGTTTCCAACCTAAGCTCTTCTCTCTCCTCCTTCAGTGCTGATTTCCTCCACTCCATTTTGTCCTTGTATTTCACTATTGAGGAGAAATTCTTAAAAAGGAAGTTTATTTTAGATCTGGAGAAGAGAGTAGAGGTAGAGCGGGAGGGGACAGAGAAGCACAGAAAGAGAGAGGAGAGAGGAAGAGTAAAAGAAGGTAAGAAGTCAGTCAGGGAAACATGAGAGGAGAGAAAGCAGGGAGGGGAGAGGGAGATAGGGAGGGAGGGAGAGAGGGGAAAGGAGAGATAGAGATAGAGATAGAGATAGAGATAGAGATAGAGATAGAGATAGAGATAGAGATAGAGATAGAGATAGATATATATATAGAGAGAACCCAAACAGTCGTTTTACACTGAGCCAGACTCCTACCTACCTGAGTGTTGCTAGGAAACTGTTGGGCAGAACCTCAAGGAAATGCTAACAAGGTTTCCTTATTGGCAAGATCATCTGGTAATATTGGGAAGCACATCAAAATCTGGGGTGCATGAGTCTAGTAAGAGTTAGCTTTTACTAGGCAAGCACCAGTCAGACTCTTTTCCCTCTTCTCTGGGGTGCCCTGAATGAACCCCCTCCCCAGAAGTCTGACCCACTGAAGGGATGAGAATTATGAAAATAGGTGTTCTTTGCAAGCCATCATGAAGAGTACCACCACAACATGCCCTTACCACAACAAGGCCATGGGCTTCTTTTCTCCCTCACAATGACCTCACATACAGTCACTTCCAAAACAAACCACCAGCACCTTCCTCCTTGACTCAGACTGCTGTCTAGAATATGAATTCTAAATCCACGGTGGAATACACCACTGAGTGTAATTTGGGTAAGTGGCCTCGTTCTACTTTATAGACTCCAGGCTGATGCCATGTGAGAGTTGTCCATGCCCGTGCAATTAGCAAATGCAGGAGCTGAGTCGTTATCCTAAGGATACTGGCTTCAAGTCCACACAGTTCATTACTCAATATTCAACTGAGGTTTATGGATCACTGGCTAAGATGCCAGCTTCTCCAGTCAATCCTCTCAGCTCCCCTAGAGACACTAGGATTATCACCCTGATGTTGGAGATGAGGAAGCCAAGGCTCAGAAACCTGCTGGCTTTTCATAAGATCATATAGCAAGCAGATGATAGAACTTGGACCAATCTGTGTTTTGCATCATTGTATGAGAGCTAACAACCCACTCAGATGCCTACCTTCTATGCAAGGACTGACTCTATGTTAGGAAGACTTGCTCTAGGCTGTGGTTGATTACATCATCTGAAAGCCACAGCAGTTGAGAGCACTCTGGACAAAACGTCTCAAAATCAGTTATTGAACTAGCTTCTCACTGATATTGTCTCCATTTGCTGAAAAGCTTATGAAATTCTTCACGAGAAAGCTTGAAACAGGCTCAAAATGACCTCATTTTCATCCCCAGGTGTTAAAAAGATAAGCAAATGACATTCTTAAAGTATAATTGATCAGTCCCATAGGATATGCTGGATAGGATGTTGTCATGACAAGGGGAGTGGCCTACTCTGCCCATCCCAGTCTCTGCTAACTTCTCAGGAGAAGAAGCTACAGGGTTATGAGAGAGAGAGAGAGAGAGAGAGAGAGAGAGAGAGAGAGAGAGAGAGAGAGAGAGAGAGAAAGAAGAAGAAGAAGAAGAAGAAGAAGAAGAGGAGGAGGAGGAGGAGGAGGAGGAGGAGGAAGGGATGGAGAAAGGCAGGGAGGGAGGAGGGAAGAAAGAAAGAAAGAAAGAAAGAAGGAAAGAAAGAAAGAAAGAAAGAAAGAAAGAAAGAAAGAAAGAAAGAGAAAGAAGGAAGGAAAGAAAGGAAGAAAGAATGAAATCATTGGCTTTTCCTTTACATCTTTTTTTTTTTTTAATGCTACATCATTTGTGGGAAGAAATGTAGGAAGAAAACCAAATCTCCCTTCCAGCTGAGGGGCTTTACAAAGCTACATGGCTTGAAGTACATCCTGGAATAAGAGTAAAATAATTGAAAAAATGGTGTTAAATTGGGAAAGTGACCTTGAAGTAGAGCCAGCATACCTTTTTGAAGGCAAAACCTGTTGTCAGGGTGGATCTGTGTAACAATGCCTTGCAGCCAGCCAGCGGTGAAAGTGAAAGTGATAATGATGCCCCAGAAAACTGAAGGTGACTGCATGGACATCACCCTTATTGGCTGGACCACAAACAGGCGGCTTGCGATGCAGATTGACATGGAACCCTACCTACAGCTTTAGATGAGCTTCCCCCCCCCCCTTCTGTTCCTGTAGTGAGTCTCGCTGCTCGGCCATTGTACCAGCTCCCTTCTTATTTTCCTTGCCTCCAGTGTGAGCTCTTAAACCTGACCATGGCATAAAACCCATTAACATTCCTCCGGGTTGAGATCCAGGGCCTGAGTATCTCATAAAAGGCCCCTCATTATTGCTCCTGCTTTGCTTTGCAGGCTTGCTGGAGTTTGCTTTCTCTTCCACAAGTCTGTATAGCTCAAGAGAGCCGGGCTGCAATAACAAACACAGAAGCATAGCATAGCGGCTTGCAGGGGACTGGGGGGCGGGTGGGGTGGAGGCTGCTTGGCTTTTGCATCTTCCTCTGCTGTGCGTTCCCTGTGTTGGCCGGAGTCCCTGCCACTCACAAGCCAAAAGCCTTGGGACTTCTGCCACTTCATTTGCACTGTTCAGATTAGTAACTGCAGCCACATGTGGCCACTAAAAAGTTAAAGTGGCCCTGTCCCATGCTGTATCTATGAGCATAAAATACACAGTTGGAGCACATCACAGATTTAAGCCAAATAACATCAAACATCTCACTAATTTCTATTGATAACATGCTGAAATATTTAAAATACACTATGTTAATATGTTTTATATACATTTATAAAAATAATTTGCCCATGCACTTGCCTTTTATTTTAATATGCCTACTAGAAAATTAGACACATGATGGCCTTTTATTTCCACAGGACAACACTAGTCTGTAGAGTCTCTGGTCACACAGAGAGTGGACATTGATTTTTAAATTCTTCCTTGCAGGAATGACAGCAGTCACTTCTCATTGCTCAGGGTACTATCTAAATCTAATTTTGGAGATGCAGGGCAGTCCTGGAGAGGAGAGTATTGGTTACCAGCTCCAGTGATTACTCTCTGGGTTCCTAGTGATTCTCTGAATCAGGCACAAGGATGCTGACAGGCAATTCCACAGACAATTTATCTTACAAAGATGCTTTCTTCCCACTGCCTGTGGCCAGGCTTATTTTTCCTGCCTGCGACCACACAGACGTAACCTTTATCAAGAGTTTTCCCAGAGTCCCACTCTCTCAGCCAACACACAGGGTATGGGTCCGATTAGATTGTTCCCTTGGGCTAATCTGACCTTGGGCCCCCCAAGCCTGTCCTCAGTGAAGCATCCTCACAAATGTCCAGAACAGTTTCCGCACCTCAGCTGTTGCCTTATCCTTGTGAACGTCTCGTACTGTCTGGCATAGTAGCATCCAGTGAGGGTTTCATGGCAATGGGTCATATAGGCCTTTTACTCTGGCAATTGCCGTGTCTTGATGAATCTTCTGACTCGAGAAAGGAGGACCACTTCCATTTCGAAAGCAAGTTAAGAGCAGAGCTAGGCTTGTCCTACAGAAACCATACCACAAAAGCAGGAAGAGACCATGGGTCACGTGACTCCTCTTATGATGCTCTTGACTTGCCACCTCATTTATTAGACTTTTATTTTTGAAGAAGGATATCGCTGGATGACTGGGAAGCTTCTAAGTAGACCAGGATGGCCTCAAGCTTACAGCCACCCTCCTGTGTTTGCCTCTTCAGTTGAGGACTTCAGGTGTGTGGCTCAGATCCGTCTTGAAATGGCTGATTGGATCCATTTAATGTAGCACAAGCAGCAACATTCTTCCATATCCTGTACATCTGCATACCCAGGATTGCTGTCCATCTATCCATTCATTACGGTCATATGTTAGTATTACTCATATCCTATGAGTCAGGGGCTGCTTATGGGAATATTCTTTTGAGTCAGTCTGATCAAGTTTATCCTCCAATATGAGCTACAGGGCCTGAGGACAGCTTAAGCTTTCATTGCCTCAGTTTCTCATGAGCAAATAGGGAATTATAATGACGATTATTCTACAGTGCTATATGAAGGATTTCTTGTATTTACCGATACTTAAATAACTCCTTTTACTACCTTAAAGTTAACACCCATTTTTATCTCACAGGTATGTTGCACAAGGCACACGCATGTGTGCATCCCAACGTGTCTCTGCTTCAGGTTCACACGGCTGAAATTGAGCTGTTGGCAGCTCTGGGTTCCTCTTTGGAGCCTCTGCAGACAAGTCTGCTCCCAAGCTTGTTCACGTTGTTGCTGAAATGGAACTATGTGCTTGTAGGGCTGAGGTGTCTGTTTCCTTTTTTACTATTGGCCAGGGTTATCTCAGCTTCCAGAGTCACTTTTATTCCTTGAATCATGACTCCCTTCTTCCATCTTCCAAGTCAGCCACATGTCACACCTTTCCTATGCTGTAAGCTCTGTCACATTGCCGTCTGACTCATCTCTTGCTTTTCATCAGAGTAACCTCTCACAGTTAGGGTCCTATGCAGGTTAGACTGAGCCTGCTCAGTAATTCAGGTCACATTGCAAAGTCTCTTTTGCCAAATAAGGCAATGCTTCCATGTTCTAGGCATCGGTATATGAGATCTTGAGGTTCTTATTCTGACAGTCATTAAGATTATATCAGTATTGTATACAATGCACTTAATAGGCCTGACTACATTGTAACCCCTCACTGTTATCCATTATAGATGCTATTACATTGCTAATAAGTTTATTATGGTGCTTATGGATAAATCAGGAAGGTCACAATACCCTAGGTAGTGGATAAGGAAGGGGCATAAAGAGAGATGAAGCTAGTTAGCTCTGGCAATAGGGTGCATGGCCAGTGCCCAACGAGGCATCTGGGAAACATTAGCAGTCACTACTTTTTGAGCATGTGCTAGGTTTCAGAAACTTTGCAGAAGTTTTCTCACTCCCACAACAGTGATTCAGAGCAGGAATCCTGAATTCATTTTATACTAGGCCAATGAGAAGTCAGCAGAATTAAGTAAAAACTCAAGAACCTGGAGGATGTAAGCAGCGAAACTGAGCCTTGAACCCCTTCTGCCACCTTAGCACGCTGATCTCCTGGCTGCCCTGATATCAGTAAATTGAGTTCACCCGACTGTCCCAGGCTGCCCTCATTTGGATGTCCTTGTCCTTCTTACCTCTGAAGCACATTCCTTGGGTAGCTCAGCACACAGGTGTTGAGTGTATGAAATAGACATTTTGCCCATGTCTATTTTTACTTATTTCATGAGAAAGACAGCTAGAGACACTGTTGCTCCAGTGACCCCAAATCTGTCTCTTCTTCCATGTAAGGAATTGCATATTAAGGGCTACTAGGACAGAATCAGTCTCTTTTTTTTCCATGTAAGGTATTACATGTTGAGAGCTGCATGTGATAGATGTTTCTCTGGAAGTGAGAATCCGGGAAGGACCAAGCTGCCAAAGCTCTGGGTCTGGGCCCTTTGACTCTGGGCCCTTGTAAAGTTTTCTATCTTGGGTATTAAAAAAACCATTAGATTCTTTTTTACTACAGGGTATTATTTTTTCAAGATCAACTGAAGGCCCATCCCCTGAAAGGAGTCTGGGCTATGAAGAGAGTCTATGAAGTCTTCATGTTCCTCAGAGCTGGCCCTACTTTCTGCCTTCTTTGTATTCATAGAAAGCTGGTTAAGCTACACCCTGGAGCATCCATCTGGGACAATGGTTTCAGAGGTTTTTAATCATCAACAGAGAAAGAACAACTTTATGTCAGCAGCTACTGATCAATCTAAACTATACTTCAGGGTTTTGTTTCCAGGTAGCAGAAAGCATAAGATCACAACCTTTCTGTTAATAACTGGCAGTGTCTTTACTTGTCAAAGAAGCCATCAACCTTTGCTCTCGCCGTAGACTCTGAGGTCCTTAAGCAAGGTGAAAGGAGGGACCAGTAAAGCCTAATGCATTGAGAACATGGAACCCCATTTGGATTCTGCCTCCCTCACCCATCAGTCACTTAAAATTAAGAAAGTCCAGCTATCCAGGGATCTTTAATTTTCTTAGCCTTAAATATGAATAAAAACATCAAACTACGTGGGCTATTTGGGAATGAAGTAGAATGCAAAAGTGGCAAATGACTGCGACAGGCATGTCCCATCGCCAGCCAAGCAGCTGCCACTTAGGAATAGGTGAGGTGGGCAGTGTCATGTGACTGACCGGCAGGACATGTGTCTTCAGAGGCTTTCACTCTGGCTCTTGTAGACTGAAAACTGGAGTCTTTGCCCAGCCTGACCATCCACTGTCTTCACTAGCTCATTTGCAATGGGAAGCCCATTAGAGACCTTGGTGGACTGTCACTGCAAAGCTGGTTGCCTGAGGGGAGCCTGACTGCAGGGCTCTGTCATCTACCTGGGTAATCACACCATGCTGCTAACTGCTTTTTCTGCTTGTTTTGGTCACTTACTACTACTACAGTGACATTTCTACCAGACATTTCTACCATCCTATATATTTAAAACCCTCAACTAATGCCCAAGACTCCATCCTCTTCAGACTTGCACCAGGAAGTAATTAAGATTTCCATACCTCCCATCCCAGACCCTCTTCCCTCCTGGTGTTGCCTGAGGGGCACAGTCTTCCTGAGGGACCTTGGGAAGGTAATCAGTCCATTCTCTCAGGTTGTAGAGGCACTGCTATGCGTGGTTCACTACCTCACAGGATGTCTCCTGTGAGGGATGGAGTCCATAGCATAAACCCTGAGTTCGAGGCCAGCCTGGTCTACAAAGTGAGTTCCAGGACAGCCAGGGCTATACAGAGAAACCCTGTCTCGAAAAACCAAAAAAAAAAAAAAAAAAAAAAAAAAAAAAAAAAAAGAAAAAAAAAAGAAAAAAACATGGACTGGTGCTCCTTTATATTGTGGCTGCCAGGAAAGCAAAAATCAGCTGCCACTCCCTCAATGGCCTCAGTCTTGCTGGCTGCTCCGTTCATTCACCTGGCTTGGGCACCTCAGAGTCTACTCAGATGCGAAAGGTTGATAGCTTGTGTGACAAGTAACCACACTGCAGGTTATTGACTGAAAGGCTGTGCTCTTTATGCTTTCTGTGGCTGGGATGAAGGGCTAACTGAGGTGACTGTTTAACATCCCATAGCAGACGCTGGCCACCAAGCTCTCCGTGGGTTCCTGCAGGAGAGTGCTGGCTCCTCGGCACCTCCCACCTTACCCAAGTCCTCCAACTCCTGAGCTTAGCCTCCTCTCCCCCAGCTTCTTTTTCCTATACAACCTCAGCCATTTTGTCTATGTGTCCTCTTGGTTCTTGGTTCTCTCCTCTCATGGCCTAGTTCAGTCTGAAACATTCCAGATGCCTCTGGCTGAACCCTCCCTCATATTTACGATATCCAGGAATGGTCATGCTCTGATCTTCATTCATCTGCTGCTGAAACCCAGGAATGGCATATAGGAATCACCCTTTCAAGAGATGCAGCCTCTCCAAACCGTGCAGCTGATTTGACTTGCCTACAGTATGTGTGTATGAATCATTTGTTTCTGCTGGCATCTGCCACAGAAACCCAGGACAAATGGCTACTCGAGGTTCCTCTTTAACATTAATCAATAGTTTATATGGGCAGCTTCTCTCACTTGCACTCTTGGTTTTGTTTTTTATGTTATTCATTAGTATATTATTTATCATTTTTGTTGCATGAGACATGAGACAGGATAGCACTATGTAGGCCAGGCCTCAGCCTCTCAAGAGCTTGGATTAAAGACTTTGAGTCATAATAGCTGGTTCATTCTCATACCAGGTAAAATTTTCTCCTTGTCAGCTGACAGACATAATAATAACAGTAATAATAATAATAATAATTAATAATGGTATATGGAATTCTAGAAGCTGGTACCCAGACAATCATAGTAATGATAATAATAATACTGAATAATTGTTGCATAAGACTTGTTTTCCTTTATATGTATTTTCTCTCTCTCTCTCTCTCTCTCTCCCTCCCTCCCTCTCTCTCTACCTCTCTTTCTCTCTCTCTCTCTCTCTCTCTCTCTTTCTGTGTGTGTGTGTGTGTGTGTGTGCGCGCGCGCGCGAGAGAGCTTGCGTGCGCATGTGCACGCAAACCAGAGGTCATGCTGTGCTGTTATCACCCTTATTTGAGACAGGCTCTCTAACTGACCCTTTAGCTCACCACTCTGATTGGAATAGTTGGTCATGAGTGACTAGGATCTGCCTGTGTCTCTCTCAGTGTAAAGGTTATAGGTACATGCAGCCAGGGCCAGGGTTGACTTATCTTTAACCTGCAGATGGAGGTCCTTATGTTTGCACAAGAACTGCTATTGCCCACTTAGTTATTTCCCCGGGCCCTGTATTATCTCATTTAATTGTCTTGCAAATCTTATATGGTAGGTACTTGAAATATCTTGTTTTTACAGATGAGGAAATCAGATTTTTCCAATGTTGAAGCTGATATTCCAAGTAAGCCAGGCCATTCTTGATTCCAGAAGACTCCGGCACCTTTTAGTGCATTCCAAGATGGGGCCATGTGTTGTTGGACAAGACTACTCTTAGAGAGATGCAAAACATATTCATCCCAGATAAAAAAGCCAACTACAGATCAAAGTGTGAATACCACCAAAGTCCGACTTGGTGAACCAATGAGTTTCGTTGAAGTTATTTACAGTGACATAGGTGAGGGGTTACTTACGGGAGCAGAGATGACTCAAAGACAACTGTAACCTGAAAGCCTGCACTTTCTGCTTTTTCTGATTGCTTTGGTCACTTACTACTACTGTAGCTACATTTCTACCAATCCCATATATTTAAAACCCTCAACTAGTGCCCAAGACTTCATCCTCTTCAGATTTGCACCAGGAAGTAATTAAGGTTTCTATCTCTCCCATCGCAGACCATCTTTCCTCCCAGTGTTGCTGGAGGGGCACAGTCTTCCTGAGGTCAGTGCCTCTGACCCCTCACAAAAGCTGGGGATCTGGAGCTCACCACATAGCCTGTAGGCAGCTCAAAAGGCTAGAGAATATCCTTTCCAAGGGACTCAGTTGACCTTAACATCTCTTAGCTTTGCTGGTTTCCACTTTTTCCAAACAGCTTGTCTGGACTCAGAGTCTTCTTTGGAATTTGCCTTTTCTGGGAGTGACTTTCAGCAGGTCGGCTTGTTTATACTTGGGGACCTCATACCAGAGCCTTTAGACCAGATGGTCCTAGGCACCACTGCTACCTTGACCCCTTGTGAGTCTCTTTGAAATTCAGTTTCCTCATTTCTAGAATGAGAATAACCGTAGGGTGTGGGGTAGTTGTACTAGAGGTTGGGGAGATGGTACACCAGGAAAAGCACTAGCTACACGTGACTGAGGAACTAAGTTCTAATTCCCATAAATAAAGCTAGATACTGGGCATGCATACATCCCGTCACAGTGCTCCTGAGGGGAGTTGGGAGGTAGAAACAGGAGAATACACTAAAGTTTATGGACCAGGCAACCTGGTATATCCATCAGGAAACAAACAAACAACAAAACAAAACAAAAAACACCCAAGAGAGAGTCTGTATAAAAAAAAAGTGGAAGATGAGCCTGAGGTTGTCCTATGACGTCCTCATGTACATCATGGTACACATGTGTCCAGATTCATGAACACAAATGCACACATATACTAGGCCACACACATGGATGCACACATGTGCACATATATAAGCAGATAAAAACAAAAAATAAAGTAAGAGTTATGCTTAGCACAAAGGCTGGATAAATGCTTTGTAAAGAAATCAATGTACAGTTTGACTCTGTAGAAAGCTTTGTGGGAAGTGGCGGGATGTGGGAAGGCACTGGGAGTCTTCATGTGTCCCACATCACAGTCATCCCTGTCTCTCGCTTGCTGCTCACGTTCTTTCTGTAGTTTGTATTCACCACGATCCTCCTTCTTGCCATTCGCACTTGAGTTCTGGACCTTTGGCCTTGGTTTTTGACTCCCACTTGCGCTGAGCTCATTCTCTGAGGCTTTTCCTTCTGCTGAATTGGAAAAATCTCTTTTTCCTCTTGCACAACTTCTCTGATTCCGCAGCTGTGACAGCCCACCTGGCAGGGAGCTCCACTGTGGGACACTGACTGAGCTCAGCCAGGAACACCAAGACCTGACTGCCTTGGCCCAGTGAAGAACTCAGCCCTCTGATTATAGGCAATACAAAGAACGGCACTATCTCAAAGCCAACATTTTTCAGGCATTGGACAATTTGATGGTGGAGTTCATTTTCTCCTCCCATCTGGCCTGGCTCATTGTGATCTGTCAAGTAGCCTTGGGGCCAAAAGGACTGCCAGATTGGGTAATTTTCTCGGAGAAGAGCTATAAAGATGAGCGAGTCAAATGTGCTTTCAGCGTGAATCATAAATTGCAGGCACCAAGGCCAATACAAAGCACATGTCCAGCAGTGGGGGTGGGACACAGCAAGACAGAATTAATATTAGGTGTCCTGGGGCCATCACATCTCAGGAGACAATTCTATACCTGTGAAATCTTAGCATTTGTTGTAGGCATTTCAGCTTGTCTTCCAGAATGAATTCACATCACTGATATTTAACATAATAATTTGACATGGCTTTACTACTATGATGGTCCTGGCAGGTTGGCTGGAAACACAGACATATTAAGTGACAATCGCTGTATCTTATGCTAAGGGATCTGGTGAGGGAAGTACATGTTGCATGACAGGTCCTGATCCAGGTGGGGTGGGATTTGAGAAGGTGGAGGTGAGTCACATCGGAAGGAAGCAGTGTCACATGTACTAAAGAACAAGAAGAAACTAGCTAGTAAAATAAAGGAGAAAAATGAGGAAGTCCAGGGGAGGAAATAGTACCTGCAGAAACCTGGGACATGTAAGGAAATGCCATTTCCTAGTGAGACTGAGATACAGGTTAAGACACTGAAGACAAGGGTGAGATGAGCAATTGTAAGCTTTACTTTCCATATCCGTTCTACTCTAGTCCACAGGATGAGCAGGATGGAACATTCTCACACATACTATTGTCTCGCCAGCAAGAACACACGCGTGAGAAACTGGATCCTTCTGCAGCAACTTTATTACACCAGTTTCAACATGAAGAGGAATACCCCAAGCACCAAAAAGGCGCTGCTTATATACACCTTAGTGTGGCGTGTGATTGGCTGCTCTCCCAGAGCCTCATCACCACGCCCCGGGATGGGCAGTGACTTGGCACGAATTTACTCTTGCACCTGCGCACATTACTTGTTTACCAGTTAGGCACAGCGGAGGCTCATGATGGCAATTGCTCACGGCTCTCCACAGAACATGTCAACTGGGAAGTGATTCCTTACACTTCTAAAGGTGAAAATCCCTCAAGTTCTGATGACACTTAGAAACTCAACCATTGGAGATCATATCGCCCTGCTTTGTGGCTCATTCTCTGTGTGGCTCAACAGGTGGACCATCTACCCACAGCCTTCCATCTATCCACTCACACGCAGAACAGCTCTTGGGGACCATTGCAACATGACTTTGAGTCTTAACCTCAAGCCAATAAACCGCACCAGAATTTTTTTTTTTCTTTTTCTTTTTTTGTTTTTCGAGACAGGGTTTCTCTGTATAGCCCTGACTGTCCTGGAACTCACTTTGTAGACCAGGCTGGCCTCGAACTCAGAAATCTGCCTGCCTCTGCCTCCAAAGTGCTGGGATTAAAGGTGGGCGCCACCACTGCCCAGCACATCAGAAATATTTAAAGGAAGCCCATGACTAGCTGAGAAGAATAAGTTGATAGCATTTAAGAATATAGATGGGAAGGGACAGGCTCAGATGCAGAGAAACCTCATGGAAAGCAATTCCCATGGGTCAAGATAAAGACAATGGCCCTTTGAGTTATCGTATCGACAGAGAGATGGACAGGGAGAAAAGTTGTGGAGAGATGACTGAAGCTGAGCCTATACTCAGTTTCACAAGACTGACCTGTTTTGTTGCTGCCTCCTTAATTAGGGCAACGGTCCTAATCAATCACTGACCCTGACCCTGACCCTGCAGGAGATACTCTTGGAGGAGACAGAGATTTGTTGAAGTAAGATTGTTGCTAAAAAACTGGGTGGCGCCGATGTATGCTTTTAATCCCAGCACTCAGGAGGCAAAGGCAGATGGGGCTCTGAATCTGAGGACAGCCTGGTCTACATGATGAGTTATAGGACAGAAAAAAAACTCTCATGAACCTTCCCAAAGATTGTTGGGGAATAAGCTTTGTACTTTTAGGAGATTCTTCCGCATAGCCTAGTTGAGAATGATCATCCCAGTGTGAACTCTCCAGGCTTTGGCTCTGGACTGGAAGAGATCTGACCGTTTACTGTGTAACAACTTCTGTAGCGATGAGAACATTTCATCCTACAGAAAGCCCCTTAAACAGAGAGATTAAAAAAAAAAAAACCTGAAATAGCTTCAAGTCCCTAAAACTGACCAGATACTCTAGGCCCCTCTGGGATAGAGTAAATAATAAAAACTACAAAACAAACAAATAAGCAAACAAAACAATCTAAACAACCAACTGGGAAAAAAAACCCACCATCACCCAAACAAAAACAAAACAAAACAAAAACCCCAAACCAAAACAACAAACAAATAAACAAAACAAACGAACAAAAGCAAAAACTAGAGTTTGACTCTAAAGATTCCCAGACAAACCAAGCTCTGAGACCAGACCAACTAGCTAAAAGAAACCAAAACCAGCCAAGCTGCCTAAAAGAGGTTCAGCTCAACTAAGCTTCTTTTAAAAAGATACTTTCCACCCTGTTAGGCTGCCTGCAGGTTGTGCAGTGTGTTCCAGAGGCTGGGATAGGCTTTGGTGAGACAGCTGTCTTCAAGCCATCCTTCCCCAGTAAGTTAAACCGCATCCACATTACTGTAAGTGGCCTCAATAAAACTCACTGGCTCACCAAGTTGGCCTCTTGTGATATCTGTACTTTGCTCTGTTGTGGACTCCCTATCTGGGGATGTGTACACTTCTTCTCCCCAGGTAAAGTGTGGTTGTGCAACATCATCATTGACATTCAAACGCTGGACAGGAGATTTGCATAGATATGCGGATGAATGGTTGGGTGTAGTGAGCTAATAGATGCTTGGAACAAGTTGTCTCTGCTTAGAACATTTAAGTAAGTTATTTGCCAGACTGGTGTCTTATAATTTTAGATTCTGAGTACAAACTGGGCTGGCCACAGGTGAACCATCTATGTATACTAGGCCATCCATCCTACCCTTTTGTCTTTGTAAACCCTTCCTCCAGTCAGGCTCTCACTCCATTCTTTGCAAGGCTCCCCACCCCCCACCAGACAGCCCATGGATTTCTGCATTGTTAAACCCAAGGTTAATGGTCTGTCTGCATTTCTTTGGTCCATGTGTTGACACAGTGGATCCTTTCTTTTGGCCTTTCACCATCCTCCCTTGGCTTTCTTCCCAGTTCACTGGTTACTTTTCTTTTGTGTTAGTTGCTCACAAACTTCTGATTTCTTAAAATTGAACCCGCCTGGGTTCAGCTCCAGTTCCCCATCGACCTTGTTTCCACCCCCTTTGATGTTCTCATCTAGTCTTATGGGCTGAAATGCTGTGGGCATGCTGACAAGTCCTCAATGTCTGTTCCTGCCTCTCCTGTATCTCTTTGGTGAACTTTGGTGTCTTCTTTCTAATTGCCAGTGTCACATCTCTCAGATACTGAAACAACCCCCAACCTTACTTTTCCACAACAGAATTCCCCTGATCCCAGACAAGATCTGTTTTTCTTAGTCTTCCCCATTTAAATCAACAACAATTCCTTTCATCAAATTACTCAGCCCTGTAAATGAGCTGCCTGTCCTGCATCTTCGCTTTTTATTGCACTCTGCATTTAACCTGTCAATTGATTTCAAATTATATCCTAACTCCTCTGCCTCTCATCCCACAAGCGCTGCAGCCCAGCCTAAGCCACCTTGCACTGTTGTGTGTACTGACGATTGTCTGATTGTCTGGGTATTCCTTCTTTCCCCTTTCCACTTTCTCAACACAGAACACTTGGAGACATGTGCTGCTCGATCCCATCTGATCAACTCTCTAATAGATTCTCATCTCTCAAAGCGAGGAGACCAGTTATCACAGTGACCTCACCCCCTGTCTCATCTGCTACCACCACATCTTCACTTATGCTCTGACACTTGTCACAGACTTGATCCTAAAATGTACCACTCTGAGTATCTTAGTCACTCATGGCTGCTGCATCAAAGTGCCATAGACTGGCTGGCTTCTAAAGACTATTCATTCATTGCTCAAAGTTTTTGAACCTAGGTGACATACAGGCAGGGCTGGCAGCATGATCTGATTCTTGTGGAGAACCGTCTTTCAAGTTGCAGTCAGCCAGTTGCTTCTTGTAGTCTTATATGTACCAAGAGAGCACTCTGATATGCCTTGTAGATGGTCATCAATTCGATCTGTGAGGGCTCTACCCTCATGGCTTAACAGCCCTCCAAAAACTACACATCCTAATAATGGGGTGAGGGTAGGCTTTTTAACATGAGTTTGTAGTGAAAATGTTCATGTTATTGTACTGTGTAGACAAGCATTATCTGTAAGTTGAATCACCACCATTGCTACCACATTTGGGTCTTCTGCTTAGAAATGTATGTATCTTCTGCTTAGACATGCTTCCTATCCAGCCAGGTATGCATCTACTCATTTTCTTATTTCCCTTGAATGTTTGCTCCTTTGATGATTTGTAATACAGACCTCCAAAAAAAGATTTTTTTAGGGTACCATCTAATTCCCCAGCATGCAAGGCAACCTCTAATCACTTCTAATTATCCATACGTTTTTTTTCTCCACTGCATCTGTTTTGTGTTAAATTAACTTCCTTATTATTCATTTGCACCATCATGGATAGTTTTATTTTCTTCTGCATCCCTAGTCTTTAAGCCTTAATTGTGTCTAAAGTATGATAGAGCTCAGAAAGTAGCTGGCAAATCAGTAAAACGTGATTGTTGTTGGAGTTGAGCACAGCATGGTTATGGCACAGTGATTTTCGGGAGGAATGCATCCTATGCTCTCCCAATGGCCACTGCAGGGAGCAGGGAAACAGAAGGGGATCTTGTGAGCATCAGGGACATTCAATTCAGCAAAAGTTTATCATGGGTTTTGTCTACATCATGTTGCTTCTGGCCTGGAGGAGTTAATGAACTTCAGAAAAACACAGAGAGTATAAACCATGATGTTAAGTAGAGTAACTCTTGGATATAAACAGCATGCAACAGCATGTGGAGTGGGCCTGGAAAGGAAGGAGAGAAGAAAGGGCAGGTTACCAGAAAAACGGCCACAGCCTGTGGATGGCATTTGAGATGTATTTGCATTGGATAAGGGGAACGTCACAGAGACACAGTAAAGTGAAGGGTTCAGTATGGAAGAACAAAACCAAGAACATGTGTCTGGCCATAGTAGTTTCATTACAGATAAGGGGACACTTTTAGTGAGATATGAATATGCACAGATGGCTGAAGACTTGTTTGGGAGAGAACAATGCTACCATGTTGAAGAATTTAGCTACTTCCCAGTTGCCAACCCATTCCATTTTTCAAGTATGTCATAAAGTTGGCTCAGTAGAGTAGTAATGCTTGACTTTTAATATTGAAGAGCATATGAACCTTTCATCCAGGAGAAGTTCTGGATCCACAATTTACTTGATGTCTTTAATCAATGCATTTACTCATTCATTTTCAGTCTACAAGTGTAGATTCAGCATCATATCTCTTTAATGCAACAAAATAGACATAGATGAGGGAAAAAATAATAGGCTGATCTAAGGAAAGACATGACAAGGAAACAACCAATTCAGAGTCAAGAGCCTTCTCTCATAGGAAGTCATGTCATATTAACATATTTGAATGAAGAATAGGAGTTTACAATAAAGAGAAAACTACCTGCAGAAGAAAGGGGCCAGGTACAAATGCTCTATAGGGGGAAGCATGTTGTCTGTTTCACAGACTGGGGTAAGCATGAGGCTTTAGTCTCCCCCCAGGGTAGCTGCTTCCTGATGGGGACAAGTAAAATCTTAGATAATGAATAGATCAACGCATGAGCCAATGTAAGTCTGATTAGCTGCTAAACATTCAGAATAATCCACTTTCTGGACTCTCGTATGGGTTGTATTTAGCCATATCACTAAGCAGTAGAAGTCAAGTGCACCCGTCAGCCTTCCATCATTATAGTGAAATTCCTATGGCAATTAACTTATAAGATGATATACAAAAAATTATAAAGGGGTTTTTGTTGTCATTGTTGTTGTTTTGTTTTTGTTTGTTTGTTTGTTTGGTTGGTTTTGGCTTACAGATCCAGAGATACCAGTCCAAGATCAGATGGCTTCATTGCTTTGAGCATTTGGCAAGAAAGGTACGCTGTAGGATTTGGGAGAGTATATGGCAGGATAAACCTGCTTATACCCTGAGCCAGTAAGCAAAGCAAGGAAGATGGAGAGATCTGTTCTCTCAACCCCTGTGGAGGGCATACCTCCAAAGGCCTAAAGACCTTCCTCACATCACCACTCTTAAAGGTTCTCCCACACTCCAAGAGTTACCATCTTGAGACCAGACCTTTAAGGGGGGTTTGAAGAACACACACCATTCAAATCACCCTTATTCTTGGATTTGACTTGGTATCAAAGAGAAGATATATGGTGTGTGTGTGTGTGTGTGTGTGTGTGTGTGTGTCTGTGTCTGTGTCTGTGTCTGTGTCTGTGTCTGTATATAAATCTGCTGTCACTAAGGCTCTTTTGCAAAGTCATTTTTCATACTTGAATCAGAGGTTTAGAAGCTATCAGCATAGAGGTGTGAAGGAATCAGGTCTCTCTTTCAACCCTTGTTAAACTGAAACCTGAAATGTTTCAGTATCTTGTCCATGTTTGGAAAACTATTCATGCAAAAATGCTGGGGGGAAGGACTAGTGGGCAAGGCTGTTTTCAAAGCCTGAATAATAATTCCTCAATTCTCAAATGGCAGAGAAATAACTCTGTAAGGTGGTGGCTGGGTGCGTGTGCTGGTGGTAAATGTTAAAACAACAACAAATTCTGGATTTGGGCCTGAAAGAAAAGGAAATAAAAAGTAACTGTTTATTCAGATAGAGCCTTTCCGGTTCCATGGAATAACAGAAAGCCCACATGAGCCTAGTTGACTTCAGAGAGCTGTAAAGACTTTACATAGGAATTTTCATTAGTCTTGACTTTTTCTCCAAGGCCCAAGTGACTGCCTGCAATGACTTCACCAGTGAGTGGCTCCTGCAGTGAGCTGTTCACTGTGTCCACAGACCGTTCCTGTGCTGTTGAATCCCAGAAGTGGCAATTTGGTTCAAGGTTGCAAAGGCCTTTCCATCTATTTTCTCCTAGACAGTTTGACTGTACATATAGATTGATGGTCTATGCTAATTCCAGCTCAGAATATGGATTGGAGTATTTTTTACCTTTTTCCAGGTGCATATCCATTCATTGAAAGCCTCCCATGATTGTATAATTTTGTACCTTTATTGAAAAGAAAATATATAATTCATTGATTTATCTTACTGCCAATGTTACCCAATGGATCTATGCAGATTTATAAGAATCTTGGGAATGGATAGTGGAAGTTATTCTCCAACTTTCTTTTCTTTTAAGTCTTTTCTCTGTCTCCCTCTCTCTCTGTTTCTCTCTTACTCTGTCTCTCTCTCTCTGTCTCTGTCTGTCTCTGTCTCTCTCTCTCTTTGTGTGTGTGTTCATGTGTGTTGATGTGTGGGCATACCTGTGTGCTTTGATGGAGACCAGAGGATGTCAGGTGCCTCTCCAATCACTCTCCACATTACTCCCTTGAGACAGAGTCTCTCTCTGAACCTAGAGCTCAGTTGGTGACCAGCAAGCCCCAGCCATCTTCCTTCACTAGAATTAAGAGCTTGACCATGGCTGGCTTTTAACACCACTGCTGGGGATTTGAACTTGAGTCCTTATGTTTATACAATAAGGGCTCTTATTCATGGAGTGATCTCCTCTATCTCTTATGTTTCTTAAAAAATTGATTTTGTCTTATCTATCTAAATTAAATTGTTTTAGTTAGGGGTTTACTGTTGCAAATAGACACCATGACCAAGGCAACTCTTATAAGGACAATACTTAATTGGGGATGGATTACAGGTTCAGAGGTTCAGTCCGTTATCATCAAGGCAAGAACATGGCAGCATCCAGGCAGGCATGGTGCAGGCAGAGCTGAGAGTTCTATGTCTTCATCTGAAGGCTGCTAGCAGAATACTGGCTTCCAGCTAGCTAGGATGAGGGTATTAAAGCCCATATCCACAGTGCCATGCCTACTCCAACAGGTCCACACCTTCTAATAGTGCTACTCCCTGGGCTGAACATATACAAACCATCACACCAGATCTTTTACATTTCTATTTAAGTTATATAATCCCTTGCCAATTACGTAGAGTTTTCTGCTGTAATCTTATCGAGATTGAGCATTGGAGAATTAACCTTGAACATTAGCGGGCTGTCTATCACTGGGTTATTGCTGCTTTGGCAACATTCCTCAGCAAGGATTTGATGAGGCTGGTGTCTAAGAACCTTGTACGTTTAAAAATTTCCAGTGCTCTATATTTTGATGTTGTAGGAGATTGTTTTTAAACTAATTTCTAATTTTTCCTTTGGTAGTGTATGAACAAGCAATTGGATTCCTGTTATGATGACCTTGTTTCTTAAGTCTTGCCAAGATCACTCCAGGACCTTCCCCACTGTAGAATCTATAATCTTCTACCTTCTTCCCATCATTCATGAACAAAGTCAACTGAATGTCCCCTTTCCATTTTCATGTCTTTTATTTCCTTTTCTCATTCAGAAACTATTTCAAGGCTGGCCCCTGCGAGGTTGTGAAGTCCCTGCTTTGATCCTCTTGGAAAGCCATTGCCATGTGCTGAGACCCACACCCGTTCCTGGAGTATGAGAAAACTCTTCACAGAATGGCAAAGCCTGGAGTCCCAGCCCTCAGCACGGCCTTCTCAGTGACCTGCTAGTTGAACGATGCTCAGTGGAGGGGCTTGCCAAGCCCAAAGGTCTGAGAAAATGATTCAAGGTATGTGAAAAATGAAAAAAATTCAGATTTCTTTCCCTCCTCCTATGCTATTGCTATAGCAAGACATCAAAAGTTCAGAGTTTTAACATACTAATTAATGTAGTTCTGATAAGATATTATTCTGGCCCCAGTAAAAGGCCTGGCTCTGCTCTTATCATAGTCACAGGCTCACAGTTTTAAATTTTCTTCGAAGCTGCTATGGTCCAGGAAGAAGAACAGAACTACTCAGCTAGCCCCAGACCTATGATGTGAAAGTCTCTGGCATTTGAGGTGGTTTGCTGGCAGCAAAGCATGAGAAGGGTGTACCCATTTTCCACATGTTAAAAGCAAGGCCCAGGAAGGGGCGACATCAGATGAGAAACTGGCAGAACCAGCAGGATATTTAGGGTTTCTTTTTTATTTGGCTCATCCTTTTGTTTTCAAAGATTTACTAGCCATCTTACTCCAAACTCCTCATTATCTTAGAACAACCTCAGAGGGTTCCTGAAACCCCAAGACGCCCCATGCTCTATCTAATACCTCAGCAATTAGCTGGCTCTCTAGAAGCATCTTAAAGAAACAGAAACCAAAAGGCTCCAGGGCGGTTTCAGCTTGAGCTCTTTCACCCTATTGCCCTCAGTGGCCCTATTGCTACTCAGGTTTTGAAACAAGAAACTTGAAAACTCTCAGTTGGGAAGAATATGAAAAAAAAAAAAGGCTTGCGACATGTGTAGGGTTAATGACTTAAAGAAAATACCCCTAACAAGCGCTTTCTCTGTAAGTCAAGGAAGTGTTGACTGATTCTATCAATTTGTAAGTCCAAACAACTTCCAGATGGTTCTAATAACAGTAAAAGCATCTTGGATTTGATTGGTGCCTTTCGTTTTCCAAAGCACTGAGCATTTGTGTCCTCGTTTCAACTCCACAGGGCAGGCAGGCTAGAGATCACTAGCTCCATCTCCTAGATGAGGAAACTGAGTCACAGGAAAGAGAAGGGATTCACACAAAACCAATTATTGAGTAACTAGAAGAGAGTAAAGCCAAATCCTCAGAGCTCGTGGTCAATAACCAAGCAGCAAGTAACCAGGGAGACCAAGCTTACACCACGTCTTCAGAACCCGGTCAATCATTTCTCTACACTAATTCTCTTATTATTGTTTGTAGATCAGGGACACCTTCTGTCCATTACCATTTTAATAACAATGGAAAGATCAACAAGTATATGACAAGCACAGATGACAGGACAGAGTGGTGTGAAGGCCACAGAATGGCCTATGCAGGTGGGCACCCTCACAGCAAGAGCCATTGGTGGGCTTTCTTTGTGTCCTATGTGTCAAGCCTGATCCTGAACTCTTACACATCTCTCTAATTCTCCAACCAATCCCACCAGGTCTGTGTAGCCAACGCCCTAATGTTAGGAAGATGTCTGAAGCATAAAGGCACATAGCCTTTGAAAGAAGCAGAATTTGTAAGTGGTAAAGCTGGGATAATAAGTCCCTTCATAGTATGTGAAGGGACACAGAGAAAAAAATTCAGAAAAGTCCCATTGAACGCCATCTGCATTGATAGGGACGTGGAGGGTCTTGGAGTGTCAGAAGACATGAGCGATGTAGCATGGGTAGATAGCATCCCAAGAAAATGCCGAGGCCACGGACCTGTGAATGGTTCAATAGGGTGAAGGTTCATCTAGAAGAGACAGCCCAGAAACAGCAGCCACATGGCCACAGGGCAGGTGCAACCCAAATTTAACAGTGCCAACATTAACACTGTGGGCGTTTCCTACTCCTCTCTGCCTTAGCCCCACGAGACACTCATCAGGGGAGCAAGGCTAGCTGGTCTTGCTCAAGTGGAGTTGTCTTTATTAGCTTGGCTGTGTTTTCAGCCCACATCATTTGCAATGTTTACACTTACAGTTTCATGCCAGTCCACACCTGATGGGCCACTGCTCAGTATCAGTGCTAATTATCATTATTACTGAGAATCTTAATTGGCATAATTACCACTGGCATACATTTTGATTAATAGCCGTTAACAGCAATTTCTGTCTCATTATTATGGCTGAGATTTAATTATTTAATGGTTAAAACAATTAATAATAACTTACATTTATATGAGACTTGATAATTTTGCAAAGTGGTTTCAATTATAAACTGTCATGCGATACGCCCCGAAACTTCAGGTAGTAGCAGCGTGTGGGTTCTTGACCCATTTTATAGGCCAGGAGGGTCAGATATAGAGGTGCTGGGATTCTTTTCATGTCCTGCCTCCTGCCTTAGGTCATCTCTCCACCTGTCGCTATAGTTCATTATCAGGCTAGTTAGAAGAAGCTCTAGTGTGGCCAAAAGAAAGAGTACAGATCAGGTTCCTGCTTGAGTTTCACTTCAGTTGGGTATGAGCCCCATGACCTTGTGCAAACGCCTTGGCCTCTCTGAATCACTTCTGAAAACGTGATCTATGCCATCTACTTTGCCCAGAGCAAGGAAATAGACACTAGAGCAAAAATGATGCTAGATAAATGGCCATCCTCATTCCTATGCCCTTTTCGGTCATGGCTGCTGTCAACCATAAGGGGTGTTTCTTAAAAAGCTCACAAACCGAGTGGGAAGGCTTCCAGCAAGAAGCAGAGGCTGCCTCCCTGGGCTGAGGACAGCATAGAGCAGTGGTTTTTTAACCTGTGGGTTGAATCATATATCCTGCAGAGTCAGATATTTACATTACAATTTATAACAGGATCAAAATTACAGTTTTGAAGTAGCAACGTAATTTTATGGTTGGGGTCACCCCAGCATGAGCAGCTGTATTAGAGTCACAACATCAGGAAGACTGAGAACCTCTGGCCTAGAGCCTAGCCTTCGTGTTCTGAAATCTGTGTGTCTACTACGTGGCTGCTTTGTGTTGGACAGGCTACAGGTCTCAAGTCACAGGCATCGCTGTGCTAAGAAGAAATGGTAAGGCCTCAATAACAGTCATGGATGAATGGACTTCCAGTGGGTAACTGGGCCACTCAGAAGGGACAATGGCACCACCATATATTGACAACTTTGTATATGGTTCAGGTATTTTGCATATGTTATTTAAATCTCACTTAAATAATACATTATTTAACAGAAAGAAATCATGTGGAAAAGATACTGTTCTCTGAATTTGCAGATGGAGAAGCTAGTTAAGACTGAGTCATTGTCTCAGCATTGCATAAAAACTAAGTGGCCCAGCTGTTGAGACGTGTGCTCTTCTGAACACAGCAGTTGCTCCCACTTAAAAAGCCTTTTCTCTAGGCATGGGTCCTCCTGGCATGCCGAGGGACCCAGAATAGAGTGCTGACCAGTGACCTCTTATCTCCTGGCTCCAGGCTGCCCTGTGTAACTTGGTCCAGCCACCTCTCCTGGGTACTTTTCCCCCTGTTGAGTTTTTCCAGATGCCTGTGAAGGCGGCTTAGTGTTGATACTGGTTTTAAATGGCTTAGTCTTGTCCTGTGCGCGATAGACATTTCTGAGCTTTTGAAGTCACTTTGTAGATCCTGATGACAGACGTTTGACCCCTTGTTTTTCTCTTATCTTTGCTGAGATAGATGTGGCTGGTAACCCCAACAGATGGCTTGGGACTAGTCATCAGAGGCCTGTCACCCTGGGCCTCTTTTAGTGACAAAAATATTAGTGCTGATCATTTATGGTGGCTACTTGCTGGGGGCCCATCAATGCTAAGCAAAGATACAACATATTCCTAATCCTCACATTATAAAAGGCACTACTAGCATTAGAATTTAATATTTGAAATATGAAGGTTTAGAGGAGGAAAAGAACTTCTTAACATCACCCAGCATAAGATAATATTAATTTAATTAATCATTGCTTGCTTTCTATATCCCCTCTTTTCTCTCTTTCCCTGGATCCTTTCTCCAAGGAAAACTCAAAGGACCCAACCTTGCCCCTGTCTGCCTTGGCCCTAAGAGTTTCCCTCATCTTATCCTTCTGGCTTCTGATCTCACTCCTGTGAAGATGGGCTCTAAAGGACAGTCCCCACATTGGCACCTCTGTCTTGAGCCTTGAACATGTCAACAAGTCTTAACATTTGTCTTTATCACTGACCTGCTCTGTTGCCTCCAGTAATAACACCACCTCTGCTCTCTAGAAAGCAGCTGTCTTTATTACATCACCACCACACTCGCTACCACTCTTTGGATACCCAGTTAGTCTTGGTATTCTCTTGGGCAGATTCTTTGCCCTTGCTGACCCAGAAATTCAGCCACCAGATCTGGCCTCTCACCTCCTGACGACAAGTTCTGCTCAGTCTCCATCAATGCCTGCCACCAGGCTAATTGTAACAGCTTTCTTCAGATCTCTCTGGTGGCACATTTTTTTCTCCTTCTGATAACCTTCCCTGAGGGAGACATAAGCAAGGTGATCCTCTTCCACAAAGATCTCAATGACAAAATTCAGGCACAATTCTACCAACGTTCTCTCTGGGGAGCCAATGAGTTTATTGTGCTCCTCACGGAGCACAGGTAAGGGATTAGTTACAGGTGTGTATGTGTGCATGTGTGTATGTGTGCACACACACATGTGGTCTTCCCAGCAGACACTATTTGGGAAGCCTTTATCTAGAGTGAATGAAAGCATCACCGTAGCCCCACAGAGAGAGCACTGTAACCTAGTGTTCCCAGGTCTACACACTTAATCTCTCCCCAAGGCCTTGACATACATACAACAGGTAGTAGGAAAGGCCAGATAGTCAGGTGAGGGTTTTGTGAGCCTCTTTGTGAGGATATATAAACATCCAACAAACCTAGATGGTGTGACCCTTTTACAATGGGGCCACATCTGAACTCTACAAGATGGCGGTTGCTAACTCTGGATGATCACCCCCCAGAACACTGGGATGAAATCACCCTTCTAAAGCACTGTTCATTCAGAAACCACAATCCGGACCAAGTCACTTTTCTGGCCTGATTTCTCACAACAGTGCAGTGTTGTACTTTTGTCAAGCTCACTGGTTCACTGTTCCAGAATTTGTGCTCAAACTGCGAGGAAACATAGATGGGCAAGTGTATGGCTTTGCTTACAGTGGATGCCATGGAAACATTGCAAAGTAGGCAGAATCTTAGCCAATCTTTGGGAATAGGTAGCAGTAAGCTACTTGTCAAAGGCAGGAAAAGGTCTTAAAAGTAAAAAGAAGGGCAGTGGCAAGACAGTGGCTGTGCTTAAGTTGGATGGCCTATCTGGGAAACAGAATTTCTCAGTGCCCATGTACCAAATTAGGAGAACTTTGGGAGTCAGGCTGACTTGAGTTTGGGTCTTAGCTCTGTCACCTGTGTGGCTCCTCCAGTTCCTTTAAAAATTTGAGTCTGACAACATTAGTTGTATAGGCTACTTCCTAGGAGTTTTTCTGAGAATGGGTCCTCCATCCAAGGTGTCTCTTGCTAGCAGGTACCATTGCTAGGATGGTGGGAGAAGATAGATGCTGTGATGCAGCAGAGATGGCCATGTGATGGTACCAAGAGGATCTGTAGAAGTCAAATGATGGGGAGCAGCAGCGAGGGAGTCAGACTATTTTCTAGGGAAGAAAGAGCCACAGAGAGTTAACAAGCTGAGCTGATTTAGTCAGATCTATCTGTTTTAAAATGATCATCCTGGCACTGGCGTGGAAGTGAGGACCTGGTTGGAAGGTATTGAACAGGCCTGGACTGGAGATGTAAAGGCTGATGCTAAGGTATAAAGCAGTCCTGGAGAAAAGCATGCAGGGTGGAGAGTCTGGGGAAATGGCAAGTGTGCTTTGAATGGTGCAAGCTACAGTTGCTAGTCTGGGCAAATTTGTAGCTGCTTGACCATAGACTGACTGATTTGGACTGACAGAGGATCCTCACAGTATCCTATTTTTATTTTCTAAGAATGGAGATTATCCCATGGGGCTTCTTTCCGACGGAGTGCCACTTGAGACACGACAGCATAACAGAATTCGAAGGCCAAAATGAAAAGAAAACTCTTGTTTCCCTATTCATTAGTACTTCACAGCATAAGAATATCCAGCAGGCAGCATCATACCAAACAATGGGTGAAATGGAAAAATCGGCAGAGACAGAAGGTCAGCATACAGTGTATCCAGAGGACCCATGTTTATATCTGTTTCAGAAAAAAAAAAAAACAAATAGAAAAAAGAAAACAAGACACTTGGAATCAGAAAAAGCCCATTTCGCCAGTTAAATCCTGCAAATCTAGAGTTCTAAACAAAATAGAGACTTCTAAAATTTGGCTCTGTCTGCTAATTGGCTCTTCACAAACGTATTCTTATTTCAAAGGTCAGATCGCATTTTAGATGGACATCTCACAGTTATAGAGTTTCAGGTTCATGAAGGCACACCTTTGCTTTGTTTTTTTTTTCCTAAGCAATTTTACCTCTCTCAGTCTCATTATAAGAAAAGTTGACAAGGTAGGAATTACTTTTTCCATTTGACACAGAATAAGGCAGAGTCACAGAGAGATTCAAGGCTGTAGGGAGAATTCCTTGTACTATATTGAAGTATCATCTGCCAATAAAATGCTGCTGGCCTATTAGCTCAGGCAGGGAATAGGGGTATAGAAGTTCTGGTACAGAGAGAATTCTGGGAATAGACTCAGGCCCAGAGGAGATTTGCCCCAGATATAGAAGAAGATGGTTCCATGAAACTAAGGACCAGGTAACTAGTCATGTGGCATAACTTAGAATATAATAAACAGGTAACTAAGTTACTATTCAGTTCCCTGAGCTAGTCAGGGAATAAGCAAAGCTTTTGGCCTAGGCATTTATTCTTTGAAACATTAAATCTCAGAGTTGTTATTTCTGGGAGCAAAGTGGATAGGTGGAAAAACATGAGGTTACAGATGACATTAACTACACGAAGACATATGGTAGGAGAGCTGTAGAAGATCCTGGGGCATCTGGGTTAAATGTGACATGGCTTTGGTCTTCATACAAGCCAGTCCTTGGGGAGTTGGGGAGAGTAGGTAGTGCAGGGATGGTGTTCCTAGCTGGGAAATCTGGGGCCAGGATTGGACTACTATGAGCAGTGTAACCTGGGACAAACAAGTTGGCTTTTCTGCTTTCCTCTCAGTCTCTATAACAGATGCTTGCCGACCCACTAAGGAGTTATGCCAGGTTCTCCCTTCTTTCTGGATCTTTTACTGTTCTGTTTCTCCCACACACTCTTTCAAGGTACCATTGACTGGCAACACTCTTGAGTCCTTCAGTACTCAGCTTAAACAGCACACCTTCCAGGAGGTGTCTCCACCACAACCCCCCACCCCTGCCCCTGTCACTCTAACACCTTACCCACTCTAAACTCTAAACACCTTACCCACTCTTTCCTATTGGACTTGTTCTCATTTCCATTTCTTCTGGGACCCCTTCTCTAACTTCTATGACAACATCATCTCCATGCACCCTATCTACTAATGGATCTCTCAGAGCATTTTCCTTATTTTCCTTTTTAGCATCAGTGCCTGGCTGAGACTTAACACTTGAGCATAGCCAACTGACTTCTAGAATGAAGGGAACTCCGAGATACATACAACCTATGATATGGAAGGAACTTTTCCCTACCAACCTTCCTCTTTCCTGAGCGAGCACTTGATATTGCTCACTCAATACCTAGAGGGTCCCCACTCTCGTGGGGGGGGGTTTGGCCTTACCCTCTGGATAGCCTTCACTTTTCATTAGTTTTGGCTTTCACTACTGTTGCCTCCTTAAGGGCAGGTAATTATGCCATCAGCTTTAACCATAGGTTTTCCATAGAAGACTGTTTACTAAACTGGAACCACTTTGGCTCTAAACATGGAAGGTCAGAACGCCCTCATGGAAAAAGCTGAGACGGAAATTCTTCATGTTCTGCATGTTCAAAATGAGGTGCACTCTGAATGAGTAGAGAGCCTAGAAAGCTGTGGGCTGTTTAGAGATGAGTTCATTTGCAACGTAACTGCTCTAGGTTTCAAGAGGTTGAGGATGTGTGGGATTTGATCCCAGGGAAAATCTCCTATTAACCCAACCAAGTCAGGGCCAAGTCCTTAGCATTCAGAAGCAATGACAAAGTTTCTTTGGTCATGGATAAAGCTTGAGGGGACTAGGAGGCTCTCTATAAGTTGACAAGCATCAGATGGGGACAGCATGCCATTCCCCACTCCAGCATACCAACCCAGAACATTGTCCACAAGCGCTTCATATACCGTACTCTTAATTATCTGTGGAAGGCAGCATACTAGTCATTAATAAAGACCTCGCCTAAGGTGTCAAACTGACCTGGGTCTGAATCCTGACCTGACTATCTGGTGACTGAGTGGAAAAGCCACTTCTCTGAGCCCATTTCTCCATCTACCCTTCAGTGACTAGTATGGCACCCACGTAAGAAGCTGAGGGTGAAGATGTAGAGGACAATGCAGGAGGAAATCCATTGTAGGATTTTTAAAGAAATAGTGACATTTACTCCCTCCCTAGTCTTGGCTAAGGCTCCATCCCATCTTTCAGACTTGGTCGCTTTTATACCTCTGACTCCTCTTGTCTACACATCCTTCTTTTGCAAGCATCACAGTCGTACAATTCAAACCTTGTCCACCAGGAGCATAGGTTATATTTTGGTACCAAACACCTTCCTCTGTGACTTTGTCCCTCACATCCCAATTCACAGATGGTAAAAAGAAGTTACTGGGCTACTCTCCTACAACATCGGGCCTTATAAAAATTTGAACCAAATCACAGATGGCATGTCAACAACTCCTTTCTCTTCTCTCTCTCTCTCTCTCTCTCTCTCTCTCTCTCCCTCTCTCTCTCTCACACACACACACACACACAAACACACACACATACACACACACACACACACACACAAACACACACACATACACACACACACATTTCCTTCTGGAACATTTATTATTTACACACCACTGAGTCTCCATCAGCCATTTTTCAAGAGTGGCACAAAGTGAATTCTCCACAGAGAAGAACAAACGAGCGATTGAAAGGGATTTCACGCCTGAATGCCCTCATTCTACTCAAGGCCGGCCATCGTGGCTGCTACCTCTCTGTTCATTATCAAGGGAGCTGGAGTTTGTCACTTGCACCAGATCCTGGCCTCTCCCAGAGACCCTCTGGAGAAGGCCTCCTCGGTTACCGTAGAAACGTCTTCCTTCCTGGATGCAGACCCATGAAGGCTCAGGCTTCGAGACCCAAGAGGGGCCTTGTTTAAACAGGAAAGAGCAGACAGTTTAATGAGTAGCTTTGCAGCTCAGATTCCTACACAGTTTACAGTAGTTGAAGTAATAAAATTCATAATGAATGTTTCTTTATTTTAGTTTTATGTTTGTTTTCTTCTCTCTTTTTTTTTTTTTGCCCTTTTGTTTTGTTTTTCCTGAATACTCTCCAACTGATGGTAGGCATTTTTAATTACTAGGGAAATATCATTGAAGAAGAAAGAATGCACAGTCTGTATGTCCATGTGTCCCATTTATTCTTCACGATATTTCCACCACATACATAATTATTACATTGGGGAAATGGAGAGTCAAAGAGCTTAAATTACCAGCCTTGGACACATGGCTATTTGTGAGAAATGGACCTTTCAAGTGAGCAACTCCCCCAACAAAATCTGAATCCATTAATGAAGTGGGAGTTAAATGTGTGATTTTTCAACAGGTAAACACGATTGGCAGTTTGATCCACAAAGAAGTGTAACATCAGCTTGCAGGAATAGGATGACTGACTGGGAGGAGGACACAGTCGAAGAGGCCCATCATTAAGCTTTCTTTTGAGGGGAGTTTTGTCCTTGGTTGCCTTTGATGACTTGAGACCACACAACTAGTCAGAAATCTTACCATACAGGGCCGAAGTCAAGAGGCCACCTAGAATGGTTATTTGGTCGTGTGATAGACATCAGGAGCATTCCACACACTACCTTCCTTGAGCAGTAGATTCATTGACACAACCAATACAGCATTAGAAAGGTAAGGGCAAAGAGCCAAACAAGTCTGTCTAATTGCCAAGCCTGGTGTTCTGCTGGTGTTTCATCTTCTGCTCCCCCAGAGCAGACTCCTATGAAAAAACTGAAGGCCCTCTGTCTCAAGGCCTCAGGCATTACTTTACATACCAGAGGCAGGCTGTCCAGGGGGAAATTGTACCTGAGCTAGGTAGGGAGAGAGTTTCTGTCTTTCTGGGAAGGAGCTGGGATACTGTGGTACCCAGCGGGCGCTCTAGATGGAGTTGGGATGCTTCTACAGTCATGAATGAGCAAACAAAGCAATTGAAAGGCAATTACTACTCTGTAAAGGGCCTGGAAACAAGCTGGCAGCTGTGGGGGAGTTCTGAACTGTGAGAACTGCCTGGAGCCAGAGGCAGGTGATTTTAAAGGCCAGGGGATTGTTTTATCAGGCCACTGAGGCTCTTACTCACAGCGACTTTCTTCCATGCAGGACAGTTACTGTTGTCTACCTGTTCTCGTTAAGCCAACAGCCAAAAAGACTGACAATCTTTCTCTCTCTGTCTCTCTCTGTCTCTCTCTCTCTCTGAAAAAAGAGGAGTAGAGGTTTTGGGACAAGGTTCTTAGAAAGGACTCAGTACTTTATTTCACAATACAGAACCCACAGTAAATGCTAACTGACACTTATGAGATGAATGACAAGAAGGACAGAAAGCCATAGGAGCCACCGCAGACCTCCTTCTGTACCCACTCACCACCAAGTGTGCCACACTGGACATTTCTCCAAGCTTCACATTCTGTCCCATCTGTATGGCTGTGCATAGCCCTGGCCAGTGCCCTGTGTCTGCTTCACTCCTCTCCAGACCTCACCCATGATAGATCCTTTCCTCCCAGACCTCTCTTCTGAGAGCTGCTTGTTAGCTTCATATTTTCTTACTTTGTTAGATCCACCTCGTTGAGAACAGAGCCAGGAGGCTCTATTGGACATTTCTGAGTCTTTTTTCACACTAGAATGTGAACTCCGGAGTGAGCAGACCTCTCAGGCCTTTGTTCCTTGGTTTATTTGGCCACAAAAAGAACATGTATGGTATGGTAGGCATTTGTAAATGAACAAGTGTCTCAGTGGGTTCTAGGCCAATTCACGGAGTCTCCACTGTAGCCTCGACTGGAAACAGAAAATTACCATGCTTGTTGAGATGTGGCTCAGGGGTCCAGTCTCACCCTCACTGCCACCTCTCTGGTTGACCACAGCACACCTTTACCATCTGTAAGTCCCCTATTACATATGATCATATGACAGAGTTTTATAAATTGTGACTTAGACAAGAGTTTGGGTGCATTAAAAGCTTTTCCCAAATGTGGGTTGTTCCTATTGAGGGCATGTTTCTGAAATGGTGTTTTGTAGAACACATATGTCATGCCATGTTAGTAGGTCCTTCACAGAAAGGATATTATAATAGTTAGTACTTGGATGTAATGGAGAAAGCAAAGCTAGGAGCAGCCATACAGACCTTTAGTCTGCCTCATCTGCACACAGCCACTGATTCCCCAGAGTTGATGGTGATGCCGGTGTGGCACTTAGTGCTTTTGGATCTACCATTTGATGGTCAAGGTGTTGGAGACCTAAAACAAGCCCAAGGTCACTCAGGTAAGGATGACAGTCCTACAATTTGAAATGGGTGTCTGGGCTGCTAGCTGAAACTCTTTACATTAAATACGGTGACCATACAGGCGCACTTTACACTCTTTTAGCCACAGTTTATTGTATATTGCTTCTCTGTCTTATTCTGTAGTCTATGACCCTCATTATTTCTCGCATGCAAAGTGGGGATCATAATTTTCCCAGTTTATGAAAGTTGTCATGTGATAGAATGAACACATTTTAAAATTTTTTTCATATTTGAATTTGTACTCAGCAAACACTACACTTTTTTTTTCCTGAAAAATTTAGTGTACTAAGTACCTCAAAAGAGGGTTAAAGTTAAGTAGTGGGTGGTTTAATATTTTAATAATCGAGAGCAAATTCAATTAGAACATTATGCATTTTATCCTCAAATAAACTCTGTTCCCAAATTTAGCAGAGTGAATGAGAAAAATCAATATGTACACAATACATTTTATTCTTCTAAGTAATTAAAATAATTTCCCTCTCTCATGAAAGGCATGTGATAGAACAAATACATTTTCTCCTTTCCTCCTTTTCTGTTCCCCATTCAAGTTTTTAAACCACAATAACCCTTCAAAGTTGAATATGTCATTTGTTTTTATGCAACACTTTCAATCCTAAGGAAGTTAACCTTTAGTGTAATTTACAGTTCCCACGATATCCTGTGAACATTAGGAGAATATGTACACATTGCCTGTTTTTTATTAAAATACATAAGTCAAGTGGGTGGCAGTCAGAAGTAACAGTCACTCGCTGTCTTTGAGTGGATTAAAAGCCCAAGTATCAAACTTTGTCTCTTTACTTGTATTATAAAAGAAATTTATGGGAAAACTCTCTCAGGATTAATACTGTCATATTCAGATTTTAGCCGTCCCAGTTGGAAAAAAGGTGTGAATGGGAAAAATTCCTGTGATTTTTCAAGATGCAGAGAAGCCCTTGTAACTGGTTCAGGCAAAATGATTGTTGAGTTTCCTGTGTGAAAATCAGAAATGTGATTGGCTTAGCACAGTCCTATTTGGCTGGGTGTGAGAGAAGCTTGTTAGAGCGTTACCAGGCTATAGAGTGGGTTCAACTGTTGGGCTGCTGGAGTACTGCTTTCAGTGACCATAAAAGCTAGTGAAAAACTCCTCGATGCACTTCCTGGATGGTGCTATGAATTGTTGTTACTGTTTATCATTCATTGGTCAGGATAGAAGATGAGGAAGGGTGGACGTGGTGGCACATATATGAATATATAGTTTATTAGTTTGGCTTACAGACTGCAGCCCAGCTAGTCCAACAATGGCTGCCTAGCAAAGGAAGAGCTGAGAATCCAGCTGTTGTTTAGTGCATGAGGTTGGATGTCTCAGCTGGTTTTCAGTCTGGACTGAGATCTTTAAGAAGTGGGTTCTAATACCAACAAAGGAATGTCTCAACAACAGGATAGATGACCTTGCCAGAGAGAGTGAGGTCAAGCAGGCAAAAGGTGAACGATTCCTTCTTTCATAGTCATCTATGTGGGCTACCACCAGAAGCTATGGTCCAGATGTAGGGTGGGTCTTCCTACCTCAAGAAAATTCCTCCCAGGCATGGCCAGATGCCTTGGGCTTTAGTTGGTTCTAAATGCATTCAAGTTGACAACCAAGATTAGTTATCACATGGCCTGACTTAAGTCTCATACTGTTAACACCACCTACATTATGAAGCAGTACTAGAGTGGGAGTGGCTCCCTCCAGACTATCCCAGCATTGGGTGGATTTTGAAGCTGCAAAATTATACATTCTTAGCTAGCAACTCTCTCCACAGACATGTGTCTCTTTCTCCTTGATTCATATCTGTCCCAGTGTTTACCAAAAGGTGAGAGTCACACATGTCCTTCTCTGTATTTCCTATGTGGCACAGCGTGTGGTAACTCTAACCACTTTGCCATTTCCCAAATGCTTGCTCTATTCTAAGGGCTGAACATGAATTAGCAATTTCTTTTTTCGTCCTTCACAGCAGTTCTAAGAGACAAAGACTGGTGACTATTTCATTTCATAGAAAATCATAACCGTAGAGAGAATAATTCAGACTTGGCTGAAAAGCTATCATACACTGACTTCTCTGAAGGCAGATGTGGAAATAGAGTTTGAGGTGTGACATGCTTACTGGCAATCGAGATCTGGGAACAACCAGGATGGAGGATCTACTGGGGTAGACCTTGTTTCTTAGAGATTAGTTAACTTGCTTAGTCTACAGATCAGAGCTGCCTTCTAGAAAGACTTGGCCAAGAATCCTTCCAGCCGACGTTGATCTTAATGATGTTGGCATTTGGAGCTGCTATTTATCACCTCGTTCACTGGCTGCACTGTCATGGTTTTGGAACCGGGAGGGCTCATAGCCATGTTATTCATATATTATAGAGTACCTTTGGAGCAGACACAATGACTATTTGCTAAATTAACATCATGATTAATAATTACAATAATAGCTATAACTCATTGAGCCATTAATCATCACTAAAATATGCTGACACTAACACCATATCATATGACCTTATTTTTTTTACCAATAGTGAGATAAAAATGAAGCTAAAAAACTTGTCTAGAGCTGATAATTAATAAGTAGGAGAGGTGTAACTCTCTCCCAGGAACTCCTGACACTGAGTCCACATGTTTAACCTCTGGGTTATTTATATCTCCTCTCAAATAGATTTCTGGGAGCTTCTGTAGAACAGAGACCACGTCTTCATCAATTTTATGATACCTTACCCCACCCCCAATGCCTTATAGTGCCTCACACAGGGCATATGTTGAATGTGAGCTAGTCAAGTGGTCCATTCATCTTCCTTGGACACAAACATTTAAAAAATAGTAACTACCAAAATAATTGAATAACTGGATAGGAACAACTGGTGATTTAATGAGGCATATTAAAACTCTTAATCTTTCTTTGTCTAAAATCTTGGCAAAGCGGGAATTGTTAGTAAAAACAACAGGCAGCACCGATATACGCAGGGAGAGATGTACAGAAGTGGCTAACCAGTGGGGCGGACATGTCAATCAGGACCAGCGAGAAGCCAGGTGCTTTCCTAGAAAGAGGGCAGGCCTAGCATCTGGCAGGCTTTTGTGTCAGGCATTTTTCAGAGCTTTGAGTTTGTCATTGACAAATCATGAAAATTATTTCCTAAGTGGCCGTGTTGTAGGAAATGATCCTTAAGCTTCTTCCATTATAAACTTCAAGGGGAAGTGGGAGGTGACGCTCTGAAAAAGAGCAGAGGGTAGAAGCAGAGAGCTGGGAAGTAGACACAGAGGAAGAACTCTGCTCCATATTATGATGCTGAGCTGGGAAGATGGCCCAGTTGGTAAAGTGCTCACTGTGCAAGGAGAAAGACCCAAGTTCAGATCTCTGGCACCCACTTATAGAGTTATAATCCCAATGCTAGAGAGGTGGAGACAGCAGGATGCTGACAGTTTGCTGGCCAAGCCCATCTTGCCAAAGCAGTGATCTCTTGGTTCATTTGGAGACGCTGCCTCAGAAAGTGAGGTTGAGAGTGATAAAGGAAGACCTTTGATGTCAACTTCTGGCTGCTACACACAAGCACACATGTACACACACATATAATAAAGTATATTCTAAAGAACATCTTTGTGAGACGTGGTCTCCCTTTACAGAAGTGTGTACGCAGAGGCTGGCCATGGTAAAGAGAGTTCCCCTAGGTTGTCTGACTTGCAGCAAAGGGTGGATGGGATGACTGGAAGGGTCAAAGAAGTCTAAAAGCCTGTGAGTAGGAAAGGTAAGGACCAAATCCCAGAGCTTATCCGAAGGCCAGAGGGTAGCCAGAGAGCCTGGAGCCTGGGATATAGCTGTCCAATACATAGCCACCGAATCAATTGTTAAAATGATTTAATAATTATTACTATTGAAAAACAGGTTTGAGTATGGCTGGTACAGACAATCCCAGGCAGTCTAAAGTGAAATGAGATTATCAATGTGAAGGCATTTTACAAATGATGTCACAGATTGAGTTCCTTAGATAACTGAGTCTGAGACACAGAGTGAGCTATATGAGAGAGAACTCTTAGTGATGAAAAGACAGTTAGCAAAAGCTGTTGAATATTTGCCGGTCCAAACTAGTTGGTGGCTCCAACCAATGTTTCTACTCTGAAGAGAGGCAGTTTTCCCGAGGATATGGAAGCTCTGGGCAGAGGAAAGAGTCCATCAAAACCAGAACAGGGGTATTCTCTGTCAAGGAACGCTATTTCCACTAGCAGGTTAGGAATAGGCAGCAAGGGTTGGGAGAAAGGTAGGCAAGACCTCAAAGCTCTATTAGCCATACCTGAGGAGGTTGGGCAACTGGAAATACATCCAACAAATACAAACAGTTCTGGCAAAAATGCTTAGAAATGAGTAAAATTGTCATCAAAAATCATCAAAATAATCAGCAGAAGAAAACAATAACAACACTGGGCTGGAGAGATAGCTCAGTGGTTAAAAGCACTAACTGCTCTTCCAGAGGACCTGGGTTCAATTCCCAGCACCCACATGGCGGCTCACAAGTGTCTGTAACGTTTTTTCTAGAGAATATGACATCCCCACACAGATATGTATGCAATCAAAACACCAATGTACATAAAATAAAAATAAATTATTTTTCAAAAAAAAAACCAATAAAGAACTAAGAGACTAAAACAAGTTAAATCCAATTGATAAAACACTATAAAGATTAGTAGCTTATAGAAGCTCAGCGGTTCTGATAATATTCTATGCACTATGAAGGAAAAGATAATCTCAAAGGATTTTATTTTCTCTTTGCACCTCTTTTTTTGAAAGGGATTATGTAGGATTGCACCTGCCTTTGTCTATTTGATATTCCCTTCCAGAAAGCACATCAGAAACTCATATGAAGCGGTTGGAATGAAAGCCTAAGTAGAAGACCCACTGATGCTTCTGTAGGGACTGTCAGGAATAGGTCTCTGGTCATACTTAGGGACTGGGTTTGAGCAGGAAGGGCAGCTGACTACCCACATATTTTATTAATTAAGAAGTGCTGAGTGGCTCTGGGTTTTGAAGATGCCTTGTGAGCTCATCTCTGTGTATTTGTGTAAATCCCTCTCCTTAAATTGAATGCCTAATATTTGACACCAACTGCACTTCACTACCCACCAGGCCCATCCATCTAGATAATGTTTGCATTCTAACAATTCTGTAAGCACCCATACCGTCCAGAGCACTGCCTTAAGCCTCAGTCACTCAAGATTAATGCCCTGGGACCTGGTTATGAGACATAAAGGTGTGGATGTAGTAGCTCTGAGATTTTTGTATACTCAGCAAGCTCCTGGCTGCTGCTGTTGTGGCTATAGAGCACAGGCAAAGGGGAGAGGTCAAGTCATTTAATAGCACTCATGGATATGCCTGTCAGCTCCGACCAGGGAATCTTTATACTTTCTAATGCATAATGTAAATCTAGTATGGAATAAGATACCCTCAAGCTTCCTGAGGAGAAATACACACACATCATTGTCTCATTAGTTCATTGTCACAACCTAAATTATTAGCATCATCGTTCTCTTAAGGGGAAGGGAAGTTAAATAACCAGTTGGGAAATCGACAGACTCACAAGTACCAACACAGCTCAGCTAACAGAATCTTGTGTGCTGTTTCTCCACCGTTTGAGTTCCAAAGGAAGGGTATGATGCAGGTGAAGTCTGAGAGCAGAGAAGTATCAAAAGAATTAATAAATGCAAGTGTTCCTGACACTATGTCTAAGAGGCTGGTACTTTCCAGTGTTTGCCTTAGAGAACACAGCTGATCTAGAGTTGCAGGAAATCCCTGGTCTTGAGAGATTTGGACCACACTCCAAACTTCAATGTCCCATGCCATTCTCACAGCTGAATAAATACGGCACATGTAATTGTTGAACTCACCAGTGATTTCATGAATTAATTCTCTCTTGGTGCTTATGGGTTTTTTTTTTTTGTTCTCTCTTTTCAAAGCACCTTACAATAGCTAATTATTTAAGCTGCTTTACGTCTCTTAGAGGAACGATGGGATATTATTCTCCCCTGAGCCTGAGGGAGGTGGCAGTGGGAGAGAGGCAGCATTCCAAGGACTGTAAGAGTTCGGGAGAGGAGAGAGCAGGTTATATCTTACCCAGAAGGGTTTGCTACCAAGGAAATCTTGCCTATAGATAGGACAAGGGTATTTTGTGTCTTTATGAACAAGCAAATAAAAGTGCAAAGGCCATTTCTGATACTTAACTGTGAGACTAACCGCTGTCGTTTTGAATATGTACTATGTAGCAGGTTAAGCTACACAGGACAACTTGGATGGTGGTGATAAAGGTAGCAGCTAGCTCCTGCTCACTGAGGACAGACACTAGTGCCTGATGCTGCAAACGCCTGGCTTCTCTGAACCCTCAAAACTGTTTCATCATGTTTCTATGTTGTATGAGGAAATGGATCACCCAAGTCATGTCCTTGATATACCATAAGGTGGAATTTGAATCCTGGATACATCCATCTCCACAGCTGGGATCTCTGTGTTCAGTTCTACCAGTTACGTCATTGACTCCCTCTAAGCATCTTTCTCTTGTGTAGAAAAATGGGAATAAAATGTGTAGTCTGTAGGGTGATGTGAGGGTTTGTTGTGATAATATACTGGACACCAAGAAAGGAGAAATCATGATCTTGAAAGCGAGGAAGACCCTACCGTGAGCTTTCTCTTAAAACTAAACAATAGTGTCTGACAATGGTTACTCAAGTCTATGAGTCTTGAGTTTTTTCTTTCACAAGCTCATTTTATTCTACTTTAGTTAGAACGAAAACATCAGACAACTGATTTAAAGAAGTCACTTGACTACTCCACAGCTCTGTGTACTTCTAGACTGTTGGACTGACCATTCGGAAGCAATGAGCTTCAGTTAGGGTTTCACCCTTTCACCCACAAGCACATAACTTTTCTACGTCAGTACATAGGAAACTGAATTCACTCATTTACCATGGGGGGGGGGGCAGGGGAGGATGACATAATTAAAACTAGACAAAAATTAGCTTTGTAACATTTTTCATGACCTTTTATCAAGATTTCCCCCTTCCATTTTCATAACCCTCATGCTCCCTCTTGCTTTCCTTTCTAAATTAGATTCTGCACCATCACTTGCACCTGAATAATTATTCATATTATAAGGCAGGATGAGAACATCCTAGGGCTTGCGCTCCGTTTTTTTCCCCTTTCTGAGTTTGGACACCTTGATTCATATCTTATATTTTCCAACGTATCTGTTTTTCCTTAAATTTTCATCATTGCATTTTTCTTGTTAGCTGAATAATATTCCATCTTGTTTCTGCCCAGGGCTTTCGTTATCTTTTTCATCTCTTGATGGACAGCTAGGTTGGTTCCCTTGCCTTACTGTAATCAAACATGGAAATGCAAATTTCTCTAGGGTAGTGGAATTAGTTATTTGGGTATATACCCAGGAGTCAAATAGCTGGGTCGGGTGGAAGATCTATTTTTAGTTTTTGGGGAACCTCTGAATTGACCTCCATAATTTGCACTTCCACCAGCAGCGAGGAAGGAAGAGCTCCGCTTCCCCATCGTCTCTCCAACTTTTAGTATCACATTCTTTTAGAACAGACATTCTTTCTGGGGTGAGGTGGTATCTGAAGTTGTTTTAATTTGCATTTCCCTGGTGGCTAGGGATGCTGACCAATTATTACAGCAGTTATTGACTGCTCAGGTTTCTTCTTTTGAGAACTGTGCATTTGTTGACTGGCAGTTCCCTTTCCAAGTGCTTAATTTTTGCAGTTTTCTGTAAATTCTGTATATTAACCCCTGTCTGAAGTACAGCTGGGAAAGATTTTCTCCCATTCTGAGAGCTATTTGTTTGGTCTGCTGGATCTTTTTCATTCCAGCTTGTCATTAACTTGAGAGCAACAGGAAAATTTGTAGGCAGTTCTAATAAGCCAGTACCAGAATATCTGCATCTGTAAAGGTGACCACTCCAATGAGTCGGAGAATTGTGGATGATCACTGATACATGATTTGTAGCCACAGATAGTCGTCCAAGTGAGAGATTAATTAGCCTCAGATTAGCTATTCAGTGGGGAAAAAGTGGGTGAATTATGAGAGACTGTTATAAATGTAGGAAGGACTCCATGAAGGTGTGAATTGGGTTCGGATGGAGAGAGGAACCCCAAGGCGCATCAAGGAGCACGCAGTTTCAAGTTTGTGGACTCTTTGCAAGATTGAATGTCTTTGTCTCAACAACAAACAAACAAACAAATAACCCATGAAATGCTCTGTACAGTGCTACTGTTTGTTGTTATCTGTGGAAATATTCACAAGTAAATTAATTAGACACCAACAGGCCAATTGTTACGTGTCGTGTTGCCCAAAGTAGACAGTCAGAACCTTGAGGACAGTAAGTATAAAGAGATTATACTTGTGTGTAACTCATATCATACTGTATCCATCCCATGGTACCCAGTTGTGCCCTCTGTGCAGCACCTTAACCTTCATACCCTCCTTTGCAGTCCCCCTTCTTTCCAGCTTGCTTTTATGTTCCAGGAGACTGGAAACTTGGAGTCTGTTTCCTTGGTTTCTTTATCAACTAGCATCTGGCTAGGTGAGAGACTGGAGGCCAGGAAGAAGGGAGAAGCCAGTTCTTCTCCCTTGTGTCTTGAGTAGTAATCTAGGCTGAAGGGTGATTCATTCTGTTTTTATCCTGTATGCCCAGTGACCATAGTTCCTTGGCTAGGCTCCACTCCCTTCTGTTGCTGCCTTCTGGTGTGCCTCAAGGTATGCAGTGTGGCTTTCTAAGTGTCCCTTGCCTTGACCACCAATTCCTCATAGGACAGTTCTCTAGCTTGACGCTTAGAGACCTTTGTTTAACAGGTCAGAGTCTCACTAAATTCACCCAACTAGATCAATTTTTGTCAATTGTTAAATACTCCTCTTTTCAGCAGGTGAATGTCATATACTTTATGAAACCTGGAAATATGTATTAAGGAGGATAATATCCTATAAACATAAACGGACTCAAAATTATAACCATGTTGTGATTTGGCAATAGAGAAATTTATTACTACTCCTTTCAAATTTATTTTTTCAGCTGTTTGAGTTCCTCAAATAGAGTTTAGCTAGTTTTAATTTGAAGAGGAAACATTCTTCTGTAGAGTCAGAGACAAGAATAAGCAAAGCTTAGAGTAACAAGTAACATATTTTGGAAAAAAGCTTGACATTCTGTCATAGTATTACATGCTATCTTGGCCATTTTATGGATAGTTTTAATTTTTTATTTCACTCCATCAAAGTTTTCTAAAAGGCAGTGATGTCACTAGTGACGAATCTACTCTGCTGTTTAAACATTCATGGGCGTCGTCTCTGTGTCTCTTACAAAAACATGTTTTTCCAAGATAAACTTAGTAGTTACTAACTGATTAATGCACTTACTGGCTTATTGGAAATATACAGGATCACTATTATGTTTTAAAGATTTATTTTATTTTTATTTATGTGTATACATCCATGAGTGCAGGGACCTGTGGAAGCCAGAAGGAGGTGTTCAAGCCTTTGAAGCTGGAGTTACAGGCAGTTGTGAGCCACTCAGCATGGGGGCTGGAACTGAACACAGGTCCTCTGGAAGAGCAGTAAGCACTCTTAACCACGGAACCATCACTGCAGCCTGCTACTGTGTGTTTTAAAACAAAATATGTAGATACAGGACAATTCTTGGATGATCCTGCTTCAACTATTGTTGTTCTCTGTGGATCTACCTATCTAGACATTTCATCTGAACAGAACCACAAAGTCCAAAGCATTTTTGGTCTGGCTTTGTCACATTTTGAAGTTCTTTCAGCTGTGGCAGGTATCAGCTCTTCATTTCTATTTATGGTTGAGGAATGACCATTTGTACGGATATACTTCATTCTGTTTATCCTTTTATCTGTAGATGGGTATTTGGAGTGCTTCCACTTTGGGATTGTTATGGAAGTAGGAGTCTGTACTTGTTCACATACCTACATCCATCCAACCCTTCTGGGTACAATCAAAAGCATAGAATAGTGAGGTTATGATGGTAATTTTCTGTTCAACTTTTTGAGGAACTGCCAAACTATTTTCTGTAGTGGCAAACCATCTTACACTCCTAATAGCAGTGCATAAGAATTCCAACTTTCCCACATCCTGACCAACACTTGTTCTTTTCTTCATTTTCAAAATAAAATTATTATATTCTTCCCAGTGGGTGTGAAGCCATACCTCATTGTGGTTTGGATTTGTATTTCCCTAGTGACTAATGATGTTAATCATTTTCTTATGTGTTTCATGGATCATTCATATGACAATCTTTGATGACGTGTCTATTGTATTTAATTTCCCTTTTTAACATGAGCTGAGATAGTGTGCATACTAAGCATTTATGAGAGTTGTCTTTTGCAAATAATTTTCTCAGCCTATAGGCAGTCTTTTCCCTTTCTTGCTTACTGTTCTTAGCTATGGATAGATTTTAAATTTTGATAAAGTTCAATCCATTTTATGCTTTCATTGCTCCTGGTTTTGGTATTAAATCTAAGTGTCTATTGTGAAATCCAAGGGCATAAAGATCCATTGGCATTGAAAATCTTTTAAAGCACCAGGTAGTAGTGGTGCACACCTTTATTCCCAGAACTTAGGAAACAAAGGCAGGTGGATCTCTGAGTTCTAGGCCAGCTTGGTCTACAAACTCAGCCAGGGCTACACAGAGAAACCTTGTTTCAAAAAACAGAAAGAAAGGAAGAAAGGAAGGAAGGAAGGAAAGAAGGAAAGAAGGAAGGAAGGAAGGAAGGAAGGAAGGAAGGAAGGAAGGAAAGAAGGAAGGAAGGAAGGGAGGGTGGAAGGAAGGAACTTTTAAAGCAATGTTTGTTTGTGTGTGTGTGTGGCATTTATATGTGTGCTTGTAGATTATGAAACTATAGAAAAACCACAATAGAAAGAAGGAAACTTAAGGAGATGCCAAGTAGACAGATAATAAAACACTAGGAAAGCAGAGACTAAGCAGGTGGAGGATGGGACCAGATGGGGAGAGCACAGGGCAGGGTGGGGTGATGGAGGGGACAAAAGACATTCTAATGGCACATATGTATGAAGATGGCGAAACCCATTGCTTTATAAAGGAACTTGCAGAATTCTTCGATGAGATTGGTGAGCATAACTATCATATTGTTTAGGTTATTATAGTAACAACATAACTGAATCAACAGATTGAATGCTTTAATAACAAACTAGTGGCTTATATATGCATATTCACAGACCTAAAGACTAAAAGACTTACTTATGGTTTTCAAGACTGGCAAAAAGGCACTTTACCCACTTTACATGTAGGTATATGTGTGTGTCTAGCTTATTTTTTAATACAATTTCCACTTACAACCATTTCTCTACAAATGAGATTATTTCACTTTTTCATATAGTTGCACAAAATTTCATATGAATTATCATGTCTTTTTGCTCTAGTTTTCTATTAATGGACATCTAGGCTGGTTCTGTGTCATGTCAATGAACCTAGATGTGTGAGTGTCTCTGGCATGTTGAGTTAGAGTCCTATGGGTTCATCCCTAGAGTGGTAGAACTAGGTTATGTTACAGTAATCATTTCAGTATCTTGAGGAAACTTTATACCAGCAGTTCTTAATCTGTGAGTTCTGACTCTTTTGGAGTTGTATATCATCTTCTGTATATCAGATATTTACATTATGATTCATAACAGTAGCAAAATTCCAGTTTATGAAGTAGCAACGTAGTAATTGTATGACTGGGGGTTGCCTCAACATAAGGAACTATATTAAAGGAAGAGTCCCAGCATTAGGAAGGTTGAGAACCACTGGTTTATACTGATCTCTACAGTAGCTGCACCAGTTCACATCTCCAGCAGTAGTGATAAGGTTCTATTCTTCCTGCATTCTTGCCAGCATCTGCTATGATTTTTTAAAAATTTTTATCCTTTTGACTAGGCTGAAATGGAACACAGAAGCAGTTTTGTTTGTGTCTTCCCCTCGGGTAAGGATGCTGATCCCTTTTCAAGTGTTTTTGGCCATTTTTTTTTCTTCTGAGAGCCCTCCATTCAGGTCAGTACCTCAGGCACAGATTGGACAATTTGATTTTTCTCTGGCCTTAATTTTCATAGTTACTTGCAAAACCTGGGTCTTAACGCCGTGTTCAAGGAGTAGCTGTCAGAGACTGTTCCCTATTCTGTAGTCTGTGTCTCCACTTTGGTGGTTGTTTCCTTCCTTGTTCAGCAGCTTCTTAATTTCTTATAACCATGTCAATTCTTAAGACTATTTCCCCTGATTTTGAAGTCCTGTTCAGAAAATCCTTGAAGTGTAAAACACACCTTGAAGTAAGTGTGTTTTATAGCAATTTACATTTAGGGTATTACATTAAGGTTTTGATCCATTTTGATTTGATTTTTGTGGAGAGTGAGAGACAGGACTCTAGTTTCATTCTCTTATACAATTTTTTTTTTCAGCATCGTTTCCTAAAGTCTGTCTTTTCTCCAATACACACTTTTAAGAGTGCACCATTACTATTCTCTTAGTGTGGTCAAACATCCTAAGCAAGGCCGCTTATAAAAGGAAGAGTTTATTTGGAGCTTATGGTTCCAGAGGGATAGTCTACCACGGTGGGGCAGGCATGACAGTAGACAGCTGGAGCAGGAACCTGGGAGATGCATCTTAACTACAAACACTGTTGTCTAATTGGAAGAGGGGCTCTCAACTCCCAAACCCATCCCTAGTGACATACTTCCTCAAGCAAGACTGCACCTCCCTGTAACCTTCCCAAACAGTGCTGCTAACTGGGGACCAAGTGTTAAAGTACACAAACCTATGGAGGACATTGCTCATTCAAACAACTCACTCCAAACATCTTTGTTGGACAGTTAGGTGACTGCAACTGGGTGTATTTCTGGGTCCTCTATCCTATTCCATTAGTCTGCATCTCTATTTTTGAGACAGCACCAAGCTGGTTTTGTCTATATGGCTCCCTACTAGAACTTAGGGTTGTATATATTGTTGTTCCTCCAGTATTGTCCTTTCTGCTAAGGGCAACTCAAGCTATTAAGAGCCACATGAGCTAGCTATAATGGATTATCCTGCACCTCTGGAAAAATAATAACTTAAGAGTATGGTCTTCTGATGAGTTCTTGAGTTTTATTTACAAGAATTTGGTTGAGAACTTTTGCATCTATATTTCATGAAGGGACTTGGTCTATAGCTTTCTCTCTTTGATTTGTCTTTATCTGGTTGGCATCAGGATAATGCTGGCCTCATAGAATGAGGTTAGTCTTCCTTCCCATATTTTACGAAACTGGTTGAGGAGCACTGGTTGAGCTCCTATTTAAAGGTTTGGTAGAATCATGCAATGAGCATGTTTGATCCTTAACATCTTTTTCTAGGATCCTTCTTATTACTGCTTCAATTTTGATGATCAGGATAGATTTAAGTTATTTGTGCCTTTTTTGACTTCATTTTGTATGCCATATATATGTAGGCATTTATTCATTTATTCCAGATTTTCCAGTTTTTAAATATGAATTTTAAATTACTTTTTTAATGTGTCTTTGTATTTCATTGGAAACTGTAATAACACTGTGGCCTTGAACTCAAAGAATTCTGCCTCTACTTTCCTAACACTGGTATTAAAGGCATGTGCTAACTTTATTCTTTTTTTGTTTTTGTTTTTGTTTTTCGAGACAGGGTTTCTCTGTGTAGCCCTGGCTGTACTGGAACTCACTCTGTAGACCAGGCTGGCCTTGAACTCAGAAATCTGCCTGCCTCTGTTTCCCAAGTGCTGGGATTAAAGGCTTGCACCACCACTGCCCGGCTTTTTTTAGGCATTTTTTATTAGATATTTTCTTCATTTGCATTTCAAATGCTATCCCCAAAGCCCCCTATATCCTCCCCCTGCCCTGCTCCCCAACCCACCCACTCCCGCTTCCTGGCCCTGGCATTCCCCAATACTAGGGCATATGATCTTCGCAATACCAAGGGCTTCTCCTCCCATTGATGGCCAACTAGGCCATCTTCTGCTTATTTATTCTTTAAAAAATATTTGTTATTATTTTAAAATTTGTGTGTAAGGATATATATATATATATATATATATATATATATGGGAGTCCTGTGTTTGTGGGTTCCCAGAGAAACCAGTAGAGAGCATCTGATCTTCTGGAGTTATATATGACTGTGAACCACTCTGTGTATGTGCTGGGAACCAAACCCAGGACATCTGGGAGGGTAACAACCATTCTCAACTGCTGAGGCATCACTCTAGCCCTGTGAACTTTATTCTTGTGTTCTCATTATTGAGACTACCTTTCTGTCTCCTCTGTGTGTAAGATCTCTTTAAGTGTCTTTTTGAAGAACAATCTTGGTGATCATGAGTTGCTTGAGTTTGTATTTATCCTCAAATGTCCCAGTGTTGAAAGATAGCTCTGCTGAATATAGCACTATTTGCCAATTACCCTTTGAGCCTGAAATCTATCATTCCATGCTTCCATGGCTTAGAGGATTTCCAATAAAGGATCTGAAATCATTCTGGTGTTTCTGCTTTTGTAGAAGAGTTCAGATTTTTCCCTTACAGTGTATGTCTGTTTTCTCTGTCTCTTCTAGATTGTTGGGGTGTCGTATTATCCAGTAAGTGGCTTACGTAGGTTTATCTCTCACCACCATGTAGCAAAAGGAAAGAACAGATCCCACTTTTCTCGAGATACCACTATAGAATGTGCTATGAAGTTAAAATTGTTTAAAGTTAAAATCTTTGAGGTCTTACAGACAATAAATGGCAAGTATAAGGCACTCATCTAAACTGACTTAACAGTGTGTATGTCTCATTCCACTCTGCTGCACACTCTATCGTTGTTCAATGACAAAGAGGAGAGCAGAGAGAAAGAGGAAGAAATCCCACATTTGCTGTGTCGGTGCAACACACTGGACCTTATTAAGGTACTTTAGCATCTGTCTTCCCACAGTTCTTGAGCCATCCTTAAGTAAGATGCTGATGCTCTGGTTTTAACAAAGCAAAATGAGGCTCAAAGCATTGCGATGTACTGTACATCATATATAGCCTCACCCTTGCTTCATCTCAAATTGGCTTGACTTCTGTGGGTACTTAGGGGAGACTCCAGTGTGGTAAAGTAGTCCTTCAGAGACAGATAACAGAATAATTCTGTTAATAATTCTGTTCTTGTTTTATTCTGTTGCTATGGCAAGTGCCAACTGGAGGAGGAAAGAGTTCATTTTATTGAATACCCCCAGGTCACAGTCCATCACTGAGGGAAGTGAGGATGAAAACTCAAGGTAGGAGCCATGGGCAGGAACTATAGAGGAATGCTGATTGCTTGGTTGCTCTCTCGCTCATGCTCAACTAGCATTTTATATAGTCCAGATCCATTTGCATAGGAATGGAGCTGCCCACAGTAGATGGGGCCCTCTCTCATTAATCATCAGTCAAGGCAGTCTCTTTCAGACATGACTATATTCCGATTTGATCTAGGCAATTTCTCAACTGAGTTTGCCTCAGATGACCCTGTGCGAAGTTGACAGCTGAAACTAACTATAACATCTGTTTTGCTTTGCTTTCCATTGCTGGGATAGTCACCACGACAGAAAAAATATAATAATAATAATAATAATAATAATAATAATAATAATAATAATAATAATAAAACCTTACAGGAACATAGGGTTTGTGCCAGCTTATGTTTTTAGGTAACAGTCTATCACCAAGGGAAGTCAGGGCAGGAATTTAAGGCAGGAATTGAAGCAGAGACTCTTGCTTACTACATTGCTTCCTCTCTCTGCCTTGCTCAGCTAACTTTCTCATGTAGCTCAGACCCACTGTCTAGAGATAGTCGCACCCACAGTGGGCAGGGTCCTCCTACATCAGTTTAGCACTTAAGACAATGTCTTACAGATGGGGACACAAGACAATCTGATCTAAGCAATTCTTCACTTGAGGTTCTTTTTTCCCAGGTGACTCTAGACTTGTCAAGTTGACAGCTGACACTAACTAACTATGACACCATTTAAAAATTCTCATGACTATTATAAATAAGGCTGCTATGAACATAGTGGAGCATGTGTCCTTATTACCAGTTGGAACATCTTCTGGATATATGTCCAGGAGAGGTATTGTGGGATCCTCCGGTAGTACTATGTCCAATTTTCTGAGGAACCACCAGGCTGATTTCCAGAGTAGTTGTACAAGCTTGCAATCCCACCAACAATGGAGGATATTTCCTCTTTCTCCACATCCTCGCCAGCACCTGCTGTCACCTGAATTTTTGATCTTAGCCATTCTGTCTGGTGTGAGGTGGAATCTCAGGGTTGTTTTGATTTGCATTTCCCTGATGATTAAGGATGTTAAACATTTTTTCAGGTGCTTCTTAGCCATTCAGTATTCCTCAGGTGAGAATTCTTTGTTTAGCTCTGAGCCCCATTTTTAATGGGGTTATTTGATTTTCTGGAGTTCACCTTTTTGAGTTCTTTATATATATTGTATATTAGTCCCCTATCTGATTTAGGATTGGTAAAGATCCTTTCCCAATCTGTTGGTGGCCTTTTTGTCCTATGGACAGTGTCTTTTGCCTTACAGAAGCTTTGCAATTTTATGAGGTCCCATTTGTTGATTCTCAATCTTACAGCACAAGCCATTGCTGTTCTATTCAGGAATTTTTCCCCTGTGCCCATATCTTTAAAGCTTTTCCCCACTTTCTCCTCTATAAGTTTCAGTGTCTCTGGTTTTATGTAAAGTTAAGGACACATGCTCCACTATGTTCATAGCAGCCTTATTTATAATAGCCAGAAGCTGGAAAGAACCCAGATGTCCCTCAACAGAGGAATGGATACAGAAAATGTGGTACATTTACACAATAGAGTACTACTCAGCTATTAAAAAGAATGAATTTATGAAATTCCTAGGCAAATGGATGGACCTGGAGGGTATCATCCTGAGTGAGGAAACCCAATCACAAAAGAACTCACACAATATGTACTCACTGGTAAGTGGATATTAACCCAGAAACTTAGAATACCAAAGTTACAAGTTGCAAAAGACATGAAACTCAAGAAGAATAAAGACCAAAGAGTGGTCACTTTGCCCCTTCTTAGAATTGGGAACAAAACACCCATGGAAGGAGTTACAAAGACAAAGTTTGGATCTGAGACGAAAGGATGGACCATCTAGAGATTGCCGCACCCAGGGATCCATCACATAATCAGCCTCCAAACGCAGACCCCAATCTCATATGCCACCAAGATTTTGCTGAAAGGACCCTGATATAGCTGTCTCTTGTGAGGCGATGCCAGTGCCTGGCAAACACATAAGTGGATGCTCACAGTCAGCTATTGGATGGATCACAGGGCCCCCAGTGGAGGAGCTACAGAAAGTACCCAAGGAGCTAAAGGGATCTGCAACCCTATAGGTGGAAAAACAATATGAACTAACCATTACTCCCGGAGCTCATATCTCTAGCTGCATATGTAGCAGAAGATGGCCTAGGCGACCATCTTTGGGAAGAGAGGCCCCTTGGTATTGCAAACTTTATATAACCCAGTACAGGGGAACGCCAGGGCCAAGAAGTGGGAGTGGGTGGTTAGGGGAGTGGCGAGGGGAGGGTATGGGGAACTTTTGGGATAGCATTTGAAATGTAAATGAAGAAAATACCTAATAAAAATTATATATTAAAAAATTAAAAATTATATATATTTTTTTATATAAAAATTCTCATGAGTTATCAGAACTTTTCTTCAATGTACGATATCTCTTATCCTTAATGGAACTTTATCAATGTTCTTTTTTTTTTTTTTGACAAGCTTCTCTGACAATGAGAAGAAACCACTTCTCTCAGCATCAGACTCTAGACCCAGTTGACAAGAGTGCTATGGTGCAACCTATCAGTCACTCCAGCCACCACAGAACCTCATCTGGTATCAGGAACATCTTGCCCCTCCTCCTTCTTCCCTTGGCACAGACATGAGATTAAGAGGAACGCCGCTCACCTTTGACCTTTCAAAGTCAGTCTGTGTTTTTATGCCAGACCTAAGGAGAGAAGCTTAATAGTTCTTTGAAGGGTAATCCACTGTCCTGGTCCAAGAGTGTTGCTAAGAAATCTATCCGTTCAGGGTCAGTTGGTAGCCCAGAGCATATCTGTCTTAGAGCCCAGCAGGGTCCAGTACTCATAAGTGCTCATATTGACTCTAATCTCAGTTCATATGGTTGTTACTTCTGAAACATGTATGCAATTGTATGACACTACAAAGCAATACCAATCAATGATAGGACTTCTCCATTTAAATATTTTTCTTTGATCGTTTTTATTAAATTTTACATGTTTTTGATATTTTTTTCTTGTCAACATGAGTCTCAGTTATTAGAGAAGCCCATTAAAACTGGATCATGAAAATAAAGGGGAAATGCATTAGCTTGCTTCATAGAGTGGCTTAGCTTAATATTATGACTACAAAGCTATATTTAGGATCCTGCGTCTCTCCTTGTTTTGGCTGCTTTTCTCTGGCTGGCTTTATTTTCCAGAGAGCTCTTGTGACAGCAATACCGGTGTCACCAAGAAAGCATCTGAGCAGTTTGGTCATCTAAGCTAAAAGATAAATCTACTACTGCAATGGTCTTGGGACTGCCTTCAAGGTGCTCATATCTGGACCCATCATGTAGCCAGGTAGTTGTTGAACTCTTATTGGGTCTGGGTCCCAAGGCCAACCTGGAAACCTATAAATAGGAAGCGCCATTCTGAAGGACATGGAATGAGACCCCAAGAAAGAGTTTGTTGTATTAATAATTTTATCTCAGTCAAGGGTTTCTACCCTGCTTTAGAACATCCAGTTTCCAGATAAAAGACACAAAACTTATAAGTCTTTAAAACACTGGAGGTGGGCAGATATCTACCCTCTAAGTTATTAGTATCTACTTTTCTATCAATAACCCTGAGTTATAACTTTCCATTTTTCATCTGGGCTGCTTTTAACTCCAATTGGCAAGCCCTCACGGCCCTGTTTTTATGATTCACCTACCCCATGGCATCTTCTTCTCTCCCCACCTTCACTGACTTCCCACCAGCCCTCTGACCCCAAGCCCAGGAACCAAAACTTCACATACTTCTGCCCAGCTAGAGGCTGTAGGCATCTTTATTCAACCAAAAGTTTTATTAGGGAGCAAGATCACATAGCATCACTTGGTATATTTGAGGATTCTCTTCTCATCTTTAGCATTGCAATACATGGCACTAGACCAAACCTCAACAAGAGTTTCCCACAGAGCATGAGATTGACACATCCAGTTGAAAGAAAAGAGAGCCAACAGGCAAAACAAAGATTGACCGTGACACATCTAAACATTGTAAGTTTGCTACACAGAATTTGTAAACTTGATTTTTGTGGGATTAGATAAACACAAGATTTTTTAAAAATCAGATCCACAATCGAAGATACATTGTAAAAGATTATTTCAAAATCTTTATGTTCCTGGGTAAAAGGCCATAATTGCCTACCATTGTAGTTTTGCTCAGCCCAATGTATGGCTGACTCTCAGCCATTTCAACACTACATAGAACACTAATTCTATACCAGATAGCATAATTTACTTTGGGAACTGTATGTTAATAAGAGAAATACCCTTGCCACCACAAAGCTTATACTATGCATGAACTTTCCAATGATATGAAGCTTTCTAGAGTGGCTGAGCTTGTGTTAGAGAGTCACCTATGTTTCTATGAGCAAGCCTGCATATCTATTGATTGAATAAATTGAGTAATGGTATTGTCTTGAATTGATGGATGACATTTTTTTGGTACCCACCTTCATCCTTAAACTACTGATGTAGGCTGATTGGCTCACTGTCTCACAGCAGGAGGATCAAAGTGGGGACAAAGAGTTTATCAGCTCTAGTATGTAAGCCTTTCAAGAGGTGTATCATACATATACTAAATGATGCATAACTTCTCTTATGTCCTGGGTATTAGTCAAATATACACACATGCAGGCACATATGCCCCATCCAGAGGTTTATTGTTAGAAGTCATTAGAAAAAAATCTTTAAGCATATCCAAAAGAGCTGTGTGACAATGACATTTAGTTATATTCTTTTAGGGAGTCATATTTATTCCCCAGGGACCCCTCTCCTGTCTTTTCATCAGTGGGGTTGTAAATATAATAAGTGAAGCCAGTCTCATAGTTCTCTTGTCAGTGAGGATAGGTGCTGAGGATCAGCCTCAGTTGGTTTTGAAAATACACAATCAAAAACTTTTTCATTATTTTCCTCAAACCTGTTATTTTCCCCCGAACCCCCATGTAATTTTTTCACCAGAAAGCACAATGCACACATAAAGTCACAGTTCAGTATCTACAAAAGCAAGTTATACATAAATGTTTAACTCTCAAAAAAACCTCCAAATCACAGGCCAACTGGGCTTGATCTTGCAGTTACAGAATTAACAGGAGAGCAGAAAGGTGCTAAACAGGTCAGGATAATGTTAATATTTTTTAGCTTGTCTAAATTTGCAGAATCTCTTCTTCTGGTTTATTGAGTTCATTTGAATATCTATTTGTACAGTGCTTTTCAAACTCTTTTCCATGTGCAATATTCATTCCTCTTACAGCTTCTCCCAGGGCTCCTTCACAAGCCCAAGTTTTATCTCTTAGAACTTGTATCCTAATTTTCTTAGGCAGGCAATGCCAGGGGCTCGAATCAGTAAGTTCCAGTCTCTCCAGGAAGGTCCGTTCACTAATCCAAAGGCCCCTCATGGCGTCCAAAGACTTCTACCCATCCTTTATCATTTTTTTTATTATGCGTATATCTTCCAGCTTTCCCCAATAATATTTCTGAATCAAGCTTTCTATTATTAGAGATGTCCCCTCATGGGCGCTCTCACCACTGCTCGTTAATCCAGTTGACATAGCTATTTCTTCCTCTGTCTTTTCCCTTGTATTTTATGTGGGCATCCCTGTCCTTATTGACCCAGTCCCAGTGCTTCTTTTCCTTGGGGTCTTCAATTCTCTTAACTACTAAAGTTTCAGGTTTCTCAAAAACATTCTCCGCTTCAAATATTTACTGATACAACTTAATCATCATGAGCTGGCTAAGATTTCAAAGAGAACAATTAAGGCATCCAGCCTTGACCTCCAGAACCCCTTGTCCCGTTATGCCTGGGTTGACTGCTTGAATGGCCAGGGCCAGAGCACTTTGTTCCTAATAGACACTAGAGCCATTCCCTTCTCTAGCAATGCCCTCAATCCCTCTCCCAGAAATCTTTCCCAGAGTTGCCTTTGAGGACAAATATGGTATAGAAAATGGCAAAACAGACAAATGTATAAGAAAGAGCAGTGCCATCTGAATACTAGGAATACCAGGAAGCCAGAGATGCATTGTTCAGGGTGATGATGCTCTGGAAGCCAAAACTGTGTCATGAAGCCACATTGGCAACCATGTTGCACCTGACAGGAAGCTGAGGGAGAGGTGCTGGCTTCAGAGCCTATGAGCAGGCTATAGGTAATGGATTCTCAGGAGGAAACTTCATGGGGGGGTGTAGATCAGTGTTAGTGTTAGATGATGGGATAAGCATAGACAAAGCCCTCTGGCCTGGGTTCTACCCTAGCTCCACCATTCAGTCACTGAAGGACTAAGCTTGTATTTCTGTTACTATAGTGGCAAATCTACTTCCTTATACCTCATGCCTCTGGGATGGTCTGTGGGGACCAAATATAACCAACTCTAGGGACATTGCTTTGAGTGTAGTAAAGCATTGTTCATTTCTTTTAGGTGCCACCGTTGACTCAGTCAACCTTAGTTCTCCCCTGTCACACCTGCATGTGGGTTCCAGCCCTTCAGGAGTAATACAGCATACAGAACATGCAAGCCTATTTCTTTTCTTACACTTCTTAGTCTTTTCTAGTCTTCCTTTGGAAAAAGAAATCCATCTACTTCTCAAATTTCCCACATTCTAGGTTCTGATCAACAGGCCGGAGATGAGCTAGGGTATGCAATTGGAGGAAGGATGATGCGTTTAGGTTTGCCTAATGTGAGATCCTGACTATGCAGCTTTGGCACAAGTTCCTTTATTCTTCATCTGTGAAAAAGGAATAGTTCCCATGGTTCACAGGGATGTTGCTAAGGGATGGAGGAGCCACACGCCCCAGTAAATCAGCCATTATGTCCTTTAGGACAGGCTCCTCCTACCTCAGAGCTCACAGTTCAGAAGTAGAGTGCAAACATTTTCCAAGAATATTATAAATAAATAAATAAATAAATAAATAAATAAATATGGCCAGGAGAGGCTCACCTCAGGTTCTGAGCAAGGCATAGCATAGTCAAAGACACACGGCTGGCACAGCGAATGACCTCCTGACTGTAGGATTTTTGTGGCATCTCGGAGAAGGTGGGAATCTTTGTGTTTCTCTTTCTGTGCTGCTTATAGAACCCAAGCCTGCATTCTTTCTGTACAAAAATCCAGAGACTGGTTTAATAACCCTAAAGATCACTGTCTTTGGACTGTATGGTATTCCATGTGTTTTTGAATCTTAAGGACATGTAATGACAGCAGATTTTTTTTAAGTGAGAGAGTTAGGGCAGGACAGTCCATGCTAGTGCAACAAGCACATTCATAATGTGATGGCAACAAAATGCCTTTCATTTTCTTCAAATTAATAATGAAAAGTATTTCAGGAAATTGGATGGTTCATAGAAGAAGAATTCTGGGCATTAGGAAGTTTGTTTTTATGACCAATAGTTAGTGTCATAAAATGGTTGTCTGTTGGCCCACCTATGGTGGGTTGGTGGTTTAGATCTGGAGTGCAGGGGTGTGACTGCCCTGTCCATGGTGATGTCCTTGAATGACTACTTTGACGGAAAGCTATCACAGTGGTGTTCCTTAGTAGGCTGAATAAGTCTTCCAAGACACAAACACCTCATCCTCAGAGCCTCTAAATGCTACTGCATCTGGTTGATGGCCACTGGAGATGCGATTCCATGAGGTAGGTTGTGATGAAGATGGTAGGCCATGATGGAGATGGTAGGCTGTGATGGAGATGGTAGGCTGTGATGGAGGTGGTAGGCTGTGATGGAGATGGTAGGCTATGATGGAGATGTCATGGATTTTCTATGTGACTCTTAAATATATTTTCAAAAATCCATATAACAGAGAAGCAGAAGCCCTGTGAAGATGGCTCACTGGAAAAGATTGTTTGCTATATAAGAATAGGAACCTGAGTTTAAATCCCCAGCACATACCTCAGAGGTATGTCTGGGAGGTTAGGAAAGGAGGATCCTAGTAGCTCATTGGCCTCATTGAAGTGATGGGCTTTAGGTTCACTGAGCCTCACGAGGCAGAGAACTATAAAGGAAGAAAACTGACATCTTTCTGTGGATTCCATGTATGCATACAGGGCATACACACACACCAACTACATGCATACACACACACACACACACATACACATACACACACACACACACACACACACACACAATACACATACACCATACACGCACATGCACACACCATATACATACACAAATACACACACACAACCATACACACATATGCCATACATATATATATATATATATACATGCACACACATACACTCTATACATACATACATACATACATACACAAAATACACACACACATATTCCATAAGCACATACACAACCACACACGCATATTCATACACACACATGAAATACATAATTAGAAAACAAGAAAGAAATAAACAGATATTGAGCACAGATTGGGGGAGGAGAAAACAATATGGCCACTAGAGACCTGAAGGTGATTGGAGTGACACAAATAGAGTCAAGAATGTCATTGGCCACCAGAGACTGAAAGAGGCAAGGAATGGTTCTCCTCCTGTCTGGAGACAGTACAGCCCCGCTGACACCTTGACTTCTGTCTTGTTTACAGAGGACTTTCTGTTGTTTTAAGCCACAATGCTTGTGATCACTTGTGACTATTGCCACAAGAAACATCATCTGGCTTTTTCCCCAAATGTCACTATGAGCAGGACTATGAATATTTTAGCTTTATTTTTTTGCCAAAACGATCTTACAAAATAAGTGCATCCATATTCTAGGATATCAGGAGTGTGTGTGTGTGTGTGTGTCTGTGTGTCTGTGTGTCTGTGTGTGTGTGTGTGTGTGTGTGTCTGTGTAGGTCAGAGCTGCAAGCCCCTCAATGAATACCCAGTGCTTAGAGGTTAAAGATAAGAAAACCTACAGAAGGAGAGGGGCTTGAGCAGAAGCTGAGATGGCTAAGCAGTGCATCTAAGAGCAGGGGTCTGACTCAAGATTCAAGTTTCCTGACTTTGGCCAGGTGCTTCCTGAAGACTTCTGGCTCAGCAAACTAGCAGGAAAGAATCGCCTGAAACATGCCCTGTGACACTGACTTTCTAAAATGAATTTCAGATGGGCCCTTTTGCTCTGGTGATGGGCCCAAGGTAGAATTGGAGATAACAAATGGTCTTGAAGAATCAAGATTTCACCAGGCATTGGAAAGAGATCCCTGGTACAGGGAGAGTGTGGCTAGGTGTGCTGGGCTTTGGGATTTGAGGGCTTGGCCAGAATCCTCCCTTTGCCACTCTGGTTCTGTGAACTTGGAAAAGTTTCTCTCTGGAAGATTCTGTTTCCTCAGCTGTAGTAACTGCATTTGACCGGGTTATTCTCAACATACAACGAGGTGCTGTATAATGAGGGTAACTTGTGCCATGCCTGTTGTAGTGGCTATTCCTGGTTGTCAACTTGACAATATTTGGAATGAACTACAATCCGGAATTGGAAGGCTCACCAGTGACCCTTATCTGGAGGCTTGGAGATCCTTATCTGGATCTTGGTTTGAAGATTTTGAGCCATAGTGGCTATGGATTCCAGAAGATTGAATCTCCGAGTTTAAGGAACACACCTTTAATCTGGGCTACGCCTTTCATCTGGGATTAAGGGTGTGGTGGAACACACCTTTAATCTGGGCTACACCTTCTGCTGGAGACAATATAAGGACTTTGGAAGAAGGGAGTCTAGCTCGAGCTCTTGCTCCTTCGCCTGCTTGCTGCGTGAGACTGAGTAACTGCTAGATCCTTGGACTTCCATTCACAGCTGCGATTGAACAATTGTTGGGAATTGGGCTGCCGACTGTAAGTCATCAATAAATTCCTTTACTATCTAGAGACTATCTGTAAGTTCTGTGACTCTAGAGAACCCTGACTAATACACCTGTCAATCAACAATCAATAGATTCCACATTTTATTCTATTATTGTGGGGAAAAGTACACTGTAGCAAAGGATAGGGGAGATTATTCTTTTAAGTATTTCCTATTTGGGTGATCTTTACAATGGTCATGGAATTTCTTTAATAATCAGGAAAAATATAGCTGTCTCTTGTGAGACTATGCCGGGGCCTAGCAAACACAGAAGTGGATGCTCTCAGTCAGCTATTGGATGGATTGCAGGGCCCCCAATGGAGGAGCTAAAGAAAGTACCCATGGAGCTGGGAGGGATCTGCAACCCTATAGGTGGAACAACAATATGAACTAACCAGTACCCCGGAGCTCTTGACTCTAGCTGCATATGTATCAAAAGATGGCCTAGTCGGCCATCAGTGGAAAGAGAGGCCCATTGGTCATGCAAACTTTATATGCCTCAGTACAGGGGAATGCCAGGGCCAAGAAGTGGGAGTGGGTGGGTGGGGGAGCGTGTAGGGGACTTTTGGGATAGCATCGGAAATGTAAATGAAATAAATACCCAATAAAAAAATAAATAAAACAACATAATTTAAAAAAATAATCAGGAAAAATGGTGAAGCTGAAAAACATGTGTACCTTGTGGTGACAGAGCCAGCTGGGATGTAGGATGCTTGTGTGCAGTAGCTGGAAACAGTATTATCAGACTATCACTATTATCAACTTACTGTTGCTAACAGAAATGCCTACATCCCTCTTCTAGGAAATGCAAAACTGTAAATTTTTGTTGGATAAATATATAAGCAAGATCAAGGGCATCTTGGTCCTGGAAAAACTGAGGTGAGACCATCCTACAATTAAACAACTGTTAGTCTATAACAGCCTGATGCCCTGAGAGGAACTGGGAGCTGCTGCTCAAGAGACATAAGCTTCCGATCCAGCTGGCTGCTCCAAGATACGTGACTAGGCCGGTGGCTTCTGAGTTTGTTTCCTAATCCATGTAACATGCTTTTTTATGATACTCAAAGAAGACCAAAGTTGTCAAAATAGCTAATGACTAGGAGGCAGACCAAAGGGGCACTGAAATGGCCATGCTCTATCAACTAGTGATCGCTACAGAATGAACCCCCATAGTCTATTTTGATTTTGTTCATTTGGTCCAACTGTCACATTTTAATTTATATTTTCATCACTTCACTTTGGCCTATTAGCATTTTGGTTGGCCTTTCTGGTTCTGATGTGGGATTTCTATAGTTCCAAGAGGGTGCCTCTCCTCACATAGCCCCTGCTGTGTTCTCTCAGGGAATTAGTCTTTACATCCACACTGCCCTGTTCTCTCATGGAATCCATTCATATAGACCCCTTGCCATGTTTGCTCATGGAATTCTTCCATGCCCCTTAGCACCTTTCAACGCCTTTCCATCTTTCAGATGTGGAAGAAGGAAAACATTTCTCAACTTTAGAGTCATCTTTTCTAATGAGAGCTCTGAAGAGAGCCGAAAACTTTGTCCACCTGGCCCAGTTGCCAAGATGTCCTAGAGCCATGCAACTTATCAAGATGGAGCAAAGGTTCCAGGTCCTCTCGTCATAATGCTTCCTCTTATCTGATGCCTGGTCTCACTATCACTGAGAAGCAGCCAATGGAATCTGACCAACTGTTATTCTCTTTTGTGGGCATGTTCTAGCTAACTCTGGGATATTTCTTTCTGACTGATTGGCTCATAGTCTCTACACTATAGAGACTTTCCCATGAGACAGGGTAATTGATCCTTTTGTTCCAGTGCTAGAAGCTGTACTGCCTGTCATCCTTACCTTTAGGAAGCTCAGGGCTCATCCACGGGAAGAACAATTAGGGAGCCTTACTTTGAATATGGTACTGTAAAGTACAAAGAACAAGACACTGAAGTAACATGTGATAGTGGGACCCAGAGTCAAGGGTATAAGGAAGGCCACCTTGAGAAAGTGACATCCAGTACTTAAGGGTGAGCTGACCAGCTGTCATCTTCTGACCAGCGGGAAGTTCTGCAGTCAAGCCTATACCTACAAGAGATATCCCTAATCTTTTCTGACACATGGACCAGAAAGTCTCAAGCCATCCCCTGGAAGTCTACCGTTATCAAATTGCAGACACTCGTGGGATGGCTGAAGGCAAGCCAGTGTGGTGTCCTGAGCATGGGGCAGTCTCCGTGTTCTGCCTTTGCCACTGTGGGCTATGAGATATTTAGTGAGATACTTATGTGATCCATAACTTCCATATTTGGGAAATAAAAGTGAAAATCTTCCAGGCCACTGTAAATAACTAACGAGATAATAAACACAACTTAGTTTAACTGCTAAGAACATGAAATAAAGAGGGGAAGGCGCTTGGAGGTCATCTGATCCAGCACCAAGGTGCAACACAGGGTAGAAGATGCTGATCCCATTGGACAGTTCTTTTGAAGACTCACCCTGGCTTGGACTCTGGAGTTCTATTCTTGCCATTAATACACACGTTTCCGTTATAATATCTAAAGCACGAAGAGCTAGATTTTAATTATTAGCTGCACAACTCAGACATGACAAAGGAGACAGTGCTTCTTTTTAATGAAATCACTGAAATTCTACTTGCCTGACATCATGGACTCCATCACCTCCTCACATCTCCGAGGCTGGAGTGGCTATGTCCTATCCTGATGGTAAATGGCTCTGTGGGGAAATTGTTAGGTTGAATTCAATTAACAAATGACTAAGCTTGGGCTGGAAGGAAACAGCTGGTTTGGCCTCTCTAGAAATCTGTGCATTTTGAATAACAAAGCTGTTACTGAACTGATTTAGAGCCGAGGGCACTAAGCATCACATGGACCTTAGACAGTCAGTAGGCTGTTGGAAGGTGTCAAACCTTAACAACACAGATAGTAGCCACATTTACAGGTGGATGAAATGGAATAAAGGTCCACACCCCAGATCAATGGAGGCTAACTGTTAGTTTTGAGACATTTGTTGGTAAAGTACAGCAAGGTAGATACAGGCTCCTTGGTCAGTCAGTGTCTGGTCAGTGTCAGCTTGTAGCTAGTCTACTGCTCAGGAGCAAAGCTGAAGTGGTGGCAGAGATCAGCTAGGATAACTGCTTGCTTGCCCCAGACTGATTATCAGCTGAACACACAGAGGTTGGCTAGATGGCCTGAATGCCTCCTAAGTGTGTGCTAAACGGTACCCGATCTTGAGTGAATGATCCAGGTATGTTGCTGCTGATTGCTATCAGCCAGGATTGAAAACAGGGTCTCAGCAAAGATCACAAGCTTTAAAAGGACAGCACATCCCCTTTCTTTGTGCTTCCTAAAGCATTTCCTCCCAATCCCTTTGGATGGAGCTCAGGAGTTGTTTCCTCTTTAGGATCACAACAAAGGGCAGTGGGGACAAGTCACTCTGGGAACTTTAATTGGCAAATGTCCAAATACCTGCCACACCCCACCTCCCAGTGTGTGTATGTTAAATTGAATTGTGTGTGTGTGTAGTATAGTATTTGTGAATCTGGTATGCATGTAATATTTTGCATAGTGTGATCTGCATTTCTGTTTTATATGATATCCATATAATTTATGTGGCACATACATATACATACATATACATATATATATATATATGGTTAGTGTACATATGGGGGAGAGTGTGCTGAGGTGAGCATGTATATGTATTAAACATGTGAAATGGGCTATCCCTCAAGGCCATCCCAGCTATAAACTCTGTGCTAGCATCATCCTCCAAGAGCTCAGAGAAATCAAATACTGACAAGAAGGAGGCACAGCACATGCTCCTCCAATTGGCCAGGAACCTGTTCCGGTGGGGCACCTGGTATATTATGTAATTCATAGTATCCTATGAAGCATTAAGTGGGATACTGAAATCAAAAGGTAAAGCAGTTGTCCAAGGCCATTTATCTTGTGCCTGGTGGGAGAAGGTTTTGACGTGCTTATGCAGTCAGCCAACCTGAGACAGGCAAGTGCCCAGGCAACAATGCAATAAAAGATGAAGGACTATATAGCCAGAGGAGGTGGTAGAAGAAGATAGGGGCATTGAAATCCTATTGTTAGACCCTGGGAAGCCTTCCACTGGAGGTCTTAAGGGACTGACATTCTTCAAAGTCATCTTCTTTTGGCTTTCTGGGAAGACTTAGAGTGAAGAATCGGGAAGTCAGTTCACAGAAACAGATCATTCCAAATAAATACCTTGTGTTCAACAGGAACAGCCAGGCTGAGTCCAGAGCAGTTATGATAGAATCCCCTAGGGTGTTGCTTTCCAAGGACAAGTTTCAGATTCTATATCGGTCAAGAGTTTGGGCTTTCTTTTTTATTGCGGCCGGACTGTGATCGCTATCTGCAAGGGAAACAGACAGTGGAAACTATTTCATTAGAGCCGATGAGAAAAACATATTTCCATAGTGCCCTGAATAGCAAAACTTGGCGTTTGAAGTCATTATTGAAATAATGGGCCAGGTGGGAAATGAGAACGATAAAGAGAGGAGAGAGGATGGGAACTTGAAAGGTCAAGCTGGTTGTTGATTGTTGGTGAGAATTTCTCACTCAACATCAGGCTGCTCTCAAGGTTCCTTTTAGAGTCTCGCCTGGGTTGTGACATGGGGAGGAGGAGGGAGAGTATTTGTTTAAACTTCCACTGGTGGTGGCTTACTCAGGGCTTTCCAGGGCTGTCCAGTGGAAAGAACTCCATTGCTTCCTTTGTTTCTTTGTTCTCCATTCATTAGTTTACTGTGCCATTTCTTCATTCATTCATTCATTCATTCATTCATTCATTCATAGTTTCCTGATACTTCTTATGTATCGGGCGGTGAGTGAGGTGCTAATACAGCAAAGACAAACCAAGGGCTTGTAGTCCCACGAAGAGGAATAAACTGTGGTCAGTCATAGCTTATGTGAGCATGCTATAGTAAAAGCAGGAAAATTTCAACTGAGTGTCATTATGCTATACCTGTTTTGACCACTAAGAATATATTATATAGAGAGTGTGTTCCTTGCCCTCTGAAGGCATCAAAGTCTAAGAAAATAAATTTTCTAAAAGGTCCTTGAACTAACAAGCCCGTGGAAGATACAGTCTGAATTATTGGCAAGGCCAATGAGTGAGATAAGTGTGAGAAAATATTCCACCTCCAGGCTTCATGGGCAGGTTCGGTAGGAAGCCAAGGGATTCCACAGTGGTTGAACTCACTATCTCTAGACCTACCATCTCCCAGATCTGTTGGTAAATGACATTCTTAAGTGAGAAATTCAAAGGGGAACAGCTTGTATGAGAGTGCCACTAATCTTGCTTTTAAACACATTTAACTTGAGATGGTTACAAGATACACCAGGGACTCCTCTTACAGCTGTGACAGTACCCTAGTCAAGGCAGTTGAGAGACACAGTGTTTTGACTATGGGATTAAGGGTACAGCCCATCATAGTGGGGAAGCCATGGTGGCAGGATGTGTTGGCCATCTGGAAATAGAGAGAGGTATCCAGTTCACCTTTTCCTCTCTCTTCAAGCCTGGGACTGCAGTGGGTGACAGGTAGGGCACCTGTGGGTATGATCCTCTTCAGCTCTTGTTGTTCCAGGACACTCTTGGCAAACAATGAGGGCTGAGTAAACACAGCAATCATAAGATATTCATTCTGGAGGACATTCCAGTCATAGATTTTTTAATATGCATTTATTTTAGACTGTTACATTGTCTTAATTCTCAGATTCGACTCAGGTCTCTTGGGTCCTTGCGGAGAGCAAAGTTTGGAGCTGGCTGAAGTGGAAATATCTCATTTCTTTGGAAACTCAGTTATGTCATATGTTTGCTGGGGCCGACAGGTGAAAGAATGTTTTGCTGAAGCAGACACAGGTGAGAGGAGATTTTGCTGAAGCAGACATGTGAGAGGATGTGTGATGTTTAGAAAGAATATAAATGACTCCACTGACAGTGGGAGGAGACCTTGGCCTTGGTTTGCTTCGCTCTGCCTCTTTATTCATTGCTGAAGACACTCTGGCATTAGTTAGCCTTGCCCCATGTCACTGATCCTTGTTTGGCGTGACTTCATAGACAGTGACTCTTCAAAGAATTTCTTGTGATTTTCCAATGGCTTCTTGGCCACTTCTGAGGAGTTGGGTTGATTGGTAGAGCCTCACAGTTCTGGATTGAACTGCTGTTGCTGACTTGTGAATTGTGATTGCCGAGTGGACTGGACTGCTGCTGCTGCTGATTTGTCGTGGTGTTTTGCTAAAGAACTGGACTGCTGACACTGAAGATTGGCATAGCCCCAAAGAATTATTTCTAAACAAGTTTACACACCCTTTGCCCTATCAGCCTTTCCTTTCTACTACCTCTGATGGGTAGTGGGCTAGAAGGGAGGTTGAAGCGTTTAAGAACCCTCATTAAAGAAGGTTTTGAAAAAAATCAAAGCCAACACTTGGCATGTATCAACTCAGTGCTCCTCTCTCTGACTTTGTCAGTCCAATACAGCCGTGAGGTGGCAGGACAGTGTCTACTTTACAGATGGGGGATTGTAGAGTCAGAGCGATGAAGTGACTTGGGTAAGGTAACTTATCCAGGAATGGTTTAAAGCATCTACGTCTAATCCACTAGTGGCAATTTAAGCTGGTTCAGTTCAAGCTAACTAAAATGAGGCACTCAATTGAATTAGCCACGTTCTACCTACTCTATCGCATACAGTTCTTATAGTTGCAAATTTGTATAGAGAACATTTTCGTCTGTATGGAAAATTCTACTCTAAATAGAATTGTTTGTAAAGTAGCCTACAGTTTAATGAAAGATTTTATGATCATGCTCTGTTCTCCTTCATTAACTGTTGTCCCATGTCATACAAGCATCTAAGGAGAAGGGTTCATCCTGGGTATCACTAGCAACCTTCTCCCTTCATCCAAGATGATGAGTGCCTGGACGATTTGTTCAGTCTGCTTTGTCTTCTATGGGGCTCCATGGGATATCCATGGACCAGGAGTTACATGAAAAGGGGAAAAGAAGGATGACTGGGCTGGGCTTTCTGTACCTTCCTCCTGCCTCTGATTTGGAGACACCCTGGGACAGCAGCAGAATCTCAAGTTCTGACTCTGCCAAGGAAAGAGATGGAAAAAAAAAAAAAAGAAAGAAAGAAAAGAAAAAAAGAAAGAGTCCGAGATGAAACAACCTGAATGTGAAGTGTTAGCACCTCAGCAAGCAGAAAACAAGTGCTTCATGGAGACAAACTCAAGAAGGAAAGAAGAGGAGGCAAAGAAACTAGATGGGGAAGAGGAGCCCAGAGAGCTTAACAGAACACACTGGAAAGTTACCTATGTCTGGTTCACCCCTCTGATACCTTTGTCCCCTTCTGTCTGATTTAGCATTCTAGCACCTAGCCTCAGAGGCAGTGAGGGTCACCATAGTTTTCACTCAGTGCTCAAAAAGGATAGCTGGTCTTTCTGGGGCAAATGTTCTCACCAGGAGCATTCTTAACACTCAGTGAAGTTCAGGAGGAATGTAAAGCAGATTGTCACAGTGGAGTGGGAAGGTGTGACAATTCAGTCAATTCACACAGTTCAAAATGGCTCGAGCTCCACACAGAGATTGTACAGAGGATATGGTGCCTCCTCAATAATAGCCACAGTGTGTGTGTGTGTGTGTGTGTGTGTGTGTGTGTGTGTGATTTACCAGTTAACAGCAGCTTCAAAACATTGGCTATAATGTTCAGCATGTCTGCAAAGCTAAATCCCTTGTCCTTGGCCAGCTGGGTGCTCTGTTCTCTCCACCCTGCCCTGTGCTATTAGACTTCAAAACATACATATATGTATGTGTGGGAAGCCATTCCGGACTCCCTGGCCAGCCGGACAGAAATCTGTGCCAGGCAGTAAACAAGCCCATATTTGGTGGATGGCTCGCCCTTAATCCCTGATTGGCTGAGCAAGCCTGCCTGGTGAGGTGATGTGACCTGTGGTGATTGGTTGAGGTGTGGTTGTGGCTTGAGTGGATACGCTTACATCCCGAGGAGTGGGGGGCGGGGATTTGAAGAGAGAAGCTGCCTGAGTAAACTGCTTTAAGAAGAACCGGTGGTTGCGTTTTCCTTGTTGGTCGAGTTGGATGCAACATGTATGTGTATATGTACCTGTGCTATTCAGAAAGGTCTACCTCAGTTTCTCTTCTGGTTCCAGGCACTACAGAAGCCGTGGGTTACCGTGCAGACATGGCCAAGTCCAAGAACCATACCTCACACAACCAGTCCTGCAAATGGCACAGAAATGGCATCAAGAAACTCTGGTCACAGAGATATGAATTTCTTAAGGGGGTTGACCCCAAGTACCTGAGGAACAAGTGCTTTGCCAAGAAGCACAACAAGAAAGGCCTGAAGAAGATGCAGGCCAACAATGCAAAGGCAGTGAGTGCACGCACAGAGGCCATCGAGGCCCTTGTGAAGCCTCAGGCCATCAAGCCCAAGATGCCAAAGGGCCCCAGCTGCAAACTCTGCCGTCTGGCTTTCATCACTCACCCCAAGCTTGAGAAGCGGATTTGAATCTACATGGCCAAGGGGCATAGGCTCTGCCAACCAAAGCCCAAGATCCAAGCCAAGGCAGGGGCCACAGCTCCAGCTCAGGCCCAGGCTTTGGCTCCAGCCCAGGCTCCCAAAGGTGCCCAGGCCCCTGTGAAGGTTCCACGAAAAGGCTCCTGCCAGTGTGAAGACAGATGGACTGCTGTGATACCCACACACTATTTGCAGATGACCAGTGTCCTATGCTGTTTTTACAAAGAAACTGAAGGACTTGAGGCAAGATAAAAAGAGAGAGAGAGAGAGAGAGAGAGAGAGAGAGAGAGAGAGAGAGAGGGAGAAAGGAGGGAGGGAGAGGGGGGAGGAAGGGAGAGGGAGGGAGGGAAGGACAGAGGAAGAGAGAGGGAGGGAGGGAGGGAGGGAGGGAGAGAGAGAGAGAGAGAGAGAGAGAGAGAGAGAGAGAGAGAGAGAGAGAGAGAGAGAGAGAGAGAGAAATGCTACCTGTTGTGGGTTCTGGGAACTCTACAAGAACAGCAAGTGCTCTTACCTACTGAGCCATCTTTCCAGTCCCCATATTAGAGTTTTGATTTCAATTTCCTCCTCTAATTTCAAACCCAGGCATCAAGAAAACAGCTGCTACCATTCTTGACAGTGTATGGGTTTCAGAAACCTTCCCAGAGTAGCAGCACCTAAGCTTACAAGGGAAGTTCTACCCTTACTTCAACCCTCACAATGAGAGAGGCTTGGGATAAGTGGGCAGAAAAATCATAAACAGATTGACTTGTGAAAACAAGTATATGTTAATCCTGGAACTTTCCCCTCTGCTCTAATGTCTTGTTATATACCGTTCTTGTATTCGGTCCTACAAGAGATTGGAGTAGCTCACCATGTATATCTCTTCTAAAGCATGGAAATTAGATACTATTCAGATGTGATCAGATGGGTTCAGGGTGGTATGGCCATAGACAATATTCAGTACCTAAAGAATACAAAGTTACAGACTCCATTAACAATAAAGAGTAAAAGGGAAGAATCTTCAGTCCAATGATGAAATTATATGACTTTTATAATCCATGAGAACATATTTAAGAAGATAGTGTCAGCCCTTCTATTTGACTAAGGCATGATAGATGCTTTGTGTAAATATTTCTTGAAAGACATGAAGAGAACGGGTCTCCACAAGGTAAAATCTGATGTGAGGAAGCAGAGGTGTAATGTAGGCTCTGTGTCTTCTGACGCTCACACATCACCCCTAAGATGGGCAGTCCCTCATGCTCCTCCCCATCCCCATCCTTCCCTAAACCATGCAGTGGAAGGAGCTCTGTGAACTCTCCAAACCATGGCATGATGACCCATACAAGAAACGACACTCACAAGGTGTCACAGCTCATAGAATCACAGGAAACATTTCCATTCTGGTAGCTTCACCTCAAGGTCCCTCTTCTTTCAAACACCTTGGTTTTTCTTATTGTCCCAAAGAAACAGGATTGAGAAATAGAAACACATGGTTTTGAAGTCAGTAGGCATCTACATTATATTCAGCTCCTGGAGATAGGAAAGGAAGCACAGTGGATGCTCCTAGCCAAGAGCCCACATAGACCTGTGAACAAGTGCTCTGGGGGCTGGCTTTAATACGAGGGCATCTGGGTTCTGGGTCTCTGTTCAGAGGGCTGACTTGCAGCTAAGCCTGGGTGTCTGTGTCATAGCATGTGGAAAGAGGCCATCAAGGTTAGGTCATCTAGGCTGCTCAGCGACATCCTCATCAGCCACACTCCCTAAGCAGTTATTTCACAAGCATGTAGGTAGGAAGGCAGGAGTGTGCTGGTGTGACACGTATGTGCTCCTGTGCAAATCCCAGTTTGTGTGCAGAAGGGAGTGGGCTTTTTTTCCAGTGCTGATTGCACGTTTTATAATAGTCACAGATGTGAAACTATGCTATGAGGAAAGAAAGGTGAGGGAGAGGCTATTAATTGCAGGAGGAAAAAGGTAAATTTGAAGGGGCAGGAAGCAGAATTGTGTAGATTTAACTTGCCTTATTTTAATTTATAGTCTTAGCTCTGTTTTCACAGGGTAGCAATGAACTGGCCCGTAAAGGTGAACTGCTTTTCACTGTTGTGGGGCCAGCAGATGAAAGCTTCATTGTTATTCCTCCTTAGAGCTCATGCGGCCATTTCAAACATTAACTCTTTTTGGCCTCAGGAAGTCAACATTTCAGTAGAACCACTTGAACTTGTCTGGGCTCATCACAATGCTTCTTTACGTCTGTAAATCATCACTCCACATTATCTCGGCTGCTGTTGGACCTTTAGGATGGGCTCGCGTGTCCAGCCAACATTCCCAACTCAGCCTTCTATTGGAAAAAGTTATGCTCCTTGTAGTTATAAGCGATTCTGGAAACATACACATTTGGACACCTAAGGAGGAGCAAGGCTCAGTTATTTGCTGATGTTGACTGTGATGTGCTGAGAGGACCCTGGATTTCAGAGGGGTCACATCTGGCTTGATGTCAATCAGTGAGCTCTTCTATTAGCTAAGGGGATCAGAACCAAGGGCCAAGCCTATCTGCCACTAAAACTAGTGTTCTCCCCTCCACATCATATATTCTTTGTGTAGCATGTACCAGCACTGAAAGAGAAATGACCTTGTTATCCATTATGTCCAACAACAGAGAAACCAAATATTAGGTAAATCAGGACCTTCTACTTGAAGAACCATTCAAAGTTACATTCTACTTTAACACAAGTCCTTGTAAACCAGACTACTGTTTTTATTTGCATTTACAACTAAAGATGTTGGGACTCAGAAAGGTACAGACTTACCTAAGGCTATACAGCTGGTGGCAGAGCTGGAATTCCTACACAGGCCAGACTCTATCACCTTTCAACTCAGGTTCCCCATCTGCCAACTTCCCTCTCATTAAAATTATTTTGTCACATATCTATTTAACTTACTCCATTCCTGCTCATAACCCATAGCATCAAGTTCAAATAGCCCAGTCTCAAGTTCAAGGTCCTTCAGGTTTCTAGTTCAATTTCTCTCTACCTCTTACGTCATACCTCAGGACCTTGCTGTGTTCCAGCAAATCCTGTTGCTTTCACACCCTCTGCAGCTTTCCAATCCTTCTATTTGCATCTACAACAGTATTTTCCTCCTTATCTCCCATGGAAAATCCTGTCTCCCCTTCTAGGATCACCACACACGGCATCAATTCCAGGAACTTCTCTAGGATCTCTGGAATGCAATGGTCTCTCATGAAGTCCTGGGCTACATCCTTTTTTTTTTTTTTTTTTTTAAACTATCCCTTCTACCCCTGATATCACTGTGGATGCCAACGCAGGGTATTAAGTGTTCATTACCAATGCTGCTCACAGTGGCTTGATGTATTCTGAGCACAGAGAAAACACAGGACAAGAATTTTCTTTCAGAGTTTTATATACCCTTGTTTCTTTTATGAGAAGAGTTTTCACTATGCAGATCTAGTTAGCTGACAATGTTTAGAACAGGCAGAGCCCAAATGAAGAGATGTACCTCCTTTGACCTCTCAGGTACTGGAATTAAAAGGTGAGAGCTACCGTTCCAGGCTTATATACTCTGTTGTGCGTCATAATGCGTGCTTGGTTTCTGTAAATGTTGCTTTTATTTCCTGAGATGCTGGGATGAGATGAGAGCTGTAACCAAGCTGTGTGAATACATGGCTTGGATTGATCCCAGAGTATTTCCTTCTCTGTTCTGACTATCCCGAGGCCTAGGGCTGCAAAATAACTTGCATACAATCCAGTCTTCTAAGAAGACTGATTCAATACAGCTTCCCTCAGCTTCTGACTGAATTGATCTGCTTAACCTCATGCTAACTTTGGCAATATGTTCTAATCTTCTAGCTTCTTTTCATTCTCTGGCTTGTTCTGTCTTCATCTGTGTCTTTGTGCACCCTGTCTCTGTACAACTGTTCTGATAAAATTGCCACACACACACACACACACACACACACACACACACACACACACTCCTCTTCCCCCACCCCCTTTAAGTAGCCTCTCTTTCTCATGCTGTTCTCCTATCTCCATATCCTATCTCTGACTCATTTTGTCAAATCTTTCTCTGATTCAGTACTTTGTCTGCCCCTCAATAAGATGTCACTTTCAAACATGGCTGCTTCCTTCTACAAATTAGTCTTACCGTCAATGTTAGGGATTAAAGGTGTATATGTATTCCAACATTCTGGCTGGATCATCTACACCTAAAAGGACTTTGAATATGATCCCTTGCCAGAGTTATCTTGTTGTTGGATTGAAATTCCTCTACAGGTTCCTAGCTGGGCTGTCCTTGGGCATGACTGAACAACTCAAGGCTTTGGAATCAGAGATCTGGATTGGATCTCCAACATATTTGCTTGTAAACTGTTTGACAGATACTGACTTAGGGTACCTGCCTTTCATTCTGTTGGAATCTGGTGGTACCATCTTTTCTGCAGGAACTCAAAAAAAGTGGAGGACAGAAACACTGGAATAGAGCTTCACTGGAGGCTTGCTGTTAGCTGACATTAATATCTTTATAGTTTCCAAGACCTCTCAGCAATATTAGATTCCCCATGCATTGAAGTATGCATCAGTATGCATTAGCCTTTAATGCCTTTCTTTGACCAATATTTATCCCCTTTGACTTGTCTATATGTCCAAATATCCCAAGTTCATTTTATTGCTGCTGGAATTTACTATACACACTTCTGACCTCTTCAACCTTTTCTTAATGTTTCTATTTTTTAAGAAATGGTGTGCTGGGGAGAAGACAGGGAAGAAAGGAATAGGGACCCAGGAGCAAGGAGGAACTGATCTTCTTTGGCTCTTGAGCCCATCACTTGCTGATTGAGTAGTGTTTGGAAAAATATAACCTTAAATCCCTCAGTACTTAAGCAGTGTGTACGTTTACTTTGGCTTCCAGAGGTATTAAGTGTACACAGAGAGAAAGATGGCATATGCAAGCATGTTCTTCCTACATTCCTTCCAGGACACACACACACACACACACACACACACACACACACACACACGCAGACACTAAATGCTTCTTCCACCAACCCTGACGTTCTATTGTTTGAACATGTTGTTTTGTTTAACTAAGTTGCTGTTTGCAACTGTGTTCAGGTTGTAACTGAGTTCTTCTTCTTTGAAAAGAACTGTTTGCTGAAATAAATTCCACCCCTTTTATGATTGTTCCCCCACCCCTGCCCCCCTTGGTAAGCAATCAAAACCAACTGGCAAAGTCCGGGAGCTAGTTTCCGCCCCATGTGGTATCTGGCTTTACTTCTCATTTTCCCCTCTTCAGCTGAAGTACAAACTGTATTGTGATCCTCACAGTTCTTCTCAGGACTACGTGAATACTGTATATTATTTATTAGGGGTCTACCAGGTGCCAACACTAGGTGGTAAGGAGAGAGACTATTTCAATGAACTCAAGACTGAGGAGGACTAAACACCCATGACACCTGTCCAAGTCTTCTAAGCGTTTCCCCAGAACACTTGACAGGAAATGGCCTAGAGGCGAGTGAATAAGAGGGAAGCCACAACATGAATTTAATCTGCATTTATTCCTAATGGACTTGGGCTTAATAAATGGTTCTGAGACTTCCAGTTTAAGACTTACATTTCATTTTGTTTCTGAGTTTTTCGGATGTATGTGATGTGAATACATGTATTGAAATCATGTGTAGGCGCGCGCACGCGCGTGTGTGCGTGTGTGTGTGTGTGTGAGTGTGTGTTCATGCACATGCATGTGTATTTGGGATTGTGTTAATTAACATCAGAGAGGATTCATGGCAGGTATCTTGACCCCACATGCTTGCTACTTTACAAATTGTACCTTCTAAGATGGTAACCACTTCAAGTTGGAACCACTGGCTATATCTTGTTCAGTCACATGTTGAGTCTGGCTGTTGGGCTGTTGGCTCAGGCTATTTTACATCCTTGAACCATTGACATTTAGAAATCATAAATTCTCCCTCCCTCTCTCCCTCCTTGCTTTCTTTCTGTTTGTTTATTTTTTCTAGATAGAGTTTCTCTGTGTAACCCTGGCTGTCCTGGAACTTACTCTGTAGACCAGGTTGACCTTCAACTCAGAGATCCCGTCTTTGCCTCCCCAAGTGCAGGGATTAAAGGTGTGTGCAACTACCACCCAGCATGAATTTTCTTAAAAAGAATCAAGATACTTGCTTTTCTTGAGAAGAAAGAGAGAAAGAAAGAAGGGAGGGAGGGAGGGAATGAGGGAGAGAGGGAGGGAGGAAGATTGCTTTGGAAGCATTGGGCCAGTTGCCACAGCCTCCCCAGAAGCATGGGTGTACATCACAGGACAGGAAACCTGTCTGACGCAGCTCATCACCATTCCATCTGAGTGACTCCACCCACTGTTGTAGTTTTGCTCTCCTCAGCCCTTGAGCTGGTGAGCTCTGAGCACACAGAATGAGGCTCTACCTTGGCCCCTGTATTCTTTTATTTTCCAGTCTCAGCAGGTGATTGGCATCTTCCATCAGGCCAGCCTTTGACAAGTGAAATCCCAGGGCTGCCTGGCGTGGAAGGACCACTGTGCATAAACAATAAAAGAGGAAAGTGATGGAGTGCGCATCCCATGTCAAGCCTTGTTCTTACCTTTCTCAAGGAGTCCTTATTTAATCTTTGTAACTGTCTCACAGAGTAGGCATTATGTTGACACTCCTTTTCAAAACGAAGAAACAGAGGCACGGCGTGATGACGGCAGCTTGCCCCAAATTATGCAATGAATCAGCTACAGAGCTGGGTTTGAACTCAGAGCACAGGCTCTTAGCCTTTCACTGTCTCTCTCATAAACACTGCCTAATCAGCATGGCCACTTAGTTTTAAATGCTTCATTTTTAACTTATTTTAGTTATAAAAAAATTAAAATAAAAACGTAAAGAATTCCTTCAAGTCTCCTCATTCTGTTCCCATGGTGTTAACTAGTCCCTTTTCTGGTCTGTGCATTTTAACCTACGTGTGTGTGTGTGTGTGTGTGTGTGTGTGTGTGTGTGTGTGTTTGAATGCTCACCCAAGGTCTTGCATTCATCTAGCTGTCCCTTCAGCTTCGACCCTCTCCAGGCTGTGAAAGTTTTACCTCTCCCTTTGACTTCCATGTCCTCGACTTTATTTTCTTGCACTGGCTTGTTTGCTTGTGTGTGTTTGTGATTGCATGTGTATATGCGTGGTGCATGTATATTCAGTCAGTGTGGATGTCAGAGGCTGCTCTCTGGTTGTCTTCTTCATTTGCACCCTACAGTCCTTTTTGAGACAGAGGGTGTCTCCCTGAAACCGAAACTCACTGACTCAACCACTGTGGCTGGCCAGCAAGCCTTAGGATCTCTCTTTCTCTGCCTCCACAGGGGGAGGATAGAGGTATGTGTTGCTGTATCCAGCCTTTTTGTGGGTGCTGGAGATTGACCTCAGGTCCTCACGCCTGCTATGTTCTTGATACTCAGCCATTTCCCCAGCCTCTCTTTCCTCCACGGTTTTAATGACTGACTGTCTTGGAGGATGGCTCCTGGTTTGGATGTGTCTGTAGTTTCTTGTGATTAGAAGGAGGTTCTACATTTCTTGGCAAAGGTTTTAACGAAATCTTTGTGTCCGTGATGTTGCACATGAAGGAGGTGATGCTGTTGCTTCGACTTGCATTTTTATCACTGAGTTCAGTTGGCTGCTGGGTTTCTTTTAGGTCATCATCATCATCATGGCCACTACCACCATCATCATTATTTTGGCAATGGCAGTTGAACATGTCTTAAAAAGACAATGTCAAAATTATACAAGTCTTATCTATCTTTAGGCTTTAGTTCACTAATCTTAACAGCTTTTAATCAATCTTATCTGAAACATAGTGCTTTTTTGAAGTTTTTTTTTTAAGAGTAAGGTTTTTAACAAATGAATCACTGAATAAATGAGAATACTGAAATATTACAGCAAGAGTCAAAGTGTTAATTTGAAATGTTTGACTCCATGCACACACCTTTATTTATGTTTTATTGATTTTGCCACACTGTATCCAAGCCAGAGCCTCTCATGCTGAACAAGCACTAACCACTGAGCTACCTCCCCAGCCACTGAAAGCAACTGTTTAAGTTTTCAACTTGAGTTGATACCCTATCTTTTAAAGGGTGAGTTTTGCTAAGTGGGGCACACACTACAATTTCCTTATTTTTTATTAATTACAAAAATAAAATAAGATATAACTACATCATTTTCCACCTTTCCGTCCTCCAATCCCTTCAATTGCTCCCTCTCAAATTCATCATCTCTTTTCCTTTTTTATTGTTTTACACACACACACACACACACACACACACACACACACACACACGTATACTCATACATAGGAATATAAAATTTCAGAGCTGACCATTTGGTATTGAATAACCAGTTTGGGATCTCATTCCTGGGGAAGACTATTTCCACTCTTAGTATTCTGTAATTGCTATTCCTTGTCTGTGGGTGGGGTCCTGTGAGATCCCTCACTTCAGTCTTCCATGTAGAGACTATAATAGCAGTTTGTAATGACAAGTTGCTTCAGGAATACCAAGTCATTAAGAGTTGATTCACCACTCAGGAGGCTAAGGCAAGAACTTGAGGTCAGCCTGGGATATGCAGCGAGTCCTGACAGCTCCAAAGCGAGACCTTCCTTCAAAATCAAACCAAACAACAAAGACTCTTCCCCGGACTGGCAGTCCCAAAGCCAAAGCCATCAGCGTCCACTTCATCCAGCTAACAGAATGTCTTGAGCCATCATTAGGATTAATTGAGGGGACATACTAAATGGTGACTCAGGACAGTGCCTGGTACGTGGTCAACACATACCTGCACAATCTGCACTTGGCATTCTAAAATTTTGTCCCACTTGCAAGCTAATAGATATATGGCTCTGTCAGTTTCATGGAAGCTGACAGAAGTCATTAGACTCCTGGACCAGAGACAGGAGAGTTCATTGTTTCATTGTTTGTAATGACCACTTCTGGTTTCTTAAGACTTAGATTTCAGTTGTGTTTTTTTGTTTGTTTGGTTTTTTTTTAATAGAATTTCCTAACTGAAAAATCCTTAACTAATGTTTTCATCTTCTAATTAGACACTGAGTCTGGACTGAATATTTTATTTTAAATATACTTTTCATCCCAATAGCTGTCCCCTGTCTTGGTCTCCCCCTCCCACAATCCCTCCTCCACCCTCCCCCTTTTACTCTGAGAGTGGAGCCCCCCCCCCTATATCCCTCCACCCTGGCATACCAAGTCCCTGCAGGGGTAGGCACTTTTTCTCCCACTGAGGCCAGAGAAGACAGCCAAGTTAGGGGAATGGATTCCACAGATAGGTGACAGCCTTAGAAATAGCCCCCCACTCCAGTTGTTTGGGATCCACATGAAGACTGAGCTTCATATCTGCTACATATGTGCTGGAGAGGGGGAATGTGCAGGTCCAACTCATTGTATGACCTTTGGTTGGTGGTTCAGTCTCTGAGAGCCCCTAAGGGTCCAGATAAATTGACTGTTAATCTTTCTATGGAGTTCCTATATTCTTTGGAGCCTTCAATCCTTTTCCCAACTTTTCCATAAGAGTCCCCAAGCTCAGTCTCCACCGGTAGCAGATCCTCTGCCATAGGGTTCCATATCCAAATAACGCCACGAGGAGTGAGCCTCCTAGGAGTGCAGAGAAGCATACAAGTGCAGGTAGGACCGCCACTGCTGTTCAGAGGAACCTGCCCCGAACCCTCAGGACACAGAAACCATGGGCCTGCCTGGAACAGGAGTCTTCCAGTCTAAATCTGCACCCAGAGCTGATCCTGTGCCACAGAGTTACATGCACAAATACTGCCAGGAGTGCCTATAAACCTTCTAGCACAGGTAAGACCACCACTTCTCTTCAAATTCCTGACCCAAGGAGGACTCTCACAGAGCCATCAGGACACAGAAACTAAGGATCATCAGGGGACAGGATCCTTCTTGTCTCTGTCTACACCCCAGAGCTGACCATGTATCACAGCTCTCCATACCCAAACACCTCCTGGAGAGAACTGGTCTCCCAGGAGTAGTTGACACATAGGCTTGCAAAAGGGACAAGGCAAAGTCAGAGACAGCAAGACCAGCTACCACCAGAGATGATGAAAGACAAGAGCAAGAACATAAGCAACAGAAACCAAGACTACTGGCAGCATCAGAACCCAGTTCTCCTACCACAGCGAACCCTGGTTACCCCAACACACCAGAAAAGCAAGACTCTGATTAAAAAACCACATCTCATGATGATGATAGAAAATTTTAAGGGCATAAAGCTGGGCGGTGGTGGCGCATGCCTTTAATCCCAGCACTTGGGAGGCAGAGGCAGGCGGATTTCTGAGTTCGAGGCCAGCCTGGTCTACAAAGTGAGTTCCAGGACAGCCAGGGCTATACAGAGAAACCCTGTCTAGAAAAAAAAAAAAAGGACATAAATAACTCCCTTAAAGAAATACAAGAGAACATAGGTAAACAGGTAGAAGACCTTAATGAGAAAACACAAAAAATCCCTTTAAAAAATTAAAGGAAAACAAACCAAACAGGTGAAAGAACTGAACAAAACCATCTAGGCTCTAAAAATAGAAATAGAAACAATAAAGAAATCACAAAGGGAGACAATACTGGAGACAGGTCTAGAGTTATTAATGTTGGCTCAGCTAAAGTGCAAATTAGTATCTTATTTTTAAAATTTAAATGTTTGTGATTTAAAACTTGTTTTCATCAATCTGAAATCTAGAAAATAATATTTGTCTCCTCTTAAACATGCCAGCCATACCACGAACCAAAACTACACATCGTTTGCTGCTTTTCTGTTGAACTATCTTTCCCTGATAGATTCATAAAAGACATTTATATTTTCTGGGTAATAATACTTGCTTATTTTTTACTGATTATGGATATATTTTTCTAGTCTGTAGCTTGAGGTCTTGTGTACTGATATATTCTGCCAGACAATTTTACTTAGACAGTGAAATGTCCTTAATATAATTAATTATGATTATTAATTGTATTGTATAGAATTAGTTATTAGTTTTATGGTGCTGTGTATTTAACCCAGGTCTTTCAGTGTCAGGAGATCTCTCCCACTGATCTTCATTTCAGGCCAGAATGTTTTAATATTATTATGGTGCCATAATTAAGAAAACTTTACCCTACATAATTCATGACGATAATGCTCAATTTTGATAGTGCAATAAATTCTACTTTACTAATTTTTTCCTTTGTGTTTTGTTTTGGTTATTCTAGGCCCTTTATTCTTTTATGAGGATTTTATAATCAGCTTGTTTAGTTCTTTGGACTTTATTGCTTAAATTTTGATAGTAATTATGAGGTTTATGAAAGAGTATAGATTAAATTCAAGGATACAATTTGTATTTAGACTTTTCTTAACAACAGCTCTGAAATTTTCTAATTCACCTCAGTCTTATGAGGCAACTTCAATAAATCTTAGTAACTTTTTCAAAAGGTTTCAACTATATCTTGCTCATTTATTTCTAGGTAATTATCTTGCTCATTACTGTTGTAGTGGGATTTATAAAGTATATTCTCTAACTGTTTTGGCTAGAAGTCAGAAATAATATTATCCATATTGTGATTCAGTACTCAGGATCCTTGCCTGACCCTCGTAATAGCTGTAATACTGTAGCTGAACATTCTTTTATATTTTCCTTGTATAAAAATGTGTCCTTTGTAAATCCCTATCACCTGTCCTTATTTTTCCTGTCTTTTTTGCATTGTCTGATTCCTTTGGTGAAAAGTGAGGGAGAATAAGATAAGGACTTTATTTTTGTCTAGTATCTATTGATTATAAATTCCTGATGGAAAATAAAATTTGTTTAATTTTTATTTTCATCACAATCTTACTAATGTATTTGAAATCAACATATGTGTATATTCAAACATATATAAGCATATTATAATGTACATGCATCTCAACCAAAACTTATTTACTTAGGCTATTTTGACGTATTGAATTTTATTTGCTAGCCTTTCCTGTGTTTAAGTCTTTGTCATAATGGAGAATGACTCAAATTTGCTTGTCTTGTGAGTTCTTCTTCAGATTTCGGAGCAAGGTTTGTATCTTCAAAAGCGAGCCGAGGTTACTTCCAATTTCTGTATTCTCTGAAGTATCCTCTGAAATATTTATCTAGTTTTTGAAACAAGGATAGAAGTCTCCAGTAAACTAGATCCAGCTGATTTTTAACTATATTCGTTTTCAACACATTTCAGTGCTCTGTTTTTGATCACATTAAATGAGGTTTAATTTTTTTTCAGGTCAGTTTTAAGTAATAATTTTCATAATGCCAGAATGCATTTACATTTTAAAATTTATGACCATAAAGTTATGGATAGTGCTTTTCCTGGTTTACAGAATTTGTCTATAGACAGTTTTATTTAATTCCTAACACTACAACTCATTTTTTTCTCTCCTTTCCTATTTTTAAATACAACTACCAGATGTCTGTCTTCTCCCACAGTTTTCTTCAGGACCATGCTTCTCACTTCATTGGGAGCAGAGAGCTACACAAGGTTCTCTTCCCACTGCATCTCCCAACCCACCGTGCTCTCTCTACCTTTCCTTCTTAATTATAGATGACACCTGGATTTTGTCCACGCAGTCCCTCCTAACACCGGATCCTAACTCTTTTTTTTTCCATTTTTTATTAGGTATTTAGCTCATTTACATTTCCAATGCTATACCAAAAGTCTCCCATACTCCCCTCCCCCACTCCTCTACCCACCCACTCCCCCTTTTTGGCCCTGGCGTTCCCCTGTACTGGGGCATATAAAGTTTGCAAGTCCAATGGGCCTCTCTTTGCAGTGATGGCCAACTAGGCCATCTTTTGATACATATGCAGCTAGAGACAAGAGCTCCGGGGTACTGCTTAGTTCATATTGTTGTTCCACCTATAGGGTTGCAGTTCCCTTTAGTTCCTCGTTTGCTTTCTCTAGTTCCTCCATTGGGGGCCCTGTGGTCCATTCAATGGCTGACTGTGAGCATCCACTTCTGTGTTTGCTAGGCCCTGGCATAGTCTCACAAGAGACAGCTATATCTGGGTCCTTTCAGCAAAATCTTGCTAGTGTATGCAATGGTTTCAGCGTTTGGACGCTGATCATGGGATGGATCTCTGGATATGGCAATCACTAGATGGTCCATCCTTTCGTCACACTTCCAAATTTTGTCTCTGTAACTCCTTCCATGGATGTTTTGTTTCCTATTCTAAGAAGGGGCAACCCTGCACAAAGACTCACCTTTAGTACCTGTGTCCTCTCCTGTATTACTGATATGTCCCCTTCTCTCTGGGCCTTTCCCATCAACATATAAACACAATGTTAAATATTTCATCTTCAAAACAAACTCTTTTTTTTAACTCTTGCTCTCACCTCCTCATTCTTTTATTTGCTCTCTACACAGCAACACTACATGTCTGCTCCTAACTTACTCCTTTTGGAAAAGCAATTTGAAAGTGAAACCAAGATATTCAGTTTTAGTGGATCTTGAGTGAAGTCAGGATATTGCATTATACGTTTATAAGACTCCCTTGGTGAGTGGGTTCAACACTGAGGACTGTTAATTTTAGATTTCAGGTTAAGCCTATTACTAGCCAAAGATGAAATTCCTTAATTTTCCTGGAAGCCAATATCTGAAAACATTTGTGGTAGAAGACATATTTGATTTACTAGGAACAGGGTAATGATGGGAAAGCTCTCAAACCTTCCTATTATTTCCGTGTTTATCTGACTACCATGGATATCTGGCACGAGTAACAGGAAATCTCAGTCTTGTCCCTATAGGCTAGTATTTGCATTTCCCAGCTTGCTGATGGAGGAAGCAAGTTGGAAACAAAGGAGGGAGAAGTAGGATGCTGTAAGAACTCCATGAGGGTGTATTTGTCTTTCCCTGTGCTGTGTTTTCAAACCATTTGTAGATAGGGCTTGTACATATTAGCACAAAACCTCCATATTATTAAATACTTTGCACTTCCTGGGATAATTGTTTAATGAATGTGTGTTGTATAAGTAAAACTATGAAACAATAATGTTCAGCAATATCTGTCGAATTGTTTGCAATTCTGCAATCACTCAAAAAGCTCATGCTGACTACTTACTGTTGTTTTATAGAAAAGAAAGAACCAGGATATGTTTGTAGAGGTGTGGTATGGTGAAGTGGAAGGAAGTGCCTCTGCAGGCCCATACTGAGGCATCCCTTCCCCATGCGGGACCAGCTACACATGGGGTAGGGAGTTGAGGAGAGAGTAGAGACAGAGAAAGAAAGAGAGAGAGCTGCAGCAAGTCTATTTTGGAATGAGAAGGATGAATATATTTTAGCGAACTACTATGAGAATATGATATAAGATCATTTTTTATTGTAGGTGTAGCAGTTGGGGCAGATACTTCGTGGTCTGTTCTTCTCTGCATTTTGACCAGATGTGCCTTTCTGTAATGGTCTGTGCTATATGAAGAAACTTCATTGATGAGAAGTAAAAGCTTATCTGTGGGTATAAGAATAAGCATTTATAGTGCAGTTAGGGATTATCACGGGATATTTTAAAAGAAGGGGTGGGAAGACTGTAAGAGCCAGAGGCCCAGACAGTCTGCTGCAGATCATGTCTTCTAGATATGTGAGGAAAGCTATGCTCATGAAATCTCAACATTATGGTTGCCTAAGACCCAGACAATTCTAGCACTAGTTGGCATCCCAGTGTGCATGGGGAAAATCCAGGGCTTTACCTCTAGATCCAGTGCTATAAGCAATTAATGACTTCTGAGAGGGGGAGAATTAGTTTTCCCAAGGAATTAGCCTCCAATTCGTCATCTAATACCAAGTTGTTGGCTTTAAAACCACACGAGCAATACTAAATGGACTCAGCAGGTTTAATTTATACATTTATTCACAAATAGGTAGATACATAAGACAATAATAATTACAGAAAAGAGGCCATGAATTTGAGAGGGAGCAGGAGGGACATGAGAGGAGTTGGAGGGAGAAGAGGGAGGATGAGATGATATAATTATATTTTCATTACAAATAAAACAAGATTTAAAAATTTAAAGAATATTGCCTACATATTCTGGACATGGTGTGATAATACCATGATAGGTTATAACTTTTAATAAAACAGTAGGCTAAAAACAATTCAATGTAAAGCGTAAAGTTGAATTGCTTTGCTGTCAGATGGGGCTTGAAGGTTGCTAGCGCTTGCCTTTGCACTTGCCAGGGGCTCTTCTGTGCTGTCTGCTGCAGACTAACTTGGGTTTGCTCAACCTGTAGTTCTGGGGGTTGGGGTGTTGTTTGTGGGGGGAATTTTACAACCTCAGCTGCTGCTGGGTGTGGACTGCGTGCTAACAGAACCTGCTGGTAATCAAACATGGTCTTTAATCTGCGGCGTTCCGTTCCCTAGGTTAGGCCTCTCCTGCGATGCTCTGCTCCCAATGCCAAGCCATGAACTTAATGAAATTCCCCCAGAAAACCAGAAACCTTGTAAACTGCTACCACCAAGAGATCCTTCTCACAAAACGGCTTGTGTTGCCTTCAAAGAAGCTCATAACTTCATAAATTGAAAACTCTGGGGATCACCCAGGACTGTAGTTCCCCAGGGCCAGGCTCTGGCTTAGCTTTAGTCATGATGAATTTTATTCATCAAATTAACTGAGTGCATTTATTTTGAAAGAATGTCTTTTGTTCTGCTTTTCATACCTTGACAGTGAAAAATAGCATGGTTCTCTCTCTCTCTCTCTCTCTCTCTCTCTCTCTCTCTCTCTCTCTCTCTCATTTTCTCTGTCTTTTTCTGAAATCAGAAATTCTGCAAACCACTTTTGCAGATGGAGAATGTGCACTTCAGTGAAGTAATGTGATTCCCCTAAGATGACTTACTCTATTATTATTAAAGGACCAGGAGTCAACCCTGGACCTACTGATGAATGATTTGGTGCCAAGTTAGGAAATGAGTCGCACATGATGAGAGAAGTAATGTTCATACATTTGAGAATTCTCAGCTTCCAGCGTTGTTTTGCTAATGCAGAGCCCATGTGCACTGCTTTAGCAAAAGGAACATTCACAGCATCATGGACCCCGTGTTTTCCTTTCACTTGCTCTTTTTAACAAACCATCTTGTCCTGGAGGCTCTGAAGCACACCAGGAAGGTGTTTGTGCCCAGCTCTCAGGTTTGGTAGAGAAGAGAGTTTTTAAGTCATCTGTGAATGTGTGTTGGTGGCCGATGAAAAGAAGGCATACTCATTCAAAGATTAGAGCTATGCCTCCTGAGTTTTGCATTTATGGCCTCACTTGCCAGACATTTTCCATTCATTCCTGGGAATTATCTCATGTCAAATGACTCTCTACACCTGAGACACATCTCAGAGGAATTTAGTTAAACACTGTTTATTGCCAACATTTCAGTAGATAAGGGAGCTTATTTTTTAGTTCTGGAAGGAGAAATCTACCATCCTGTAAAAAAAAACCATTGTGACTATAAGTATGTCATTAAATGGTTTTGAAAGCAAAATAAGGAGGTAACATATGGTGGACTATAACCCCTAATATTCAAAGTCAATAGCAACTTTTTAAAAATATGATTATATTCTCAAGTATTTTATTATAGTTATGGAAAGCTCCATAAAAGAATTAATGGTATTGAACATCTCATGAGCTTTGTGGCTAATAGTGTATATTCTTTGAAGAATTATCTGTTTATTTGTTCAATTTTAAGTTGGATATTTGTCTTTATTGCATCAAATAATTTACACAGCTCATATATTAAATCCTTAACCAATAAAAAAAAAACCATTGTGAAAAATTTAGGCCATGTATAAAATTCAAGAGCGATTAGCCTGTGACTGGGTACATTCATTCTTAAATGTTCCTAAGAGAAATGAAAGCATTGCCCACAGAAGTTCTTGCACAAGAGTGTCTACAAACAATGGTTTTGACCAGCACTAAATAAGTGAAGAAACCCATTGTAGTCTATTCAAAGATTTTAACACTGCTTAGAAATGAATGAGTCTCAGAAACACTGTTCCTAGCTCAACAAAAGCTGGATAAAAATAATACTCTCTATATGATTCAATCTATATGAGGCTCTAAAGTGGGCAAAACTATTTTATGGCTGAAAACAAACTTTAGAATAGCCATTCCTTACTTTGGGCATGATAATGGGAGGAGAGAACTTTGTAGACAATGGGAGAACTCAGTTTATGTTGGTGAGAATGTTGCCAACACAGATACATGCAGTTGTTGAAGCTCAACTCATGATATATTGAATGTGCATCTACTAAGTGGAGATTTAACTTGAAACATTATTTTTTTATAGTTTGGAAAGTGTCAATTTTTAAAATTTAGATTTCAGCAAAGAGGTAAGTGCTCATTGAAAGGGCTGTAAGTTTTGCTCACGTAATTACGATGCAGGTAACATGGAGAGGCTATGGCTTTGTGTATGAACGGAGTTAATTATAGAGAGAATGAGATGCATAAGGTAGAACGCAGCATATATTATGGGGCCAATGAAATGAGAAAGATGCTGTCCCTGGGTTAATAAGGTAACATAGGCAGGTATGTTGTAGAGTGTCTCTATGTGTCACCAAGTCACTTCAAGATCCATTCATATAAACTTGTGGCGAGCAGATGCAGTTTTGAGTGAATGTGTTTTGTTGACCGATGGGAATAGCAAGCCTTCCCTGGGTCATGCTCAGAGGTATGGCAATGTCTTCCTCTAGTTCAAGTATAGATGTTAGGAAAGATTGATCTATAGCTAAAACCGTTGTATGCTTAAACTATTAACCATAGCTTCCTCCTCCAGAGACTGCCACCTTCCAGAGACATCTTGCTGAAGTTAGGTAACCTGTCTCCTTATTCTGATGTGTATAACAGACCTGTCTCCTTGTTCAATGCTATGTAATAAATGCATGGACTATCTGGGCTGTTGTATCTCCATTGGAGGGCACTTGTCCACCTGATCCCATCTTTTCCATAATTGTGTCTGTGCCCTTTCTTTCTTATTCCCCTCTTTGTCCTGGCCAACTCAACACCTAATGTCATGCAACTCATAGTACAAACTTAGGTCTTAAGTTCTGAACATGTAGATCTGGCTTTGGGAATCAGAAGGCTTCTTACAGAGTAGCTAAAACCATACTCTCACAGAAATGCCTTGCTATGATGAACAAGATGAGGACCATGTTCTGAGGACAACACGCACAAGTCAGGACCTTGTGCTCCTAGGTTTTATAGTGTTTACACCAATTGAATTATCCCTATAATCTCTAGAATGTCATATATAATTGTCCTTAAATTAGCTACATCGAAATCAGTGCATGGTGAGATTTGGTCACTCTCAACACATTTTAAGAAATACTCCTGGGGATGCCATTAAGAAAACTGATTTTCTGGAAAACATTCATATAAATAGTTTCCCTTAGACAATGATATTTAAGAAGAAATTTTCTGTGCTGGAGTCTGTTTGTTTGCATAGTCATTCATTTTAAAGAATTGTAATGTAATAAAATAGAAACCAACCAAAATGAAAATATTATATAAAATTTCCCAAATTGCATTAAGTTCTCATACCACAAATAACCCTGGTTTATTTCCCACTGCTGGTGCCTGTGAGAATTTTTCTCAAAGTAACCATGACTATTTGTATTCTCTATGGCTAAGCAGCAGGAGGCTGGAGAGGAGAATAGTTTATTCAAAAGTCTTGTACAAGCCTGGTATGATAGCTCATGCCCATAATCCCAGCACTCAGGAAGAGGCTGAGGCAGGAGGACTGTCATGAGCTGTAGATCAGTCTAGGCTACAGAATGAGAAGGTCACATAAAACTAAAGGGAGGTGGAACATTTACACCAAAGGATGGGGCCAACCCTACAAAGCACTGCCATTCTGAGTGGTCAGCCATCAGCTTCAGGTGAAAAAGTTGATTCTGCTTCCCTGCTGCTGTGATGAAACAGTGCCCCGAATTCACTTGGGGACCAAAAGATCTATTTGGTTTACAGGTTACATTACATCACTGATAGAAGTCAGGGCAGGAGCTAGAAACAGAAATCATGAAGGGATGCTGCTCAATGGCTTGCTCCACAAGCTTGCTCAGCTACCTTTCGTATGCAGTCCCGGCCCACCTGAATATGGATGGCAATACAGACAGTGGGCTAGACATGCCTCCCTCAGTTAACAACTGAGAGAGAGCCTCACAACCATGCCCACAGCTCAGTCTAATGGAGATAATTCCCCAATTGAGATTTAGTCTTCCCAGGTGATTCAAGTTGACAAAAACTTAACCAGTATAGTCTTAAGAGTTATCTTGTCAGAATATTTTTCTTGTTATTTGTGTCATAAAGGCTTATCTTTTTGCTATACATGCTTTCAATCAAAATTGTATGCTTAAATATTTATTAGATATCTACTAAGGGTCTTATTGTTTTTTATTTGTTGTTTGTTTGTTGTTTTGGTGTTTTGTTTTTGTTTTTGTTTGGTTTTAAGGTGTTTATTGTAGAAAGACAGAGAGAGGGAGAAGTGTAGAAAAGTAGAGGCCAGCCATGGCCATACCGAGAGATGGGGGAATGGGATGGGGAGAGAGGAAGAGCAAGAGGGCAAGAGCAAGAGCAAGAGAATTAGAGGTATGTATTTTTAAAAACCATGTTTTGCATTGTTGTGGATAGCTCTGGGCCTATTTGTAATTTGATGCTAATCCCATTCTCCTGTGAGGGGCTTTGAACTAGGAATGGGTTAGTATTCAGGTGATTTCCTGTAAACCTGCTTCCCATCTTAATTTGTAAAATGAAGGCTAGAGCTGGTGATTGGGCAGGAGAAGGGAAGGTGGAGCTGAAAGTTGGGAGGGAGAAGAAGGAGAAGTCGGAGAGAGAGAGAGAGGGGATGTTGGAGGAGGTGGTGGAAGGAGAGCAGAGCAGAGGCACGTGGCCTGGAGAAACCACAAGTTATAAGGGATCTCATAGATGGGGAAGATGGCAGTATAGTGGTAGATCTGCCCAATGTAGGCGTACAGCTTGTATTCATGTTAATTGAGTTGTGTTTTCATTGCCCGGGGCATATTTGGGTTGGCGATTTACCGCAACAATACATAGTATTATATTTGCTGATGTGGTTCAAAGAAAAAGAAGTTAGCACTGAATGAGCTCAAGGTACTTGGATTTTATGTCAGGAATAAATCTAAAACTAAGAATATTGGCGTGATGCTAATTGACCTAAGCACAGGACCGTTCGAGGTTATTTGGGAAAGCGGTGTTGGTGTGGAAAGCACCAGATGTGCACGCTGGTGGCCTTGGGGATGGCTTGATGCAAAGCCTAACAACACAGCGGCATCTGCCCCATCTCAAACCCTAGTGACTAGCATCATGGATTATTTATGAGTGAGCATTTGCCCTCAGTCTGTTCAACCCTCTCGAGTATTTCTGGGAAGCTAAGCATACACTCAAACCACCAAAGTCATTTGCTGCTACATTTAATTGACACGAGCTTCTTTTCATTTTTTGCAGCTGGCACAGATTGGAAGAATCTTTGTTCTATGTATGGCGAAGTCTCAGCTTTAGCTGAAAGTCTCTGCCCAACTTACCCAGATGAGAGTAATGTCTCTTACCACCCATCCCCTGTGCTTCTGTCAGAGACCAACCCCCCGTCATCCTTTCTGGAGCTCCATCCCTAAGGAATCTGACTGCTCCATCAGTAGCGACTCGTCTGCCTTTTGGTGCTGGAGCGTGCCTGTATTACTTATTCTGAAATCTCAGGTTACACATTACGAGACGCTCCCTTACTTAACCAGGAGAGAAAAGTTTATTTCTTTAAACTCTCAGTTTTCATTGTTCATTCTTTCTCTTGGATGTTACCCAGTTTATCCCTTCCCTGCAAGGCACACGGGTATTACTAGCCACCAATGGAGGCTGTTCACCCAGACCCAGTGATTTATTGTCACTTCAATTCTTTCCAGAGGCGCCTTTGATAAAAATAATAATTGCAATCAATCAGGCTCAGGCCATAAGCCATGGATTGGCTGGTTGTTTTACAGACAATATACTTAATCCTAACAATAATCTTATATGGGAGGCATTTTATTATTCTGGTCTAACCATAAGGGAACTGAGATGAAAAAGGGTTGGAGAATTTTCTCAAACTGAGTGAGTGCAGGAGCGTCGATGAGGTCCAGAGCTCGGACATTTCCCAGCCACCGCTTTGTTTTTCCTTGAGGCACGATGCCAGGAACATTATATATTCCATAGGAGTTTGTCAAAGTAATGCATAAATAAATGTGTGGACTTGCTTATGGTCTTTTGTTACTATATTAAAAGTGTCTTATTTGGTAACAGATGATAGGACTGCTCACTTCATTAAATGGAGAAGACAATGTATATGGCAGCTTTGTTTCTATCTCCCTTACATAAGACTGTTCTATGAGAGAAGCTAACACTAGAGGTGAGCGATCTTATAAAGTCAGCTTACAGTATGGAGATTCTTTATGGACATGGTAACATAGAGAGGGAATCTAAACACAGCTTGGCCCCTTCATAGGTTGCAGAAGCACATGGAAGTTTGATGGCCTGAATGGCGTGAGCTCCAGTGTGGAATAGCAGATCAGAGAGGAGTGAGCCAGAAAGATCTAGAAATATGCAGTGTCCCACAAAGAACTAGCAGAAGACTCTCTGAAGCAAGCAAGCAAAAGGAATCTGGAGAAGAACTAACAAAGGATGGACAGGCCAAACCATTTCTAGAACCAATATAGGCTAGCAATTCTGAGCATCCATCCAGACTGCAGGACCTCACCAAAGACCCACGGCGGCCCACGGCAGCCCACGGAGGCATTGTGCAGAGGCCGAAGAAGCTTCTTGCTATTGTAAGTCTTGAATGATCCACAGATGAATTTTCTGTCAAAATTCCATGCTTTTTAAAGGAGGTCAACATATCCAGATATTCAAAACCGTAAATCTCCCAATGTCTAGCATTCAATGTAAGTGACCAATAAAACAGGGATGCCACACATAACTGGAAAATAAAATAAAGTACAAAGTCAGTGGAAATAAACCCCGAAGTCACAGCAGTGATGGATGAGGCAGGCAAGGTTGCTGAAACCACTACATGGAAAGGATGGAAGGAGTGAACCCTGCACGAGCCAAGGAAGAAAAGACATAAAGAGAACTAAACTGAAGTTCCAGAGATGAAGTGATAGTGTCTAACATGAAACATTCACTGACCGACTTCAGATAAAGGATTAAGAGCTTGAAGCCAGCCAATGAAGCACACACAGAGGAAAGGCCCAAGAAAGTGCCCGCCTCAGTAACCTAGAGAAGACAGAAGACGGTTCAATATCTATGTAGTAAGTCAGCGAGTGATGGGAAACGCTTGCCAATCCTCCCCTAACCAGAGGATGTCAACAAACAAATGCAAGGACACCAGGACAGACTCCCATTACAGCCTAGTTGCTAAATTTCACAAAAAGAAGACAATCCTAAAAGGAGTTAAAGACACATCATATATGTGTATGCATGTGAAGAGATGTGTATGTATGTGATGACTATTAAATTCTCAGTAGGAAAAAATGATAAAAAGAAGATAACAAAAGATCTTTGAATATACACAAAAGTCAAACTTAATTTGTACTTCCTGAAAAAAAATATTTCAAGTGGAAGATTAGTCAGACAGAGCAGTGCACACTTACAATCTCAGAACTTAAGAAGCTAAAACGGGAGATTTGACTTGAGTTCCAGGCTATCCTGAGCTACACAATGAAGCTCTGTCTTTACAAAGAAAACAAGAAGGCCAAAACAAACAAACAAACAAACAAACATTTTTAAAAATGACAATGAGAATTTTGAGGTTGTCATTTCAACCATCTCAATGATTGCCCATACTGATTTGCCATGTGAGTGTCTGGGTGATCCCCAGCAGTGAGCCACTGGAGAGAATCAGTGTTCTGGAGCACTAGAGGCATACGAGTGTTGAGACCATATACAGTTCAGCACTTAGTGAGCTCACACCTGCATTCACATTTGAATTATTATTATTGTGGGATATTATAGGTTTTTATCTTTTAAAGTAAATTAGTAAGTCTGTGTTTCAACTATTTTCATTTTCTAAAAAGATTTATTCATTTATTTTATGTATATGAGTACACTGTAGCTGTCTTCAGACACATGAGAAGAGGGCCTCAGATCCCATTACAGATGGTTGTGAGCCACCATGTGGTTGCTGGAAATTGAACTCAGGACCTCTGGAAGAGCAGTCAGTGCTCTTAACTGCTGAGCCATCTCTCCAGCCCCTGTAGTTTCATTTTTTTTTAAAGTTAAGGGTATACAGATACTTAGAGGATTAGCAAAATGGAAATTAACTAATATATTAAAAATCATTTTAAAAATCAGCATGGCCTAACATGACTCTTTTTTACTCATGACAGGAGGTATTTTTAAATTCTTTTGTTTTTAAAAGGAACATTTTTGATGTTGCTCATGTTTTTCTTAGTCTGCTTTTTAAAATTAATTCATAATAACATTTAATGTTCTGACACTAAGTCATTGCTAGGTTTCCTCAGCAGGGCTTCAGAAATAAAGGCAGATGTAGCATAGTGTCCAACACATACTATAAAGGTGAGAGCTTCCTATTTTTGTAGCACCTACTTTCTCTGAAATGGAGATTACTGAAATTTATGTTTAGATTTAGTTCTTCCTCAATAGAATGTCACTTCAGGAGTGACATTCTGAATTTCAGTTCTTTTGTCTGTAAAATGGAGACCTTTCCTTTGCAGCAACTTCCTTTGTGTCCAAGATGAAGTGAATGAGATTAAGTCTGTAGAACACATCTGCAACAACAAAAACAAACATTGTCATGTCCAAGCACACCAGGAAAACCTCCAGAGCTTCACCTTCCTGGGGCTCTATCTATTTTAAGATTAAGATGCCATCTCTTTGTGGATCTTGACCTGTGTGCAAGTCTTGCGTAATTTTAGGTGTCTCCAGGAAAGGGTGGGCAGGCTCTGTTTGGAACTCATTGCCCTTCTCAGTGTCTCTTTCTTCCCACAGAAAGGCTCAAGCTGGTGGCCCAGCAAGCAGACACATTCTGAACCGTTGTTTCTCTGGATAAAGGGAGGGAGAGCAGCTTGGAGTCTGGAGCTGCCACAGAGGATGCTTCTTGCTATCTTCAACGTGAACTTGTCTCCTTTGACAGGAGCAGCTGATTTATGGCTGCAAGAGTTCCGTCAGTAAGCCCCTGTCATCGGATGCTGCATTTCGTTTGGTGATTTTCCAGACACCTCAAATCCTCCATGGAAAGATTAGTTTGTGGATATAAATATAAGGGATAAAAATAGCAACTTTCCTCTCAATCAAGTATGATTTATTCAGCAGAGCCAAGATGAATTGGCCTTGTAGGGGTGATCTCTCCGCATTATCTTCTGAATGATTAATGTGCAGCCATACGGTGTTCCCCCTTGCAAAGGTGAAGCTCCACAACATGTTAATCTTGGGATTCTGGAATTTCTCTTTAATCTTTTTCCCTCCACCTTCTGGGTTTAGGTCCTCATCCTTGTTCATCAGGGTCTCTGTGAAAGTTTCTCAAGTGCACCTTCTCAGCTTGTCCACTCCCTTTACAGCCTGAAGTCTACCTCGTTGACAGAAAGACATTTTTACAGAGATTTGAGCAGGGTCCTGTCATCTTCTCTCATGATTCTCAGCCCTGAAATGCACTCCTTCTCTAGTACTGGGATCACGAATGGCATTAGATTTCTTCTCTCTTCACTCAAGCCTGACTCTGAACCCTTCACAGCTCCTATACTCAGTCGTCTTCCATCTTCTCCTACCTCCCTAGATTCTCAGCCATCCAGAGGAGAATGGAAACTTGGTGTTTCTTAAGGAGGCTTTAAATATCCATATTTCTTCTTTCCTCTTCTTTGCCTGGCAAATTTGCATTCACCATTCCAGAATAAATCACCTTGAGTTACCTCTTTGTGAGACTCACTTGTACTGGTCGGTACGTGCCACCCAAGCTTGGATCTCACTTATCTTTAAGATTACTCTTGACTACTGGTCTGTAGTATTGGTGCATAACTCTGCCTTTCTCAAAGGACCGAAAACTCCGAGACACCAGATTTTTGACTTAATGAAAGCATTGAAATTTTTAACGAGAGTTGGGGAACTGTCTTGGCTCAGTTTAAACTGCTAATTGAGACTGGCCTTGGTAGGAGTTCAGTGCTAGTGCCTACCAGTTGTTAAATCTCGAGATTTCTAACTCCTATTTATGTCAGATTTTCTATCTCTAAAATAGGAAGATGATCACAAAATTCCTATGTAGTTGGTATGTTATGAAAAAAAGTTACTATGGGTAAAATATTTAGACAGCACCTGGAACAGTGACACTGCCTTTTGGGTTATTATAATTTATTACCACTATTATTGTCTGTCTACAAGCAGAGGCGTTAAGATGTCTAAGAAGATGCTCAAGAAATATTTACAGCTGGGTGGTGGTGGTGCTCGCCTTTAGTCCCAGCACTCAGGGAGGGGGGAGGGGTTGAGGCAGGGGGATCTCTGAGTTCAAGGCCAGCCAGGTCTACTGATCTCGTTCCAGGATAGCTGGGACTAGACTACACAGGGCAACTCTGTCTCAAAAATGATTAAAAAATAAAAATGAAGAAGAAGGGGAGGAGGAAGAGGAGGAGGAGGAAGACAAAGAAGAAGAGGAAGCAGAAGAGGAAGCAGAAGAGGAAGAGGAAGAATATTTATGAGGATAAAGGAATCCCAGACTTATTCTCCTCCATTTCTTCCTATCCTCTGGATTTTTGTTATTTAATCCCACCTCCAAAGTCCTGCCTGTGTGTCACTTCTTTGAGATTGTTAGACCAATGGAAAACTTACTCTGTATTAAGTGCTGAAGGGGATTTAGTTGTTATGGACAGTGAGTGAGAGACTTTATGGAACTGCCATAAACATGAGCTATGTAGGAAAATCCCCCAGGTCCCCCTTCAGTTTTATTACGCTTGGAGGATAGTTATAGATTCCATGAAATGTCACGTTCTGACCTATTCACACTTCACATATTATCAGTGTTGAACTAGGTAGTGGCTTTTTAAATAGCTATGGATAGGCAACAACTATAATTTGCTTTCAGGATTCCTATATATCAGTATTGACCAGGCATATAAACATCAGCCAACAAGCATGAACAAGTGACCTGGAGATGGCATTGGTGAGTGATTAAAATTTGTAAGGAGGAAAAGATGGTATTGCAGAACTAGGGTAACCATTGTTCTATGCAGGGCTGAGGCCTTGGCTTTGTCTGTAGATCCACTGATTAAATTTCCCAGTTGGTTCTTTTTCAATCTCCCTGCACATTTTTCCTTCTTCTGTTTTTCTTAAGCTTTATTTTCTATACTAAGAATACTTAGCACATGATGTACCTTCAACAACATTTTAAAGGTACAGCCCAATATTGTTAAAGTTAGGTACAGTTGTCTTAGTTACTTTTCTATTGCTGTAATAAAACATGATGACCAACAGCAACTTGGGGAGGAAAGGGTTTATTTCAGCTCACAACGCTCAGGTCACACTCAGCCACTGAGGGAGGGCAAGGCAGGAACTCAAGCCAGGAACATAAAGGCAGGAAGGAGAGCAGAAGGCATGGGAAAGGGCTGCTTACTGTTTTGTTCCCAATGATTTCCTCAACCTTCCCTCTTACATGCAGATCTACCTGCCCAGGGTGGCACTGCCCTCAGTGAGCTGGCCTTCCTATGTCAGTCATTCATCAACATGATGTACCTCTTTCCAGGTGTACTGGCTAGTTTTGTGTCAACTTGACACAAGCTGGAGTTAGCACTGAGAAAGGAGCTTCAGTTGAGGAAATGTCTCCATGAAATCCAGCTGTAAGGCATTTTCTTAATTAGTGATCAAAGGAGGAGGGCCCATTGTGGGTGGTGCCATCCATGAACTTGTAGTCTTGGGTTCTATAAGAAAGCAAGTTGAGCAAGGCAGAGGAAGCAAGCCAGTAAGTAACATCCCTCCATGGCCTCTGCATCAGCTCCTGCTTCCTAACCTGCTTGAGTTTCAGTTCTGACTTCCTTTGGTGATGAACAGCAATGTGGAAGTATAAGCTGAATAAATCCTTTCCTCCCCAACTTGCTTCTTGGTCATGATGTTTGTACAGGAATAGAAACCCTGATTAAGACACCAGATTTGTATCAAGTTAGTAAAACCCAACCAGGATGGTGGTGCTGCACAAATCTCCAAAATCCTTTCATCTTGTGTGTTGAGGATTTTTTTTAATGGAGTAACTGTTCCCTATGTCCTATTCTTGTAGCCACTGTGCCACTCCTGAGGTTTCAAAAGTCTATTTTACACCTTATGCAACTGGCAGCATACAGAATTCTTCTTCATTCTGGCTTCTATTGCTTAGCACAATGTCCTCCAGGTTAATTCATATCGTTTCACATTGTGGGGTTGCTTTCCTACATGAAAGCCAAATTCCAAATATCTCTCTTAGATAGTTGTGCTCACAGGCTGCTTGATATTTGAACTTCCTTAGAATGAAGCAAGACAGAAAACAGCCAAAGAGAGAAATCTTCTAACATCCATAGCATTTCTTCCATTGTTGTATAATGGCCTTTCCCACACCAATTTGAACAAAAGTATCATATATCTATAGTTCTATCAATTATATTTCTGTGTATATTATAAGTATCTTATTGTATTATCTATTTAATTAAAATATACAACTACAGAACAATGTTATTGGATTATGTGTTATTTAATTAAAACTGGTAATTACATTTAGAAATAGAACTAGCAAGAATCAGTGGGTAAATACAATGAGTTTTGATGGCATAGCACTTATTGGTGGGAGGTTAGCTTCTGGCCTACTAGAGTCTTTCCTGGAGCATTGGAATCAGGGTTTGGTAAAATGAATGGACTCTGTCAGGATCCCCTCCAGTAAATCATGTGAAGACTCTGATGAGAAGCTGAGAGGATGTCTTGTATCATTGACTGGATTTGCAGAGCCCATCTTTAGTCCTTTATGATAATGTTTTCCTGCCTATGTTTGTATTTGGCTAGTCCAGTCTCCAAAATGGATTCACTCACATTACCACACTCTAGTGGAATCCCAGTGAGCAGATGTTTCCTCCTCTTATCAGATTAAAAAAATATAATTTCCAGATTGGTTGAGATTTCTAACTTTGCTAAAGGCAAGTGGCTCGAGTGTAACCCAGCAGAGACTAGAACTCAGCTCCTCCCTGGTGCCTGCTACAGGTCTCTCTTCTGCTTTGCCTTTCTAAGCCAAGAAGCTGGCTAAAGAAAATCCAAAGACTGCACAACCATGGTCTGTGTTGTGACACTGTCACTGTCAGACATAAACCATCCATTCTACTGCCAAGAGCTATCTACCCACTTGGAGCACGTGGCCACTGGGAAGGCTTAAAGGAGAGGAGACTGAGTAGGGGACCAATTAATTTCATATTGGTTGAGCAAATGTTTCACAGTATCTTTGGGTTTATCCCCCTCTCTCTTGATGAGTGGTCACAGCCTTTTTTTGACTGATTGATTTGGAGTGCTGGGCATCTTTCTCTCACCACACTAGCTGCCAGTTTTCCAGGCTTTTTCACAGGGTGGGATGAGGTGAGAGGTGAGTCGTTTATAAATATGACTTGCCGGAGTGGTGCAGGCAGGCTGAACGCTCAGAAAGCCCTTCTGTGCTCAGAGCCCACTTTCATGTCTTAGAAATCCTGATTTATTTCAGGATAGGGAAACTCTGAGCCACTTTGCAGGGTGGAAATTAAAATCTTAAAGCTATGCATGAAAATCAAATATTCCAAATGGCCTGGTTTAAACATCACCCTGCACCGCTGATCAAATGTAGAAGTTCTTGAAAAGAAATGGGGATTTATGACTATGTGTAGGGCCGGGGAAAGGCTCAGTGAGTATTTATGGGTCACTTCAAGGAACTCCACTGACTGTACTTAAATCTGCTTTTGTGCCCTCGGGTTTCTGCTTTGGAGATTTCAAGCCTGCAAATGCTTATAGATCGGAAAACATGCGGGTTTGGTTGCAGTCTGTTAACTTCAGATTTGGAGGGAGGGACTATATATATTTACTTGGACACATTTATCACACAACATAGAGGCATGTATATGTATGTTTTTATTCCTTCAGATTTATGCCTGTGAATCGCTAAAGGGCAGAAGCTTTTTTTTTTATCTGTCTGTCTGTCTGTCTATCCTGTCTTGGGTGCTCTACTGAGTCTTAGTGGTTAGGGACCTTTTGTTGAGCACCCCCTTGTGCTAGATCCTGTGCTAATGGAGGGGGTGGGGGGGTGCAGAGGCAAGCAGAGAATGGGAAATCAGTGTTACCTTCCAGCTCACAAGAGTACAATGAAAAACTGCAAAAGGCTCAAACCACCTAGCTGTACAAACGTCTTCCTTCTTTGTAAACTCGAGGAACAAATAATTTTTCATACACATCTCAGGTACATGGGGAAGAAGCAGAGAAGCTGATGCCAATTCATCCTTCTTTAGCCAATGAGGAACAATGTGAGTTCATAGGGTGCTGGGTATGGACTGGTTGGTGACAACAGTGTAAGCATTGTTTTGTGGTATTGTTGTAGCTACTTTCACATAAATCTTCCCACTTAAAAAGCAGGTCTTCCTCTTAGAAAGCCTTTCTTCCATTTCTTTTACTTTTTATTATTTATTAAAAGTAAATATTTTTGTTAATTGAGAATTCAAATATATATACATATATGCATAGATCATGTATATTGTATATGTATATATGTATACAATGTACACAACATATACAATGTATACAACATATACAACATATATATATATATACCTCATATATCTCATATACAAGATATACATCATATACAAATACATATACATATAAATATACATATAGTGTAATTTTGAGATTTATCCTGAATGCTGGGCATTTTTCACTCAGCATATTATCTGTCATATTCACCTCCAGGTTCTCCTTTAGATTCCTTTCAGATCCACTCCCACTTGCCTGCTCACCATCCAACTTTCAGTCCTCTTTATTTTTTATATCTAATAACCTGTCAACTCCAATCTTCCCTGTCCATATACTGCTGTGTATTAGACTCCTCCACTGAATCATGGTTGACCTACCAGGAGCCGCACCATTAAGAAAATGGACTCTTCCTCTGTAGAACCCATCTTCTCATCCACAGGCTATAGGTGAGGGATTGGGTTCACACTGATTGCCTTTGCTTTGTGCAGAAAGCCACGCCTGCTGTGTGTTCCTGAGTGCAGTGTTGTGTCCTATCCAGAAGACACTGTTTGACCCTGCTTCTTCCTTATGGCTGGCTCTTACAACCCTTCCAGTCCCTTTTCTGCCATAGTTCCTGAGTTTGTGGAAGGCTTTGATGTGTGTAGATGTGCATTTGTAGCTGAGCACCCCACAGCCATTTCTTCTAAATACTTTGACCAATTGGTAATTTTGTTGCATTAACCACCACTCACTGCATGAAGGAACTCCTCTGATGAGGTCTGAGAGCTACATTAATTTATTGATACAGGATATACAGTTAGAAGGCAGTTTGATAGTAAGTCTATTTAGTAAAATAACTATAGTAGATTGACCCCTGGGAACCAAGAGCTTCCCAAACATGGGTTTGGGGTTTGCAATACAAAGCATGTATTTCTTTCTTTAAAGTGAACCTTAAATTCACTCAGAAAATCAGTTGTTAATCCCATAATATTACTTCCATTTTTTGGACCAATGGGTCCTTAGGTGCCTTTGTTGACTGTGACACTTAAGCACTTGCATTGCATATCAAGTTTTCTGCACATGTCAGATGTTGAGTTCCTCAAGACGACTTCCAAATAGCAATAAACAGCTATTCTCATACAAATAAAATTGCAAAGTATAAGCAGGTTGTATTAATGTACTTAGGAGTGTATTATATATACATATATGTATGCATATACATACACATGTATATATAACAACTAATGAAAAAAAAGGCCATGAAATTGAAAGGGAGAAAGAAGGGGTATATACAGAGTTGGGGGTGTGTAGAGAAAAGGGAACAGAGAAATGAATGAATTATATTATAATCTCAAAAGCTAAGTGATAAAAGAAACAAAACAAAAGCAGGCCCAGTGCTCACATTCAAGCTCCGGACACTTGTCCTGGACCTTCTCACCCCCACCCCCACATTAATGAGTCACCAAAGCCTTTGCTTTTCATCCTTAAATATACCCCGCTGCTCCACCTATCATAACCCTCGAGACCACTGTACTTGCAGAGGTCGCCACAGCCTTTTGTCTCCTATCTGATTCATTGTTTATGTTCTCAGGGGCCTTGGAGGTCTTCTGTAATCCCAGTGCAGCTGAAGTGACACTCAGACCTCCAGGTCCCCTCCTTCTCTCTCTCCAACCTGTGAGCTGCCCTTGCTTCCTGCTCTTCAGTTTCATGGACCTCTTCTTTGCCAAGTACTTTTCTGCTTCATGATGCCTTCTTTACCAGGAATGTTCCTACCATTCTCCTGCCAGCCAGCTCCTGCTCAGTGTATAGATGTTAGCTCAGACATGCCATTCATCACATTCATGGGCTGTCCTGAAGGCCTGAGAGTCTTCTCACAAGTGTTTCTTCTTTTTCCTTTATAGTATCCATCACAATTTGTATTGATTGGTTGGTTGGTTAGTAGGTTGGTTTCTTTAATGCTCGTTCCTTCACTGGAATATAAGGCTTACTGGGGGAGAGATGTATCCTTCTGGCATTTGTCACTATTATGTGTACAGTGTTGAGTGAGAGCCCGAGATTACAGAAGGCATTTGCTTAACATTTATAATGGTTTAAATAAAAAATAATAGTTTAAATTAAAAAAAAAAATAGAATACATTACTCAAGTATGTCTCACAACACCAGTACATATTTTTATTTAGTGTGTTTCTTAGTAAAGGAAACCTATGTATATGTGTGTGTGTGAGGGCATTGTGATTGTATGTGTGTGTGTACATGTATGTGCACGCATATAAGCATGGTCATGGGTGCGTATATGCATATTTTCCTGTGAATGAATCATTAATATATCCATTTGTTTTAAATTTTCTTTAATTCTCAAAATTCCAACAACATGTGCATGGCCCTAGTTGCCCCATTTATGAGAACCTGAGATACCCATCTTCAGTCCATGTACCCATAAAGGGCCCCTCAGGTCTGCTACCCCAGGTGAGAACTGGTTCTCTCTCATGTTGGCAAGAGCTGTTCTATAAGCTGTTGCAACCTAATTTATTATCTAAGTAAACTGTGGCAAGTGGAGAGTGGTGTGACTTGGTTGAGCTAGAACAATGTCTTTACCACCTGTCAAAGGATAGAGATGAAATAGCCAGGAAAGCTGAGCAACTCAAACTACAGGCTCAGCCAATGCTCATCGCAGGTAACCACACTTAAAAACCTGTCCTGGGTTTAAAGTGCCCTAGTGGTCCTGAGGGCAGATAGTCCAAACACTGCCAACTCCATGCAAATGAGATTCTCATTCAGAATACTACCCAAACAGTACATTTACTTGAAAGAAACCATGCTAGATGAGTATAAACAATTGTGACCTACCCGGCATTTATTTTGTATTTATTTTTTTATTCTTATGTTTCTGAACACCTCTGACACAGGTTTCCCTTTGAGGGGATTTGACTTTTCAATTTGACTCACCTATCTTCCTGTCTTGAGACAGAATTTTCACACGGACTGTAGCTGAACCTGAAGGTTCTCTGTGACTTGGGTACTGAAGGACAGGAAAGTGTCAGGACAAGTCTGCTCAGCCTACCCTGGAAAGGAATGCTGGGGACCTTCCAGAGCTACTCTAGCTGGGGCTCTCTGAACTGCCTGTAGGTCCTCACCAGGGCCCTGGACTTGTTTTTCCCTATGTTTGAGATGTTGCAGCCCTGCTTTCATGAGCTCCTTAGAGCCTTCTTGCTACCTGGACCCTTTACGTAGCCATGGACACTGCCCTGTGTCCAGGACTATCACCAAAGCTTATCCAGGACTGAACTGTCACCAAAGCTCCTTGCCTACCACGCTAATTTGCTCTTTCTGCTGAGAGCACTTGTCAGGCTTGTGACAAATCTAGCATCAAAAATGAAGGGACATGTCCATCTACACCACCAACATCTTCTGTCTCGAGGCCATATGGGAGAAAGGACTCTGGGCAGTTGAGCCAGACATCTGTCATGGATCCTGAAGATGTCTTGTTTACCATGCAGTCTTCACAAAGGACATAGCAACTAAGAGCCTATGATCTTCACATGGAGCTGTTTTCCCAAAAGCCAAACTCACTAACTATGAAGCTTCAAGTCATTTGCCTATTCTCCCCGCCCGCAGTTAGCATATCTGTACAATGGGTATAATGGTAATATCTGCTTTACAGGACTTGCACTTATTGAGCTAATACTTGTGAAGTACATGAGATGGCTAAGTGCTCAGTATCGCATTCTCTGTAGAATCCTGTTGCAGAATATTTGATCACACTGTGAACTCTGAGATTGTGTTAGTTACCAGAAAATCCTGTTTCTCGTTATTTACCAAAAAATATCCTGTTTCTGATTGTGGTGTGGTTCACTCTTAGCACCCTCTGGCTGGACTACAGACACACCCTTAGAACACACCTTTAATGCTAAGCAACAAAGGTCAAGTTAGTTTGTAGAAGGATGTGCTCATGCTTGAAAGTGATATCTAATTGAGTGACAGACAAAATGATGAATCAGAGAAAGATTTGACACAAGATAATATGCCTAACTATCACAAGAAGAAAGAAGAAAGGGAAAAGAAAGAGGCAGTTTTACTGGGAGAGTTGTACAGAGACCGATTAAAGAGAGAACAAGCTAGACTCACTCCTTGCCTGGGGTACCAACGTGCTCTTCCTGCTGAGAGTACTTGTCAGGCTTGTGACAACTCCAGCATCAAAAATGAAGGCATGTGTCCCTCTACACTACCATCATCTGCTACCATCTCTAGGCCATTGGGAGAGAAGTCCCTTAGACATGTCCTTAGTACACACTTTAATGCTGGAGAAAGAGAAGAAGCCAGAAGATAAGGTCAGATTGCTAGAGTTAGTTTGAGGCCAAGCAGAGTAATTCGGGAGAGGCCAAGAGTGAGAAGCCAGATTGAATTACTCAGCTTGGAAAGGAGTTTGAGCCAGAACAGCTGAGTTGAATCAGCCAGAAAGTTCAGAAAGAACTAGGATGGGGTCAGCTTATTCAGCAGTAATTCTCAGAGGCTGAAAACATTCTAGGCCTAGAGAAGATTGTGTGGAGGCTAGAAGCCTCCAGGCCTACGTCTAGGTTAACAAATGGAGCCTTGGAGACAACAATTAATTCAGGAGAATAAAAGAAATTTTTACATAATCCAGCTGCTTTAAACTTCTATAATTTTTCCTCAGGCCTTTGTTAGTTCTTTGAGTAAATGTTTTCAAAGATATGTCCCTTGGGTACCTTGCTTGGCACTGGGCACAGGCATTGCCTAGGACACTGTGTCAGTAGTGTTACATGTTTGAATTCTGTTTAAACTCCATTTGACTACTGAAGGAAGTGAGTTTTGATTTCAATTTATTTATAGGAGGCCAATGCACTACCTACTGCTCCTATCAAGCTGTACTTAAAAGTATGCACTTTCAATGATAGAAATCAAATACCAATGATGTCTGCTCACTCTTCAGATCCAGTCTTCATCTTTTGTGCCCCAAGAGGGTGGATTCAAGAGCCTGTGTTTTATCCTGTGGTGTTCAGCCAATGCAAATGGCTGGCAACTTAGTGATTGACTGAAAGATTGGCTTCTCTACATACATCCCTCACTGCTCTGTGGAGCTTGCTTTTCCTGCTTCCTACTCTCTGAGCACCTGTGTCCCATGACTGTTCTAGCTGCTGCTCCAGTTTGTCCCTCTTTTGCTTCTCAAAGCAGTAATGGCTCTTTCAAATGCTGCTTGTATATAACTGTTTTATTGTTACTGTTGTATAGATGTTTCCCAATTTTATTTATTTATTTTCAGAATTATAAGATAATTGGTTTTTTTGTGTTTTATTACTTCTTTGAGAATTTCATACATTGTAGTTTGGTCACATTCACCTTTTGCTATCTCCTCCCAGATCTATCGTCTGTTACACACACACACATACAACTTTGTGTTCTTATTTATTTATTTATTTATTTATTCAAAGCTAATTAAAACATTGTTTGGGGGGCAGTTTCTACACTACTGTCTAGTTCTTATTTATTAATGTATTCAATGCAGCCACCGACTCTAATTGGTGCTGCCCATCTATTCCTGTGTGTGGTACACAGACTCTATCCTATTTTTCACCTTAAATAGTCCATTAATCATTTTAATTGCTTGGGCATCATAATCATTCTTTTAAATTACTGGATAGTGTTCCTTTGAGACTTATTTAAGATTTTTCTCCATTACAATTGACTCTTTTCCACATTTTGGATGCACTTATAACACATTCCAGGAAGTATAATCTTTGGCATAGTAAGTGGCATATTTGGGTATGACCTCATACGTGGATTATTATACTGATTAGGCCAGAAATCTAATTCTCAAGGAATCAAGTTAAAGGAAATGAATAGTTTGTGACTCTCACTCTTATTCCCAAATTTCAAAATCAGGAATTTTATTTCAAAAGATAATCAGTTGTTGTACTGGCTTGTTTTGTGTCAACTTGACACAGCTGGAGTTATCACAGAGAAAGGAGCTTCAGTTGAGGAAATGCCTCCATGAGATCCAACTGTAAGGCATTTTCTCAATTAGAGATCAAGGGGGAAAGGCCCCTTGTGGGTGGGACCATCTCTGGGCTGGTAGTCTTGGTTCTATAAGAGAGCAGGCTGAGCAAGCCAGGAGCAAGCCAGTAAAGAACATCCCTCCATGGCCTCTGCATCAGCTCCTGCTTCCTGACCTGCTTAAGTTCAAGTCCTGACTTCCTTGGTGATGAACAGCAGTATGGAAGTGTAAGCCGAATAAACCCTTTCCTCCCCAACTTGCTTCTTGGTCATGATGTTTGTGCAGGAATAGAAACCCTAACTAAAACAGTCGTATTCTTTAAAGAACATATTTTAAATATGTACAGTTATTTTCCCATTCTTGTTCCATATAGTTTTTACTTCCTATTTACTTTCCTATCCATTCCATCAACTTTTTTTGGATTCAGTGCTGACCTTGCTTTTATAGCTAAGACATCATTATTACATTAACTTTCACAGAATATTGGCTATTCTAAAGTGTTAGGCAACATTAGTGCATATTTAACTGACAATTAATATGTCAGTCTTGCTATTTTCTATTAGTTCATTGAGAATTTCATGCAGCATGCTTTTATCATCTCCACACTCCCTCCCCAAGATCTATAAAGATCAAGGCCAATTTGAGATGCCCAAATATTCTTCAGTTTGTGGCTTTCCACTGGAGTGTGGTCAAATCATTAGGATATATTCTTCTAGCTGGGACACCTTGTCTGGCCTCAGAGGGAGAGGAGGCTGCATCTAGCCTGGAAGAGACTTGATGTGCCAGGGAGAGGCAATACCCTGAGGGGCTCCTACCTGCTCAGAGAAGAGGGGAAGGGGAACTGGGGGAAGGGTTTTGGGAGAGGGTAGCCAGAAGGGGGCCAATGAGTAGAATGTAAAGTGAATAAGTAAAATAAAAAATAAGTTCCCTTGGTCATGGTGTGTCTTCACAACAATGAAACGCTAAGACAACACTGTATACTTTAGGTATACAATATGAACAAATCAAGCTGATTTCCTCACAAGTCTCAGGGATCACTGCCTAAGAATGGGTGGAGAGGATAGAAGAGATAGTTTGATGGTGAACTACAAGAAAGTGCCTTTTCTGGTCCCAGAAGTCCAGTTACATATACGAAATCACAGCAGTATGCTTGTTATTGTCAACATCTTGTGTCCTGTGGGATCTTTAAAATTAATTTTTCATTTTAAAATATTACATGGTCATTATACTTATCTTCCTTAAGTGAGATTTTTCTTTATAATTATTGAAGAAATTGTATCACCAGGTACCTGAAGCTGTGATCCTCCTGGCTCAGCCTCTTGGATACTGGAATTAGAGGCTTATGCCACACTATTCAGCAGGGATCTGAGTTTTTAGTGGCCCCTTAATTTTTGATCTTGACTGTGAGGGGTGTGTTCTTGCTTTCATTCGACTTGTGTTCTTAGCATGGTCCAGCCCTGGGAAGCCACCAGGATATCTGATTGTTTCTTGGGATGCTTTATTTTACCATACTTTACATATGGAGAGCTTTGGAAAAGGTGCCGACTGGCACAGCTCACTCCCCTCTTTGTATAAGCACACATTCCCATGCTCTCTGCTGCCTACTGCCTGCGTGAAGCACTTCTGAGGTGGAGGTTTTGGTGACCGTGCCTTAGAACTCTTTGTTTGATTACCACTTTATTATGATTGCCTTCCCGTCTCCAAATACTATCTAAATATTATGACGAGAAGTAAAAAATAAAACAAAAATATGGACAGATGAAAGAGGAAAACCCACCACCCATTCTTCTTTCTCCGGGAACAAGAGAACAAAACAGTTCTGGGTTTGCATAATTGACAGCAACTGTACACACACACTAGCACGATAAGAGACCAATGTCTACTGTCTCCACAAGGCCTGGATACCTGTGCTAGCTTTGCTTGTACCCAAGGCAAAGTATATGGAAGCCGAAGGGAACTAGGTTCCTTGGCTGAGACAAGAGGATGTTTTTCCTTTGAATTATTCAATGATGCTGAGCCTGTGGAGTTAACGCTTTTGTCTTTTTGGTTTCCACACACTGCCTTTGTAGGTTTCATCTCATAGGTAGGAAATGGAACTTTCCGAAAGTTGGCCCGTGTGTGTGAGATCCTTCAAGTCTGTTGCAATCTCGGGTTATCCATATATGTGAATGTGTGTATCCTCAGTTTATAGATGGATTTGTAGATTAGGGCCAATCATGAAGTTAAACATGGGATCTCCGGTCTTCAACTACCAAGATGTTTCTAGGAGAGTAGATAAAGAAGACTCTTCAAAGGATGGGCTTAAAACAAGCCAGAAAGTCTACAATAGGTGCTTAGCACCTCTGTAAGGTCTGGATGCAAGGCACATAGGTCAACACTGTGGATGTGACATCAGAAGTCCTGGTTTCCAAATGAAATTCTGGTTATCCCTTTGACTTTGGGCTGGTCCCTTGTACTCTCTGAGCTTAAGATATTTCTCCTATGATGGAGACAGAGATGAAATCATTCATTCTCCATTAGGGTATGTTGGTATTTGGGAGCATTTCTTCTGTCAGAGTGGTCATAGGTAGCTACATGAAACATAGGTAACAGAGGAGAACAGCCTGGATATGAACTGCTTCCCTGTGAATATCGCTAAGCTAGGCTGTGGTGCTGGGAGCTCTTATCACCTCCTCTTCCACGAGAGTCCTTGAACAGTGAACACCTTCCATGCACAGTCCTGGGGACATGTTTGTGTGTGAACGTGATGTGCAGGCATTGAACTGAATTCAAAAGAATGTTTCAGGTTTGCTCTTGGCAGAGTCCTCTTTTCCCTGTTCTCTAATGAAGGACTGGAAGGCCAAGGGAGGCCTCGCATGGCTCTTCTTGGCTGTTGTCTCCTTCTTTAAACAATGGCTGGATGCATTCTGAGGAAACAAGAGGAAACATATGGATTGAATTTCCCCTAAGCACACTGCAGCTAAGAGAGGGTTGGAGGCTGTCAGGAGAGGGAGTGGCGTGTGTGTGTGTGTGTGTGTGTGTGTGTGTGTGTGTGTGTGTAAGCTTTGGCACAGCAGGCCAGGAAATCTAGTGAAACCAGAGTATCAAGCGAAGCGGGCAGGAGGGTCCATTAGCAATGGCCAGGTGTACTTTACACTAGCCACACTGGAGCAGGCCTTTACAGAAGGTCTGTGGCATCTAAGATATGTATGATAGGATGTGAAGAAGAGACAGTTATTGCATTATGCAGAGGAGTGCACGATTTTGCATCCTCAAGGGTCTGAATGTCAAGGGATCCTTCCTGAGGAAGTTGGGTCTAACTCTGTCCTGTACCTCCTGCAGTGGGACTGACAGTTTGGGACTCAAGTAGGTTTAATCAAAACAGAATTAAACAATGTGAGTGAGTCCTACTTCTGTTCCAAATTACTCAGGAGAGGTAATGGGACTCTCGATGCCATATGTGCAGATGGCAACCTAGGGGACAAGGAAGGGGAGGGTGGGATTGTGCCTCTGCTGTCATGTGGGCTATGTTTTCTCTCACATGACTGACTCTGCTGTCTCTTTGCTGCCTGGGCTCCCAGCTACATGAGACCTAAGCTTACAAGCTCACAATCTCTTAGGACTGACAAGCCACACAAAGTTCCTCTGTCATAAATGCATGATAATTGAGAAGGACCTGAATATAGTAAGTCCTACAAATTGAGAGTAAATTCCTGACTGTTGGTATGGTTCATTCTGAGTACTCACCATCCATTCCCCCTGGGGAGCCATGAGCCCCCTTCCCGCAACCTTCTTCTAAATGAATCTCTTCAGTCTATGTTTGCCACTAGCAACAGTAAGGGAAGTTCCCACCTCATTCTTGGCCCCCAGATTACCGACCTGGCTTGATATTTTATTGACAATTTTCCATCTCTTCTGGACTGGGTTTTGGATTGGTGCTCCATGGGGGAAGAAATGGTTCTACTGGGCTCAGCCTTCCTTTGTAGCTACTATTCTGTTTTATTCTGGCTTTATGCTCAAGTTTTTGAGCCTAGTTTTCTTCATCTATCACATGCAGGGACTGTATGAAACCAGTGGCTACTACTAGTTTCCACGGGCAGTGGTGATTTTGTTCTTTAGGATCACTCATGCTTGCAAGACTGAATACAGGCATCCAGTGGGCAGGAACCAGAGATGTGGCTGAACACATCCGCAGACTATCTCATCACCAATGAGTTCATCAGTTTTGACGTGCCCTATTGTTGCTTCTTTGTACAGTCTGTTCTTTCTCATTCAGAAAGACTTGATGGGTTTTCCTCAAAACATCTGCATAGTATTTATCTCTTTGTAATTACTGATGAGCTACTTCAAAGGGCAGAAAGTAGGTGAACTTAGGAATGAAATGATCGAGTAGATGTATGTAGAACGAAATGATCATAATAGCAGAGCCCTACTCAGTTCTGAGTTATCTACTAGTGTATATGGGTAACATGGATTCCATGAGAAGAGATCGCTGGACAAAGGTCCTCAGTAAAACTTTCTTCAATTGGATAGAATGTTTAATCTAATGCCTGACTTCTGTACTGAAAGAAGTTTACTCAACAGCTTCACTGATGAACTAGAGATGCCAAGAAATATTTGATAGCAGAACTAACGTTTCTCCTTGTCTTTCTTGATGCCCAGAACGGTACCTGGCATGTATTAGACAATCAGTATATAGATTTCACTGATTTGAAAATCAATTTTATTTAGCTATTGTAAGAGTTAAGGTTCTAAAACAGGTATGAGGACAACTAAACTTTCTGTCTACAGTAAGATTAAACCATAGCCAAGATGCCCAAGGTATTAAAAAGAATGCCAGACAACATCCCTTAAATTTTAATCTTGGCAGCTAGTTCGCATCTGTCTTCCCCTTTCCAGGATATCCCTCTTTATTGTACTGTCCAAATCATGGAACTCTTAAAATATGCAGTTGGCTTAACACTGAGCAAGCCGTTTCCTTTCTTTTTGATAAATATTCCAGATTTTGAAAGAACACCTCTAAGAACCGATTTTACAATGAGATTTAAGAAAGGATGTCTATAAAAAGTAAATGTTTTTAATGTCCCTTGGATGACTTAGGAGCCTATGTTTTTTTTTGAAAAGCCTTGGTGAACACAGACCCTGGGAAATATCTTAAATACAATGGTTACAGGTACTTCAAGTGGCATCAGAAATGTGAAGAGTTCACTTGCTATAGTACCTCCCGCACACCAGAGGGCACTGTGCAGATTGTAATTATTTTTTCTTCATAGAGACTAAAGGTTGAACAATGGGATTGGCAGTCTTCCCCCACAAGGATCTGATAGTGTATCAACCTCTACACACCATCTAACATCTGTTGCAAAGCATTCAATTCTGTTATAGTAGGAAACAGCTGTAGATTCTATATGCTGACATGACTGTGTTTTAATAAAACTTTATTTATAGACACTGGACTATGAATTGTACACAGGTGTCACAAACAGTAGTGTTACTTTTAACATTTAAAAATTTAAAAAACATTTTCTGTTCACAGGTTTTAAAAAGTAAGCAGGACAGGGGGATATGTGAAATATAGTTTACTGATCCCAGGACCAGTTAATTATAATAAGAATAATAGTAACAATAGCAATTTACTACTATGTGGTAAGTACTATATACTTTTTATAATCTATTTTTCAAGTGATAAACGAAGACTTAGAATGTTCATTTGGGGAGTGGTACAAAGTTAGTAAATAGATGAGCTGAAATTTGATTACCTAATCTGCTGATCTCAAGCTCTGGCTCCCTTGTCAATGGCCTAGTCTCTCATCAAAAGCATGCAGTTTCATACTAATCTGTTATTGAATGACTCATGGTTAAGATCTGCAAGCTTGAGGACCGGGCATATGTCTCAATGGGTAAAAGTATTTGCTATACAAGTCTGATGTCTGGGTTTGATTCCTAGAATTCACATGGGAAAAGTTGAGAAGTGACTCCTACAATTTGTTCTATGTGCTCACCATGGCAAGTTCATACCTGTTCTCTCTCTCTCTCTCTCTCTCTCTCTCTCTCTCTCTCTCTCTCTCTCTCTCACACACACACATACACACGCATACACACACGCACATGCACACATGTGCAAACACACACATGCACCATATATCCACATAGTAATAATTAATATAAATTAAGTTAATAAAAATAAGAAAGACTTCCAGGCTTGGTAAAGAGAACACTGCTAAGAATTAAGAGACTTGAGTCTTGGCCTTACACATGCCAATAACTCTGTTCTTCAATGATCTTGTGTGTGTGGGGGGTGTTCTTTAATTTTCTGAGTCTAGTTTCCCTATCTATCACATGCAGGGACTGTATGAAACCAGTGGTCACCACTAGTTTCCTTGGGCAGTGGTGATTTTCTTCTTTAGGATCACTCATGCCTGCAGGACTGAGTACAGGCATCCAGTGGGCAGAAACCAGAGATGTGGCTGATCATCCCACAGTGTGTCCAACAGCCACACGTGGTGGATAATTCTGTCAACTTGACAGCTCACTAGTGAGATCTACCTTTAGATATGTCTGCCAGAACCTTTCCAGAGAGGATTAGCTAAGCAGTCAAACACTGCTCCCAGGCCCCTCTTCATGTGGGCAGCAGCACCCCACAAGCTGATGCTAGCATCTTAGGCTGTACACAAAGGGAGAACAAGAAAGCCTGCTGAATGCCAGCACTGCCTCCCTTCATCCTTTCCCACTGGAATGTAAGAAACCCAGCTGTCTCCTGCTGCTGCCACCAAGGATCAGATAGGATCACCTCCATACCTTCCCTGCCTTGATGGATCAGAATTCTTCAAACTGTAAGCCCAAATAAATCTTTCCTCTCTAAGTGGTTTCTTGTTAAGTGTTTGGTCACCTAACAAAAGCTCACCCCCTAACCAAGAACTGTTGTAAAACAACACTAGTGTTCATGTTGTGAAACCAAGACTTGGTCCTTCCACTTCCAGAAATCTGAGTCTTTAGAATTGTTTTTCCAGAAATTTATCTAAAATTCAAATGACTTCTTGTTTCTGAATCACACGTTCCTCCTTTGTGAAACAAAACAAAACAAACAAACAAAAAAAAAAACTAAACAGCGTAACCCTGAAGATTCTTTTGGCTTTAAAAGTATCAAGCCTGTGATTAACAGGGGAGTAGTGAAAATAAATGCTATGGTTTTAAATCTAAGATAATGCAAGTCATTTTACATTTTTGTCTGATTAAAACCAGTGCTGAGCAAGTCCTTAATCCCCACAGGAGAAGTTTGCAAACTTGAAGCCTGTCGTGAACTGAACCCAGTCTACAGATTCTTTTATTTATTGTTATTATTTTTATGGCCAATAGTGTATGTTAAAATTTTGTGAATTAGGGGCCAACAATGAAAGATGGAGTATATCCAGTAAAAATACAGACTTTCAACCTTCCTTCCTTCCTTCCTTCCTTCCTTCCTTCCTTCCTTCCTTCCTTCCTTCCTTTCTTTCTTTCTTTCTTTCTTTCTTTCTTTCTTTCTTTCTTTTGCCGGAAGACCTATAAACTCTGGCCTTCATTTTTGCATGACAGTGGTTAGGTCAAACTAAGAAAAGCTGTCTTCTAAATTCCCAGATCACCAGAGATCTTGCCTCACAGGTTTGGATCCCACCTGATTACTTTTCATTTGTTTCTATCACCTACCTGAGTGACCCCTCTACCAAGAGATTTACTATTTGTATTCTACAATCAACAGTGAGCATGTGGAATACCCAGAAACGCACTCCCTAAGCACTTAGAATTGTGTAATCTCAAAATAAAATAAATGACGTTAAGTGTGTGAGTTGAGTCCAAGCAGCCAAGGGGAGGTCAGAGTAGAGAGAGAAGGCTTTTCGATGCCTGTGTGAAACAAAGTGCTGAGATTTAATGACAGTGTGAGGCAATGGTGTTCTGTGTCTGCCAACTAGCGAATTGTGGTCCCGAGCTAGCTTATTGGGAGTGCAGTGAGCTGATGGGGCACTGGCCAGTCCCATTCTCACTGATGTACATGTACGTCTGAATCATCACACTTGTTTCCTGGAACAACATTTCATGTGCTGCTTTAACGAGGATTTGGACAATAGATTCATGAGATGACTTGGAATAGCTTCCCGTGAGTGAGATTCCAAATCTGGAGCCGTTGATTCTGGAGAACAGATGACTTGGGAGGTAAGGAGGGGCTCCCCCCAGATACTGGCAGCACTGTCTTGAGGGAGAACAGGTAAGCATCATGCCTTCCCACATCTCCTCAGGCTTGCCTTGAGCTCATTGTATAGCCTGATACCCACTGAAATTCTCTAGTCTCCCAGTGTTGGAATATTAGGTGTGTGCCACCATACCTTAACTTAGATGGGAAGCTTGGACTGTTGCCTGGCTGTATCTTACTATTTAGAAAACTGGATCTTCTATGCAGGTCAACATTCCAAGGGGGATGTATAGCTCTGTTGTGTTCGTTAAGAACCCACATATGTGCACATTTAGGCCCAGCTTCCCTTTTTGCTACTGTGAGCTCTTGTTGACGACTTACCTCCTCACAGCGGTACTCTCTTATTTGTAGATAATGGGGGTGTCACTCTTCTGTTATGGTTATTGTAAACACTAAAGAAGACATTTTATGTAAATGTACTTGTCTCTGGGCTTCTCAGCACTATTGACATTTTAGGTTAGGTATCTTACTCTTGTGGGAGGCTGATTTGTGTATTATGGTATGCTCTGTCCTCTTCCACATAGCGGTGACAATAGAAATTATCTACACACTTGCCAAATATCTGTTGGAGACACAATTTCCCTCTCATTGAGAGAAATTAACTTGTTTTTAGCTGACAGCTGGTGCCAAATGCTGGATATGCAAGTGAGGCCATCTGAGACCTGCAGTCAGTCAGTTTCCTGGCAGAATGCACACATATGAATGAGCCTGCCAAAACAAAACAAAACAAAACAAAAAACCAAAAAACAAAACAGAAAAAAAACACCAAAACACCAAAAGAACCATCTGCATAAAACTGTGAATCTTAGATGTCATTTATTATACCACGTTCACATTCGTTCTCCCTTCCTGCTGTCCTGGCCATGTTTCTTCTTCCATTTGCTTCTCCAGTTATTTCTCCATTCTGCTTTCTTATTACATCAATGCCTTTACTCTACTTCCTGACTCTCTTAAGATCTCTTCCTTCTCTCTCATTATCCCCTATCTGGAATCATGACCTAAAACAACACACATATATAAATATACATATATATAAATATATACATATAAATACATACATATATACATATGTCTATAAGTAATACAAATGTAAAGACACACACACACACACACACACACACACACACAACTTTAAGTCTAGGTTCTACCTAATCAGAGAAAAGATGAAGCATTTGTCTTTCTGAGCCTTGTTTATTTCACTTAACACTGTGACTTCTAGTTCTAATCATTTTCCTGCAAATGTCATGACTTTTGTTTTCTTTTTGGCTGCATAAAACTCCATCGTATATATGTATCACACTTTCTTTACACATTACTCTGTTGACTGATATTTCAGTTGGCTCTGGGAACAGTACAACAAGAAAAGATGTGTATTACATCTGTGGTATGTACCTGTAGAGTCCTTCAAGTATATACCCAAGAGTCATAAGGCTGAGTCACATGATAGTTCTGCTTTTCGTTTTTTGATGAATTGCCCCTCTGATTTCTACAGTGGCCACACAGCTGTCTATCTCCAAGTGCAATAAATGCTCATTCCTCTTTCTCTACATCCTCACCAGTGTTTGTTATCTTTTTTCCTTGTGATAGCCATTTGACAGGGAAGAGTGGAAGCATAACACACTTTTAATTGCATTGCTTTGGTGTCCAAGGATGATGAACACATTTCAAAGAATTCGTTTATTATTATAGTTCTTTTGAGAACTATCTACTCAGTTCATTTGTTATAAGATTATTTAGATTTTTGGAGTTCAATTTTTGCAGCTCTTTATATAGCCGAGATATTAATAATCCTGTCTGATGTGTAGTTGGCCAAGATCTTTTTCCCGTTCTGTCGGATTGTTGTTGGTTGCTTCCTTTGCTGAGAACTGACAAGTGGGACTTTTGAGTCTCACGTAGTCTCCCTTGTTAGTTCTCAGCATTCTTTCCTGAGGATGTGATGACTTTGGAGAAATCTTCTCATCCACTCCAGGAACCATTTCCTTTGGAAACCGAAGAGCCTTTTAGAAAGCTGGACAAGGGGCTTAGAGTCAAGGTTGAGCAAAGAGCTGAGAGAACTCCAAGGCCTCATGTGAGGGAAGAGTTGGCCTGCACTCAATGAATATTTATTGTCCTTAGGGTTGGAATTCTGATGAGTCATCATTTAAATTTCAGCATTGCCCAATCCGTGACCCATGTTCCCTATTATTTCATTATGAGTAAGATAGTGTTTTGTAGATGAGCTTTCTCTATCCAAATGTTGCATGAAGCTTAAAAATTGCTGGTTAAGAGTTTCTTTCCTGAAAACCCCACTTGAGGAACTTCATGGCCATTTAGATCCAAGACAGCCTGTGCATTATCTTGGTACTGTGATATTTGTGGTACCAGAAACCAAACTTATAGTCCCCTTTCAACCACATATCTAGCCTGAGTAATCTGTGAGTATTATGAAATAACTGTGTGTGTGAACTAAGGCCACAAAGAGCTGCTTCAGATCTTCTCTTCCTACTTATATCCCTTATTCTGGGGAAATGCAACATCTACACAGAAAACCCATACAGCTTTACTGGGACGTGTGTGAAATGAGGGCCATAGCTTCTTGACCACACCCATATATAATCAAGCCAGTTTGAATGTAGACCTTCCAACAGCATTCAAATCTACAGATTTGGATATTTTGTCTAATATCACCAGAGAATCTGAGACAAGGGCATCTAACTGACTCCCTGAGTTGTGACGCTTAGAACTGTGAGAGATCAGAAATCTTTACTGTTCTCTCAGGTGGCTGAGCACTAGAACATTCTATTACACCGTGGGTGAATGAAACCCTTGGGGTGTGAGTTAGCTAATGTTTATTTGGAACAGACAGGATTTAGATATTGAAAGAATGTTAGTAAATTGCAATGAGAAAGAGTCACTAATAGATCACGTAATGGTCACACATTGCTTCTATACTCATGTGCATGCCCCATTTCCAATGAGCCATTGTTGCTCCCCCCATCCAGAAACAGAATATTTTTGTATACTATGAAACCAGGACATCACAGTAACTCATTCTTAAATACAAATAGTAAACAGAGCAATGTGACTTCCTTATGAGTCCTTGCCCTCATGAGCTGCTGCCTTGGCATGCCGTTGATGGAAAGTCAGCCTTGTCTTCTCTAAGATTCCAGACTATGTGGAGACCTGAACACCAACACCAGCAGCCAGACTTTGAATGGAGGGAGTCCTCTTCTTAGACTTTGTAGTCAGGGCTCTTATTGGATGAAACTGCTTAAGTTATTCCAGGCTAATTTATCAAAGGGAACCTCCTAGGCCAATTTCAGACTTAGTGGTGCTTGTTTGGGATCTTAAATTAAATGGTAAAAGAGAACTGAGACTTTATTTTTTTAATACAAAACTAACACAGAGTATAGTTTCCCACTGTTTTTTTGTTTGTTTGTTTGTTTTGTTTTTTATTTTTGTTTTTTTGTTTTTTTGTTTTTTTTTGTTTTTTGTGTTTTTTTTTTCTGGTCTGGTTCTGCTTCCCTGACTGTTGCAGCATGATCTGCCTGCTATTGTGACCCATAGATTCTAAGATGGAAATAGAGGCAGGAAAGGCCAGGGACAGAAGAGACATCGGTGAGCATGAGGAAAACAGACTCTCTGAAGACAGCTTCAGGGAGACAACTCATTTAATCAGGAGTACAGGGGTGGGGGTGGGGGAACAAAGGCTACTTAAACCTTCAGGGGTTGGGTAGGGGCTTTCAGGGTGAGCATATATCTTTGTCCAGGGCCAGGGTGCAGGGGACGCCTCATTTGTTTAAGGAGAAATTCCGGGTGCTGCTGGACATGACCTTATAAGAAGAAATGAAGTTTAACCTGTCTACCAGGATACCTGACCCCCTTTGTGGGTGGGACAACGGTGGGAGCAAAGGGCTGCATGCACTGGGACATGCAGGCATGTAGAGAGGGTAGAGAGCCTACTCCTGCCGATCTCAGGATGAGATTGCTGGGGTTCGGATAGGCCTGGACTGTACTCTTGCTCTGGCTGGCTCTCTCTGGCTCCACAGTTTTTCAGCAATGGTAAAATAATTAAAAAATAATAATAATTAGTGACTTATTAGAATTTTATATTGGAAGATGTTTCTTAAAGCCAGGTAGACATTTATTTGGGAAAAGAACTGTTAGTAAGCAGCAGGCTCGTCCGCAGGCCTGACTAGTGCGAACTAATACTATTTACACTGTCTCCCTCCTTTCTTCTCTTTCCTTCCTGCTTTTGTGGCGTTTGCAAGCCGCATGTACTTGTTTTATAATATCCATTTGTGTACAAATAAAACAAATGTTCAAGTGAACTTAAAGGCTCCTGTATGCTAAGCATACATCCATGGCTGAGCTAGACTCTCAGCCCAAGGTTCTGTATTTTAAAGAAAAGGGTTGTTCAAAATCAATATTTAAAATCTTCAACTTAATAAGGAATGTTTGAATTTTGTTTTCTTGTCTTTCATATACTATTTTATACTTAGGTTAAGGAAGAATCATCATATGTTGCTAGTTTCCCACAAAACTCCAAAGTACAGAAAGAAAAGGCAAGGTGTTTAAGTCTTCATTTTGTAGGTGAGGAAGACTCAATATAATTGCACCCAGTCACTGATATACAGCTAAGGATTTATACTCATTCACATAGGCTCTGTATTCTGTTTCCTTCCCTCTGTAGGATGGGCGGTGTCCCACCAGATTTAACATCAGAGCTTTGAATGAACCCAGTGTACACCGTGCTGTAATTCATCTGGTGGGAACCACATGCCAAGAGGGTGTTAGCTTTAGCAAGTGGTTACTGAGTAACGTGGCTGTCTGGGCAGCCAACTGGTGGTGGGAGATCCTTGTTCTACCTCTGTCTGGGGAGGCAAATAAACACTGCTTTAGACTCTGTTGACACATGCAACCTAGGTGACTCAAGATTCTGACAGAAGGATAGTCACTGGGGTCTAGTTACCTGGCTGGGGCAAATGTCCCACTTGATGTGGAATTCCTCAGAGAGGAGCAGTGTGGCTGATTAAATTTATGAGCATCTTTTAAAGGATATAAACCAGGAGGCTGGCAGCTCAGACAGTTGCAGAGGTGAGGGGCTGCTTTAGGAGATTCATCTCATGTTCTGAAAATGAAAAATGAAATTTGTCCATTACTTCTTCCTTCTGCTGTTCTCCCAGATACACACCACATGCCTATAGAGATAATTGATTTCCCAATGGCCTTATGCCAGTTGCTTGACACCAAAGACACCAATCTTCCCATGAATCATTTCCCAGAAAGAAGGACATGGCATACAAAGACAGCTAGTTAGCAACTGTGTATCCAAAGGCTAATCACGAATTCTTCTGAGCCTCAATTACTTTATTTGTACAGTGTTAATACCATCCACTTTATAGGGCTATAGCAAACAATAAAACGTTCAACAAAATGTTCAGGATGTAACTATCACAAACTGAAAATTAAATGAACTTGTAAAAACCTAACAGCCTTGAAACAGGAACTAGGCTTCATGCCAGCGGATGAACCAATACTTACCAAGGGACAATCCTGTGTGAAGCACTTTGCTAGACAGTCATCACATGCATTTGTCATGAAACTCCCAAGATACAGTCTTTTCCAAACTACATTTCAGAGAAGATAAACACAAACAGGACCATTGGGTCCATTTAACACTTGATTTATATAGAAGAGGAGGGGACAGAGAGGGATACAGGGAGAGACAGAGGGTCTAGCTCAGCATAGCCTGAGACTCACTGTACAGCCCAAT